>NW_027361728.1:17160000-17760000 GCF_039654945.1 Dendrobates tinctorius
TCAGAGCGCACTCTACTCGGGCAGTGGGCGCCTCTTGGGCGCTTCAGCACCAGGCTTCGACGGAACAGGTTTGCAAGGCAGCAACCTGGTCCAGCCTGCACACATTTGCCAAACATTATAATATCCATGTTCAGGCCTCGGCGGATGCGAGCCTGGGTAGAAGGATTCTCCAAGCAGCGGTGGCGCACCTTTAAACAAGAGGTGCATGTAGCTTGGATCGGTGAGTCAGTCTCCCACCCAGGGACTGCTTTAGGATATCCCACAGTATCTGTGTCACCCAATGAGGCAAAGGAGAAACATGGATTTTTGTGATAACTCACTGTAAAATCCTTTTCTCCGAGACGCTCATTGGGGGGGATAGCACCCACCCTATTAGCCAGTTGGCTCTTGTTTTGTTTAAATTAATATGCATTTACTAATTTGAAATAAGGGTGGTGTTTTGGACATGTTGTACCTGTATTAAGGCTGATTTTGTTGTCCTCCTACTGCTTTGGCACCAAACTGATTTCCGCCCGCAATAGGGGCGATTGTGTGTACGGCGGAGGAGGAGCTAACCTCTTTTTTTCACTTAGTGTCAGCCTCCTAGCGGCAGAAGCATACACCCACAGTATCCGTGTCCTCCAATGAGCGTCTCGGAGAAAAGGACTTTACGGTGAGTTATCACAAAAATCCATGATTTTTTTCTCATTAATGTACACTCTGCACCCCATCTTGATGGGGGAAAAAAACAGAAATGTAGATATTTTTGCAAATTTATTAAAAAAGGAAAACCAAAATATCACATGGTCATAAATATTCAGACCCGTTGCTCAGACACTCATATTTAAGTCACATGCTTTCCATTTCCTTGTGATCCTCCTTGAGATGGTTCTACTGTTCTCCTTCATTGGAGTCCAGCTGTGTTTAATTAAACTGATAGGATTTGATTTGTAAAAGCACACACCTCTCTATATAAGACCTCACAGCTCAAGGTGCATGTCAGTCCATATGACAATCATGAGGTCAAAGGAACTGGCCAAGGAGCTCAGCGACAGAATTGTAGCAAGGCACATATCTGGCAAGGTTACAAAAGAATTTCTGCTGTACTCAATGTTCCTAAGAGCACAGTGGCCTCCATAATCCTTAAATGGAAGAAGTTTGGGAAAACCAGACGCCTTCCTAGACATGGCCGTCCAGCCAAACTGAGCAATCGTGGGAGAAGAGCCTTGGTGAGAGAGGTAAAGAAGAACCCCAAGATCACTGTGGCCGAGCTTCACAGATGCTGTAGGGAGATGGGAAAAATGTCCACAAAGTCAACTATCACTGCAGCCCTCCACCAGTCTGGCCTTTATGGCAGAGTGGCCCGACGGAAGCCTCTCCTCAGTGCAAGACATATGAAAGGCCGCATAGAGTTTGCTAAAAAACACATGTAGGACTTCCAGACTATGAGAAATAAGATTCTCTGGTCTGATGAGACGAAGATAGAACTTTTTGGTGATAATTCTAAGCGGTATGTGTGGAGAAAACTAGGCACTGCTCATCACCTGCCGAATACAATCCCAACAGTGAGACATGGTGGTGGCAGCATCATGCTATGGGGATGTTTTTCAGCTGCAGGGACAGGTTGACTGGTTGCAACTGAAAGAAACATGAATGCGGCCAAGTGCAGAGAGATCCTGGATAGAAGAGAGAGAACCTGGATGAAAACCTCTTCCAGAGCGCTCTGGACCTCAGACTTGGCTGAAGGTTCACCTTCCAACAAGACAATGACCCTAAACACACAGCTAAAATAACAAAGGAGTGGCTTCAGAACAACTCTGTGACCATTCTTGACTGGCCAAGCCAGAGCCCTGACCTAAACCCAATTGAGCATCTCTGGAGAGACCTGAAAATGGCTGTCCACCAACGATCACCATCCAACCTGACGGAACTTGAGAGGATCTGCAAGGAAGAATGGTAGAGGATCCCCAAATCCAGGTGTGAAAAACTTGTTGCATCATTCCCAAGAAGACTCATGGCTGTGCTAGCTCAAAAGGGTGCTTCTTCTCAATACTGAGCAAAGGGTCTGAGTACCTATGACCATGTGATATTTCAGTTTACTTTTTTAATAAATTTGCAAAAATTTCTACATTTGTTTTTTTCAGTCAAGATGGGGTGCAGAGTGTACATTAAAGGGAACCTGTCACCCACCACCACCACCCCCCAAGGGCGTTTTTAGCTAAAAGACACTTTCAGCAGCACTAAGACTGCATTCTGTGAAGGTGGCTCTTCTGTTTCTGACCCCCCATTAACGCCAAAATATAGACTTATAAATAGTTCCTCATACCTGCATTCTGTCACAGAGGTATGGAGTGTCCCTCTGTTTAAGCCGCCTCCCAGCTGTCCATCAACCCCCCTCTATAGTGTCCCTGCACCGCCTGCTTCTTTTGCCATTACATGTTGTCGGGCGCCTGCGCTGTGACAATAGTTCTCAGGCATGTGCAGTGCACGCTGCCCGGGAACTGCCATTAGGCTATCGCGCCTACGTGTTTCTGCGTCCCCAGATCCCGCCCCGCAGTGTGTTATGAAGTATTCACACTGCGGGGCTGGGGCTTCCGCAACACGCAGGCGCGATAGCCTGATGGCAGTTCCTGGGAAGCGTGCACTGCGCATGCCCAAGAACTGTTGTCACAGCGCAGGCGCCCGACAACATATAACGGCAAATAGAAAGGAAGGAGGCGGTGCAGGGACGCTATAGAGGGGGATTGAAGAACAGCTGGGAGGTGACTTAAACAGAGGGACACTCCATACCTCTGTGACAGAATGCAGGTATGAGGAACTATTTATAAAAGTCTATATTTTGGCGTTAATGGGGGTCAGAAACAGAAGAGCCACCTTCACAGAATGCAGCTGTAGTGCTGCTGAAGGTGGCTCTTTAGTTAAAAGCGCCCTAGGGGCGTACAGGTTCCCTTTAATGAGGGGGAAAAAAAAGGAATTTTTTTTTTTTTTTAATTTACCAAATGGCTGCAATGAAACAAAGAGTGAAAAATTTAAATGGGGTCTGAATACTTTCCGTACCCACTGTTTACCGAATCTAGTAAAAATATTTCAAAACCAGTGTATACTCCCGGTTGAAGTTGGAAATTAAGTCGATGGAGCCATTATACCCAATAAGTATTTTGGAATTAAAATCATAAAACTGGTAGATTCAGCTAAGTGATTAGTTGATTAAAGGGAATCTGTCACCTCATTTTTGGCCTATGAGATGCGGCCACAGCCATCAGGGGCTTATCTACAGCATTCTGTAATGCTGTAAATAAGCCCCTGATGTAACCTGAAAGATAAAATAAAAACGATTTAGATTATACTCACCCGGGGGTCCGGTCTGGTCCGATGGCTGTTGCGGTCTGGTCCGGCGCCTCCCATCTTCTAGCGATGACGTCTTATTTACTTATGCCACGGCTCATGCGCAGGCGTACTTTATCTGCCCTGTTGAGGGTAAAGTACTGCAGTGCGTCGGCGCCGGACCTCTTTGACCTTTCCAGGCGCTTGCGCAATGCACTACTCTGCTCTGCCTTCAACAGGGCAGATACTTTATAGTACACCTGTGCAGGAGCCGCAGCAGAAGTAAGGAAGAGGACGTCATCGCTAGAAGATGGGAGGCGCTGGACCGGACTGCGACACCCATCGGACCGGACCCCCGGGTGAGTATAATCTAACTCGTTTTTCTTATCTTTCTCGGTTAACTCTAAAATGAGTGTTCGGATGTATTCCATTGGTTAGTGGGTTGGGCAGTGAGCTAGTCCGGGCGGATCCATGAGGTCATCAGGCTGGGTTGGTCCATGAGGTCATCACAGTGGGCGTCGTCGTGAGTGAATTCATGTAGCACATGGTGGTTGACCAAACAGGAAATTCCAGTTCCATAAGCACATGGTATGAGGCAAGCAGGAAATGGCAGCCATCTTTAGTGTCACACTTTGATCTGAAAAAGCTCACGTAAGGTGAAATAATACACTTGAGGTTAATTAAGTATTTGAACTTAAGGCTGTCCTTAACAACAGGAACTCTGCAATCTATAAAGGGAGGAATCGATGGATGAGTTAGAATATCACCTTGCTTGTGTATAACCGCTGTACTGCTGTTTTTATGTTGAACGTTTTCTATATTGTTCTTATCTTTTTGCAATTCCCAGACATGTCGAAGTCCAAGTATTTGGTGACCAACATGGAAATGCAGTCTATTTGTTTGAGCGGGACTGCAGTGTACAAAGAAGACACCAAAAAATCATTGAGGAGGCGCCTGGGGTAAGTCAGTCATCCTGATACCAGGGAACTTTAGAATTGAGCCATAGATGACAAGTTCTATGAATAAACAGTTCTTTTCATATAGATTATCACGTGTTGGAGAACTATTGTTATAAATAGATTAAGTACTACAATAAATGTTCAGTCCTAATGATACAAAGGTGGAAAATAAGTTGGTTACCAGTATCATAATTGAAAAGGTCCATGATGTATAAGGCAGAGCCTAATGGGTTGATGATATCACTGATTTGTCTGGTTTCTTTTCACTTGAAAATAACAAGGCCTTCTACTAGCCTGTACTACTATCAGGATAAACAGATACCTGACCTAACACAACCATAACTGCAGTATAAGTAGGGTCCCAATTAACATACTACTTTAAGTCTGTGCACATGGAGAGTGTATAATCTTGGCCATTAAGGAAAATTTAATTTTGTCTGCATTTCCTTCTCTCTAGCCTGGAATTAGTCCTGAGGTGAGGAGGAAACTTGGAGAAGCTGCTGTGAGAGCTGCAAAAGCAGTTAACTATGTGGGTGCAGGTATGTTTTAAAGCGGCTTTCCTGTCTAAGAACAGTCTTCAACCAGGACAGTTTTGACTCCGGGCAGTGTGCAATGCCTTTTCACCTGTATTCCCCATATGAGTGAGCAGTCATGTGACTGCATACATGTGATTTGCATACTTGTGGTCACATGTCAACTAGACTCCTGTGTGTCTCTAAATGTTTTAATGAGAAAAGCAGATAATAATCTAGTTGCCCTGTGATCACATACATGCAATCCTACGGCCCACTTGCGCAGAATCTGTGCATCATGCAACTATTTTTCTTTTCAGCAAGGAAAACCCTTTTTAAATTTATTACTACCAAAGTAAGTATATGTCATAAGTGGTGTGACAACACAGCGTTTAATCTTAATTATCCAGAAGTAAATTCTGGAGGCCCAGAGACCAAGGATATTATCTTTATGTTGACTTTAGAACTTGTGTTTTTCTTTGGTTGGTCAAGAAACACAGACTATTGTTTGTACAAGCCTGGATGTTGATTTTTGAGTTGATGATTGTTGTAACTTATTGTCTGTTATCTTGGATGACAGGGATGCAGGGTAATTGAACAATAGATGTTTGCTGATGTAGTTGGGCTTTGTTTTTACCTTCAGTATGCCATTGTTTCTGCTCTAGCGCTGTGGTCCCTAAGTACTTGTACTAGATTTGGTGCCTCTTAGTGAATAGGCTTTGCCAATACCAAAGCACATTTATGAGAGACCCGGTGTATACTACTTTGATCACACAGTGATGATCTAGTGATCATCCATCAATGTTGACAAGTACAGAAACACTTTAAGGCTATGTGTGCACGTTGGGTATTTGCTTGCAGAAATTTCTGCAAGGTTTCTGCATCTCTTGGCAGAAAAATGCAGCGGAAAATACGCGTGTTTTTGATGCATTTTTTTCATGCATATTTGTAAATCCATAGAGCTAAATAAAGATATATTATTTAAAAAAAAAAAAAGAATTGTGATGTAATTTCCTTGTTCAACCTATTCTTTTTCATTCCCCATTTTGGACTTGAAGACCATAATGTCAATACATACCATGTTTAAATTTATAATGTTTACACACACAAATATAAGTGAAAAACTTCCTTCTTGCCCCCAATGGGGGTGGTGTTTTTGTCCTTCCTCATTCTCGGGTTCTCTACCAGAGGCCTTGAAATTCGAGGGTTCTGTGCAGGATTTTGGTTGTTTCCAGCAGGGCTGTGGAGTCGGTAAGCCAAACCTCCGACTCCAACTCCTCAATTTCCATGACACTGACTCTGACTCCACCAAAATGGGCTCTCCGACTCCACAGCCCTGGTTTCTAGCATTGCGCCTTTCTGGACAGAGTGTTCAGATGTTGCTCCTGGGATCTGTTGTAGCCATTTCCCCAACTTAGTGGGTCACTGCTCCAAGTGCTCCTTTCACCACTGGAATCACTGTTGCCTTCCCCTTTCTCATCTTCTCCAGTTCTCCTTTGAGGACCTGGTATTTCTCCAGCTTCTCATATTACTTCTGATGTTTCTTTCACTTGGTACTGCCACATCTATTATCATTGCTGTCTTCTGATCCTTGTCTACTATTGCAAGTAGCCAACACCTGCTTATCCGTCTGGATCTTGAAGTCTCACAGGATTTTAGCCCTTTCATTCTCCACCACTTTCTCTGGGGTCTCCCAACTGGACTTAGGGAGACTTGGCCCATATGCTGTACAGATGTTCCTGTATACAGTTCCCGCTACTTGGTTATGGCATTCGGTATACGCTGTTCCTGTTTGCATGTTGCATCCTGCCACTCTGTTTTGGACTGTTTCTGAGGTTTCGTTGCATAGTCTGCACCTTGGGTATTATCTTGTGTGGTATATTCCTGCTTCTATGGATCTGGTTCTTAGTGCTTGCTCTTGTGCTGCTATGATTAGTGCCTCTGTGCTGTCTCGGAGTCCAGCTTTCTCCAGCCATTGTTAGGATTTCTCCATGTCAGCCACCTCCATTATCTGTCGATGGTACATGCCATGCAGCGGCTTGTCTTGCAATGACGCTTCATGTTCCTGTTCTTCCTTCCAGATCTATTGTTGCTGCCTTAGGCTTTCTCTCACCATCTCATCTTTTGGTGCCATTTTTCTGATGTATTCCTGGATACTCATTGTTTCATCCGTGATGGTGGCTTGGATGCCTGTCAAGCCTCGACCACCCTCCTTTCTGTTGGTATACAATCTTTGGGTGTTAGACTTATGGTGGAGACCTCCATGCAGTGTGAGGTGCTTTTGTGTCTTCACATCTGCAGCTTCCATCTTTCCTTTTGACCAGCCCACTATGCCAGCACGGTATCTGATTACTGGCAGGGCATATGTATTGATGGTGCGGATTTTATTCTTCCCATTGAGCTGGCTCTTCAGGACCTGTCTTACCCTTTGATGGCATTTGGATGTTGCTACTTTCCTTGCCTCCTCATCATGGTTACCGTATCCCTGTGGGATGCTGAGATACTTGTAGCATGTCTGTACATCTGCTATGTGCCCTGCTGGTACTTCCACTCTCACTCTTGATTATCTTACCTCTCCTTATTACCAACTGGCCGCACTTCTCCAGTCCGAAGGATATCCCGATGTCTTCACTGTAGATCCTTGTCAGGTGGATCAGTGAATTGATGTCTCGATTGTTTTTTCACATACAGCTTGATATCATCTATGTAGAGGAGGTGGCCGATGGTGCCTCCAACCTTGAAGTTGTATCCATAGCCAGACTGTGTAATAATTATCTGGCTGAGGGGGGGGGGGTTAAAGCCTATGCAGGACAGCATTCTGGACAGTGCATCACCTTGGTATATGCTGCAATTGATGGTCACTTGGGCTGATATATATATATATATATATATATATATATATATATATATATATATATATATATATATATATATAATTATACACATAAATAGAAAAAGGATTCGGGTGCAAGCCCTTCAGGTACATACCAAACCTCCAGATAGTCCATCAAAAAAGAAAGCAGCAGGCCATGTTAGTTTTCAATAAAGTGCTTTTTTAATAGCCCATATGGCTATGTGCCCATGCAGCAACGTTTCAGTTCAATGGGTGTGAACCTTTCTCAAGCATTACAGTGGTGATGGGTGAATGCCTTTTAACCCCTCAGTGACAGGGCCAATTTTTTAAATTCTGACCAATGTCACTTTATGTGGTGATAACTCTGGAACGCTTCAACAAATCCCATTGATTTTTAGATTGTTTTTTCGTGGCACATTATAATTTCTGATAATGGTAAATTTAGGTTGATATGTTTTGTGTTTTATTTATAAAAAAAATATCAGAAACGTGACAAAAATGTAAAAAAAATGCAATTTTCAAACTTTTAATGATTATCCCTTTAATCCAGAGAGTCATACCACACAAAAACATTAATAAATAACATTTTTCCATTCTACATGACGGCACCATGAGAGAGGATCTGCCCAGCGAGGACAGGAAACCTTCAAGATAAAAGGGGCGGCTCCTCTCTCCGCATCAGTTGGTTTCCTGTCCTCGATGGGAAACCCTCAAGATGAAAACCTCTTGAAGATTCTAGAAGAAAGAAGAAAAGCAGAGGAGGCCTGGGTCGGGTGATTACTGGCAGGCACTGGTCTGCTACACCCGTCACCAGGTACCAGTTGTCGCCTCGGGGGCCATATATTCCTATGTCCCCCCTGAGCGAGTGCATGGCCACAGCCCGTGAGGCAGATGCCCGGGTGAAGTATTGATGCCTTCGGAGACCACGGTTCGTGTACCCTCCTTGATGACCAAACATGCCCCATAGAAGTCCACGGAGGCCACATTTTGGTGCCGCTCCCTGTTGACACATAGTGGCCATGCAGCCCGTATGGCACATCGGTGCCTGGGCAGTAGTTAAGCTCCTCGGAGGTCACGTATGTATACCCTCCCTGTTGAGCAGATAAAAGCCAGGAGGACTGCCCAAGGGGAAAATACCTGCAGTGGTGGCAGTGCTGTTGCTTCCTCCGAACCAGGTAGGACACAGTGTACGTGGCTCTCGGATTCGTCGGCAGCAGGCGAGGGGGCATGGCATGGAAACGCGAGATAACATGCTGCAGACGCACACCGGAGTTAATACGGGCGCGTACCGGAAATGACCCGGGTGCGCACCGGAAGTGAAACTGGGTGCGCGCATCAGGTATGTACACCCGGGCACAGAGTGAGGAATAGAGGCCGTCTATGGCCGGGTGGCTTGTCTATGGCCGACACCACTGACCGCTTCATTTACGGGCGGGCGCGTTCCGGGTGTCAGTCACAGGGGGACGCGGCAGGAATCAGAGAGAGCGCGCATCGGTTGTGGCCGGGGGCGCGCATACCTGCCTGTTATGAGTTCATTTTCCCCTTCACCATTGAGGTCTGATGAACTCCCTCTTCTGGTGAAGGAAGGTAGTGAGGCTGATTACCAAGCACCTGAGCTGGGAGAGGATGACTGGGCGACGGGGATCTCTGACTGGATATAAGGCAGCCGACACCCTTCTGCCTCGCTGGTGATTTCTCTGTGGCATTCTAGGAGACCAGTCTGATTCCTGCTCCTCAAAAGCTAAGTTTTCTGCTTTGCCTTTTTGCATTTGTGTTTTGGTTTTAGTTTGCCTTGCTTTTCTGGATTCTGCCATTCCCTGCTGGGGTGAGCTGACTTCCTTTTTTGTCGGTTTGCTCTGTCTTCAGAAAATACCTGAGTACTGACATAGTCTTTTTGAAGCCTAGCGTCTTCAGGGCCTTTTTCCCTGTCAGTCTGTTGGCTCTTATTTTGATAGGGTTTTTCGCGGATTGCAGACAGCAGCTTTCCTATCCTGTCCTATCTAGTTAGCTTGGGCCCCATCATTTGCTCAGTCTATCTTTCTATCTGTGTTAGTGTTTTTTCTTCTTGCTTCACCGTCATATGTTGGGGGCTGCCTATTGCTTTGGGGTCTGCTCTGGGGCAGTTTAGATTTCCCTTTCTGTCTTTAGGCTAGGCAGTTCTCCGGCTGTGATCGAGGGGTCTAGGGCATCGTAGGAACCCCCCACGGCTACTGCTAGTTGTTGTTGATAGGATCAGGGGTCTGCAATCCGATAGCTGCCAACTTCTCTGGTTTTCTGGACTTAGCTAGCATTTCTGTTTTTGCCTCCTACGGTGACTCATTCATAACACCTGCCTTAGCCGAGGGTGCGCGCACATACACCCGGATAGTTTACAAGAGAGCATGGGCACTAAAAGCAGACAGCGCTCACCGGATATGGTTATCTAAAAATAAAGAATGTCCTTTATGCAACAGCCCCCTAGGAACACCCTGGAATAAAAGATTGTCCCAGGATTGTATTAACAAGACAGTAGCGGAGGAGACACCCTCATTCTCTGACAATCTGAGATCCCTACTTCAAACAGAGGTTTGCAAATCAGTGAGGGCATTACAATCAGCCGATACGGATAGCAAGACTAGAGATAGATCCAGCCCCTCAGTGGTCTCTCAGGAGGACTCCACAGGGTCAGAGGAGGACTAAGATAAATCCTGCTATTCGGATAGCAGTTCTGACAAGGAACACGCATTCCCGGTAGAAGCTACAGATAAGCTTATAAAGGCAATCCGATCTACTATGGGACTGGTAGATGAGCGAGCAAAAAAGACTGCTCAGGAACTTATGTTTAGCGGGTTGCAAAAGAAAAAACGTAGAGCCTTCCCTATCAACGAACAGCTGGAAGGACTCATAAAGAGGGAATGGGAAAAAGCAGAGAAGTCCCAGATAATCAATTCTCTGAAAAGGAGGTACCCCTTTAAGGAAGAGGCATTCTCATCCTGGGATAGAGCTCCAAAGATTGATGTAGCGATTTCAAAAGTCGCCAAAAAATCCTCCCTACTCTTTGAGGATTTAGGTTCTCTAAAAGAACCTCTGGATCGAAATACAGACAGTTGTCTTAAAACAGCCTGGGAGGCCTCAGCTGGGGCACTAAGGCCCGCCATCGCGGCCTCTTGTGTGGCTAGATCCCTAAAAATTTGGGTTGAGAACCTGGAGGATCAGCTAGTGCAAGGAGTCCCCAGGGAGTCTATTCTGGAAGCAATGCCGGCCATCAGAGCAGCGGCAGTCTTTCTCGCTGAGGATTCAGCAGATTCAGTCAGGCTAGCACCAAAATCGTCAGCCTTAACCAATGTGGGACGCCGTGCAGTATGGCTCAAATGCTGGCTGGGGGTCACACAGGCAAAGATGAAACACTGATCTCTGCCATGTGAGGGAAATTTCCTGTTTGGACTTGCATTGAATGACGTATTTGAAGAAGCCGGCGACAAAAAGAAGAATTTCGACGCTCCTTTCAGAAGGGCCAAAAATTCAGAAGACAGGGATCGAGACAGAAACAACTCTGACAAGCGATCCAGAGGCGGGAGAGACTTCTATTTCGGCAAGCCCTCAAAAGACGCCAAAAAACCCTCCCAGTGACGGTCCTTCTCAGGTGGGGGGAAGGCTCTCTCACTTCCTCCCAGCCTGGGAGAGGATCTCATCCAGCACCTGGATCCGGCAAATTGTAGGGCCGGGTCTGGAGTTAAGATTCCACCACTGGCCGCCACGAAGATACATGCAGACTCCAGTACAGTCATCTCAAGAAAAACAAGAAAGTCTGGAGGGGGGGGAAGTATTATCACTCTTAGACAAACATGTCCTGGAAGAAATTCCGGAAAAGGAAAAGAAGGAAGGTTTTTACTCCCCCCCCCCCCCCCCCCCACCCCCTATTTCTCATAAAAAAAACAGACAATTCCTGGAGGACGATTATAAATTTGAAAGGCCTCAACAAATATCTGATAGTCCCATCATTCAAGATGGAAACGATAGGTCAGCGGTGAAGCTTCTCTTTCCGCAGTGCTACATGGCAGTCCTGGACCTCAAGGATGCTTACTATCATGTCCCGATCCGGCAACAAGACCGCAAATATCTCAGAGTGGCGGTCCAGATAAAGTCTCAGTGGCGTCACTTTCAATACAGGGCTCTGCCCTTTGGCGTAGCAATAGCCCCGAGTCTTCACAAAATTAATTGCAGAGGTCACAGCGCATCTCAGGGAAAAAGACACTCTGGTGATACTATATCTGGACGACTTCTTGATAGTGGGAAGAAATTTCTCTCACTGTCAAGAACAAGTCAAAATAGTGATGGAAACACTATAGACCCTGGGTAGGCAGCTGAACCTCAAAAAATCCAAACTGGAACAAGCAATGATCCAGAATTCCTTAGGCTTAACAATGGACTCAGTGGTACAGGAGTGTCGCCTCCCAGAGGAGAAAGAAGAGAAGATCAAAAATCTAATCGTGGCAACATTCAAACAAACAGAAATGACTCTGAGAAGGGCCATGTCAGTGTTGGGGTCCCTAACCTCCTGCATACCAGCAGTAAAATGGGCCCAGTTCCACACAAGAGAACTTCAGTGGTGTGTGCTACAAAACGACCTGAGGCTTCAGGGGCAGTTAAAGCAGAAGCTCACCCTCCCGTGAGGTGGTGGTTACAGATAGTCCTCTCCGAGAGGAGTACCCTGGACATACACAGCCTCCAAAGTAGTCACAACGGACGCCAGTCCTTGGGGGTGGGGATCCCACCTAGACACATTATGGCTCCAGGATCCCTGGGCCCTGGAGGAAAGAAATCTATCCTCAAACGATTGGGAACTACTAGCAATCGAAAGGGCACTGGAAGGATTGTTGACACACCTAAGAGGACACCATGTGAGAGTCCTATCAGACAACCGAACCGCGGTCGCATATGTGAACCACCAGGGGGGCACCCGTTCTCAGTCCCTGATGCAAAAAGGATCATGACTCTGGCAGAACACCAGTTCCTTTCATTATCGGCCCTGCATATCCGAGGCATGGACAACCTGAAGGCAGACTTTCTGAGCAGGAACCACTTGAGGCAAGGAGAATTGTGCCTAAAAGAGTCCATTTTTCAACGGATTGTGCATAGGTGGGGTAAACTCATCATAGATCTCTTCGCCTCAAAAACCAACAGGAAGGTTCAAAAATTCTGCTCCTTAAGTCCAGCCGACAGGACATTGGCAGTAGACGCCTTCAGGATAGAGTGGACATCAGGTCTCCTCTACACCTTCCCTCCAATATGCCTCATTCCAGCAGTTCTGAGGAAGATCAGGGAGGACCAAGCCAGAGTAATTATAATAGATCCCTTTTGGCTGAAAAGACCATGGTTCTACTGGCTGAGAGTGATGTCGGTGATGGACCCATGGGTGCTCACAGAGGACCACGACCTTCTAACACAGGGTCCCTTCAATCACCCTCCAATGTCCGGTCTACATTTGACAGCCTGGAATTTGAAAGGTCACTGTTAGAGAGAAAAAAAGTTTCTCAGCAGGGTTAATATCCACCTTGCTCAGTAGCAGAAAACCAGTGACTACAAAAATTTATGGAAGGATATGGAGAAAATTTTTATCTACCTCAGGCCCAATACAGGAGGGAGAAGTACCGATAGGGGCAGCACTGGAGTTTCTGCAGAAAGGTGTTTAGAGTTGGGGTTAGCTGTCAGCACCCTCAAAGTACATGTCTCAGCCCTGGCAGCCTTATTCAACTGCGACCTGGAAAACAATAGATGGGTGGCCAGGTTTATCCGGGCCTGTACTAGAGCCGACTCTGTCCCATCCCCTACTCCTCCTCATTGGGATCTAAATTTAATCCTATCATCTCTGACAGAAAGTCCGTTTGAACCACTAAACACAACATCAGAAAAAGTGTCAACTTTAAAGACAGCCTTAGTGGCACTCACATCGGCCCGTAGGATTGGGGACTTACACGCACGCAGACCCTCCATACACTCAGGTCATGGACGATAGAGTTGTGTTTAAAGTTAGATCCAGCATTCCTTCCCAAGGTGGTTTCAAAATTCCATAGGGCGCAGGAGATAGTCTTACCATCCTTTTGTCCTAACCCTAGTAGCCAGAAGGAGGAGAGGCTTCATTGCCTAGATGTTAGGAGATGTATCCTGCAGTATATAGAGGTGACAAAACCCTGGAGAAAACAGAGGGCCTTATTTGTCTCATACCAGGGGGCAAGAAAGGGCCTTAAAGCCTCTAAACAGACTATAGCTAGATGGGTGAGAGAGGCCATCATGCTAGCGTATAGTAGTGTAGGCAGGGCTGTTCCAGAGGGCTTAAAAGCCCACTCCACGAGGGCCATGGCAACCTCCCGGGCGGATTGAGCGGACGCCTCCATCGACCAAATCTGTAAGGCGGCCACTTGGTCCTCTCCATCTACCTTTTTCAAACACTATAGATTAGATCTATCTGCTACCTCTGATCTCAGATTCGGGAGAAGAGTGTTACAAGCAGTGATCCCTCCCTAAAGAGAATACAAATCTCTGTAACTCTCTCGTGGTGCCGTCATGTAGAATGGAAAAACACAGGTATATACACATACCTGGTAATGTGTTTTTTCATGAGACATGACGGCACCCTTATATTCCCTCCCTATTGATCACGTCATTAGTTGGGTACATTATTAACGTTATACACTCCCTTGGGTGTTGGAAATTTAGTAGTGTAAAGGATGTATTATTTATGTGTACACTAAACTGCGGAGTTCCTCTCGTGCTTTGTAAAACAACTAATGCGGAGAGAGGAGCCGCCCCTTTTATCTTGAAGGTTTCCTGTCCTCGCTGGGCGGATCCCCTCTCTCGTGGTGCCGTCATGTCTCATGAAAAAACACATTACCAGGTATGTAATACCCGTGTTTCCCACATGTCTGCCTTACATCAGCACCATTTTTAAAATGCCAGTTTATTTTGTTAGTCTTTTAGGAGGTTTAAAAATGTAGCAGTAATTTTTCATTCTTTCAAGGAAATTTGCTAAATTTATTTTTTTGAGGGACCTATTCAGATTTGAAGTGACTTTGGGGGTTCTGTATATTGGAAAACCTCAAACGTGATACCGTTTTAAAAACAGCATCCCCTTACATATTGAAAACTTCTGTCAGATAGTTTATTAACCCTTCATTTGATTTTCAAGAATTAATGCAAAGTGGTATAGCAGGAATGAAAAAGTGTTTGTTTACCACCTAAATGTTGCTAACTTCTGAACTGACCGCTATAGCAGCCAGACTCTAAGGCCGCTATTTGGCCATGAACAGCTATGGCAAACATCAGGACCCCACAATCATGATCTCGGTGTGTCAATTAGATTAAAGCAGAAGCTCCCACAATCTATTAACCATTTATTTGATGTAGTCACTTTTGACAGCAGCAACTAAAGGGTTAAACAGATATGGACGGTGACAACACTGATCGTTTGTGATACAGCAAGCTGACAGCTATAGTGTACAGTTGACAGCTGCTGAATTGTCACCTGTATGGGGATGATATTCTCTTATATCTCAGGTCAGTAAAAAGACATATTGGCTGTCATTAAGAGGTTAAAGCATACAATTTACAATGGTAATTTACAAGAATAAGACAGTATTCACTGTATAAAATACAATCACACAATCACAAGGACTGTGTGTTATCATTTGCACTTTCTAATGATGACACACAGTCCTTGTGATAGTATTTTACTGAAAACTAACATGGTGTGCTGCTTTCTTTTTTGATGGACTAATATATATATATATATATATATATATATATATATATATATATATATATTGTACATGAGAAGGGTATGCATACAAATTACAGTTATCACTTACAGTAAACAAATTAACAATGACAGACTGATACAGAGGGGGAAGGACCCTGCCCTTATATATGATTACCAAGGCCAAGGTTTAGTAATGAACAGTTGTCAGCCAGATACCCTCATTAATAAAAGGTACATAAAGAGTTAAATAAAGACAGACGCGCACACAGTCACCAACCTATGTAGGAGAATTAACATAATTAACCTACATATGCTGTAACAAAACAGCATCTGTCAGAAATCTGCGTGAAACGCAATATCGGTTTATTTTTCAAAAAATGTTTTTAAAAAATTTTGTGGACTCCCGCATAATTTTCAGAACCAGCAGAGGGAAAGCCCAATGGCTCATATTAATATTCTCGGAAGGAGCCAATAGCCATAAAGGTTCCCAAGCTATTAATATCAGCTCACAGCTGTTTGTTTAGCCTTTACTTGGCTAGTCTACAGGGAAACGCCAGAAAAAATTTGACATGGAGTGACCCTATAAAATTGAACCAGCAAAGGCTAGGCAGACAGCTGTGGGCTGATATTAATAGCATGGGAAGGGGCCATGGATATCTGCACCCCCCCAGGCTAAAAACGTCAGCTCTCAGCCATCCCAGAGATGGCGCATCTTATAGATTCACCAATTCTGGCACTTAGCCTCGCTCTTCCCATTTCCCCTGTAGCTTTGTATTTTCTTTGTATTGTCAGGTGACATCAAGCACACAGGTTAGTAATGGTGAGGAGTTAATTAGGCACCTATCCATTACTAACCTCATAGTGAAATTGTATAAAAAAACACAGACACCCAGAAAAAAGTCCTTTATTTGAAGTAGTCTCACAGACTCCTTTATTGAATCTAAATTTACCATACTTACTGAACGCCTAATCCCCGACGCCCTCATCTCCTGCAAACAATCAAAAAATAATAAACCAACATATAATACTATCCGTCTGATGTAGTCCACTTAATACCGAGTGTACCACGGCGATCTCACCTGTAGAACAGTCACATCTGGAGATGTGACTGCTCTATCCAGCCTCCGGCGATACACTGTTGGAGGGATTACCTCTTTTCAGTGTCTCACTGCGCTGCCGTGAGAGTTCACTGGAGTTCATCAGCTCTGGTGCTCTCACAGCACTACCGCTGTGTGAGAAATTTCCCACGCAGCGGTGCCGTAAGGGAGATCAATGGAGCTGATGAAATCCGGTGAACTGTCTTACGGCGGCTCAGTGATACACTGCAAGATTGATTACCTCCTGTCAGTGTATCGGAGGCAGGGTGAGATTGCCGTGGGACACTATGTATTAAATAGACTACGGTGGAAAGGTGAGTATATGTTGGTTTATTATTTTTGATTCTTTGAAGGAGACACGGGCATCAGGATTAAGCACTTGGTGAGTATGTATTTAGTATGTGAATATGTATGTAATTATGTCAATATTTTGATTTTTTTTTTTTTAACAAATGAACACAGGCGTCGGATGATGGCACTATTCTCTCATCATCGGCTCATGCTGTTTGTGTTATATGTGACAGCAGACATGGCCGGATAGGAGTAGTAGTCCTATCAGATGACGCCTAAGTACAAACACTATGGGCTGTTCGTCGCATGGGTACACACCTACAGACAGATGCACACACATTCTCCGCCCGCGCACTCTTCCTCCTTCTGACATAATTTCCTTTGACGATTCTAAGGAAATGCACAAACCTTTTTACACCTGCGTTTTTGCTGGAGATTTGACTGACTCAATTGAAGTCAATGAGTCAAAAACACTGTAGAAACGCAAAAAGAATTGACACGCTGCAGACAACAAAATGCTTCAAATATGGATGAAAATTTACCGATCATGTGCACAAGACTTCAGGATTGTCATTGGATTACCTTGCATAAGTATTCCATTGCGTTTTTGGACTATTTACGCTCGTAAAAAAAAGCCAACAAAACGCATCAAAAAACGCATTGTGTGCACATAGCCTAAAGAGGATTTAGATATACAAATAGAAATAAATAACTAGGCGGCCACACTTTAGTCATTGCCATGGGATCTGTCATATACAGCTGACAGCCACCACTCGCTGGCGAATGAAGGACCCACACCCTCCCTCATTGGTGCACATGAAATGAAAAAAGGATGGGATCTCGATGTATAGTCTCCTCTCAGTTTTCATACCTCTTTACAAGGACATTTTTTGATCTTACCATAAATCCTTGACAAAAAATACATGATGATTATCTCCCCGCTACATTACAGTTGCATCACAATTGTGTTTTTTTTTTTTATAGGAACTGTAGAATTTATTATGGATTCCGAGCACAATTTCTACTTCATGGAGATGAACACACGTCTACAAGTGGAGCACCCAGTCACGGAGATGATCACTGGCACTGACCTTGTAGAGTGGCAACTGCGGGTGAGGCACATTTGTGGCTGTTATTTTTTTTATTTTTTATGTGTACTGTGGTGTATTCTTTACGAAATATATAGCGTTCATGAATTGCCCTATACTGGTACAACTGTCTGCTGCCCTCTCTAGATACGAAAAACAAAGGTGAGGTTGTGTGCAGGATTAGACTGGTGGACGTCAACGCTCTTCATGAAGCATTGCACTTTTTTATTAATTTTTTTATATAAATCTACAGCAATTATCTGGCAAGCAAGTCCACCTCTTTGATCATTGTAGTTTGATTGCAAAAATTGAGTCTCTTTCTACATGTGCGTTAAAAAATTAAAAAATATTTATGTTCAGTTATAAGTAAAAACAACAGAATTAGTGATGAATGGACATTTTTGGATAAGGTGTTATTCGAGCATGCTTGTGTGCTAACCGAGTGTCTTCGGTGAGCTCGAAACATATGGGTCCCCGCGGCCGCATGTCTCACTTATGTTCAACAGCCGCAACTCATGCAGGGTTTTCCTGTTTGTTAGGTAATTCCTGCGTGTGTTGTGACTGTCGAACAGTCATGAGACATGCAGCCGCAGGGACTCAAGCATATTATCCACTTGGTTAGCACACGAGCATGCTTAGATAACACCTTATCTGGGCACGTTTGCTCACCACTAAATCGAATCCATCTTGGAGGCTCAAATGCAAATGTGAAAAGTTCATAAATGTACATAGGGGGGAGGGTGGCGAAGCCTACATGAAAAATGAATGGGCTTGTTTGATCGTTTGGTCCACATGCAGACTGCATACTTTAGGTAGTACGTTCTGTTGCCAATTACGTTATTTGGGGCCCACATAAAATCTCTCATCAGCTGATCGGTGGTATGTTCGGAATTTGGACAGTTTTCTGAGATGACAGTAATTTGTGTAATCTATAGTATAACAGATATAGAAGTTTCATTTAATTAGCGAGAGGTGAAGAGCAACCCATTACCAGGATATGAATACCACTGATGGCCAGCTAGTGGGGTGTACAATATATTTATTTATCCTTATCGAAAACAAGAAAGCATTTTCCATTGTACAGGATCAGGTACAATAATTTTATTTTAGCCACATGATGTTTTTGAACACATTTCATATTAGTCTGACTTTTGCAGGTAGCGGCTGGGGAAAGGATCCCCGTGACTCAGGATGAAATCGCCCTGAATGGTCATGCATTCGAGGCTAGGATCTATGCTGAAGATCCTAATAATAACTTTATGCCAGGGGCTGGCCCCCTCCTCCATCTCTCTACTCCACCAGCGGACATTTCTACACGTATTGAGACTGGAGTAAGACAAGGTGATTGTCTGAATTAATACTTCTCTATAGTACTTTACGTGCAGGGTTTTAAAGTATTGTGACCTAGGATTGATTATAATTGTTAGGGTAATCCCTCAGTGTGTTGTCTCTGAGGGCACAACCAGCCCAATCAGCAGACCAGCCGTAACTGACAGCACTATCCATGTCCTGTTCAGGCTAGTCTGCAGTACCACACACAGCCATATGTACAAGAGTGGCACTGTGTCACATATTACAATGTGATTGCCTCTTCTGCTGATTAGTGGAGGTCTGACAGCCAAAGATAAATCATTGATGGCTTATCCAAAGTACATGAAATTTATTTATTTTTACTCCTTTATATAGTGCCATTAATTCCACAGCGTTTACAGACATAATGATCACTGTCCCCATTGGGGCTCACGATCTAAATTCCCTATCCATATGTCTTTAGAGTGTGGGAAGAAACCGTATAACCCTGAGGAAACCCATACAAACTCCTTTCCGATGTTGTCTTTGGTGGGATATCTATGTTGTATGTCTGCAGATATTATTGCCGATCACAAATCATTACAATGCATTACTTTATGGCAATTAACACGATATGAAATGTTTAGCAAACAGTAGTGAATGTTTTGCTAGTTGTCCAGTTTTTGCTCCTGTAAGTTCACTTCTTGTCTGCTACCTCAATGGTCTGTGTGTTCATAAATGATAGGTGATGAAGTCTCTGTACACTACGATCCGATGATTGCCAAATTAGTCGTGTGGGCTAAAGATCGACAAGCAGCGCTTACAAAATTGAAGTATTGCTTGCAGCAGTACAATGTAAGTAGGCGGTTTTAGACTCTTAACAAATATGTCTAGCTTTTATTGCAAAAGATCTGCTTTTAGGAGACTTGTCAGCATTCAGACATTGGGGAGAATGAACTGCTTTACTTGGGCCATGCAGCAGGCATCATCTGCATCATCACAACATAGAGGACTATGGGAAGAGGACACTCAAATCTAAGGGTGCCGTCACATTGCGCTCATCTTCCTGTTTGAGGACCGTCAGGGCTTGCAGCCGTACCCCGTCACAAAATTAGATTTGGCCTTATGCACCGACGGGACCATAGACTATAATGGTTCCAGCAGAGCCAACGTGTACATATATGCCCGAAAATTATGCACGACAGAGAACATGTTCTCTCTGCCGGCACCATTATAGTCTATGGCCCAGTCAGTACATGCATCCGAATCCCGTTTTGCAGGGGGGTTTCGGCCTCAGGCACCAAAGGGGACCCTCGAACGTGAAGATAAGCGCAATGTGAAAGCTTCCGAAGAGGTCATACAGTACAGAGCAGAGAGGACCTACATACACTTAAAGGGAACCTGTGACCAGGTTTTTGTTACCTCATCTGAATGTAGGAAAAGAGACTCTGATTCAAATGATGTATCACAACTCCTGCTCCCAGTAAACTATCGATTCTTAGATGTAGCATGCGGCAGAGCTCAGAAAGCTAATGTTGCCCATACTCCTGATCCACGGCTTTCTGTGTACATTGCATATTGACAATAAACTTCTAATCAGTGCTGAGGACATGGACCAGGATGCACCTGAGCTGTAGTCTGGACAGTGATAATATCCTGCTGATAAAACACTCATTGTATTGAAAGAGCACACAGCCTAATAAGTAACACATTGCTGAAATCTGTGTCTCCAAACCTCCCTCATGCTGCTGTCAGATTAAACAGCAAAAACCTGCTGACAGATTCCCTTTAAACTATGTCAGTTAAAACAGCGCCTTGTGCTGTCTGTTCAACACCATCGCTTCTCTGCATTAATCGGCAGCTGTTGTATACGCTAGTTTACACCTACAGAGGTTCTTGACAGCTAAAATTCTTGGAAGTGTTCCTTGATGCCTGAATATCGGCAGAGATGGCCATGATGATTTGCATTTTGGAACATGTAGTCAGAGTAATCTTCTACTATACCTTTATGGTGCAGACGCTATACACTTAATGCAAAGTGCCATTGATGTCCTGCACGTGAGTGTGAACTGCGTATTCTAATGCAATGGCAAGGATCCGAGTGCTCATGGTTTATCCCTTTAGGTGCTGTGGCTTGTAAGTGGTTAGACTGAAGGAGGGGTTTTCTATGTCACCTTATTGCACACTTGCATTATTGTATTTTTTGTGTTAAGTTTGTGTTATTTTGAATGATGGAAAAACTTAAATAATGTTAATGTACTGACACACAGTGTAAAGTCAATGTGTGGACTATAACACACTGCTATGAAAAATACAATTAGTCCCACAAGAGAAATTTAAAAAAAAATTTTTTCTCGTAGAGCTACAGCAAAGGGAGAATTAACTTAAAAAGTTATGGTTCACAGAACACAGTGATGAAAATTTTTTTGTGGCAATTTAAGGCAGCGTATCATTAGAAAATGACTTATTTAAATCCACTATCAGGTTATTGTGTTACATGTATTTTTAAATACTTTTTGGCATTTTTTTTCTTAACATGATTTTAAAACAATAAACAAACTTAGTAATCCTGCAATTTTTACACTGGCCACTGGGGATTTTTTTTTTTACACTCAAATTTACTATATTTTTTTCAGGAAGACTTTACAGCAAGGTTCCATATTTCATTGGAGCATTTAAGTGACCCTGCTATATACAGGTAATGGCATCAGGCACACCAATCACAGTACAGCGGACCCTGTGCCTTCCATCTTTTGTGCAGGTTCATTAGAAGCTTCACATATAAAAGATAAGGTCAGGGTCTAACCATTGTGGCTATGAACATGTGTTTTTTTTTTTTTTTTTTTTTTCCTGAAACAATAGGAAGTTAAAATCTAAAAAAAAAAAACTGTGGCAATTGTGAAAATTGCAATTTCTAATACGCCTCATTGGGGGAAACAGAGACAGTGGTGTTATGCTGCTGGCCCCTAGAGATATTTGTGTATTGCATTGCATTAGTACCCGTCAGTGAAAAACTGTCACGCTTTTTTTGGCCATGGCCAACAGGAATGGCTTTTTGTAGGCCTCCTTCTATTTAACTGTTAGGCTACGTGCACACGTTGCGGAAGTTACCGCGGGAATTTC
This sequence comes from Dendrobates tinctorius, assembly GCF_039654945.1. Taxonomy (NCBI): domain Eukaryota; kingdom Metazoa; phylum Chordata; class Amphibia; order Anura; family Dendrobatidae; genus Dendrobates; species Dendrobates tinctorius. The sequence continues at coordinate 17,182,253 of NW_027361728.1, forward strand.
GGAATTCCATTCCGCTGGAAAACCGCATTTCTCCTACGCCTCATTGGGGGACACAGAGACAGTGGGTGTTATGCTGCTTGCGACTAGGAGGACACTAAGTAAACCAGAAAAAGTTAACTCCCCCCTTGCAGTATACACCCTCTCGCTAGATGAGATTTCTCCAGTTCTTGCTTAGTGTCTGTAGGAGGCACTTGGGTCTGGTTTCAGACCCCACCGTTTTTATTTTATTTTTGGATTTTCTGTAAATTTTTATCTTTTAATTAACGGAGTGAAGGGGGCGACTGTTCCTTTCTACGGCCCACTCTCCCCCGAACTATCAACAGGCAAGCACGCGGAGTATACCTCCCCGTACACTTTCCTGCGACGAATGGGGCTGATTCCTCTGACAATGGTTTCCTTACGGTCGGTACTCCACGGATACAAGGGCAGGCGCAACAGGACGAAGCACAGGAGTGCATGGAGAGGACTTGAGCAGCGCTTTTCGGATGCCCTGAATCAGCCCCAGAGCTCTCCATCCCCCTGCCACAGGGTGGATTGATCGAGCAATACCCCTTTAAGACCTCCTCCAGCTCTGCTACATCACCCGGAGGATGAGACACCTGCAGCTGGAAGACCCCGGACAGCGCGACAGTGGAGGTATGGGGTCGGGTCCTTTTCCCCAGGAGAAGCGCGGACTTGGCGTCAGCGGCGGTACACTGGCGCCCTGTCGCGCCCCCCCCCCCCGCCCGGCACTTACAGCGGGGAGGTCAGAAATTTAGTCCCTGGCTTTTCTGGCCTACTATGCCGCAATTTGAATAGCGCTGCCCCCTCCCCGTCCCCGGCGCCTACCTCTGGTAGGCCAAAAATTTAGACCCCGGCTTTTCCGGCCTACTAGGCCGCAATTTGAATAGCGCCGCCCGCACTAACGTCGCTGTCCCCTCTTCTTGGCGCCTCTCATTCCTTACGAGACGCACAATTCTAATCTTGGGGGCCATGTCTTTTACCTCAGCTGCCGTTAACCCTTTCAGGAGCGCTATGCCTGCTCTGGACAGCCGGTTATCGGGTGACACCACAGGGCCACTGCTTTCCTCCCGGGGGACACGGCACAGGACCGTGGGTAAGCTGCATCTGCCCTCAGATTAAAGCTTAACCATCCCTGCAGCTGCAGACAGACTCTGCCGTTAACCCTATCACGAGCGCCATGTCTCAATCTAAGGAGGCTAAACGGGCTGCTAAGAAGCACACTGCATTCTTTTCCGTGTGTACCACTTGCAAGTCTGCCTTACCCAGTGCACAGACTAATCCGTTATGCACGACACAGCACAGGACCGTGGGTAAGCTGCATCTGCCCTCAGATTAAAGCTTAACCCCTTCCCGGCACATTCCCTGCAGCTGCAGACAGACTCTGCCGTTAACCCTATCACGAGCGCCATGTCTCAATCTAAGGAGGCTAAACGGGCTGCTAAGAAGCACACTGCATTCTTTACCGTGTGTACCACTTGCAAGTCTGCCTTACCCAGTGCACAGACTAATCCGTTATGCACGAACTGCGACCCGGACTGCGCCCCTGCCTGCGCTCCAGCGCCCCTCGCCGCCACTGCTGATGGGTGTTGTGAATTCTCTTTCTGGGCTCCCTCTGGTGGTTACTGGAGGTAGTGGAGCTGGTCAGATTGACAGAGGCTTGCCACCTGATACTGATGATGACGTTTGGAGATCTGGGGTTTCTGACTGGTGTATTTAAGACAGCTGACTTCCTTCAATCCCTGCTGGTGATTGTCTTCCTGTGCCTTCTGAGGTCTGATGTCTCCTGCTCTGTTCCTGCATGGTTCAGCTAAGTGGTTCATTTGCTAATCTTTTTGCATTTGATCTGGTTTTGTCTATCTCTGCTTTGTGCGGGTCAGCTTGCTACTGCTGGGGCTGTGCTGGATCACCGCCCATATGTTACTGCTTGTGTCAGTTTGTTCTGTCCCCTGTTATATTGGTCTCTTTTTGCTTTGCTTTCAGTATATACCAGAGTGCTGATATAGTGGGGGCGAAGTCGTGTGACTTCAGTGTTTTTTGTGCATCAGACGTGTTGGATTTTTCAGGGTTTTTGCGTGATTGCAGACAGTGTCTTTCCTTTCCTGTCCTGTCTAGTCAGTTTGGGCCCCATCATTTGCTCAGTTTATTTTCCTGCCTGCGTTTGTGTTTTCATCTCGTATCACTGACAATATGTTTGGGGGCTGTCTATTCCTTTTGGGGTCAGTTTAGATTTCACCTTTCTTGCTTTAGGCTGAGTTAGTTCTCCGGCTGTGCCGAGGCGTCTAGGGCATTGTAGGTACGCTCCACGGCTACTGCTAGTTGTGTGGATAGGATCAGGTGTCTGCAATCCACTTAGTTACCAACCTCTCTGGTTTTCTAGTGGCTTAGCCTGGTCCTGCTATCCTCCTCGGTGACCCATTCATAACAGACGGGCCTCCTGCGTTTAGTACCCCTGAGTGGGCTGCATCCCTGTCACAGTCGGTGGAGTCTCTGACCCAGGCTATATTCTCCCTCCGGGAGGACTCTTTAAGTCAGAAAGCATCCTTACCTCCCGAGGAGGGCCCTGGCGACGGCCGGGAACCGTCCACCAGCAGGGGCCGTACTCGTTCAAGGGATGCTCAGGTCTATAGAAAGCGGACCGATGACACGTCTCCTAGTCACGTTCGCGCTTCAGCATCGGCGACTCCTGTCTCTCGTTCTCCCTCTCCTGAGGTTCACTGCGAGCACGACTCTGAATTCGAATCTGACACGTCAGCCCCCCAGAATCCCCCAACTGATCAACAGGATTCTGAAGTTGGATGAGGAAAATATTCCTGCTCCAGCACACTCTATCTCATTTAAGAAAACCAAGCGTGTGCGCAGGTTATTTACCAGCCATCTGGAGTTTAAGGAAATTGTCCAGAAACATGGGGAACGGCACTTAAGCGGTTCACAGAGCAGTCTACTCAGGCTAAATAGCCTTTTTCTCCAGACCTATTGAAGGATTGGTTACAGTCTCCTTTGGAGGACCCTCCTGTATCGCTTCTTGCTTCTAAAACGCTCCTATCTGTTTGAGGGTTCCTCAGTCAGAAACCACTCCGATCATCAAATGGACTACCTTGCCCGCTCAGATTTTTGAAGCTTCAGGAGCAGCGCTTTTTCCATCTTTTACGGCAATTTGGATCACAAAGGCAATGGACACTTGGGCAGAGGTCTTGATTACTTCCTTCCAGGGCACCAATCTTCCTCCGGAGGCAACCACTGTCGCCAGGCAGATAATTAACTTAGCGGACTTTGTAGCAGACGCTTCTTTTGATGCCGCCAATTGCGCGGCTCAAACTGCCGCTAATGCGATCACCATTAGAAGATCCCTATGGCTCTGCGGCTGGCGGGCTGATGCCACATCTAAAAGATCATTGACTTCTCTCCCCTTTCAAACGGATCGTCTTTTTGGAGAGAACCTGGACCAGCTCATTTCTGATACTACCAGGGGGAAAAAGTAAATTCCTTCCTCAACAAAAGGCTGTTCTGCCGTTTCGCAACCAACAGTCGACACGTTTTCGATCTTTTTGCAACAATTCCGGTTGGTCCTCCTCTACCTTCTCTTCACGATCCCCGTGCAGAGACAGGCTCCCAGGTCTCATACAGACCTAACCGCTCTTGGAAAGCCAGGCCTAGGGCTTCTGGATCTAGGGGAGCTAGATCTACCCAATGACTTGTTGCGGTATCCGGCGGACGCTGACAAAATTGGCGGTCGCCTACTTTCCTACAGCCACACCTGGCTTGCGGTCGTCCACGACAAGGGGGTCAGGGAGCTGGTGTCCTCCAGATACAAGATAGAATTTTCTTCTCCCCCTCCAACTCGGGTTTTTCCTTTCCTCTCCCCCCAAGTAAAAGACAAGAGCCTTCCTTCGGGCTGTTCAGGCTCTAAGGGACGGAGTTATCATTCCCGTCCCTCATCATGAGAGGTTCAGGGGTTTTTATTCAAACCTTTTTGTGGTTCCAAAAAAGGACGGGACGATGCGACCCATTCTGGATCTCAAACTGTTAAATCAGTTTGTCAAAGTACAACGATTCCGAATGGAATCTCTCCGATCAGTTGTTGCTTCCATGGAAAAAGGAGAGTTCCTAGCATCCATCGACATCAAGGACGCTTACCTTCACATTCCGATCTGCCCGTCCCACCAACAGTTCCTGCGTTTTGCAATTCACGAGGAACACTTCCAGTTCGTTGCCTTGCCCTTCGGACTCGCCACCGTCCCCAGGGTCTTTACCAAGGTCATGGCGGCTTTCATGGCCATTCTCCACTCTTGGGGAGTGGTGGTGTTAACCGTATCTTGACGACCTGCTCATCAAGGATCCGTCCCTTCCAGCCTGCGAGGAATCCGTGGATATAACAGTAAATACACTTTCTCGCCTGGGGTGGAAGATAGACTTCGAAAAGTCTTTCCCAAAACCCGCTCAGCAGATTTCCTTTTTAGGAATGATCTTGGACACTTCCCGCGGGTTGGTCATTCTCCCTCCAGAAAAGACCCAAGCCTTACAACAGGCAGTGCGGACTCTTTCCCGACCGGTTTCTCTCTCCATTCGTTTCAGCATGAGAGTTCTCGGAAAGATGGTGGCAGTGATGGAAGCAGTTCCATTTGCACAGTTCCACCTCCGTCCCTTACAACATGCGTTGCTGTTAGCTTGGGACAAGAACCTGTTCTCCCTGGAACGTCGGATCCTTCTGTCCCTGCGGGTCAGGCAAGCCCTCAGGTGGTGGATACTGAGGTCCTCCCTGAATCAAGGGAGGTCTTTTCTCCCAGTAAGATGGTTGGTAGTAACCACTGACGCAAGTTTTCTTGGCTGGGGTGCGGTCTTTCGTCACCACACGGCACAGGGTCATTGGTCAACCCGAGAGTCACGTCTCCCCATCAACATTTTGGAGATACGAGCGATCAGATTATCTCTACGGAGTTTCCACCATCTCCTCGCAGGTCACCCTATCAGGATCCAATCCGACAATGCCACAGCTTTAGCGTATATCAACCGCCAGGGAGGTACCCGTAGCAGGATGAACATGCACGAAGTGAGTCACATCCTCCATTGGACCGAGACCAACCATTTGGCCATATCAGCAATCCACATCCCGGGCGTGGAAAATTGGGCGGCAGATTTTCTCAGTCGCCAAGGCATTGCCTCGGGAGAGTGGTCTCTTCATCTAGAAGTCTTTCAGCAGATTTGTCATCGTTGGGGGACTCCGGATGTGGATCTCATGGCCTCAAGACTAAACAACAAGGTTCCTCGGTTCATTACCTGATCGCGGATGCCCTAGTTCTGCCATGGCACCGGTTCCGGCTCCCGTACATCTTCCCCCCCCCCCCCCCCTTCCCTTGCTTCCGATGGTCATCAAGAAGATCAGAGCAGAGGGAGTACCCGTGATCCTAGTCATGCCAGATTGGCCGCGCCGAGCATGGTATGCAGAACTAATACAACTAGTCGCCGACGTCCCCTGGCGACTTCCAGATCGCATGGAGCTACTCTCGCAGGGCCTGATTTACCACCAGAACTCCGGGGCCCTGTCTTTGACGGTGTGGCCATCGAATCCTGGATTTTAGCACCGGGTGGGTTCTCTCACGACGTGATTTCCACCATGATTAGTGCTAGGAAGCCTGTGTCTATGCGCAGCTATCACCGCATCTGGAAAACCTTCTTTTCGTGGTGCAAGGATCATGGTCGATCCCCTCTGGTGTTTTCCATTCGGAATTCCTTCAATCCGGATTAAAATTAGACCTCGCGCTTAGCTCACTCATGGGCCAAATTTCGGCCTTGTCAGTGTTTTTCCAACGCAAAATTGCCACCATACTTCAGGTCAAGACGTTCATTCAGGGAGTTTCCCATGTGGTGCCTCCTTATAGAAGGCCATTGGAATCATGGGACCTTAACCTGGTTCTCGGGGCCTTATAGGAGGCGCCTTTTGAACCGCTGCAGGACGTGTCACTGACCGTCCTCTCTTGGAAGGTGGTCTTTCTAGTGGCAATTACGTCAATCAGACGAGTTTTGGAATTGGCAGCCCTGTCCTGCCGTTTTCCGTTCCTGAATTTTCATTAGGACAAGGTAGTTTTCAGGACATCCCCGTCCTTCCTGCCCAAGGTCATCTCCTCTTTCCATCTCAACGAGGAAATTGTTTTGCCTTCCTTTTGTCCGGCGCCAGTCCATCTAATTGAGAAGGCCCTTCACACCATGGATGTGGTTAGGGCGCTGAGACGGTACATCTCGCAGACGGCTCCCTTCCACAAGTCAGATGCCCTGTTCATGCTTCCAGAGGGGCATAGGAAGGGTCTAGCCGCGTCAAAAGCAACGCTAGCCAGGTGGATTCGCTTGGTGATTCAGGAATCCTTCCGTGTCAGGAACGCGCCTGTCCCAGCGGGGATTAAGGCGCACTCTACCCGGTCAGTGGGCGCCTCTTGGGCCATTCGGCACCAGGCCTCGGCAGAACAGGTCTGCGACTTGGTCCAGTCTGCATACTTTTACAAACCATTACCAAATTCATTCTCAGTCCTGTCCGCAAGGCTGCGACTTGGTCCAGCCTGCATACCTTTACAAACATTGCCTAATTCATTCTCAGGCCTCTGCGGATGCAGCTCTCGGCAGACGCAGCCTGCAATCGGCAGTACCTCAGTGTTGACTCAGTGGTACATGGGGTATTAACAGATGTATGCTCCCCACCCAGGGACTGCTTTAGGACGTCCCACTGTATCTGAGTCCCCCAATGAGGCGTAGGAGAAATAAAGATTTTTGTGTACTCACCGTAAAATCCTTTTCTCCGAGCCAATCATTGGGGACACAGCACCCACCCTGTTTAGCCTATTGGCTCACTGTAGCATTCTTAGGTGTTGACATAGTTATGGTTATTGTTGACTGTTTATGCTCCTCCTGCTTTTTTCATCGAACTGGAGAAATCTCAGCCAGCGAGAGGGTGTAGGAGAGGAGCTAACTTTTTTTCTGGTTTACTTAGTGTCCTCCTAGTGGCCAGCAGCATAACACCACTGTCTGTGTCCCCCAATGATTGGCTCGGAGAAAAGGATTTTACTGTGAGTACACAAAAATCCCTATATTTCCTTTAATAATTATAATACAGATTATGATACGTTTTTGGCAATTTTTTTTAAAAACATAGGAAAAAATACATTTAATACAAAACAAAATCTGATTTAAACAATGGATTTTCTTATGACGCATTCCCTTTAAGACCCAAAATAGCTGTGTCATTAAAGCGGATTGGATATGTACACTATACCTCAGCACACGGCAATGAATGAATACATGAATTCTGTTATTGCTAGTGCTACACATGGTAGGAACGTAAAGTGCTTAGTTCACTTATATTTTTTTTAATCAAAGACTGCAAAAGCCATCCAACCATGCCAAGGTGTACCTTCTTTATGGATGGTCAATGTCACTTGTGTCTTACCTCTATATGTACCAAGCAAGGGAATCTTTTTTTTATCACTAGAGGACTAGTAAATCAGCTGCCAGGAAGTCCTCCATATTTGTGAGGTTTGAATAACCCTGTCCCCACTATCGTCAACTTTCTGCCTATGCACAGTGTACACAGGAAGCTGCGATTCAGTGAAGTGGGTAGGGTTATACACCTCGGAAATGCTAGATCTGCAACAGAGAACACTTTTTTTAATCAAAAATACAACATGCAGCAATGTAATAAATAGCTGGAATCAGGGTCTCTGTCTCCTATATTATGCTGGTTTCTGATCAGTGAGCAAAAACCTGGTGACATATTCCCTTATAGGGGATAAGTTTGGTGGTCCCACCCTTTGGACCCACAGTCCATCTTTCCCCTTATCACTAAAGTCTTTATATTAATTTAATCAACTATAATGGTCTTCAAAGCTGAATATAGGTTTTACGATTTGGTAACATATCTAGTAAAATAAATGTATTCCTGAATTCAGATTCTTGTGCAACCTCTTGAAGTGATCTGTCACCCCCCGGAACATATATGACCTATTAATATGGGCATACAGGTAATAGAAATGTTACACTAGTCCTACCTGTCTGCCTCATATTAATGGTCTTGTTGCTGTGAAATATTACATTCTTTCTGGATGCTAATGATTTCTTCCAGGCTCCGGGTGTACGGTGCCTGGAAGAAATCCCTGCCTCCTGTCTTCATTGTAATACTACCCACCTTCCATTTATCCTGTGCCCTGCACTTCCTCCACAATACGTACCTCTTCCGCCCTTCTGTGGGCACCACATTCGGGGATCTTCTGCAGGCATTGGCAGTCACTGTGACCTCTAGCGTTCTCACCAATAAAGTGCTCTCCCCACTTCTTCCCTGCATAGTCATCACTAGGAACCTTGTTTACATACCCATAACTTTGCAGGGAGGAAGTGGGGAGAGCACCTTATCGGCGCACATGCTGGAGGTCGCTGGAGCAGAAGTCGCTGGCGCCAGCGCAGAAGATCCCTGAGTGCAGTTCCCACAGAAGGGAGGAAGAGGTATGGGTTTTTGAGGGAGTGCAGGGCGCAGGTGCGGGATTCCAGCGCCACAACTGACATGCATAGGTGGGGGTAGTATTACAATGAAGAAGGGAGGCAGGAATTTCTTCCAGGCACCGTACACCCAGAGCCTGGAAGAAATCATTAACATAAAGAGAGAATATAACATTTCTTAATATGAGGCAGACAGGTAGGACTAGGGTAACATTTCTATTACCTGTATGCCCATATTAGTAGGTCATATACATCCAGGGGCGACTGATTACCTGTATTTCCATCTTGGACATTCCCAGCATAGCCTGAGGCATTGCAATAAACATGTAATAGATGCCAGTGAATCTGTGAAGGAACTAAGCCGCAGCGCCAGCACAGCGCTCCAGGAGCACTGTGACCCATTCAGCAGGCTGAAGGACAGGGAATACCGGTTGTTGGATACTCATGAATCAAACATTAATAACTGAAAAAGTGGAGACTCTCATTAATCTATTACTTATAGTCTCAATACCAGACATTTTCTTAATGAGGTCCGCTCGTAAAATACAACCCTTTTTTAAAATGCACACATTGAGTTGATCATTGGTTCACAACAGGTCCTTTTCCTGGTACCCCCTGGAAGTAGCTGACTTTGGGAAGCTTCAGCCAGCCATTTTCCCAGCAGTTGACTTCAGTCCTAAACACAAGCTGATTGTATAGAATGGCTCTCGTCCAGCATGCGTGCTTTAATACGACTTGTCGACTGGGATTGTTTTTATGAGACAACTCCTTTAATTGCCTTCCCTAAGGCTGCAGAATCTGGTCCTGTACTTCTCTGAAACCAGTTCTCATTTTTGCTACGCTTGGCTATAAATTGTTCCCATTTTCTGATGCTTGATATGATGACTTTGTCATGTGCGTGGTAAAATCAGTGATAAAGTGCTGATGACACGCGATCTGTATCACTTTGGCCATAGTAACCTTTTAGTTCTCTTCAGAGTACTAATACTGCAGTCTGATTGGGATGTCACGTGACAGCAGATTGCTATAAAGAATGGATTACCTTTCCACAATTCGATAATGCATATGCCTCAATTACAGTAACATTGATCGTCACTTACACATCTCGGTGTATAGATATCTTAACATCTGTAAATTTCTTTTCTAGTTTTGCATCACTGCTTTCTGACAGCCATAGCTATTGATTTTTTTCATATACATACATATATAGGGTTTGTTGATTGTACTATTTAACAGCACCATTTTGGATACTATCTTTTCCTTTTGGGATGGGGTGGCATTGCGAAAGCAATTTATAAGCACCACTTACCATATGGCATAAATCTGTTAAGTACCAAATTTGTAAAAAAAAAATTTTTCTGTTTTATTACTTCCATTCAATGAATGCTATTATTATGGGAATGCTTGTGTTTATTCTAGTGCGTTTTTTGGTTAAGGCTATGTGCACATGTTGAGTATTTGATTGCAGAAATTTCTTCAACGTTTCTGCGTCTCTAGGAATTTGTTGGCAGCAAAAATGCAACTGAAAAAATGTGCGTTTTTTTTAATGCAGTTTTATACAGCAATGAATACTTTTTGGAGTTAAATAAAGATATTTGAAAAAACTAAAAAAAATTACATTTTGTGATGTAATTTCCTTGTTCAACACCTTTTATTATGCTTATTTGTCCTGTCCCTGGCTATAAATACCAACCCTCAGCTGCCCCAGAAGCGGCACTTCATATTTGAAGCGCCAATTCTGGCACTTAGCCCAGGCTCTTAGGATGCCCTGGTGCAGTTGCATTGGGGTAATGGGATTAAGGGTTGGTGTCAGCATCTGTTTCTGACAACAAGCCCTCGGTTTAGTAATGAAGGTGTAAGCCAGACACCCTCATTACTAAACCTGTAAGTTAAGAGTTAAATAAACACACACCAGGAATAAAACACTTTATTTGGAATAAAACAGACACCTCCTTTAATCATTTAAATTAACCCAATATACTCAGCCCAAGTCCGACGGTAATCCAAGGGTTAAAGTGATGTCCCATGTTGTCACCAGCCTATGTAGGAGCGTTCACAGTATGAACTTATGTAGGCTGTATCCAAACAGCAACTGGCAGAACTCGGCACGCACATCGATACCTGGCAGCAGGGACAGCGCGTGGGGTTATTAGGGCTCATACTCGTCTGCGAGAGAAACGGACAAGAGCAATCTGATAAAAAATCAGATTGCGCTCTGACCAGTCTTAATCTAGGAGTCCCTGCTCATCTGCGCTTATTATTTATTTATTTTTTCTCAGCTGAATTCTTACTGAGAAAAAAAATCACAGCATTCTGAGATTCTCCTCGTATATCGGACGAGACTCTCCAATGCAAGTCAATGGGTGGGAGAAAAAAATTGCATGTCACTCGGACCATGTGAGCGCCTTTCGATTTTTACACAGCCATGTCCTTGAAAATTCATCATTTCAGCTGTCGCGTGACCTCACAGAATAGATGGAATAAAGATGTCAGTGACATAATTAGTACAGTGCTTGTGTAGCTTACTGTACATGTATTTAATTATTAAATTATTTTCTGAAAAAAAAAAAAAAAAAAATGGCATGGGATCCCCCGAAATTGTATTAACCAGCACAGGGAAAGTGGACAGACAGTTGGAGACTGATTATTTTTTTTTTTTTTTTTTTATAGCCTGGGAAGGGGGTATTTCCCATGGAGTTCTGACCGACTGTAACGATCTTACCGGCGGGAAGTTACTACTGATCAGAACCGCCACGCATGTGTTTCTCACGCTGTCACACGGATGACAGCACGGGAAACACCCGACACGAACTCTGTAAAAATGGAAGCAAAAACTCAGCAAATCCGCAAACATTTTTATACCTGCATTTTTGCTGCGTATTTGACTGACTCAATTGAAGTCAATAGGTGAAAAATGCACAAAAAATTGACATGCTGCGGATTTACATTCCGTGTAGAAATACTGCTGCGAAAACGCACCATGTGCACACAGCCTAAATGTCTTTTACTGCCTTTTTTTTTTTTTTTTTTTTTAATACAAATGACGCATAGGGATATTTCTGTATTGCATTAGTACCCTTCAGTGAAAAACTGTCACACGCTTTTTTGGCCATGGCCGACAGACTGGCTTTTTGTAGGCTTCCTTCTATTTAACTGTTAGTCCTCTCTTTTGTCTTTGTGTTCTCGCTATATCATATAATTAAAGGGCTGGTCCTTTAAATACTATCAATCTGGTGCATGACATGAATCGGTTAGACCTATTATAAATTTATAATTTTCCATAGCAACAACATATTTTGCAGTATATAACTATTTAGAGGGGTCATGAACAAACCTCATCAGACATTAGAGTCCCACATAATACTACACATACCAAGTGGAGTGAGGGCCCCGCTCGCAAGCTTACTAGCTCTGACTTTGGTACCTTCATGTCACTATGCTTATGATGACATTGCATTATGAAAGACTTTAATTGCCGTGTAAACGCAAATCCATATTACATTTTTCTCAAGATCCTGTAGCAAATGCAGGAGTGAGAGATGATTGCGTTTTACACATTTGTAAAGCTCATAAAGGCACCATTACTTCATGTAGGGCTGGCTCACACGATGGTAGACCCTGTGAGAGAATCAGGCCGATTCTGCTAATGGAACTCAGCTCAAGCTGTGTCAGAGAGTGAGCCGTGTGTCATCGTGGTGTGATCCGATTCTCTCACATACAGGAATAGCAGCACAGGTGTGGAGATGATGGAGAACTTAACTTCTCCATTGTCTGAGTCCACGAATGTCGGACTGCACTTGGTGAACAAATGAGTGCAGTCCGATGTTTCACCCGCATCCATAGACTTGTATGGGTGCATGTGATCTGAATTCTAGAGCCATTCGCAGCATGCTGTGACCTATTTCCACAGGCCAATTCTGTCTGTAGAAAAAAATCTCAGGTCTGGACTGCCTCATAATGTAACATTGGTCTGGGCTGTAGAGTCTGTAAGCCAAACCTCCGACTCCTCATTTTCCCTGACTCCGACTCCACAGCACTGGTCACTACTGAGCATGTACATAAAGTGCAGCACAGATTCATCTCCACTCCGACCCCACAGCACTGGTCACTACTGAGCATGTGCATAAAGTGCAGCACAGATTCATCTCCACTCTGACCCTACAGCACTGGTCACTACTGAGTATGTGCATAAAGTGCAGCACAGATTCATCTCCACTCCGACCCCACAGCACTGGTCACTACTGAGCATGTGCATAAAGTGCAGCACAGATTCATCTCATCTACGACCCCACAGCACTGGTCACTACTGAGCATGTGCATAAAGTGCAGCACAGATTCATCTCATCTACGACCCCATACCACTGGTCACTACTGACCATGTGCATAAAGTGTAGCACAGATTCATCTCCACTCCGACCCCACAGCACTGGTCACTACTGAGCATGTGCATAAAGTGCAGCACAGATTCATCTCCACTCCGACCCCACAGCACTGGTCACTACTGAGCATGTGCATAAAGTGCAGCACAGATTCATCTCATCTACGACTCCACAGCACTGGTCACTACTGAGCATGTGCATAAAGTGCAGCACAGATTCATCTCCACTCCGACCCCACAGCACTGGTCACTACTGAGCATGTGCATAAAGTGCAGCACAGATTCATCTCATCTACGACTCCACAGCACTGGTCACTACTGAGCATGTGCATAAAGTGCAGCACAGATTCATCTCCACTCCGACCCTACAGCACTGGTCACTACTGAGCATGTACATAAAGTGCAGCACAGATTTAGCTCAGCGCCGAGATCCTTACAACAGGAACAGAACAGACATTTCAGAACTTTCCTAAAATTTTATGAAAAAATTTTCAGCACATTCTGCACTGAACCACTGTACCAATTTATTATATATTTTGAAAGTTGGATATTTTATATATTTTATACCAATTCCACTAAAGTGAACTCTTACTCCACAGCCCTGCCAAGTACTATCCCATAAAATATTGGTTAGCACTCGGCTGTGTCATAATGAGCCCTTATGTAGATATTACAGAAACATGCTAACCACTACAGTTTTCTGTATCCATATTGGAGGATATATAGAGCTGATACGCTGCAGTGCCTCCACTATTTTGTCACGCTTTGTGTAATCTAATATATAAAGCTCAATGTGTGTGTGTGTGTGTGTGTGTGTGTGTGTGTATGTCCGGGATTGACATCCGCACCGTCACAGCTACAGCCACAAAATTTGACAGTCACATGTCTGGAGCCCGAGAGCGTCATAGGCTATGTTGTGAGGTGAAATTTTAACCCCGCACGTTCCAATTCACCAAACAATTTTGCTCATATCTACGTAATGGGGGAAAAAGTGAAAGGAAAAGTGTTGGAGGCAAATTGACAGCTGCCAGATGTGAACAAGGGGGACTTAACGAATGAGAGCAATGGCGCCAAACAGTATATACCGTACAGTTGCTAAGGTGGGGCCCTGACATGGGATACTCACCACACACGGGGATATGAACACACACAAAATGTGCCACACACTACCACGTGCTTCAACACATATACCACCCTCAGCACACATTTCACCACACATACACCAATCTCGCCACATAAATGTCGAAACACAAAACTCGCCACTCAAAACTCGCCACGCTGTCCCAGAGCTGTTTAAAAGATGAAAGCTGAGCTGTGATTGGTTGCTATCAGCAACAGTTTTCTTTGTAGACAGTTGTGGTAACTGAGGCCTATTATTCTTATCATTTCTATGGTGTTATCATCTATTAGATACAATGCTCAGCAGTCAGTATCACACAGGATAGGATTAGATACACGGCTCAGCAGTCAGTATCACACAGGATAGGATTAGATACACGGCTCAGCAGTCCGTATCACACAGGATAGGATTAGATACAGGGCTCAGCAGTCAGTATCACACAGGATAGGATTAGATACACGGCTCAGCTGTCAGTATCACACAGGATAGGAATAGATACACGGCTCAGCAGTCAGTATCACACAGGATAGGAATAGATACACGGCTCAGCAGTCAGTATCACACAGGATAGGATTAGATACACAGCTCAGCAGTCAGTATCACACAGGATAGGAATAGATACACGGCTCAGCAGGCAGTATCACACAGGATAGGAATAGATACACGGCTCAGCACACAGTATCACACAGGATAGGATTAGATACGCAGCTCTGCACACAGTATCACACAGAATAGTATTAGATACACGGCTCAGCAGACAGTATCACACAGAATAGGATTAGATACACAGCTCAGCAGTCAGTATCACACAGGATAGGATTAGATGCACGGTTTTTATGTGCAATATAATCATTATAATTTGTTATAACTAACCACAGTTGGTTACTATGCCCAGGCAACGCCGGGCTCTTCAGCTAGTGTACTAAATTATTGAGTGTCCACCTACACAACTAGCATACACTAACAGCGTAGAATAGAGCGCTGCCATTGTAAAAATTGCTATACAAGTGCCATTGTAAAAATTGCTATACAAGTGCCTGACATCTCAATATAGAAATGTATATGAATGTCTGGGATTAAGTACTTTTCTACTTTTAAGTGTGTTTGTGTAATTTCCATCCTGACTACTAAACATTTGTGTATGGTTTTTGTTACCGTTTAAAGGGAATCTGTCAACAATGTTTTCTTTTTGTTGTTTTTTTTATACCTAATCTGAGAACAAAAATAATGTAAATACAGAATCCTTGATTCCAGTGATGTCACTTACTGGGCTGATTGCTGTAGTTTTATTTTTTTCTTTTTTTTTAATCAAATCACAGTTTTATTAGCAGGAGATTATCACTACAGGACTAGTAAACCTGCTGCCCTGCCATGTAGTCCTTCATATTCTTCAATGCTGTATAATTCCACCTAACTATTTGATTAGCTTCTTGCTGCCTATGCACAGTGTACACTGAAAGCTGCTAATCAGTGGTGTGTGCAGTGTTTTTTACAGGGCTCCGCATTCTGTGAGCACTGCCAGATCTGCAGCAAAGAAAACAAGCAAGAAGCCCAGTAAGTTATACATAGATGGATGCCAATAATCATGATACTCCCAGAAGGGGTAGAAAAATCCTGGATATAGATTCTATTTAGTCTAAATGGTTTGCATTTCCTGTGGTTTAAGTGAACATTTAAAAAATAATGTATTGAATTGTATGAAGTAACGCAGATCCCTCTCTGCTATCCACGTGATCGTGACTTTGGTAACAGTTGTTTCCTATTTTTCAGATTGTGGGCCTGAGCACGAATATTGATTTCCTTCTCAGTTTGTCTGGTCACCCGGCATTTGAAGCAGGGGATGTACATACTAATTTTATCCCCCAGCATTATGATGAACTCTTTCCTCCTAAGAAAGGGACTTCCAGTGAGATGCTCTGCCAGGCCGCACTGGGCCTGATTCTGAAGGAGCAGCTCTTAACCAAAGAGTTCAGTCTGCAGTGGGAAGGTTTGTCTTCTGTTCCTTTCTGCTTTTAGGTTATACAGTAGAGATTATTTTCTAGCCTTCTATAAAAAAAACTGAGTAAAATCCTTTTCTCTGAGACGCTCATTGGGGGACACAGGACTGTGGGTGTGTGCTGACACTACGTGAATGAAAAAAAGGTTAGCTCCTTCTCCGCAGTATACACCCTCGCCCTGGTTGCCAGCGAGACCAGTTTGGTGCAAAAGCAGTAGGAGATCCAAAAAACAGACAAAATCAACCTTAATGCAGGTAACATGTCTAGAAAACCCACCTACTATCAAAAGTACTTAATAGTAAAAAAATGAGCTATCTGGCTAACAGGGTGGGTGCTGTATCCCCCAATGGGCGTCTCGGAGAAAAGGATTTTACGGTGAGTATCACAAAAATACCTGTTTCTCCTTTGCCTCATTGGGGGACACAGGACTGTGGGACGTCCTAAAGCAGTCCCTGGGTGGGAAGTCAATTCACCGATCCAAGCTATATGCACCTCCTGTCTAAAGGTGCCCCACCACTGCTTGTAGAATCCTTCTACCCAGGCTCGCATCTGCTAAAGCCTGAGTATGGACATTGTAGTGTTTGGAGAATGTGTGCAGGCTGGACCAGATTGCCACCTTGCAAACCTGCTCCGCCAATGCCTGGTGCCGAAGAGGCACCCACTGCTCGAGTTGAGTGTGCTCTGATCCCTGCTGAAACAGCTGTGTCTCAGATGAGGTAGGATTCCTGAATCGACAGATGAATTCACCTGGCTATGGTCGATCTTGAGGCAGCAAGTCCCTTCCTGCGACTCTCGGGGAGCACAAACAGCGTGTCTGTCTGACTAAAGGATGCCGTCTGTGACACATACCTCCTGAGAGCTCTAACCAGATCCAACGTATTAAGAGCCTTTTCCACAAGGTGTACCTGTGCTGGACAAAAAGAGGGCAAGACAATATCCTCATTAATGTGAAACGAGGAAGCGACCTTCGGTAGAAAAGGAGGAGCCGGTCTGAGAACCACCTTATCCTTGTGGAAAATCAGATACGGGGCTCGACCGGATAGAGCCGCCTGCTCCGAGACCCGCCTAATTGACGTTATGGCCATGAGGAACACCACCTTCCAGGAAAGGTATGTCAAAGAGACATCTTGTAGCTGTTCAAATGGAGCTTCCTGCAGAACACCTAGGACCAGGTTAACCCCTTCCCGACCCATGACGCCTATGTTGGCGTCATGAAAAGCTGTGCCAATACGACGCATTTTTGTGAAAAAAAAATCTTTTTTTTTTTTTTTTAACGGATCAATTTATGAAGCTCCTGGGGGTTCAAAGTGCTCACTATGCATCTAGATAAATTCCTTGGAGGGTCTAGTTTCCAAAATGGGGTCACTTGTGGGGGAGCTCCAATGCTTAGGCACACAGGGACTCTCCAAACACAACATGGCAACCGCTAAATATTCCAGCATATTTTCCATTAAAAAAAAAATGGCGCTCCTTCCCTTCTGAGCCCTGCATGCGCCCAAACAGTGGTTTATGACCACATATGAGGTATCTGTGTGCTCAGGAGAAATTGCCCAACAAATTTTAGGATCCATTTTATCCTGTTACCCATGTGAAAATGAAAAAATTGATGCTGAAAGAAAATTTTTGTTGGAAAAATTAAAATGTCCATTTTTTTCCTTCCACATTGCTTTAGTTCCTGTGAAGCACCTGAAGGGTTAATAATCTTCTTGAATTTACCGTAATTTTGAGTAGCTTGAGGGGTGCAGTTTTTAGAATGGTGTCACTTTTGTGTATTTTTTTGCCATATAGACCCCTCATAGTGACTTCAAATGTGAGGTGGTCCCTAAAAAAAAAATGGTTTTGTAAATTTTGTTGTAAAAATGAGAAATCACTGGTCAACTTTTAATCCTTATAACTTCCTAACAAAAAAAAAAATTTGTTTACAAAATTGTGCTGATGTAAAGTAGACATGTGGGAAATGTTATTTATTGACTATTTTGTGTCACATAACTCTCTGGATTAACAGAATAAAAATTCAAAATTTGAAAATTGCAAAATTTTCAAACTTTTCACCAAATTTCCTTTTTTTTTCACAAACGCAGAAATTATCCTAAAAAAACATTACCACTAAAATGAAGCTCAATATGTCACGAAAAAACAATCTCAGAATCACTAGGATGCGTTGAAGAGTTCCTGAGTTATTACCTCAGAATTGCAAAAAATGGCCAGGTCATTAAGATCAAAATAGACTGGGTCATGAAGGGGTTAAGGTCCCAGGCATCCAGAGGGGTCCTATAGGGAGGTACCAAGTGTGAGACCCCCTGCATGAAGGTCTTTACCTGCAGGTTGGTAGCAATCCTGCGCTGGAAAAGGATGGATAAGACCGATATCTGTCTCCTGAGGGAACTTGGCGCTAAACCTGAGTCTAGGCCAGACTGGAGACAGGCTAAAATGTTGGGAATGGAGAACCTCAGTGGAGAATAACCATGGTCCCTACACCATGTGAAGAAAACCTTCCAGGTATGGTGATAATTACGTGCTGAGGCGGGCTTCCGGGCACTAACCATTGTAGCAACCACATTCCGGCCAAACCCAGCCTGGGTCAGAATCCAAGATTCAACGGCCAAGCCGTCAAACACAGGGCCCCTGAGTTCTGGTGGTAGATCGGACCCTGGGAAAGTACGTCTGGATGCTTTGGAAGCCGCCAGGGGATGTCGGCGAGCAGCTGTATGAGATCGCGTACCATGCCCGACGACGTCAATCTGGGGCAATCAGTATTACTGGAATCCCCTCTGTCTTGATCTTCCTGTTGATCTTTGGAAGCAGCAGTAGTAGAGGAAACAAGTACGGAAGGAGAAACTGGTTCCATGGGAGAACCAGCGCATCCACGGCGATAGCCTGTGGGTCCCGGGACTGAGCGACAAACCTGGGCACCTTGGCGTTTAATTTTGAGGCCATCAGATCCACATCCGGAGTTCCCCAACATTGGCAAATCTGCCGGAAGACCTCGTGGTGGAGAGACCACTCCCCGGACGCAAGACGCTGCCGGCTGAGGAAGTCTGCTGCCCATGTTTCTACGCCCGGAATGTTGACTGCTGAGATCACCGAGTCGTTTCTCTCGGCCCAGCGGAGGACGTGCTCTAATAATAATAATAATAAATAATAAATTTTATTTTTATAGCGCCGACATATTCCGCAGCACTTTACATTTCAGAGGGGATTTGTACAGACAATAGACATTACAGCATAACAATAATCACATACAGTAGATTATAACAAATACCAAGAGGAATGAAGGCCCTGCTCGCAAGCTTACAGTCTATGAGGAAAGAGGTAGACACGAAAGGTGGGTGGTAACAGTTGCCCTGATTGTATGGACCAGCCATAATGTTAAGTGTGTAACAGTACAGACACAAAGGGCTAATGGATGCATAAAGCATGTGGGAACATGATGCTGGGAACCTGGTTATGGTAAAACTTTTGGCTCTGCCACACAGGGATAGGTTAGGTTAATGTGTTGAGGCGATAGGCCAGTCTGAATAAATGCGTTTTCAGGACACGCTTAAAATTGTGGGGATTGGGGACTAATCGTATTGACCTGGGAAGTGCATTAGGACCTTGTCCCGTGGGAGAACCACCAACCCCCAGGAGGTTGTCGAAGATCATCCCTAATGATCTACAGTGCTCTACCTCGTGCATGGCCGCCCTGCTGCAGGTACCCCTTGATGGTTTATGTAAGCCACGGCTGTGGCATTGTCCGACTGAATCCGGATGGGGCGGCCTGCTTAGAAGATGGTGGAAATGCTGCAGAGCCAGCCGTATTGCTCGTATTTCCAGCAGATTGACCGGGAGGTGTAATTCCCGAGGCGACCAACGTCTCTGGGCTGAATGGTGGCGAAAAACCGCACCCCAGCCGAGGAGACTGGTGTTGGTTGTGACTACCAGCCGATGATCCGGGGGAGAAGGCTTCCCCTGAAGAAGGGAGGAACTCCTTGTCCAGCACCTGAGTGCTTGCCTGACCTGCGCGGACAACCGGCGCCGGTGGTCAAGAGAAAACGGGATCTTGTCCCAAGATGCCAAGAGGGCGTGCTGTAGGAGACAAAGATGGAGTTGGGCAAACAGAATTGCTTCCAATGCCGCCACCTTTTTCCCTAAGACCCTCGAGCAAAAACGAATGTTGCGGGAAACTGGTTGGCGACGTGCCTGGACTCCGGAGGGCTAGGACCTTGTCCCGTGGGAGAACCACCAACCCCCGGGAGGTGTCGAAGATCATCCCTAAAAAGGAAATCCTCTGACTGAGTCGGAACAGGGGATGATTTCTTCAGGTTGACTAACCACCCTAAGCGAGAGAGTGTTTCTAGCGTGATGTTGACGCTTTCCTCGCATGCTCGAAATGACAGACCCTTTACCAAAAGGTCGTCTAAGTAAGGCAAGACGACTATGCCCCGGGAGTGCAGGATGGCCATGATGACTGCCAGGACCATTGTGAACAATCTGGAGGCGGTGGCTAGCCCGAAAGGCAGGGCTGCGAACTGATAGTGAAGGTCGTTGATAGTGAAGCGTAAAAATTTCTGATGTGGAGGGAAAATGGGGATGTGCAGGTACGCGTCTTGGATGTCGATAGAGGCCAAATATTCTCCCCGTCCTATGGCAGATATGACCAAGCGGAGAGACTCCATCCGGAAATGTCTGACCCTGACAAATCTGTTCAGAAGCTTTAGGTCCAGAATTGGCCTGACAGTCCCGTCCTTTTGAGGACCGTGAACAGGTTGGAATAGAACCCCTGAAATCTTTTGTTTTCCGGTACGGGAATAGCAACCCCATTGTGCCGGAGCAATTCGATGGCCTTGAACAAAGCCTGAGCCCTGATTTCCATTTTAGGGGGACGAGAAAGAAAAAAATCGTCTTGGGGGGGGGGGGGGGGGTACTTGACAAACTTTTAACTTGTACCCCGAGGACACCAGCTCGGTTACCCATGGGTCATGTATGACGGGGAGCCAGACGTGGCGAAACCAGAGTAAGCTATCGCCTACTCTGCTGGTGTCGCCCGGAACTTGCCTCGAGTCATTTAGCTGAAGATCTTTGGGACCTAGGACCCCTCGATCTAGGCTGGTGGGCTCTATATGAGATTTGACGGTCCCTGTCCTGGTTGGGGCGACCTGTAACGGCAGGGTTGGTCACTGCAGTCCACCCGGGGTTGCGAAATGACCGAAACCGTGTCTGAAGCTGGTGCCGAAAAGGCTGTTTAACCTTTTGCTGAGGGAGGAAGCTGTTCTTTCCCCCTGTGGAGTCAGAGATAAGCTAGTCTAACTTCTCACCGAATAGGCGGCTGTCCTGATAAGGTAAAGAAGGGTTTTTTGGAGGTTGAATCTGCCCACCAAGTCCTCAACCACAGAGCCCTCCAAATGGAAATTGCATTTGTGGTAGAGAGTGCCGCGCAGCTAGCCGCATCCAAAGATGCATTAATTAAGTAGTCTGCGGCCAAAGCGATCTGATTTGCGATCTCTGCTACCTCCGCTGGCAGGTCCATATCCTGCAAGGCTCTGTTTAATGATTCCGACCAAGAAACCATGAGAAACCGAGGGAGAGCGTGCTGAACCTGTCGCCTCAAACACTGAGCGAGCCAAGCTCTCTGAGACGGTCAGTGGGATCCTTAATAGAGGAACTATTAGGTATGGATAATAGGGCGACACGGGTGGATCTACCGTTGGGGATTCCGCCCACTTTTTACGAAGATCAGGGGCAAATGGGTATCTTGCCTAGAGTGCTTTCTGGCCTGAGAAACGCTTGTCTGGCTGTTCCCTGTGTCGTTGCACTATGTCCTCAAACGCTGGGTGAGTGCCAAATACTCTCTGAGGCCGCTTAAATGACACCTTGTGACCTGAGGACAGGGTGGATTCCTCGTCAATCCCAAGGGTCTGGTTGATGGCCTCGATGAGGCTCTCAATTGTTTCCTGGTAGCCAGGAGTATCTAAGTCAAGGGGCTCGTCCGAGTCGTAATCTGAGCTTTGCTCTTATCGACTACTGGTGAAGGCGAGTGAAAGGCAGAGCTCATGGATGACGAGGCACTAGATGGACCGGGAGACGCTGTGTGGGTTACTTTCCCCTGCGTCTGCCTAAAGTGAGCGGCCCCTGCAGGCTGGAGGCTCCTGTGAGGTGGAGGACCCCTCTAAGACAGGCGAGCCGCTGTCCCTGCCTCTCTCTGGGGCTCGAAGGGACTCGATCGCTCTCGTAAGTGATGCCATAGACTGCGACAGAGAGCCCATTCCAGGGGACTAGGTACACTGGGCTCCGTCGCAGGGGAGGGCTCCTGGGCACGTTCAGAATCGCAGGCTTCACATATTTGTTTGCTCTGTGCACATGGGAAGTTGGACCGACGGGATGTGCATGCAGCGTACACCTTAGTCTTTCTGGACATGGTGGCCCTGCTAGGTGGTATGTCTGTAGGGGGGAATAAGCAAATCGCTTAGCCTCGCCAACAAAAAAAAAAGGCCTTCCTCCTTCGGGGGCAGCACTTACCCCAGTCCTGTGTCCCCTTAGGCGTCCAGGCTGCCGAGCAGCGGCTCCCTTTTCAAAAAAGTGCACCTCGGCGAGTGGGCGGGTCCGCCGGAAGAAGATGGTGACCGCCGGTGACGTCATGGGGGTGGGCTTCTGCCCACGGCCTAGCGCCGGCTGAAGCCGGGGACTAAATTTCCGGCGCCCGCCCGAGTACGGGGGCGGGACAGCCGGAAGTAGCGCTCTCGACCGTCCCAAGCTCTGGGGGCGCCTGCTGGCAGAGCCCTCCTCGCGAAGCCCGGGAATGCCAGGAAAAAAAAGGCCATCAGCTTTATACTGCCTACAGGAGCCCTCTCAGCCCACCTCCTTCCGCACCTCACCCCTTGAAAAGCTGACAGCCTCAGGTTAGGGGGAAGGGGGGCTGCATAAAAAAACAAGGGCGGTGTAGGCACCCTACCTCCATCTTCCCTCCAAGGGAAGAGAAGAGGGACCGTCCGCCTCCTTCCACCACCGCAGTCTTTGCATTGGTGGTGCAGTGGGGGCCGCACGGACTATAATTATGCCTCTATACAGCCTAGGGTTTCAATACCTTAGGGTGGTCAGGGCTGAGTCCGGCATCATGTCCCACGTTACGGGAGAGGATACGTGGAGGCGACACTCCATGTGCTCGTCCGTTCATGGTTTGGAGAGATCGGACCCTTTCAATAGGGTCCGTCGCCCCTGTCTCATCTTCATGGGGGGGGGGGAGGGGAGTCTGGAAGAAAAAAGACGTGTACCTCCTACGGACACTAAGCATGAACTGGTCTCGCCGGCAACCAGGGCGAGAGTGTATACTGCGAAGGAGGAGCTATCCTTTTTTCATTCACTCAGTGTCAGCCTCCTGGTGGCAGTAGCATACACCCATAGTCCTGTGTCCTGCAATGAGGCGAAGGAGAAAGAATAATATTCCATCAGCAGGAGAGTTAGGGCTCACACTCATCAGCGTAAATAAAATCTGTCCGATGTTCCTTAAAAGTAAGACGAGTGTCATGCGAGTACAATGCGATTTTTTTTTTTGCTGCACGTAGCATCCGTCTGACATGCATATGCAACCCTTTAGCAATGCATTTTTAACATCCGCTTTTACATACAGTAATTCTGTCATTTCAAGCTAGTCTACTAACTAATAAAATATAGATAGATATATGTACATTATTAGTCCATTCAATATATGAAAAAACACATTCTATTCATAGTATAACACAAAGCTACCCACGATAATGGACAGGCAAAAGAATGTTTTGTTAAAAATATATACTTTATTTATAACACAGAAATCAAATAATATTTTTTATATAAAAGGCAAATAATGATGCCTCCTTCCAAAAGACATATCAAAATTGGTTCGAAATGATGTCCTGAAAACTATCCAAAGCAAAGTGCTTCAGTGCATGTAAACATTGCCAACTTAAATTGATCTATTAAATTGCTATCAGTGGGGAACCACCAAAGACCTACCCCAACGCGCGTTTTGATATATTCTTCTTTCTAGGCTATTAATATCAGCCAGCAGTTGTCTGCCTAGCCTTTGCTGGTTATTATTAATAGGGGGGACGCCCATGTCATCTTTTGGGAGGTCACCCCTGGTTAATACCCAGTAAAGGCTAAGTAGACAGCTGTGAGCTGAGATTAATAGCTTGAGAAGCTCCATGTTTATTACCCCCGTTTATTACCCCCTTCCCAGACTATAAACATCATCCCCCAGCCTTCAACTTTCCTTCAGCTAGTTAAGAAAAATATAGGGGACCCCACGCCATTTTTTCCTTTTAGTCTATCTACATAGCTTTTCTATTCTGACGGTTCGCGATGTGAATTTACTGTACTTGACTGACGAAATGTCAGATTTCCAATGAGATGGGGGTGTAAAAATTGCACGTGTGCCATTCGATTTATTTATTTTCTCAGTCTGATCTGAGAAAAAAAAATAGCAGAATTATTGAGTAACACTAGTCAGAGTGCAATGCGAATTTTCTTTATCAGATTTCACTCGTCCTTTTAACCGCAAATGAGTATGAGCTGTTAGATGGAACACCCCGCCTCATTTTGGGTTGATATTTTTGGGGTCTTGGCTCACACAACTACCATTCTCAGGAATGGACAATACAAGTCAGATTTTGAATTTTATTTAATCACAATATTCCATTTTTATGGTTTAATTGTTCAGCTGATACCACATAACATATTAGAACATAAGATCAATTGAATGATAAAATACATGATAATGAACATTTTACAATATTTTTCTTTTGTAGATAGATTTTCTCCATTTGCATCCAGCAGTGGCAAACGAATAAATGTTCTGTATACCAGGATCCTTTCCTTGGTAGATGGAGACAATAGTAAGTGAATTTATAGATTTCGTTATATCCTTCTATGTACTGTGAAATTCCTTTTTAAAGTTGCCATACTTCCCAATGGCAATATTTTTTATTTATTTACAACACGCAGTATCTGCTTGATTATTGTTAATATACAATGCAAGTTTTTTTTTTCATACTTTTGTATCAGTTTTTCTCTTTTTGCCACTGTGTATCCAGCTTATTTACTCAGACTACATTTCCCAGCAGTACCCTGCTTCTCCTCAGTGCTGCAGGCTCCTTATACTGTCTTGGGTGCTTTCTGATGGAGAGAGATCTCAACATGGGCAATTATTTATATGGTTGAAGTTGACTATTGATAGCTGTGAATGTAGTGCCACTATTTGTCCAATATTCATTATTATTTACAAACTACACATTTTATTGGCCGTTAATGGGGATCTTCAGGGACATGATCCTGTTTTCCCTGCATGAATAGCGGTTCTGATCATAGAATAGCTGTGCAGTGCTACATCAGGGCTGCTGTGAGAGGGTCTGGGGGATGTTTCATTAGACAAGGTAATAGGTACATCTGCTTTTCATTAATGACTGGGTTGCAGATGCAACTGGCATTAGTAGGATTTTCAGCGAAGCTCCTACCCCTCGGCTGTCAGATGTTTCATTAGACAGGGTCGTTGGGTACATCTGAGCATGCTCAACCCAGAGTATTAAAACTATTACTGGACAGGTCTTGTGGCAACGGAAGGTAGTAAACCTGGGGGTGTTATCATTAGGGGAGTGATAGTGGCAAATTGGTGCAGATTTAAAAATGGGTTGTTAACTGAGACCACATTCTAATTTGGGGAATAACCCTTTAATGAAGCGGCAACTACGCCAGAAAATCTGGTAGTCCACCACAAAAATGCAATATTGTGTGGAAATTCATAAAACAAGAAATTAAAGTCTTTGTGGTGGCGCTGTGCGGAAATTGACCCCTGAGGGAACCAACAGAAGGGGGGATTTGAGATCTGTATATTGGCTATCGACTCGTAACAAGCAGAAGTTGTCAGACGTGGAGAGCTCCTTTAAGCAGAGAAATCCAATTATGGCTTGATTAAAAATCGCAGCCTGTTCACATCTCAATTGATTTATGTCCAGCGGGAAAACCTCCCAAACGAAAGGCCGATATGTGTGACTGTGTGCCATATGTGAGGGGTATTGATATTTACCGCACTTGGCCTAACCTAGAGGAAAACGTCATGTCTTCAGAGTATTTTCTATAACATGGTCACCTTGGAACTATATGTTTAATGCCTCATTCAGAAAGTAATTTAATCCTTTTGAAAAAAAAAATAGTTATCCTGTTCTGCAATCCGCAACTCTAATTTCTCCATCTCCGCTGCGGTCAGCGTGAATGGTACTGCACTCCGGTGATATCCGACTGTATTGCGAGGTTTCACTCACACACACAGACTTGTATGGGTGCGAGTGAGCGGAGTCTCCCTGCAAATCGATCTCTCATGCCGAATCTGCATGATAAAATAATCACAGATCAGAGCTGCCCCATAGAATAACACTGGGCCGCGTGCTATATATGGGATGTTTTATTGCATAGCACTCGGCCGTGTTTTACGGTAGTGTGACTCCAGCCTAACGCTGGCTTTCACAGGACAATTGTCATGACAAGCACAGAGGTCTTCAGCAGACCTCCAGCTGTCATAGCAACCCGTTGCCGCACTGATGGATGCGTGAAATGACGCGCGTTAAATGCAGATATCCACCCGCGGCTGTTAGAGGAAGATGATGGCTGATGAAATCGGGCATCACCAGCTGGTAAAGAGTCCGCCCCACATCAAAGTCATGAACACGACATATAATGTAAATGTACGTCATATGTTGTGAAGGGGTTAAATATTTTGTGTTTAGTTTCCTCCTAAAGGCTCTCTTTTTACTTTTATAAGTGACTTGTATATACTTGTATCTATTCCATCTGCTACTCTGTACTTTTTTTTGTGATCCTGAATCATAGTATTAGCGTAATTCTCCTGTGAGCTCTTATCTATGGGGGGGCTTTCTTTATCTCCTGCAGACAGCA
The DNA here is from genome assembly GCF_039654945.1 of Dendrobates tinctorius. Classification (NCBI taxonomy): domain Eukaryota; kingdom Metazoa; phylum Chordata; class Amphibia; order Anura; family Dendrobatidae; genus Dendrobates; species Dendrobates tinctorius. The sequence goes on from NW_027361728.1 coordinate 17,209,131, forward strand.
GTGATGAGGGGGATCGCAGTGATGGGGGAGATCGCAGTGGCTGCGGCCAGTTGTCTCTCAGCCTCACAGAAGACTTTGATAGAGTAGAAGAAAGTAGCTGATCATTGTGATCATTGACCACAGAAGGAAAAAAACGTTAAACATTTTTTTGGCAAAATAGTTTAAAAAAAAAAAAAAAATTATATATATATATATATATATATATATATATATATATATATATATATATATATATATTTATTTTTTATATTTATTTTGCAATAACTGGGATTTTGTGTGTGTTTTCTGTTTTAATGCGCTACAAAATATTACTAGGTTCTGGGTGTTAGATTCTTTTCGGAGGACCACTAGTCCTGCATCTAATCAGCAGTATAATCGGTTTAGTTATTATATCTTGTCTTTTTCCAGAAGTGGACATGAAAATCACTTATAACCACGATGGATCGTATGATATACAGGTAAGTACAGAAATGTAGAAGAAAATGTACTAAGAGTTAGTCTATTGAAATGTAAAGTACTCTAGAGGAAGCGCAGAGCAAATGGCTTATGTGGCTCCTCTCTTCCACATGTGCATTGTGACCGTCATATTAATTAGGATAGGAGGCAGGGAAAATGCCGATATTAGATGGAGAGGAAGAAAGAAGCATTGCGCAGCACCCGAGCATTGAGCGTCCAGTACAGCAGTCCTTAAAGTTAAACCCGATGAATTGATGTGAATAAAAATTAATTTTATAAATAATGACCTAGTGCAAATAGACAAAAGATATTACCCATGTATTTCAATAAAGGAAAATAAATGTCCATATAAGAGCCAGAATAGCAATCGGCATTCCGGTAAATCCCCGACTGTCGTATATGGATGGTAGCGGAGATCGCAGTGTCACTGCATGTGAGTGATGGCGGAAGAGATCATTCATCATAAATTGGGGCCACACCTGTATTACTGAGATGCATGCACTAAGTGTTCTGTGTAGACTCAGTATGGTGTTACATGTCCTATATACTGTGCCAGGACAAGCTGACCCTATGGACACCATGTGAGGGCCGTCCTATTATATTCTTCTGCAACACTGTGTGTATTGTACACAGGGCTGTGGAGTCAGTAAGCCAAACCTCCGACTCCTCAATTTCCATGACACCAATTCCACGACTCTGACTCCCTCATACCAGGGCTGTGGAGTCAGTAAGCCAAACCTCCGACTCCTCAATTTCCATGACACCAATTCCACGACTCTGACTCCCTCATACCAGGACTGTGGAGTCAGTAAGCCAAACCTCCGACTCCTCAATTTCCATGACAATGACTCCGACTCCCTCATACCAGGGCTGTGGAGTCAGTAAGCCAAGCTTCTGACTCCGACTCCTCAATTTCCATGACTCCGACTCTCTCATACCAGGGCTGTGGAGTCAGTAAGCTAAATCTCCGACTCCTCAATTTCTATGACCCTGACTCCGAATCCAACTCCGACTCCACAAAAATGGGCTCCGGCTCAGACTCCACAGCCCTGATTGTACAAGACATTGAAGAAGCACAGGCCCTCTATGTAAAAAGTAAAATGCCGTTTTTTCTGACTTCTATGTAAGCATTAGCTATTTATTACTCATAGTTATCGGCTTTATTTCTTATAATCTTAATTCTTTTAGAATTTGTCATGACGTTTTGAGGACCATAAACCACTTTCTTGTTTTCTTAAGTTATGGCCTTAAATTATAGTTGACTTATAGCCTCAACTATTGTTGTCTCTGAACAAATGAAAATTTCACTGTGTTATACAGCATGTTAGGTTCTGGGTATTGGCATCTTTCCTAGAAGACCCTACCTCCAAAAAATAAAATCTGTAATTACTCCTCATACGAGTAACCTATGTATTTAAGTTGTACTTGTCATGTCAGGTGACTTATATCCTGCATTTTTTTAACTAATTTTCCCCTTTGCAGAATTTCCTTAATTTTCAGTTCTTTCTGAACTTGTGGGTGTAGGCTCTTTGCGATCATGTCTCCCATACACTTTAGATATCAGGGATTCCTGCTTTTCTTTCCCTGAGTATTACACAGACAGAAGTAGTGGCATTAATATGAACCTCATACAGCAGTACTGAGCAGAATAGCTGTGAATCCATCACTGAAGTTAGCTAATCACTTCCTGTGTCACTAAATCTGCAGCATCATCTTTCTGCGCTTGTTTGCTCCTCTCTTTGCTCTATATAGACTTCAGTAAGTAGCTCTAATGTGATTCTGTAGGGTGTGTACACACTGCGTCATTTTCCTGTGGTCAAAAATGTCTTTTTTTATGCTGAAGACGCTTTATGAATCGCTCATGCTTCTCTGGAGTTTGGTAAACTTAAGGTAACCTGAACAGTAAGTCATTTTCCCATACAAATAAATAGGACCCTTCTTTTGATTAGTTAGCGTCTTATCCAACTTTAAAAGAAAAAAGGGAAATTTACAGAAAAAGATGCAGTGTGCACTTGTCTTTAGTGAACTAGTTAGCAATTTTTCATGGTCAATGATGAGTTCAGTATGCAGGGAGAGGCAAGGAAGTGGCTCATAAGTGGAGAAACAGGCTGACTTCTCTGGTAAGTTATATTACAAAGTTGTTGTTTTTCTTTTTTTTTATATATTCACTTGTGTTATTGCTCTCTATGCAAAGTTTGGTGACAGGACCGTGACCATTTAAGTGACTTTAATATGCTGTGGGTGTTACACTTTTGCCTTTACACTGATGTTAATGTGTTTGTGTTACAGACTCATGACAGAGTTTTGAAAGTGTCTGGAGAACTTGTGACCGAAGCCGATGTAACTTATCTGAAATGCTCAGTTGATGGAATATTCTGCAATTCCAAACTCATTATTATTGATCACAATATACATCTTTTCTCCATGGTAACCACTTTTTTATAACATAGTATAATATTTAGAGTGTAACTAAACTTGCAAATGTTTAGTTTCTTTTTGAAAAATACATTTTGAAAGACTTTAAAGTGAGCCTGTCAGCAGGATTGTGCACAGTAACCTACACACAGTGTCAGGTTGGAGCCATTATACTGATTAATAGGATATCTTGGTTGATGAAATTCGTCTTGTGGTTGCTTTATTTTCAGTTTTGAGTTAATGATATGCTCGTGCTCCGGGGCGGCCTGTGGGGGGGGGGGGGGTCTTCATGCAGTGTTCTGATTATGTATTCATCAGTAATGCTTCTGACAGGTCACTGATCCCTCACTGACCTGCCCCCTAGTTTACATAATGAATATATGTACAAACTGGAAAGAAAATAAATCCCTTCTGTAGGCAGGTGCCGGCCGTGACCCTTGCGCTCCAGCATAATCGCATATTTACTGTGTTAATAATAACTGTGCTTGAGGTTATCTTGATAGTATAAAAAAATCCATTTGAAAATGGCGCCTGCGCAGTAGCAGGTATCTGTGTATATAGAGGTGATCCGATAGCTGCTAGTACGCAGTCGCAGGCGGCGTCAACTTGATAGAAAAGAAAAAAAAAATTCCTCCTCCAAGATGGATTTTTTTTTTTATACTATCAGGATAACCTCAAGCACATTTATTGTTAACACAGTATGCGATTATGCTGCAGCGCATGGGCCATGGCTGTCTCCTGCCTGCTGAAGGGTTTTTTTTTTTTTCCCCCACAGTATGTACATACAGGTGCTTCTCACAAAATTAGAATATCATCAAAATGTTAATTTAATTCAAATCTTCATTACAAAAAATGAAATTCCTATATAGTCATTACAAGCAGAGTGATCTATTTCAAGTGTTTATTTCTGTTAATGTTGATGTTGATGATTATGGCTTACAGCCAATGAAAACAAAAAGTCATTATCTCAGTAAATTTGAGTAATTAAAAAAATAACACTGCAAATGCTTTCTGAGTGTTTAAAAAGGTCCCTTAGTCTGTTTCAGTAGCTTCACAATCATGGGGAAGACTGCTGACTTGACAGATGTCCAGAAGGCAGTCATTGACACACTCCACAAGGAAAGTAAATTTTGCATTTCATTTGGAAATCAAGGTCCCAGAGTCTGGAGGAAGAGTGGAGAGGCACACAATCCAAGCCTCTTGAGGTCTAGTGTGAAGTTTCCACAATCAGTGATGGTTTGGGGAGCCATGTCATCTGCTGGTGTAGGTCCACTGTGTTTTATCAAGACCAAAGTCAGCACAGCCTTCTACCAGGAAATTTGAGAGCACTTCATGCTTCCCTCTGCCGACAAGCTTTTCGATAATGGAAATTTCATTCTCCAGCAGGACTTGGCACCTGTCCACACTGCCAAAAGTACCAATACCTGGTTTAAAAACAACAGTTTCACTGTGCTTGATTGTCCAGCACTCTCGCCTGACCTTAACCCCATAGAGAATCTGTGGGGTATTGTCAAGAGGTAGATGAGAGACACCAGACCCAACAATGCAGACGAGCTGAAGGCTGCTATCAAAGCAACCTGGGCTTCCATAACTCCTCAGTAGTGCCACAGGCTGATCGTCTACATACCACGCTGCATTGATGCAGTAATTGATGAAGAAGAAGCCCCGACCAAGTATTGAGTGCATTTACTGCACATACATTTCAGTAGGCCAACATTTCAGATTTTAAAATCATTTTTTCAAGATGGTGTTATAAACTATTCTAATTTACTGAGATAATGACTTTTGGGTTTTCATTGGCTGTAAGCCATAATCATCAACATTAACAGAAATAAACACTAGAAATCACTCTGTAATGACTATATAATATGAGTTTCACTTTTTGTATTGAAGAACTGAAATAAATTAACTTTTTGATGATAGTCTAATTTAGTGAGCAGCAGCTGTATATTCATTATGTAAACTAGGGGGCAGGTCAGCAGTCTGCATTATGCATACCTAATCATAGCACCACATAACGACTCCTCCACAGGCTGCCTAGGGGTACGAGCAAATCATTAAAGGGAATCTGACACCTTTTTCTCCTTCATCTCATTGGGGGACAGAGGTACTGTGGGTGTATGCTACCGCCATCTGGAGGCTGACACTAGGCAAACAACACAAGGTTAGCTCCTCCCCCGCCGTATACACCCTCGCCCTAACTGCGGGCGGAAACCAGTTTTTTGCTTAGTGTCTATGGAGGCACACGTCTGGTCTTTTTTCTCCAGACTTTTTTGTTCCATGAAGATTAGAAGGGGCAATGGATCCTATTGAAAGGGTTCGATTTCCCCAAACCAACAATGGGCGAGCACGTGTCGAGTATCATCTCCACGTATCATTTCCCAGACCATGGGACAAATCTGGGAAATTACCCAGAATTTTTTATTTTAGTTTTGTTTTTTTCTTTTATTTTTTCTAAGATGATGAGACAGGGGCAACGGATCCTATTGAAAGGGTCCGATTTCCCCAAACCATCAACGGGCGAATACGTGAGAGTGTCCCTCCACGTATCCTCTTCCGCGACGTGGGACATTATGCCGGACCTAGCCCTATCCACCCCTAGGTAAAGAAGCCATGGGCTATACAGAGGTACAAGATGGTCCAAGCTGCCCCCACTGCTCCACCAATGCAAGACGGAGATGCTGCAAGGCAGCGGACGGTCCCTCTCCTCTGCTTGGCTGGACGGAGTTTGGGTGCCTGCACCGTTCTGGATCCCCCCACCACCCCCGGTCTCCCTGGTTTGCCTACCTGTGGAGTTATTCGGTTGAAGGTACTGGGCGTGGGGTGGTCTCAGCACCTGCTAGCTGAGGGCGTTCGTCAGATGCGGGGGCTCCTGGGCAGCAGCAGGCAGTGGGGGTTCTGCCCTGCCCCTCCTTAACTAGTGGGGCCGGAGAAAGAGGGGAAAAAAAAAGTCAGTAGCAGCGCTGGTGTCGCTATCGGCGCCGTATAGCTACGGCGACGCCACGACCGCCGTGGGCAGTGTTAAATTTAGGCCCCGGTTTTTGGTCAGGCTAGGCCGCGGCGGAAGTTCCCGCCCCCGGCTGCGCGGCATCACTTCCGGGAGCCCGCCCCCTGGAGCTGGGCCGGCGCCGGATTATATTTAGACCCCGGCTTCAGATCAGGGTAGGCCGCAACCAGAGAAGTGGTCGGCCTGCCGCACGGAGGATCGTTTCTGCTGCGGTGCGCTTTAACTGTGCGTGGGACGCAGAACAGGTGAGGGCAGCTTCGCCCACTAGAGACCAAGGGGGATCCTCCCCCCCCCCGCCCTCCCTCTCCTCTAGAGAGGGAAAAAAGAAAAGAGGGAAAAAAAGAGGTTTTTTCCTCTTATATATATACCAGCGCCTGGCAGCAATATGGCTGGGAAAGGGAAGACGCACACCTTTCTATATGCTGCATGCATTTCTTGTAGGGCTGCGGTTCCGCAAGTGCAGAGCGGCAAATTGTGCGAGGCCTGCGACTCTGAATGTGCCCAGGACGCCCCCTCCGGCGTCTGAGCCCAGAGAACCGAATCCTCCCGAATGGGCTCGGTCATTGTCACAGTCTATGTCTTCGCTTACAAAGGCGATCGAGTCCCTTCACGCCCCAAAGGGGGGCAAGGATAGTGGTTCGCTTATCTGGGAAGGGTCCTCCTCCTCACAGGAACCTCCGGCCTGCAGGGGCCGCTCCCATGCCAGACAGTTGCGTAGGAAACGAACCCGCACGAGGTCCCCTGACCGATCCGGTGCCTCGGCATCCAGGAGTCCAGCATCACGCTCCCTTTCACCAGCGAGAGAACAGAGTTCAGATCATGACTCAGACGAGCCATTTGATCTAGATACACCGGGGTGTCGGGAGACAGTGGACAGTCTCATTGAAGCTGTCAATCAGACCCTGGGGATCGAGGATGGGGCTACCTTGGCCTCGAGCCATAAGGTAGCCTTTAAGCGGGCCAGGCAACCGCATAGAGTATTTGGCACTCACCCAGAATTTGAGGACATAGTGCAGCGGCACAGAGAACGCCCAGATAGGCGCTTCTCGGGCCAGAAAGCTATAGAGGCAAGATATCCCTTTGCCCCGGAACTCTGTAAAAAAAAAATGGGCGGAATCCCCTGTAGTGGACCCCCCAGTGTCACGCCTGGCCTTGAAGTCTCTGTTATCGGTGCCTAGTGGCTCGTCCATTAAGGACCCCACTGATCGGCTCATAGAGAGCCTGGCGCAATCAGTTTTTGAGGCATCAGGCTCAGCGCTCGCTCCCTCGTTCGCGGCAACGTGGGTAGCCAAAGCCATGATGTCATGGTCAGAGGCTTTCAGTAAGGCTTTGCAGGATAGAGACCTGCCTGCGGAGGTGTCTGAGGTCGCAAGTCAGATTGCCATGGCGGGAGACTAATTAATTAATGCATCTTTGGATGCAGCCAATTGTGCAGCATTTGCAGCCGCTAACGCGGTAGCCATTAGGAGAGCCCTCTGGTTAAGAACCTGGCGAGCCGATTCAATCTCTAAGAAGTCCTTGACTTCCTTGCCCTATCAGGGAGGCCGCCTGTTCGGGGAGAAGTTGGATCAACTCATCTCTGATGCTACAGGAGGAAAAAGCAGCTCCCTCCCGCAGCAAAAGGTTAAACAGCCTTTTCGCCAGGCCCTGGCACGTTTTCGAGCCTTTCGCAACACCGGGTGGATGGCACCAGCCAGCCTGGCCGGTCCAGCTCGCTCCAACCAGGATAGGGAGCGACAGGTTTCATATAGACCCAATCCAGGGGGAAGGATGCACCCTCGCCAGCCCAGGTCGAGAGGTGCCAGGGCCCAGAGGCCCGCAGCCAAATAACTCGGAGCTCCTGGGAGGCGACACCAGCAGAGTGGGCAGCCACCTGCTCTTTTTTCGTCATGTTTGGGCCGAGGTAGCACACGATTCATGGGTGACGGAACTGGTGTCTTCGGGGTACAAAATAGAATTCATCAGGTACCCCCCCAACACGGTTTTTTTCTCTCCCGACTTCCCAAGGTAAGGTCCCGGGCAAAGGCGCTGCAACGGAGTCATTGTTCCCGTATCAGAGCATGAGAAAGCTCAGGGGTTTTATTCTAATCTGTTTGCGGTCCCCAAAAAGGACGGGACAGTCAGGCCGGTTTTGGACCTGAAGTGACTGAACAGGTTCATCAAAATCAAACATTTCAGGATGGAATTTCTCCGTTCAGTCATATCAGCCATGGAGCGGGGAGAGTACTTAGCCTCAGTCGACATCCAGGATACCTACCTGCACGTTCCCATTTTTCCTCCGCATCAAAGGTTTCTTTGTTTTGCCATCAATGGCCAACACTTCCAATTTGCAGCACTGCCCTTCGGGATAGCCACCACCCCCAGAGTGTTCACAATGATAATGTCAGTCGTGATGGCCGTCTTACACTCTCGGGGCATAGTTGTCTTTCCTTACTTAGACCTCTTGGTGAAGGGTCCCTCATTTCGGGCATGCGAGGAGAATGTCTGCATTACGCTGGATACTCTCTCCCGCTTAGGTTGGCTGGTCAACAGGAAAAAATCATCTCTGGTTCCAGCCTGGAGGATTGTTTTTCTAGGTATGATCTTCGACACCTCCCAAGGGTTGGTAATTCTCCCTCAAGACAAAGACCTAGCGCTCCGGCAAGGGGCCCAGAAGCTCCAGCAGCCAGTCCCGCATACCATTCGTTTTGGGATGAGGATTCTAGGAAAGATGGTGGCACCAATAGAAGCAATTCCGTTTGCCCAATTTCATCTTCGCCCACTACAGCACGCCCTCTTGTCAGCTTGGGACAAGAACCCGTTCACCCTCGATCAGCGGTGCCGGCTATCCCCTCAGGTCAGACAATCGCTGGAGTGCTGGACGTCCAGATCCTCCCTTCTTTGGAGGAAACCGTTTCCCCCAGAGCGCTGGCTAGTGGTCACAACCGACGCCAGTCTCCTCGGTTGGGGAGCAATTTTTCGCCACCACACAGCTCAGGGCCAGTGGTCACAACAAGAGGCTTGCCTCCCGATCAACTTGTTGGAAATACGAGCGATCCGGCAGGCGCTCCAGCATTTTCAGCACCTCCTAGCAGGACGGCCCATTCGGATACAGTCAGACAATGCCACGGCGGTGGCTTATGTAAATCACGAAGGGGGCACACGCAGCAGGGCATCCATGCGCGAGATAGAACATGTGTTGTTCTGAGCCGAGAGGAATCAATCAGCAATATCGGCAGTCCACATCCCAGGCGTAGAAAATTAAACGGCAGATTTTCTCAGCCGTCAGGAGGTCGTGGCTGGGGAATGGGCTTTGCATACCGAGGTCTTCCAGCAAATTTGCCAACGGTGGGGAACACCGAATGTGGATCTAATGGCATCCAGAATGCCAAGGTACCCGCGTTCATTGCTCGGTCACAATATCCGCGAGCGTTCGCGGTAGATGCGTTGGTTCTACCATGGAACTGGTTTCGCCTTCCATACTTGTTTCCTCCGCTGCCATTGCTTCCGAGAGTTGTCAGGAAGATCAAAAACCGAGGGGGTTCCAACGATTCTGCTGGCACCAGACTGGCCCCGTCAGGCGTGGTACGCAGATCTGGTGCAGCTGCTCACCGACTTCCCATGGCGACTGCCAGAGCATCCAGATCTGCTGTCCCAGGGGCCCATCTTCCACCCGAACTTAGGGGCCCTGTGTTTAACGACATGGCCGTTGAATCTTGGATTCTAACTCGGGCAGGGTTTGACCGTGAGGTGGTCGCTACAATGGTTAGCGCCCGGAAGCCGACCTCGGCAAGAATCTACCATCACACCTGGAAGGTTTTCTTCGCTTGGTGCCGAGAGCGCATTTTTTTCTCCTCTGACATTCTCTATTCCTAACATCTTGGCCTTCCTCCAGTCAGGCCTAGACTCAGGACTAGCCCCGAGTTTCCTTAGGAGGCAGATATCAGCGTTGTCCGTCCTTTTCCAGCGAAAGATGGCTACCAGGATACAGGTGAAGACTTTCATCCAGGGAGTCTCGCATTTGGTACCGCCCTATAGGGCACCAATGGACGCCTGGGATCTTACCCTGGTCCTGAGTGTCCTGCAGGAAGCTCCTTTTGAGCCGCTTCAGGATATCTCTTTGTCGTACCTCTCCTGGAAGGTGGTATTTCTGGTAGCCATTACTTCCGTTAGACGAGTCTCTGAGCTGGCGGCTCTGTCATGCCGGGCACCTTTCCTCGTTTTCTTCAAGGATAAGGTGGTCCTTAGACCTGCTCCCCCCTTTCTGCCAAAGGTCATGTCTTCATTCCACATCAATGAGGACATTGTCTTGCCTTCGTTTTGTCCAGCGCCAATACATCATGTGGTAAAAGCTCTTCACACATTAGACCTGGTGAGAGCACTCAGGAGGTACGTGTCGCGGACGGCACCCTTTCGTCAGACGGACACGCTGTTCGTGCTCCCTGAAGGGCGAAGGAAGGGACTTGCTGCCTCGAAATTGACCATAGCCAGATGGGTCCGTTCATCTATTCAGGAGGCTTATCGTATCAGAGGAGCGCCGATTCTATCGGGGATCAAAGCGCACTCTACTCGGGCAGTAGGTGCCTCTTGGGCGCTTTGACATCAGGCTTCAGCGGAGCAGGTATGCAAAGCAGCAACCTGGTCCAGCCTGCACACGTTTACTAAACATTACAATGTCCATACTCAGGCATCGGCGGATGCGAGGCTGGGTAGAAGGATTCTCCAAGCAGCGGTGTCGCACCTTTAAGACAAGAGGTGCATGCAGCTTGGATCGGTGAGTCAATCTCCCACCCAGGGACTGCTTTAGGACGTCCCACAGTACCTGTTTCCCCCAATGAGACGAAGGAGAAACATGGATTTTTGTGAGTACTCACCGTAAAATCCTTTTCTCCGAGACGCTGATTGGGGGACACAGCACCCACCCTGTTAGCCGGTTGGCTCGTGTTTTATTTAATGTGCTTTTTTTCATGAATGTCAGGATGGTCCCTTGCCAGACATTGTTTACTGCATTAAGGCTGATTGTTATTGTTCTCCTACTGCTTTTGCACTAAACTGGTTTCCTCCCGCAGTTGGGGCGAGGGTGTATACGGCGGGGGAGGAGCTAACCTTGTGTTGTTTGCCTAGTGTCAGCCTCCAGATGGCGGTAGCATACACCCACAGTACCTGTGTCCCCCAATGAGCGTCTCAGAGAAAAGGATTTTACTGTGAGTACTCACAAATATCCATGTTTTTGGACTATGAACTGCCGGCATTGACATCAGGGGCTTATCTACAGCATTCTGTAATGCTGTAGATAAGCCCCCGACGTAACCTGGAAGATAAGAAAAACACGTTAGATTATACTCACCGGAGGGGGCGGTCCGGTCCGATGGGTGTCACGGTCCGGCGCCTCCCATCTTCATATGATGCCGTCCTCTTCTTCCCTTCCTGTAGTGGCTCCGGCGCACTGCTCTGCCCTGTTGAGGGCAGAGCAGAATACTGCAGTGCGTAGGCGCCAGACCTCTCCCGACGCCTGCGCACTGCAGGACTCTGCTCTGCCCTCAACAGGGCAGAGCAGTGCACCTGCGCTGGAGCCACGACAGGAAGGGAAGAAGAGGACGGCATCGTATGAAGATGGGAGGCACCGGACCGGACCGCGACACCCATCGGACCGGACCGCCCCCTCTGGTGAGTATAATCTAACGTGTTTTTCTTATCTTTCAGGTTACATCGGGGGCTTATCTACAGCATTACAGAATGCTGTAGATAAGCCCCTGATGTCAATGCCGGCAGTCCAAAAAAAGGGTGACAGATTCCCTTTAACACAAATCTGAAAATAAAGATTAAACAACCATAAGAGGGATTTCATCGACAAAGGTATCATTTTAATCAGTATAACTGTGCCTGCCTGACACTGTCTGTAGGTTACTCGGCACAATCATGCTGACAGGTTCCCTTTTAAAAAGCTATTCCGATATCCAAGATCTTAGCCTAATATGTAGTAGATGTAATAATTATTAGCAAATACCTCCAGTTAGAAACGTAGTATAGTTTTTCTGATTAGCTATGTCTTTCCTCATGTGTAGGTATTGCAAGACCTTAGGTATCCATGGTTATGACCACTGACATAGTGACAGCTAGTTGCTAGTGGTCGTAACCATGGATGCCTAAGAGCCTGCACATGAGGAAAGATGTAGCGAATCAGAAAAACTATATTACGTTTCTAATTGTAGGTATTTGCTAATATTTTTAATTATTACACCTACTACATAATGGGATATAACCTTGGAAATGGGAATACCCACATACTACTGGACAACCCCTTATTAATAGCTTCACTTTGCATTGCAAAATATAAACTTTATATACTTGCCTTTTAGTCCTGTGCTGTTCCTTTGTGTTGTGTTCTCTGGTGACTACTACTGCTTATCAGTGGCCACTGATCAGCTACAGTCTTCTCTATTCTGATAGAATAATGAAGGCACGTCAGCTGCAGCAGACACATGTCCACTGAAGTACGCAACGCGTTGATCTGAAGAATGGCGAGAGTCCGGTAGGTAAGTATAAAGTGATTTTTAAACTGCACAGTGGAGCTATTAGTAAGAGGTTGTCCAGTAATCTACAACCTCTTTAAATAGTACTCAAAAAACTGAAAAAAAGAGAATGGACAGCACATCCAAAAATTTTTTAAAATTATACATTGATTTACTGCTGTTAGGCAAAAATTTACAAACTGATCACAAGATTCTTAGTTTAACATTCTGATCAGACTGCAGCCCACTGCCTCATGTTCAGTAATATATATTTTTGCCTAGTGGCATTAGATAAATGTATGATTTTTTGTAAGTGCTGTCCATGCTCCTTTTCAGTGTATTTCATGTTCTTTCCCCTTTCTTTGGATATGCACTCCTCCCATTTGGCACAGGTGATTTTTAAATTGGCAGGAGATTGCAAAAAGGGGTCTAGCCCATTTTTGCTCTCATTGGAGAGCTTGAGGAAGGGGAGTTTCTATGCTCCTTTCATTTGGTGTTGGTGCTGTGTGGTGGCCATTTGTTGTTGTGGTTTTGTGCTTGTGGGACAGTGCGTTCTGGATTCATGTGGACTCGGTCTTGCAGCATAGGCGCTGTGAGGCACCAGGCCGCCCACTCTGCTGGTGCATTGTATCTGCAGCAGTGATTGGTGCCCGAAGCCGCTCCTTTTAGGCAATATCACTTAGAGGTTCGCGGTGACATGGCAGTGGGCTTCATACAGTCAGATCAGAATGCTAATATAACAACCTCATGTTCAGTAACACATATTTATTTGGTCTTCCATGAAAGCACCACGAGAGAGGGGATCTGTCCTTCAGGGACAGGAAACCTACAGATACAAAAGGGCGTCACCTCTCAAGCATCAGTTGGTTTTCTGTCCCTGATGGGGACCCTGTTCCTATAGATACCTGTGAGGAGTTGACGGATCCTAGCCTGAGGCCTGGCCAGTCGGTTCAGGTAGCGGGGGTCCCCTGCCTCGGCCGGTGCGGGGTTCGTAGAAGCGCTACGGTGGTCCAGGATGGATTGCATGTCTGTGAGCGAGCAGGTGGAGCAGTGTCCGGAGGATTACCGTCTCCGGAGGGCCAGTGTTGGAAGATTCCACTCGGATCTGTGCGGCTCCCATCGTGCGTGGCATGCTGCTGGGGCTCTGGGTTTCCGGGTCCAGAGGTGTCTGGGGGCGAGCAGCGCGACGCGGCCAGGGGCGGGCTGGTGGCTCGACCCGTGACACATCCTGGGTGGTCCTCTAATGCAGTCGGCGTCCTCGGCTGAGGTCGCCATGGCAAGGCGACAGGGGTGCGGGGCCTAGGGGTGCGTCCTGGCTGCCGGACGGCTTCTGAATAATGAAGGGAAAAACACCGTGAGCACAACTTAAGTAATGGTGCTAAGGGTTAGGTTCCCAAACCAAGTAGTTATAAACCTAGCACTCAACTTTAAGATATTCAGAGGAATATTTATTGTAGTACATAAAAAAAGTTTCGGTCAAATTTTGACCTTCAGTTATGGGGTGATCCGTCCTACTGCCTGTTGTAGTATGCTTATAGAGCCCAATAGATGAGGCAACATATGCACATATGCTGTTTACTGGGGAGATCCGTCCCACAGCCTTGTGTCAGCCAGTAGATGGGGCAGGACGTTCCTCCAGACACCGTATCCACTGCATGTCTCAAGGCAAAGGGAATGTGCCCTCTGCAGAGTCCCCTTCCGTACTCCTGTCTGAAAATATTATGTTACCCCTGTGTCCGGCAGATGGTGAGGTTCGCGTGAGGGTGGGGAGCCGCTAGAGTACAGTTACATTATCTCATGCTTACCCCCCACAGGTAGCATAAGAAACACCCAACTTCACTGCAAGTTTGAAGGAGATCATTAGGACAGAAGTGAGGGAGTCCATGAGGTCCCCTATCCCAGGGAGAGAGTTCCAAAGGAAAGTGGAAGGAACGTAAAGCAGACTGTCCGGACTCAGACTCCTCTGCTGACCACATGAGGAATGAAGATTCCTCCAGCTCATCTTCCTCGGAGGAGGACTCTGGCCGCTTCTGGTTCCCCTTAGACCGCGTGGACAAATTAGTAAAGGTGGTCAGAGGAACAATGGGGGTGGTAGAGTCCAGGCCGGAGTGTTCCATGCAGGATGTCATGTTTGAGGGACTAGATCAGAGGAAGTGTAGATCCTATCCTTAAATTAAAAAATTCAGATCCTGGTACTCTGGGAATGGAAAAGGCCAGAAAAAAGGGGATCTTTGCCTCCGGCGTTTAAGCGAAGGTACCCCTTCAAGGATCCCGTTGTAAATACTTGGGATAAAGCCCAGAAACTAGATGCGGCAGTGGTCAAGGCATCAAAGAAGTCCTCTTTACCCTTTGAGGACCTGGGGACCCTGAAGGACTCTCTAGATAGGAAGGTTGACGCGTTCCTTAAAGGGATGTGGGAGATGTCGGTAGGATCCCTGAGGCCAGCAGTGGTGTCCAGGACAATGATGGTCTGGCTGGACCAACTCAAGACTCAGTTGAAGAAGGAAGCCTCTCATGAAATTATCCTGGGCGCCTTACTAGTGACTCAGGGTGCCGCAGCGTTTTTTCCGATGCTTCAGCAGATTCAGTCAGGATGGCTGCTAGAGCAGCGGCTCTTCCTAACGCAGCTCGGAGGGCTGTGTGGCAAAAGTATCCAGGCCAGGTCCAGGCTTTGTTCCATCCCATGTAAGGGAGAGTACCTCTTTGGTCTGGTCCTGGATGAGCTTCTGGACAAGGCAGGGGACGACAAAAAGAAATTCCCCAGCTTGTCGACCCCTTCCTACCGGCATCCCTTCAGCAGAAGAAGGTTCAGTCGTAGGAACCGAGCCAAGTGGGGTGAGAAGAAAAGAGGTACGGGGTTCATGTTTAGATGCTCATCGCGAGAACGTAAGAAGCCGTTGCAATGACTGGCGGTTCCCGTGGGGGCTAGACTGCCTTCTTCCCAGCCTGGTCATGAATTACCAACAGTGACTGGGTGCATAGTCTAATATTGTCAGGACTAAGATTGGAATTTTCTTCTGTTCCACGGGATAAATTCATGGTAACTCCTTCCTGGTCTTCCCTCTCAGAGCAGGCGGCCCTAGAGGCGGAGATTCTGGAACTGTGCTATAAGGAGGTACTGATGGGGGTTCCGGGTCAGAGAAGGGTAGAGGATGCTATTCTCCCCTATTTTTTTAATTAGAAAATCGGATGGCTTCTTCAGGATTATCATTAATCTTGGAGCCCTCAATAAGTTTTTGATAGTATGCCTCTTCAAGTTGGAATCGATTGGCTCGGTAATAAAATTAATATTTGAAAACTGTTTTATGGCAGTCTTACATCTAAGAGATGCATACTACCATTCTGACACTTTCAATTTAGAGCTCTACCCTTTGGCCTTGCGATTACCCCTCGTGTTTTTACAAAGGTAGTTGCCGAGGTCATGGCGCCACCTACGTGAGACATTCATCCAAATTATTACCTACTTGGACGACTTTCTGATTGTAGGCAGGTCGGCAGATCATTGTCTAGTTCAGGTAGAAAGGATAATGTCCACTCTGGAGCACTTGGGGGTGGCTAGTAAACACTAAAAAATCTCGGCTACAACCCTTAAAAGTGCAGCAGTTTTTGTGTATCATATTGGATTCAGAAAGGCAGGAATGTCGTCTACCATCTGACAAACTAATTTGTCTTCGTCACTAGGTTTTGAGAGCATCGAACAATCCCACCATGTCTCTTGGGCAGACTATGCCCGTTGGGTTCCCTAACTTCATGCATCCCGTCAGTCACATGGGCACAATTTCATACAAGGACCCTACAAAGAGACGTCTTAGTTCATGATAGAGCCCTTGGGCCGTTCCTGCAGGGGAGGCTGACCTTGTCCCCGGCTTCCTTACGTTCCCTTGGGCGGTGGCTAGACCGTGGTAACCTGTCCTGGGAGAATCGCATATCCCGAGTAATCACCACGGACGCTAGCCCTACTGGTTGGGGGCACATATAGGGGAGGTCATTGTCCAGAGCCTATGGGTGTGACGGGAGTATTCTCCAGAGCAAGGAGGGACAACAGGCCTGGGAATAATCCAACAGATTTATTGACCAGAAAACAGGAACAACACGAAGGTAATTTGCAGAGTCCCAAAATAAGTCCACAGGAAACTGATTCGGGGGCACCTCCCGACAATCCTTGTGCCAGATCACAAAACCATAGTCCTTTAAGAGTCCCAGAAATCCACCACGATCACACAGAGGCCGAGGCTTCCTCAGACAGCCTCGTCCTTCTCTTTTAGCATCCAACTCACATCTGCTGGGTCACACATAAGTCCATTGTCTTGGGCTCCTGGGATCAGCCCAAGTGTAGGGGAGTAGAAGTTCCCACCTCCTAGTCAATGGTTTGGTCCATCGCACGGCTCCGAGGTGTCTACGAGGAAGTGTATTGTGAGTCCTCCCCCTGCTGAGGAGAACAATGGTGATTCCCCTAGCTGTGTTGACCCAAGCCTGAATTCAATTATGGTCTAGATACACAAGTCTTGTGGAAAGGAGACAGGTTACTTACATAATTACATTATAGTCCCAGAGACACAGGCAATGGGGAAAGGAAACATATTGTTACAGGTATACACAAGACATTGCAAAGTATTGGGGAAAAATACATATCATGACAATCCCTTCCCCTCCTAATTTGTGTACGTACTAGGGACCTCTACAGGTCACTGGTTAAGTACACACAGGCATGGCGTAACTTACATGTGGCTTCATGCAGCCACGAATTGGCATCGTAGCTTTCCCACATCATTGCCCAGGAGAACAGCTGCAGGCAGACCACCCATCACCCCAACCAAACATCGCCTGACCCCAAAACCAAAGTTCAGATCCACAGTGGCTGTGGGAATAGTCCTCCATTGTCCACCAGCCAGTTCAATGACAATCCCAGGTCCTCTATGGATTGCCTCAGGCCGAACCACTCGGGGATCAGCCAGCGTGAGGAAAGCCCCTGAGTCACAAAATCCAACAAGTCTTTGTCCATCCAACACGACCTCCTGCAAGTGCTTACCTCGATGAGCAGAAGTCGTCATAGCTGCGGGTCGCACATCATAAACTCCTAGTGGTGCAACATGGGTGGGTGAGGCACTTGGCCAGTCCTCACGTAGTGGTGACACGTCTTCCTCCATGGCACTTGGCTGTACATAATTAATAATATGATTGGGTACAGGATCAATCCTCATTTGAACAGCTGGGCAGGAGGCTTGCAGATGCCCCGGCTGCCCACATCGATAGCATCTGTGCTGTGTCTCACTACATCCAATGCGTCCTCTTGGGCGAGGAGTAAGGGAACCTGCCGGTCGGCTCCCACCTGAAGGTGCTGTAGGGGTTTGAGGACGACTCCTCCATGGGCTGGCTGGACATGAGGCCTGCAGATGCCCCGGATGCCCACAACCATAACACCTGCGCTCTGCTACTTCCTCTCCTCGTCGTATTCCAGAAGACGCAGTAGAAGCAACAGGAGGCACATTAACACAGGTATCAACACGAGGTGGTGGCTCAGAGAAACGGGGAACAATGGGGACAGAAGAACTGGGGGCCACCGGTGTGGTGGAGCTGGTAGGCCTCTCTCCATCCTCCAACAGAACTCTCCACTGAGGCTTGATGGTCAGAGCCTCGTCAGCGAGAGATGCAGCTTCTTCCACTGTAGCAGGTTTCCTCTCACGCACCCATTCCCTAATCTCAGGGGGGCACTGGGCAAAAAATTGTTCTTTTAGGATAACCTGGAGACAGGTGTTCCAGGTTAAGGCCTCCTCTGCCTCCAGCCAGCGATTACATATTTGTTTGAGTTTGTGGGCATACATCTTGAAAGACACTTCCTCATTACAGGCTAAAGTACGAAACTGGGTCCTGTAAGTGTCTGGGGTCACAGCATAATGTTCTAGAACAGTCCGTTTAATCTCTGCATACTCACAGTTCCACCGAGGGTCCATAGCTCTATAGGCTGCGGCAGCTCCACCCTCTAAGAGCCCCACCAGATGTCGGACTCGCTCCCTTTCCGGGACTTCCATTAATCGACACTGATGCTCAAAGTCCTGGAAGAAGCCCTCAATGTCACCGGAAGCCTCATTAAACGGCTTGAAGTCTTTGCGGGACACTCTGGGGAGTTCCCTCATGGGGGATGCTGTGGGTACAGTCTGTCTGGAGCTTCTCGCTGCCTCCAAAGCGATCTCCCTCTCCAGCATTGCCCTCTGCCCCTCCAGCAATGCCCTCTCCTCCATCCTGCGCTGCCTCTCCTCGGCTCTGCGCATGACCTCCATCTTATATTCTATGGAGACCTCTTCTCCCAGCAAGGCCATCTCCTCCTCGTACCACACAACCCACTGACTTTTTTGGGTATTTACCTCCGGCTGCCGTCTTTCCTCTCTTTGCTGTGAGGATCCTTCCTCAGCATCGTCTTGCAGGCGAACTGCTTCCAAAGCTTCAATCAGCTGCTCCTTGGAGAGTCCCTTGCAGCTGACTCCCAGTTCACGTGCCTTTGTTTGTAGGTTCTTCGCAGTCCAGTTCTTGTACTCTGAGGCTCTGGTTCCAGAAGTTGATGGGCCGTTGTCCTCCATTTCTTCTGCTCTGATCCCACCGCTGCCAACCAGTTTGTGACGGGAGTATTCTCCAGAGCAAGGAGGGACAACAGGCCTGGGAATAATCCAACAGATTTATTGACCAGAAAACAGGAACAACACGAAGGTAATTTGCAGAGTCCCAAAATAAGTCCACAGGAAACTGATTCGGGGGTACCTCCCGACAATCCTTGTGCCAGATCACAAAACCATAGTCCTTTAAGAGTCCCAGAAATCCACCACGATCACACAGAGGCCGAGGCTTCCTCAGACAGCCTCGTCCTTCTCTTTTAGCATCCAACTCACATCTGCTGGGTCACACATAAGTCCATTGTCTTGGGCTCCTGGGATCAGCCCAAGTGTAGGGGAGTAGAAGTTCCCACCTCCTAGTCAATGGTTTGGTCCATCGCACGGCTCCGAGGTGTCTACCAGGAAGTGTATTGTGAGTCCTCCCCCTGCTGAGGAGAACAATGGTGATTCCCCTAGCTGTGTTGACCCAAGCCTGAATTCAATTATGGTCTAGATACACAAGTCTTGTGGAAAGGAGACAGGTTACTTACATAATTACATTATAGTCCCAGAGACACAGGCAATGGGGAAAGGAAACATATTGTTACAGGTATACACAAGACATTGCAAAGTATTGGGGAAAAATACATATCATGACAAAGGTAACCAGGGCCTCGGCCACCTTGGCTGCAGAAATACTTGACAAGGCCACCGTTTCTGGATATCGGGTGGCATAGTCCACAACAGTGAGAATGTACTGCTTTCCAGATTTACTTGGTTTAGCCAGAGGTCCAATGATATCAACAGCTACTCTTTGAAAGGGTTCTTCTATTATAGGGAGCGGTTGCAGGGGTGCCTTTGGGTGATCTCCGGGTCGCCCTCTACGCTGACATATGTCGCAAGTTCGGCAGAAATGCGCCACTGCTTGGGAAATCCCAGGCCAATAGAAAGATTGAGTCAATCGTCTCTCGGTGCGGGTTTTGCCTTGATGGCCAGCAGTAGGAATATCATGAGCAAGGTGTAATAGGGGAATTCTGTATTTCTGAGGAACAATCAGCTGTTTGCTATAAGTCCAGGGCTTATCTAGGGAGTCGGCATTGGTAACCCGATACAGAAGTCCATTTTCTCTGATAATTCTTTCCCCATTCTCCCCTAGCTGCCCTATTTCAGCTCGAGCTCTAAAACTAGCTAGGGTGGGGTCAGTCTCCACTTCTTGTCTAAACTGAACTTTATCCCAGGTAACATTCATATTGTCCCCACAAGAAGAATCACTCACCGGCTGTGACGGCGGTTCTGGTGGCCTCATTTCCATGGATGGGTTGTACACGTCCACATTTGCTGCTCTCTTGGCTTGACTTCTGGGTACCCGCACCGACAAAGTGGCAATGAAGATTCCCCACATCATTTCCTAGAACAACGTCTACAGGGAGGCCGCTCATCACACCGACCACGCATTGTTTGGCCCCAGAGCCATAATCCAGGGTCACACTCGCTCTTGGAATATATCTCTGGGTACCTCCAGCCAATTCAATGGCAATTCCTGGTCCCTTTTGAATTGCTTCTGGTTGGCAGCGGTGGGATCGGAGCAGAAGGAATGAAGGAGAACGGCCCATCAACATCGGGAACCAGCACCGCAGAGTACATGAACTGGACTGCGGTGAGCCTACAAACAAAGGCCCGTGAACTGGGAGTCAGCTACAAGGGACTCTCCAAGGAGCAGCTGATTGAGGCTTTGGAAGCAGTTCGCCTGCAAGATGATGCTGAGGAAGGATCCTCACAGCAAAGAGAGGAAAGACGGCAGCCGGAGGTAAATACCCAAAAAAGTCAGTGGGTTGTGTGGTACGAGGAGATGGCCTTGCTGGGAGAAGAGGTCTCCATAGAATATAAGATGGAGGTCATGCGCAGAGCCGAGGAGAGGCAGCGCAGGATGGAGGAGAGGGCATTGCTGGAGGGGCAGAGGGCAATGCTGGAGAGGGAGATCGCTTTGGAGGCAGCGAGAAGCTCCAGACAGACTGTACCCACAGCATCCCCCATGAGGGAACTCCCCAGAGTGTCCCGCAAAGACTTCAAGCCGTTTAATGAGGCTTCCAGTGACATTGAGGGCTTCTTCCAGGACTTTGAGCATCAGTGTCGATTAATGGAAGTCCCGGAAAGGGAGCGCGTCCGACATCTTGTGGGGCTCTTAGAGGGTGGAGCTGCTGCAGCCTATAGAGCTATGGACCCTCGGTGGAACTGTGAGTATGCGGAGATTAAACAGACTATTCTAGAACATTATGCTGTGACCCCAGACACTTACAGGACTCAGTTCCGTACTTTAGCCTGTGATGAGGAAGTGTCCTTCAGGATGTATGCTCACAAACATATGTCATCGCTGGCTGGAGGCAGAGGAGGCCATAACCTGGGAGACGTTCCTGCAGGTCATCCTAAAAGAGCAGTTTTATTTTAAGTGCCCCGCTGAGATACGGGAATGGGTGCGTGAAAGGAGACCAGCAACAGTGGCGGAAGCTGCAGCTCTAGCTGATGAGGCTCTCACCATCAAGCCTCAGTGGAAAAAATTACTACTCAGGGAGAAAAACACTACCAGCCCCCCAACGCTGGCGGCCCCTGGTCCTTCTGCCTCCAATATTCACCATCCCACTAGACCATCAACTCATGGTGACCTTCGTGTGACTGTGCCTCGCATTACTCCTGCTCGACCTTCGGGACTGCGACGTGGAGGAAGAATCCCGGAGCGCAGATGCTATGGATGTGGGCAGCCCGGGCATATGCAATTCCAATGTCCAGGTGTACGGAGGCAGAACACCTACAGACCGCCTTTGCCTGTTCATTATCTACAGACCCCCTCACCTGGAGAAGAGATGGATTCAGTGCCTGATGACTTGCCAAGTGACTCTGATATCCTGGCTTCCCTACCAGGAGTCTATGGGGTGCGAGCCCCAGCCACCTGTTCTTCTGATCTTCAGCACAAACATCTACAGGAGGACGTGCTGGATGGTCAAAAAGTTGTTGGCTTCCGTGACACTGGGGCTTTTCTCACCATAGCCGATCCCCGAGTAATTCAACCAGAAGCAATTCAAAAGGGACCAGGAATTGCCATTGAATTGGCTGGAGGTACCCAGAGATATATTCCAAGAGCGAGTGTGACCCTGGATTATGGCTCTGGGGCCAAACAATGCGTGGTCGGTGTGATGAGCGGCCTCCCTGCTGACGTTCTTCTAGGAAATGATGTGGGGAATCTTCATTGCCACTTTGTCGGTGCGGTAACCCGAAGTCAAGCCAAGAGAGCAGCAAATGTGGATGTGTACAACCCATCCATGGAAATGAGGCCACCAGAACCGCCGTCACAGCCGGTGAGTGATTCTTCTTGTGGGGACAATATGAATGTTACCTGGGATAAAGTTCAGTTTAGACAAGAAGTGGAGACTGACCCCACCCTAGCTAGTTTTAGAGCTCGAGCTGAAATAGGGCAGCTAGGGGAGAATGGGGAAAGAATTATCAGAGAAAATGGACTTCTGTATCGGGTTACCAATGCCGACTCCCTAGATAAGCCCTGGACTTATAGCAAACAGCTGATTGTTCCTCAGAAATACAGAATTCCCCTATTACACCTTGCTCATGATATTCCTACTGCTGGCCATCAAGGCAAAACCCGCACCGAGAGACGATTGACTCAATCTTTCTATTGGCCTGGGATTTCCCAAGCAGTGGCGCATTTCTGCCGAACTTGCGACATATGTCAGCGTAGAGGGCGACCCGGAGATCACCCAAAGGCACCCCTGCAACCGCTCCCTATAATAGAAGAACCCTTTCAAAGAGTAGCTGTTGATATCATTGGACCTCTGGCTAAACCAAGTAAATCTGGAAAGCAGTACATTCTCACTGGTGTGGACTATGCCACCCGATATCCAGAAGCGGTGGCCTTGTCAAGTATTTCTGCAGCCAAGGTGGCCGAGGCCCTGGTTACCATTTTCACCAGAGTAGGATTTCCCAGTGAGATCTTGTCGGACCAAGGCTCCCAGTTCATGTCAGAGCTGGTCCAGTGTCTGTGGCGCACCTGTGGAGTACGAGCGATCCGCACGACCCCGTATCATCCCCAAACAAATGGACTTTGTGAACGATTCAATGGCACTCTGAAGAATATGCTGAGGGCCTTCACTGACAGAGATTCAAACTGGGAGAAGTACCTACCCCATCTCTTGTTTGCCTATCGGGAAGTTCCCCAGGAGTCCACTGGGTTCTCCCCCTTTGAACTACTCTATGGAAGAAAGGTCCGAGGACCCTTAACCCTGCTCAAGGAATACTGGGAGGGGCAAGTTGAAGATACAGGGGCCCCTGTTGTCCCTTATGTCCTAAAGCTGCGAGAAACCCTGGCCCAACTTGCTAGTTTTGCCCAGAGTCATGTGCGGATTTCTCAAACCAGACTGAAGACATGGTATGACCGTAAAGCACGCTACCGGGAGTTTGTAGAAGGACAACAGGTCTTAATGATTGTTCCCCATCGGCAGAATAAACTGCAGACAACATGGGAGGGTCCCTTCCGGGTTCTCAGAAAACTGAATGACACCAATTACCTTCTTGCTTTAGATGATCAGGGGCTAAGACAAAAGACTGTCCATGTGAATATGATTAAGGAGTACCATGATCGGACCCTTCCAATGATAGCAAGCTGTCGGCTAGCTTCAGAGGATGGTCAAGAGGATGAGGACTCCCTACCTGATCTCGTGGAAGCAGCAAGAGCCCCATCCACTGTGGAACAGGTTCCTCTGGGAGATCACCTGGATTCCTTACAGAAAAAACATGCTGGGAGTGCTTCAACAGAGACGTGCTGCTTTCTCATCCCAACCAGGTCGAACCACCGTCACCCAACATCATGTGGACACTCAGGGCATCCGTCCCATACAACAGGCTCCTTACCGGGTACCTGAATCAGTTCGAAACACCATGCAGCACGAACTGGAGATGTTACAGCTTGGGGTAATCCAGGCCTCCCATAGCCCTTGGGCCTCTCCTGTGGTGTTAGTACCCAAGAAGGATGGGAGTACTCGATTTTGTGTGGACTATCGACGACTAAACGACCATACCGTCAGTGATCCTTACCCAATGCCTCGTATTGATGAACTTCTAGACCGACTGGCTGGATCCCGATATGTCACTATCTTGGATCTCAGTAAGGGATACTGGCAAATCCCTCTGACGGAGGAGGGGAGAGAACGGTCCGCTTTTATAACCCCCTTTGGTCTGTATGAATTCCTAAATATGCCCTTTGGAATGAAGAATGCCCCGGCCACCTTCCAGAGAATGGTGGACCAGATTCTCCGGAGATGTGGTGACTTTGCTTGTGCCTACTTGGATGATATCGCCATCTTCAGCCAGACGTGGGAGGAACATCTGAACCAAGTAGCCGTTATTCTTGACTTGCTTCTTGCAGCAGGCCTAACCATTCGACCAGATAAATGCCAATTGGGGATGGGTGAAGTCCAGTACCTAGGGCATAGAGTAGGAGGAGGGAAGCTCCGTCCTGAACCTGCCAAAATCCAGGCTATTAGAGACTGGCCTGTACCCCAAACTAAGAAACAAGTTATGGCTTTTTTGGGCACTGCCAGTTATTACCGAAAATTTGTTTCTCACTTCAGCACTGTGACCAAGCCTCTTACCGACCTGACCAAGAAAACGATGCCCCGGCTGGTGATCTGGACTCCAGCCTGTGATGAGGCTTTTAACCAGCTGAAGGACGCTCTGGTCTGTGACCCTGTTCTGGCTTCTCCAGACTACAAGAGGAGATTCATTGTGCAGACGGACGCCTCTGCTTATGGACTGGGAGCCGTACTCAGCCAGGTGAATGCAGCTGGGGACGAGCACCCCATCGCCTACCTCAGCCGGAAACTGCTGGACCGAGAAGTGGCCTATGCAACTGTTGAAAAAGAATGTCTGGCTGTAGTGTGGGCCCTTAGGAAACTAAGGCCGTATCTGTATGGACGAGAATTCACTGTCATTACTGATCACAATCCCCTCACCTGGCTGAACCGAGTCTCTGGGGACAATGGACGCTTACTACGATGGAGCCAGGCACTGCAGCCCTATAACTTTACCATACAGTATAGAAGAGGCAGCCAACACCAAAATGCAGATGGACTGTCCAGGCAAGAGGAGCCCTGAGTCCTGTCAGCCATGCCTGTGTGTACTTAACCAGTGACCTGTAGAGGTCCCTAGTACGTACACAAATTGGGAGGGGAAGGGATTGTCATGATTTGTGGTTTTGCCCTGTCCTGTATTTTGTATAATATGTCATTTAACTTTTCTCTGGTTGCATTTGCTGTAAATTAACCATGTCTCCTTCCCAAAATACTTTGCAATGTCTTGTGATGTACCTGGACCATAATCTAATTTAGGCTTGTGTCAACAACTAGTGGAACTTTGGCTATTGTTTTCCTAAGCAGAAGATAACCTACAATACATATCCTGTTGACTCAGTGGAGCCCTTACATTTCTAGAATCTTCTGATGGACCAAACCATTGAATAGTAGGTGTGACCCCTACCCCCCTTCAGTTGGGCTGATCCCAGGAGCCCTGACAATACATTCTTGTTTTAAGATCAGATGTGAGTTGGATGCTAAAAGAGAAGGACGAGGCTGTCTGAGGAAGCCTCGGCCTCTGTGTGATCGTGGTGGATTTCTGGGACTCTTAAAGGACTATGGTTTTGTGATCTGGCACAAGGATTGTCGGGAGGTGTCCCCGAATCCAGTTTCCTGTGGACTTATTTTGGGACTCTGCAAATTACCTTCGTGGTGTTCCTGTTTTCTGGTCAATAAATCTGTTGGATTATTCCCAGGCCTGTTGCCCCTCCTTCCTCTGGAGAATACTCCCGTCACAAACTGGTGGCAGCGGTGGGATCGGAGCAGAAGGAATGGAGGAGAACGGCCCATCAACATCGGGAACCAGCACCGCAGAGTACAAGAACTGGACTGCGGTGAACCTACAAACAAAGGCCCGTGAACTGGGAGTCAGCTACAAGGGACTCTCCAAGGAGCAGCTGATTGAGACTTTGGAAGCAGTTCGCCTGCAAGATGATGCTGAGGAAGGATCCTCACAGCAAAGAGAGGAAAGACGGCAGCCGGAGGTAAATACCCAAAAGATGCTGTGGGTACAGTCTGTCTGGAGCTTCTCGCTGCCTCCAAAGCGATCTCCCTCTCCAGCATTGCCCTCTGCCCCTCCAGCAATGCCCTCTCCTCCATCCTGCGCTGCCTCTCCTCGGCTCTGCGCATGACCTCCATCTTATATTCTATGGAGACCTCTTCTCCCAGCAAGGCCATCTCCTCCTCGTACCACACAACCCACTGACTTTTTTGGGTATTTACCTCCGGCTGCCGTCTTTCCTCTCTTTGCTGTGAGGATCCTTCCTCAGCATCATCTTGCAGGCGAACTGCTTCCAAAGTCTCAATCAGCTGCTCCTTGGAGAGTCCCTTGTAGCTGATTCCCAGTTCACGGGCCTTTGTTTGTAGGTTCACCGCAGTCCAGTTCTTGTACTCTGCGGTGCTGGTTCCCGATGTTGATGGGCCGTTCTTCTCCATTCCTTCTGCTCCGATCCCACCGCTGCCAACCAGTTTGTGATGGGAGTATTCTCCAGAGCAAGGAGGGACAACAGGCCTGGGAACGATCCAACAGATTTATTGACCAGAAAACAGGAACAACACGAAGGTAATTTGCAGAGTCCCAAAATAAGTCCACAGGAAACTGATTCGGGGGCACCTCCCGACAATCCTTGTGCCAGATCACAAAACCATAGTCCTTTAAGAGTCCCAGAAATCCACCACGATCACACAGAGGCCGAGGCTTCCTCAGACAGCCTCGTCCTTCTCTTTTAGCATCCAACTCACATCTGATCTTAAAACAAGAATGTATTGTCAGGGCTCCTGGGATCAGCCCATCTGAAGGGGGGTAGTGGTCACACCTACTATTCAATGGTTTGGTCCATCAGAAGATTCTAGAAATGTAAGGGCTCCACTGAGTCTACAGGGTGTGTATTGTAGGTTATCTTCTGCTTAGGAAATCAATAGCCAAAGTTCCACTAGCTGTTGACACAAGCCTAAATTAGATTATGGTCCAGGTACATCACAAGACATTGCAAAGTATTGGGGGAAGGAGACATGGTTCATTTACAGCAAATGAACCAGAGAAAAGTTAAATGACATATACAGAATACAGGACAGGGCAAAACTATTGTAGGCAGGTCGGCAGATCATTGTCTAGTTCAGGTAGAAAGGATAATGTCCACTCTGGAGCACTTGGGGGTGGCTAGTAAACACTAAAAAATCTCGGCTACAACCCTTAAAAGTGCAGCAGTTTTTGTGTATCATATTGGATTCAGAAAGGCAGGAATGTCGTCTACCATCTGACAAACTAATTTGTCTTCGTCACTAGGTTTTGAGAGCATCGAACAATCCCACCATGTCTCTTGGGCAGACTATGCCCGTTGGGTTCCCTAACTTCATGCATCCCGTCAGTCACATGGGCACAATTTCATACAAGGACCCTACAAAGAGACGTCTTAGTTCATGATAGAGCCCTTGGGCCGTTCCTGCAGGGGAGGCTGACCTTGTCCCCGGCTTCCTTACGTTCCCTTGGGCGGTGGCTAGACCGTGGTAACCTGTCCTGGGAGAATCGCATATCCCGAGTAATCACCACGGACGCTAGCCCTACTGGTTGGGGGCACATATAGGGGAGTTCATTGTCCAGAGCCTATGGGATCAACAGGTAGAGAGTTCATCTAACCTGAAGGAGCGAACAGCGGTAGAACTGACAGTTAAAGGACTCCTTATATACCTGCAGGGTCATCACGTAAGGATCCTCACCGACAATCAGGTGGCGGTGGCCTATGTCAACTACCAAGGTGGAACTCTATCCAGGCCCGTGATGTAAGTAACAGAGCGCCTTTTTCAGATATCAGAGGAACATTTTCTATCTTTGACAGAGCTGCACATAAAGGGAAAGGACAATATCAGAGCAGACTTTCAGTGCCGCAACGTACTAAGGCAGGGAGAATGGACACTGAAAGGTGCCGTATTCGACCCTATTGTGCGGATGTGGGGCCGGCCAGACGTAGACCACTTTGCCACCAGGAAGAACAGGAAAGTAAAACAGTTTTCTTCTCTGGACCCCAGAGAGAGCCCTCTGGTAGTAGATGCCTTCCTGATAAAGTGGGACTTCAACCTGGGTTATGCCTTTCCTCCCTTAGCTCTCTTGCCTGAAGTAGTGAGGAAAATCAGGGAAGACAGGGCAAGGATCATAGTAATTGCCCCCTTTTGGCCCAGAAGAGCGTGGTTCTCATTGCTAAGGACCATGTCAGTCTCCGATCCATGCGTACAACCGGATCTCCTCTCCCAGGGTCCGGTCTTCCATCCACAAGTGGCGGGGCTCCACCTGACAGCGTGGAATTTGAAATGTCGTCACTGAGGGATAGAGGATTCTCCTCCAATTTAGTAGCCACCCTTCTAAAAAGTAGAAAGGTATTTACGACCTGGATCTATGCTAGGACCTGGAGGAAATTTCTAGCTACTTCAGATTTTAGAGCCGGGGAGGGGGTGCCAATAGGCCAAATTCCGGAGTTCTTTCAGAGGGGTCTGGAGATGGGTCTTTCCACTAGTACTCTTAAGGTGCAGGTGTCAGCCCTGGGGGCCTTATTTAGCTGGTGACTACTGGATCTCAAGGTTTATTAAAGCGGCGGGCAGATGTAGTCCCATACATAAATGTTTATGCCATGGGACTTGAACTTGGTGCTCACAGCCATGACTGAGGCCCCGTTTAAGCCCATGGTATCTGCCTCAGCAAAAGTGCTCTCCCTCAAGGTAGCCTTCTTAGTTGCACTAACATCGACGCAGAGGGTGAGTGATATTCAGGCCCTTTCTAGACTTCCTCCTTTATATGCAGTTCCTGGATTACAGGGTGGTGTTTAGGCCGGATCCTGCTTACTTGCCCAAGGTTGCCACAAGATTCCACAGGCTGCAGGAGATAGTTCTTCCTCCTTTTCTCCCCAATCCCACTAACCAGAAGGAAAGGAAGCTTCACACTTTAGACGTTAGGAGATGCCTTCTAGAGTAACTATCGGTCACTAACCCTTGGAAGAAGGACAATGCCTTGTTTGTATCCTTCCAGGGAGCCAGGAAAGGGTTTAGATTGTCAAAGAGCACTTTAGCTAGGTGGATTAGGGAGGCTATTTCTCTAGCATATACATTGAGTGGCACCCCGGCATCAGAGGAGCTATGGGCGCATCCACTCGAGCCATGGCAACCTTATGGGCAGATCGATCGGAAGTTTCCATCGACCAGATATGTAAACCAGCTCCTTGGTCTTCACCCTTCCACCTTTTATAATCATAACAGGTTGGATATGGGTCCTTCCTCACATCTCCCCTTAGGTATAAGAGTGCTGCAGGCTGTGATCCCTCCCTAATGCGGTTTTACTCTCTGTAATTCTCTCATGGTGCTGTCATGGGAGACCGAATAAAGTCTTAGTTACTTACTGGTAACGCTATTTTTTGGAGCCCATGACAACAGCCTTAGATTTCCTCCCTTCACGTGTGTTTGCGCACTTTTTCCTCATAAGTTTTCACGTGTGTGAGTATTGTACATATTTTTGTCATTAACCATGGAGGTCATCTTGTGCTCTGTAATCCAACCGATGCGTGGGAGAGGTGCCTCCCTTTTGTATCTGTAGGTTTCCTGTCCCTGAAGGGCGGATCCCCTCTCTCGTGGTGCTGTCGTGGACTCCGAAAAATACAGTTACCGGTAAGTAACAGACTTTTTGCCCTGCGGCATTAGCTCAGTGTATAATTTTTTTGGAGGTGCGGTCCATGCTCCTTTTTCAGCTTATTTCTCAAAAGACTACATGAGCTTTTGAACAATGGTGTATAGGCTCAATAGAAAGCCTGTGGGTCCTGCTTGTTCATGCACTTCTGGTTGAGAGATCAGTTGGGTCTAAAAGCAATGTTCCCCACCAAGCTGCAGGACTTGGGGCCGACAACATGTAAGAAACGCTTAAAAATGTCTTACTCTTACTACATTATCAATTGGTCAACAAAGTGACTTGTGGGTTTCAGCTCTGTATGCAAGTTGGTGCAATGCGCCAAGTCAAGATTTACAAACTAATTAAATATATACAGAATACTTTTTTTTTTCTCCCTCCAGGACGGTAGTGTGCAGCTGGGTATACCTGCTCCTAAATTTCTATCAGAAGTGAGCACATCAGGGAGCCAAGGTGGGGCTGTAGCGCCAATGACTGGAACAATAGAAAAGGTAATGTCATTTAATAAAAGTACATAATAATCATCAACCTTATTCAGTGAAATGTACAAAATATGGCTGCACTGGCTGAAGTGACATGAATTCATCGTGTTCATTATTATAAGACTCTGGTCACACAACCTTTCTACGTGTCTTTGGTTTTCATCATCTGCGTCACTGTTTTTCTTTTTGGCAAACGAGATTTGAACCTTCTGTGTTAGTCAGTGGGATCCTTCTAGTATTCAATGATATTGAATTGAAATGCGGTGATACGCCATTATTCGCTGCAGCCATGATGCAAATGTGAACAGAATCTAATGCGCAGCATTGACGAGGCTCCTTGTTATGCTATTCATTTATTAAATTTCTTTTCAGGTATTTGTAAAAGCCGGTGATAAAGTAGAAGCTGGAGATCCTCTGATGGTCATGATTGCTATGAAAATGGAGGTAAATTATGGAATCAGTCTCTGCAAATAAAGCAACTAAAAAGTGGCAGCATCAAGGTCCCTATGAATTGCATACGGCTTCTTTTTATACTGTGTATTGGGAGACCGGTCAGTCTCACCGAGCGTGCCTGGAGACGCTGGCTAAGACCTGCCTCTTGGACTAGTCACCTTGTCCCTGGCCACACTTTCAAGTATGGTTTCTCTCTGAAACCCCACTGAGTTTTACTAAAACATACATATTTAGATTTCAGGACCCGATCTCTGATTCACGGTGGCCATGGTTTTTGCTCCTATTTTATGCTCACTGCTCAACTAAGTATTACAATTTTTGTTGCTTTTGTTTTAATACGCCCTATGTGCTTCTGTGAAATAATATACAAAATGTGTACTTATTTGTTCTCACAGCACACAATAAGGGCACCCAAAGCTGGGACCATCAAAAAGGTTTACTTCAAGGAAGGCGTCCAGGCCAGCAGGCACACTCCACTTGTTGAATTTGAAGACGGAGCCGATTCCGAATAACTTCCATGAAGTATCCTCCTTGTGTTATGACGAGATTTATGACGATGTTGGTTCTATGTGGCTGTCGTTTTATACACATTACATTCTGTTTCATAAACTGAAGACCAAGAATAAAAGTGCTATTGATTTGTAACAACCTGATTTTCAGATTTCAAGATGTTGGCTCAGGAACAATCCAGGAAAAAAAAAATCTGTTACGCCTAATAATAATAATTTTATTTATTCCACAGCGCTTTACAATTAAGCGGTAATATTCTAGTGCAGAAACCAGAGGGGGAGTGTATGAAGAGCATACCGGTGACCTCCACCTCTTCTTGGGGCACTGCATGAAGGCTCTCACTGCCCAGAAAAAGGAAAGGAGTCATATGCTGTGTGCCTAAAAGGCTATTGGCTCAGGTCAGGAGATCCGTGCGCTGCTGTCTGTAGACGGACCCTGAAAGCTGGAGGTGTGAATCCAGCCTAACCGACAGGTTTACTTACTGTTTGTCCCAGCACTGTGGATAATTACTCAATGAGATCAATAAAAGACATGAACTATACAACTGTTTGTGTTATTGTTCTGGATAAAGTTTATCTGTAATTGTGACTTGAATAACAACTAGATTGCAGTAGTAATCAATGCAGAAATTCAGGTAATTCCAAAGTTAGGTACTTAACAAAGATCCCTCCAAAAATAATAGTGCTACAATACAATCCTTACACACATAGAAAATGTACCGTAAGGCTGCTTCCACAGCATGAGTAAGGCCGATGATGACAGGACCAGCTGCAGGTCTCCTGACCTGAACTTGACTAGCTTCACATATGCCTCTAAGGCTTTCAAATTTTGGTTCGGAGACCCGTGGTCAGTCCTTTCATCGCAGTCTGAAACTCAAGTCGTGAAACATGTAGCGGCATGTCAAAATTACTGTTATTGTGAACAATGTTACATTGAAGATGAAATGATCTCTAAGAGACCTAAAAGTTACACTTTTTTTTGTATTTTAGGCAAAAATAAAATTCCTTTTTTTTATATTTTTAAATTTACAAAAAGGAAAATGTGCCAATGGAAAAGTTTGGGCACCGTTGAAGATTTCCATGCTCAGATAACTTTTGACCAAGGTTTCAGACCTGAATTAGCCTATTAGGATTATGGCTTGTTCACTATCCTCATTAGGAAAGGCCAGGTGATGCAAATTTCTCTGCTTTATAAAAATCCAAACTTTTCTAACCTTTTGCCAAAACCCAGCAGATATGGGTTCTTCTAAGCAGCTGCCTAGCACTGTGAAAGTGAAAATGGTGGAGGCCCACAAAGGAGGAGAAGGCTATAGGAAAGATAGCAAACCATTTTCAAGTTGCCCTTTTCTCAATTTGAAATCTAACTAAGAAATGGCAGTAAGTAGAGTTAAAGATAAGGTCTGGAAGACTAAGCTAAATTTCAGTGAGAGCTGCTTGTGGAATTGCTAGAGGCAAATCAGAGATCCCAATTGACTGCAAAAGACCTTCAGAAATATTTAGCAGATGCTGGAGTTGTGGTACATTATTGTTCTACTGTTCCGAGACACCTGCACAAATATGGCCTTCAAGGAAGAGTCATCAGAAGAAAACCTCTCCTGCATCCTCACCATAACATTCTGCGCCAGAAGTATACAAAAGAACATCTAAACAAGCCTGATGCATTTTGGAAACAAGTCCTGTGGCCCGATGAGGTTAAAATAGAACTCTTCGGCCGCAATGATCAAAGGAATGTGTGCGAAAAAAGGGCACAGAATTTCAGGTAAAGAACATCTCACCAACCATTGAGCACGTGGTTGCATCAATCATGCTTTGGGGTTGTGTCGCAGCCAATAGTACTGGGAACATTTCACAGGTAGAGGGAAGAATGGATTCCATGAAATTTCAACAAATTCTTGATACAAACAGAACACCATCTGTAAAAAAGGTGAAGTTAAAAAGAGGATGGCTTCTACAAGTGAATAATGATCCCAAACACACATCAAAATCCACAATGTGCTACCTCAAAAGGCGCACGTTGAAGGTTTTACAATGGCCCTCACAGTCGCCTGATCTGAATATCACTGAAAATCTGTGGCTAGACCTTAAAATAGCAGTGGATGCAAAACGATCCAGGAACCTCACAGAGCTGGAATAATTTTTCAAGGAAGAATGAATGAAAATCCCTCAAGCAAGAATTGAGAGTCTTGTCTGGCTACAAAAACCATTTACAAGCTGTAAAGAGGGATTGCTACTAGGTACTAACCATACAGGTTGCCCAAACTTTTGCATCGGCCCATTTTCCTTTTTCTAAAAAAAATTATACACTTTTTTGCCTAAAATACAAAGGAAATGTGTCCCCTTTAACTTTAGGCTTTTTAGAGATCATTTCATCTTCAACATGTTTAACTGTCCACAATAACAATAATTTTTTACCAGGGGTGCCCAAACGTTTACATGCCACTGCATGTGAATCTGGCCTAAGGCTCATTCACACATCAGGTTTCCACATGTGCTTTTTTTTTTTTCATAGCCCAATGGCGCACTATAATCTGTGGAGATGTGATATGCAGGCCAAGCTCCCGTATTTAAGTGAGGTCGGGGGGTATAACATAGCGCATTGGCATCCTAGCTAAATCTGTGAGCTCTAATTTTTCACGAACTGCTAGTAGAACGAATATCTGGCCGTTATTTGCATTCAAGTGTGAAATTAACCTATGTTATACAAGCACATAGGTCATGATTCATTTGGACTGTTGTTTGGACTAAATGAGGGAAGTGCAGGATAAGACCGGCAATTCATTAAAAGGTGCACAATTAATGAATTAGGCACATCTTCTCAGTGGTGAGCACTAGTGAGGAGCGAGCATGCTCGGGTGATCTCCAAGTATTTGGAAATGCTCCAAGATGTCGTTTGTCGCTGTTAGCTGCATGATTTGCGGCTGCTAGACAGCCTGAACACGTGGGGATTGCCTGTTTGTTAGGAATTCCCCACATGTATTCAGGCTGTCTAGCAGCTGCAAATCATGCAGCTAAGGGTGGTTTCACATTAGCGCTTTTTAAGCGCACGCACGGCCGGGGGTAGCTCCGCCCCCGAGCCGGCTCTCTGCCCGGCGTGCCTGCCCCTTGCTTGTATCGCCGCCTCCTAGCGCACAGAGGCGCCTGCGATCGGCGCACCCTATCTTTAGCATAGGGTGCGCAGGCTGTGCGCTAGTTGCGCTTTGACCTGCGCTGCGCACTTTTGACGGTGCGCCGTGCACGCCAAAATCAAACTTTTCGGATTTTGGCGCGCACGGCGCACCGTCAAAGCGCAACTAGCGCACGGCCTGCGCACGATCTGCGCACCCTATGCTAAAGATAGGGTGCGCCGATCGCAGGCGCCGCTGTGCGCTAGGAGGCGGCGATACAAGCAAGGGGCGGGCACGCCGGGCAGAGTCGGCTCGGGGGCGGAGCTACCCCCGGCCGTGCGTGCGCTTAAAAAGCGCTAATGTGAAACCACCCTTACAGTGACAAACGAAATCTCTGAGCATATCCAAATACTCAAAGATCACACCCGAGCATGCTCAGGAAATCTCGAATAGCGAGTATACTCGCTCATCACTAGTGAGCACCTCACCGAAAATGTTACTCCAGTCGAGAACTAGACTAACCCTTTTTGGCGGCCTTGCCTGAAACTGACATTAAGACCCCAAAAAGTTGCAACATTTTTGATGACCTTTTGTGTTATGAACCTTGAAGGCTTCAGTAACTTGAGACTTCATCCTGGAGCTGATCATTGGCTGAGCCTTTGCCATTCTGGCTATTCTTCATCCATTCCAATGGTAGTCTTCCGTCTTCTTCCACGTCTTTCTGGTTTGGCTCTCCATTTTAAAGCATTGGAGATCATTTTAGCTGAAGAGCCTATCATTGTCTGCACTTCTTTATGTTTTACCCTCTCCAATCAACTTTTTAATCAAAGTATGCTGTTCTTATGAACAATGTCTCGAACGACCCATATTTCTCAGGCTTTCAAGGAGAAATGCATGTACGTACAACACGTCCTGGCTTCATCCTTGGGGGGGGGGGGGTGCACTCGCTGCGGATTCTGCTGGGGATCCGCAGCAGTTCTGCAGACAGTGTACAGTACCATGTAAGTCTATGGGATTTACAATCCGCAGTGCACATGCTGCGTTTTTTTCACTGCGGAAAAGCTGCTGTTTTGAATTTGAAGTAAGAATTGACATGTCGATTCTTTCTGCGGATTCCGCAGCGGTTTGACACCTATTCCATTGTCCAGGTGTCAAACCGCAGGTAAAACCACAGGTCACTTTACCTGCAGAAAAATCCGCTGGTGAATTTGCAGCGTGTGCACATAGCCTTAAATAAGGGCCCCCTGATTCACACCTGTTTCTTCACAGAACGAGTGACCTCACTAATTGAACTCCACACTGCTATTATTTTGAACAACCCCCTTTCAATTAGTTATTCTAAGGCTGGGGTCAGACTTGTGAGAAACTCGCGCATCTTAATACCCGGCACTGCCACCGGCACGTGGACCGGAGAGCACAGTCGCATAGAAATACTTGCAGCGGCAAGCTCCGGTGCCGAGTATTAAAGGGAACCTGTCTCCCCCCCAGGCGGTTTTAAGTAAAAGTACCACCTTGTACAGCACTAATGCTGCATTCTGTCAAGGTGGCTTTTATTTAGGGTCCCTCTCACTGCAGAAATAATCGTTTTTAACATTGGTCAGACATACCTGATATTTGTCAGGGGGGCAGGTGTTTCCCCATCTGACCGAGACGCCTCACATCCGTCACTCATGTGTTCCTGCATAGTGTCGCCGCCTCCAAATCTTTATTTTCAAATCCTGGCGCCTGCGCTGTACTATGTATTCTTGGTTACTGTCGCCCGTCCTCTGTCATGACGTCGGCGGCCAGTGATCCGGCACCGCAGGCCGAGATTATACTATTCAACACTACTGTATGTGCAGCGGCTATTTTCCCCTGTTCTGGCTGTGGACACAATATGGCTCCGTTCACACCAGATGGTTGGTTATGCTAATTTTCAGCTGCCTTTGACATTACCAGCAAAGGCTGAGACTTCAGAAGCTCCTGCACATTGGTTGTTTGTGTCATCAGGATTTTGTGTGTTGCATGGTTTTTTGTCACTTCTTTCAGCGTTTTCACCCATGGATAGTAATGCTGAAAATCCGCATCAAAACAGGCAGGGATCAGGTTTTGCAGCATTTTTTGTTCTAAAATCTGAGTAAATAGAATGAGATTTTTTTTTTTATACTAAATGTTATCAGCATGGACCAGAGACAAATGTAGCATGAAATAAAAACACAAGAAAAATCAAGCAAAACCGGCTTTTTTCTGCAGCTTCTTTCCTGCCACAAGAGATTTTGCTGCTGAAAAACCGCCTAGTGTGAACAGAGCTTCTAGTCATGTCACCAGCCCTAATGAATATCCCTGGACCAAGTGTCTGTGAGAGAATTAGGCCATGGGCAGCAATCACACCAAACCTACAGTGGTGGGAACGCGCCAAACATCAGAAATTTTCGTGTTTGCTCACAACAATAAACCTGCAGCGTTCCCCCCTCTCATAATAGGCCGCACAGTCTCACGCTCATCAAATCTGATCACGCCAGGCTATGGTCTGCGACAGATCGGCCTGCAATCGGATGCCATCTGAATGTGGTCTGATTTTCACGGACTGACCGCACGGAGAAGATGGAGAAACACTGACGGCCCGCGCACCGCACTCGGAACATGATCGTCCGTCTTTCGTCTGTGATGACGCCGCAGTCGTGGGTCACTCGGCGCTGCCATCCATCCGTGACTGTCGCCACCCATAGACTTCTATGGGTGATTATTGTTTCTCAAACTCTGCTCAAAGACGCAGTCCGCAGATAACCCGGCCATGTGAACAGCCCCCTACACCATACTGTGTGGAGACCCCAGATGTCTGCCCCCGGCCATGCGGGCACATAACGGCTGGCACCAGTGCTGTGGGCATTCTGTGGTACAGGCCGTCCCCACACCGTGTGACTGCGGGCACCGTGACTGGCACTGCCCTGTCCCCTCTCTCCGCCCCCTGTGTCGCATTGTCTCCCGCGGCCTCTCCGGCTGTGTCCCCGGCGCAGCGTCCTCCTGTGCCGGCCTCATCCCTCCGTACGTGCCGCAGGCCGCAGCATCATTGCGCATGAGCGGGATCGCAGAGAGCCCGTGAGAGCGGAGAGCACCACTCACACTCACCGGGAGGCCGAGCACCAACATGGTGAGTGAGAGCCCGGCCTGCACTGTGCGGCGGCACACGGCTGCCGGCCGGGGACTGACACTGCCGGCCAGGAGCGGTAACGGAGAGCGGGGCGGCCGGGCCTAGGCCATGGTCTTTGCTGACCTCGGGCTGCTGGGAGCCGGCGTATTGTCCAGCATGGCCTGGTGCCTGCCCCTCTGCTGTCACTTGTGTCTGAGCCTGGGAAAGCTGGGTGCCCCCTCACCTGCAGTCCTGGGCACTGTTACCAGGGAGAGGAGTGTGACTGTACTGCATGTAAGGCTATGTGGGAATGTGCGGCAGGTCCGTGTTCACACCGTGCAGATTCTGCCATCAGTATTTGTGGCGGGCACAGACTGTAATATGGCGAGTGTGGCCGATCAGACCCAATGACATACGACGGCGGTTTGTCTGACAGATCTGCGCTGTGTGAACAGGGGCTTACGGTGTGTTCACACTGATTATTGTCTTTGGAACAGAAAACTCTCCCAAATCCTTCTCAAAGCGCAAAATAAACCTGGCGCTAACTCAATATAAAACCTGAAAAGACACCTG
Organism: Dendrobates tinctorius; assembly: GCF_039654945.1. Taxonomy (NCBI): domain Eukaryota; kingdom Metazoa; phylum Chordata; class Amphibia; order Anura; family Dendrobatidae; genus Dendrobates; species Dendrobates tinctorius. The sequence goes on from NW_027361728.1 coordinate 17,247,111, forward strand.
AAGATGCCGCCAAGTTTTCTTGAGCATTTTTTCATACATACTGCTGTTTTTTTTTTTGTTATGCAATGGAGTGAGAAAAGCCCCCTGAGTACCCCAGTAATGAAGACTTCACGAAAACCAACACAAAAGCCGCTTCAGGGAGCAAACTCCCAAGTTTTCTGAGGCGTCTTGTACTTGAAAATGTTCTGGGTCATCAGGGTTCAAAACACAGTGTGAACGCCCCCCAAGAGCTCATATACCGCACGGATTGGTGCTCAGGTTTCACCCGGTGCACAACAGTGATGGCAATGATAATGCATGGCAACTTGTAGATCACTGAAAGCCCTAAAATGTGCACGCGTGCTGTGGAAAGAGACCCCCGACCCACATTTATTTCCCCCGCTCCAAAATCAGCAGCAACCGACCCCTTCTCTGTACGTGGTATAAGGTACCGTGGCACGGGTGGTCCGTCAGCCTGTTAGACCAGTGCATAGTGACGGCTGTGGCCACAAGACTACTGTGCTGCTACAATCACACGTAAGGCCTCATTCACACATCAGTGATTCTTCTCGTGTCCCAGGAAATATGGATCCGATTTTCATCCATGTTTGGTCCACGTCAGATTTTACTTTCATCAGTCGTTTTTTCGTATGCAATATAACTAGCTTTCCAGCGTCTCCTCCCGGACGACATCCGGACTGTACACTGACGCCGTCCCTTAGTTTTCATGCTTCTGTAGACTTGTGTAGAGAATTTTGATCCGAGACTGATTAAAACCTGGCATGTGTCTGTGATTTTTTTTTTTTTGCAGTGTCATAGTCCAAAAAGGAGCTGACATGTGAGCGGTGACCATAGATTATAATGGGGGCATCTCCATGAGAGGTCTTGGGCTGCTCTCACACGGTTTGTGTCCGATTTTGCGAAGGCTAAGAGATAAAAACCCAGATCGGGGAAACCCAGATCGTATACGGCCGGCCTCTGGGTGCGCTCTGGTTGATGAATGGCCAATCTGCACGAGTAGACTAGAATAAGACATGCACAGGGTTTTTCTCGGATAGGGCTCATAATCGGGGAAAAAACCAGATGTAGAAATGGGCTTGTGTTTTCCGTATTTAGAGCCAGAGTGTGCAGAGGTTTCACTGATGAAATAGGAAAGGGTTCTTTACAGTTCGAGCAGTCAGACTGGGGAATGCCCGCCCAGGTAGTAATGGCAGACACCAGAACAGCTTTATACAAGGGCTGGAGGATGATCTCCTCGATACACATAACATCGGGGGTTATAGATAATTGAATGACAGAATGTACAATTGGTGGAGAAAGGTTGTACTTGATGGACCTAGGTCTTTTTTCAACAAATATATCTGTGAGATGGATACACAAATGGTTATGTCACCTTGGGGCAATTACGTATATCTGTGTGTGTTTTAAAGCCTTTATATAACTGTAAACCTGTCAAAGTATTGAATATCGTAACCTGCCCAATACTGGGTTCATTTCATTGTGTCCAAGAGCGGACATCCAAATCTAGCCGGCTCCTGCACAGACACAGCTGGACTCCCCATTGAGAAGGCAGAGATGGTTTATTAAAGCCCCTTTCTCACATAGCGAGATCGCTGAAGTGTCACCGATTTTGTGACACAACAGTGATCTCAACAGCGATCTCGCTTTGTGTGACACGCAGCGGCAACCGGCCCCCCCGCTGGATATCGCTGATCGTGCGTGAAAGGCCTGGGCCATTCTTTCATCGTTGGCATCCCGCTGGCCAGCGTGCATCGCTGTGTTTGAGCAATCTCTTTAGCGACACAGAACTCAGGACGCAGGCTGGAATCATTTGGAAACGCTGCTGTGTGACAAGGTCCCAACGACCGCCGAGGATCACTGGACGGTTGCTGCGTCGCGGAAGAGATCTGCCTGTGTGACAGCTCACTAGCGACCATGTAGCACGGCACCAGCGATCCTGACCGGGTCGTATCGTGGTCGGGATTGCTGGTGCATCGTCTAGTGTGACAGGACCCTAACACATCTGCCTTCCTGATCGCTGCATACACATCGCTGTAGGGGCGTTATATACCGTATACAGTATAGGAAGTGCTGTTAGTGCTTTTTTCCTCCTCTTCTGATCCCAGTGATTATGTAATTACAGGCTGCAAGGAGCTTAAAATTTAAAATGTGTTTAGTGGCCTTTTGGTGGGCGCATTTTTTTTTTTTTAATATTGAAAAAGAAACATTTACCGTACTTTCTTTTTTTTCCCCCAGTACCTCTTAAAATATCAGCAAAAAGACAAAAACCTAAAAATGAAACCCCACGTATCACTAAAGAAAATGCAAAAATTATTTGAATGTAACAAATTTTAGAGCACTGAAAAATCAGAAAATGTCCCAGGTCAGAAATGGAGAATGGCCTGGTGTAGAACTGGTTAATTTTGTTATGAACTGGGCAACTAACAATGGTGCATTTAGACATGCGTAGTATTCCTCGTTCCCAATTATCCATCCAGGAAAACGTGTCATCGATCACCCGATGAGCGAGCAAAACACTTGTTCGTTGGATGATGGATTGTTTATGTCGGCAAAAAAAATCACTGTCCTCGGCAGCGCATCGTCTCATGTAAACAGGACATGTGCTGGTGATAGCGAGACATTGTATGCGAACACTACAGTCGTAATTAGCGATCCTTCTGTTCCTATTGCTCGTTAGTCTGTGTGAACAAGCCGCTAAGCGATCGCCAAACAACTTGTATATAGTCAATTGGTGGTAAGGCCTGGAATTGGGCCTGTGTAAACACATCATATATGTATACCCGAAAGGGTGGGCATACATGGACTCGCCAACCATCTGTGTATGTTGGAGTGCATACTCTCCCCAATAGCAGATGCTGGGGGAGAGAAGTGCTGGGCATGTTGGATTTCAGCATGTCTGATCATTTTGTTCTCGCAGAGGCATCTTAGGAGTGGTTTATTTCCCTCTTCTGACTGAGAGAAAATTCCCACTCAACTAACATTAATTTATAATCCTTTTTCATCTCTTGGTCTGCTGAATGTAGTCGAGGAGTAGCAGCTTTCCCATTTCTATACTATCACACTGCCCCCTGCTCTAGGATGTGGGTAACGTCTATGAGGGGGACGTGGAGAATTGTAGTGAAGTGAGATGTCATCAGGCGCATTACCCTCCTGTATGTGCAATTATTGTATTCAGGTATCCTGGAATGTACAACGATTAAATAGTTTCCTGTCCTAGTTCATGAATGTCAGGACCAGTCTGGCAGGTTTGGATTGTGCAGGCATTGGTGATCACCTGTGTGTGTACTGTAATGCCGGGCATCACCTGTGTGTGTGTGTGTGTACTGTAATGCGGAGCATCACCTATGTGTGTGTACTGTAATGCGGAGCATCACCTATGTGTGTGTACTGTAATGCGGAGCATCACCTATGTGTGTGTACTGTAATGCGGAGCATCACCTGTGTGTGCACTGTAACGGCGGGCATCGCCCGTGTGTGTGTGCACTGTAACGGCGGGCATCGCCCGTGTGTGTGTGCACTGTAACGGCGGGCATCGCCCGTGTGTGTGTGCACTGTAACGGCGGGCATCGCCCGTGTGTGTGTGCACTGTAACGGCGGGCATCGCCCGTGCGTGTGTGTACTGTAACGGCGGGCATCGCTCGTGTGTGTGTACTGTAACGGCGGGCATCGCCCGTGTGTGTGTACTGTAACGCCGGGCATCGCCCGTGTGTGTGTGTGTGTACTGTAACGCCGGGCATCGCCCGTGTGTGTGTGTACTGTAACGCCGGGCATCGCCCGTGTGTGTGTGTGTGTACTGTAACGCCGGGCATCGCCCGTGTGTGTGTACTGTAACGCCGGGCATCGCCCGTGTGTGTGTGTGTGTACTGTAACGCCGGGCATCGGTGATCATCTGTGTGGACTGTTCAAATTATAACTGTCATTCCAGGTAACTTTTCAGAATAAGCTGTCATTTCTGTAGAATAGGAATAGCCCTATAATCCTTCATTTATCACCACATTTTCCCTCTGCAGCCTCCATCTCTAATTTTCACTTACCTGTGAGCTGCTGGGTAAAGATTAGTTGCTCTTTCTTTTACCCATACACAGTACATAGCAATAGCCGAAGCCCTGATCTTCTGACTCTATGTAGCACATGTTCAGAAAAAACAGCAGCATAGAAGACCTCATATAGCAGTACTGAACAATGCAGATGTGAATCCAGCTCTGGTGTGAGATTAACACTTACTATAAAGTGTCTGTGTCGCTCTCTGCTCCCACTCCACTCTCCGCAGACTCCAGTGGGCAGCTGTAGTCTAATCCCTCAGTGAGTTGGCAGTCTGTCTTGCTTTGAGCTATTTCTCAGATAAATGATGGAGGCAGAGGTGACCTATAAGTGAAGAATAAGAAGCATGTTTTACCAAGATATTTTCCAAGTTTGTTACATTTGCTTGTTCTATTGATTCATGCAGAGTTTGATGAGCTGTCAGTGACCTGATTAATGATGGCTTATTGCGGCCGTGGTAAGCCTGGGTGGGCAGCGTATGTCTCCGGTCAGACCGTATTTTCCAGATCATTATACGTCTCTGCGCACTTTTCTGGGCGGCTGCAGCGACATACAAGAAGGTACTGACCAGTGTGACATGTAAGGCCGGGGGTCAGGTAGAGGGCTTCTCTCAGGAACTGACACTTGGAGCACATTTATAAAACCACAGCACATCCTGTCTTTCTGCGGATATTTGCAGATCTCACCCACTGCAGAGGAGAGGGGTTAAGTGCGTGGCACATGTACCTACTGGGTGATTAATGAATTAATTTGCCATTTCACTTGCCCACAACATTGATTTTGGTCAAACTTGAAATTTCAATTTAACCCTTCCCCAGTGGTAGGGCTGATACTGGAAAAGAGATGGCTGTGGCCCCGCAGTGTCGGGGATGGATGTGAGGCCATGCAGCTGAGCTGTACTTGTCCTGCAGTCATGTCCGCTGTGCTCGTTTGCTGTCATATTTTCTGGTTTGGTCCTGTATGGCGCTTTACAGCGTGAGGACCCTGATGAACCTGGCGGCTCAGCCACACGGGCCCTGGTCTCATCTGATGGAACATGATAGGCATGCTTCATTATGGGTTATAGGTGAAGCAGAAAACTTCCTGTATGTCTGCAAGAGAAGGACACGTAGCCAGCCCGGCTTATAACCATCACTCATGTATGACAGCTCATAATTAAATACAGAACTTGTAAGTGCTGGACCTTAATGTTAAGCAAGATCCATCATTGTTTATTACACTGCTGTTAGATCACCCCAAAATAGTCAGGTATAACACAGCTTGCATCATTATATAGGGCAGAGCCCCACAGTCGTGTACAGTATGACGGGGTATCGCCCCGCAATCGTGTACGGTATGACACTGTATCGCCCCACAGTCGCATATGGTATGACGCGGTATAGCACGGCCCCGCAGTCGGATCATTCCATGGTAACTTACGTTACAACACAGTAACTTACGTTACAGTAAGTTTACTTCTCATATGAAGTAATGTTATTGTAACGTAAGTTACCATCAGCTTTGTAACGTAAGTTACTACATTGTGTTGTAACGTGAGTTACTAAGTAATAACACTGTATTTTGCATTTAATTTGTATTCTTGAAAAATCAAACTGTGTTGAAATCTATTGATAATAGTTTAATGCACAATATTCACATTCACTCGTTTTTGTGCCTGCCTTCAAAGAACAGTCTGTAGCCATTATTAACTCAGTTTTTGGCTTGTGAATGTAACATAAGTTACCATGGAATGACCCAGTCATGTACAGTATGAGGCGGTATTGCCCCGCAGTCACGTACGGTATGACACGGTATCGCACCGTTCCGCAGTCGCATACGGTATGACGCAGTATCGCACTGCCCCGCAGTCGCATATGGTGTGACGCGGTATTGCACCACCCCAAAGTCGCATACGGTGTGACGCGGTATCGCACCACCCCGCAGTTGCGTACGGTGTAACGCGGAATCGCGCCGCCCCGCAGTCACGTACGGTATGACGCGGTATCGCGCCGCCCCGCAGTCTCGTACGGTATGACGCGGTATCGCACCGCCCCACAGTTGCGTACAGTATGACGCAGTATCGCACCACCCCGCAGTCGCATACGGTATGACATGGTATTGCACCACCCCGCAGTCGCATACGGTATGACATGGTATTGCACCGCCCCGCAGTTGCATACGGTATGACGCTGTATCACACCGCTCCGCAGTCGCATTCGGTATGACGCGGTATCGTACCGCCCCGCAGTCGCATACGGTATGACGCGGTGTCGCACCGCCCCGCAGACACGTGTGGTATGATGCAGTATCGCACCACCCCACAGTCGCGTACGGTGTGACGTGGTATCGCGCCTCCCCGCAGTCGTGTAGAATGCCCCTTACAGTACATATCACATTGTTGTGGGGCTGTGCGATATCTTGGCCGTGTTATGCTACATTATGATTGTTTGGCTCTGCGCTATATAATGATGTAAGTTGTGTTGTACATTACTATTTTGGGTTGATATATTACTGTTGTAAGTAATAATATCATTCATACACCGTTCAGCCCCACAAGCATCGTGTATAAAAGCCCCACAACCAGGGCTGTGGAGTCGGAGCTCATTTTGGTGGAGTCGGTATAAAATGGACCGACTCCTAAAATATATAATAAATTGGGTACAGTAATTCAATGCAGAATGCTGAATATTTTTTCACAGGAATTTGGGAAAGTTATGAAATGTCCTATAAATGACTGTTCTATTCCTGATCTAAGGCGACATTCACACACAGCGTTTTTCCTGCATTTTTTGAGGATATGTTTTTCAGCTGCAAAAGCAGATCAGCTTTTTAAAAAACCGCATCACCTGAAAGGTTTTTGAGCTCATAGATAATGTTTTCAATAGCAAAAGCAGATTAGAAATCTGCTCTATCCATCCATATCTGTCTATCCATATATTATCTGTACCAAAAAGAATGAAAGCCGGATAGCACACAGACTAACACTTTTTTTTTTTTTTTTCTTATTTAAGCACCAGTCAGGTACACCTCATAGCTGCCCAAAAGGACGCCCAGGACAGGCATTGCTCGTCCTTAGGAACACATCAACATCAATTGATAGTTGGAATAAATAGACTGCATTCATCACCACATCTTCTTATGGTGCAGGCTTTATTTTCAAGTGTAGGGGTGTGCAGTATGAGGTTCTGCAGCAGCTGAGGTATGCAGTATGAGGTTCTGCGGAACAGTATGCAGTATGGTGTGAATGTAGCCTGAGGATCTAGTCTTAGCTGAGATAATTCATAGTGTGTGTATATATATATATATATATATATATATATATATATATATATATATATATATATACACACACACACAGTACAGACCAAAAGTTTGGAAGCACCTTCTCATTCAAAGAGTTTTCTTTATTTTTATGACTATGAAAATTGTGGATTCACTCTGAAGGCATCAAAACTATGAATTAACACATGTGGAATTATATAATTAACAAAGAAGTGTGAAACAACTGAAAATATGTCTCGTTTTCTAGGTTCTTCAAAGTAGCCACCTTTTGCTTTGATTACTGCTTTGCACACTCTTGGCATTCTCTTGATGAGCTTCAAGAGGTAGTCACCGGAAATGGTTTTCACTTCACAGGTGTACCCTGTCAGGTTTAATAAGTGGGATTTCTTGCCTTATAAATGGGGTTGGGACCATTAGTTGTGTTTGTTGTGCAAAAGTCTGGTGGATACACAGCTGATAGTCCTACTGAATAGACTGTTAGAATTTGTATTCTGGCAAGAAAAAAGCAGCTAAGTAAAGAAAAATGAGTGGCCATCATTACTTTAAGAAATGAAGGTCAGTCACTCCGAAAAATTGGGAAAACTTTGAAAGTGTCCCCAAGTGCAGTGGCAAAAACCATCAAGCGCTACAAAGAAACTGGCTCACATGAGGACCGCCCCAGGAAAGGAAGACCAAGAGTCACCTCTGCTGCGGAGGATAAGTTCATCCGAGTCACCAGCCTCAGAAATGGCAGGTTAACGGCAGGTTAACAGCAGCTCAGAATAGAGACCAGCTCAATGCCACACAGAGTTCTAGCAGCAGACACATCTCTACAACAACTGTTAAGAGGAGACTTTGTGCAGCAGGTCTTCATGGTAAAATAGCTGCTAGGAAACCACTGCTAAGGACAGGCAACAAGCAGAAGAGACTTGTTTGGGCTAAAGAACACAAGGAATGGACATTAGACCAGTGGACATCTGTGCTTTGGTCTGATGAGTCCAAATTTGAGATCTTTGGTTCCAATCACTGTGTCTTTGTGCGATGCAGAAAGGGTGAACGGATGTACTCTATATGCCTGGTTCCCACCGTGAAGCATGGAGGAGGAGGTGTGATGGTGTGGGGGTGCTTTGCTGGTGACACTGTTGGGGATTTATGCAAAATTGAAGGCATAATGAACCAGCATGGCTATCACAGCATCTTGCAGTGGCATGCTATTCCATCCGGTTAGTGTTTAGTTGGACCATCATTTATTTTTCAACAGGACAATGACCCCAAACACACCTCCAGGCTGTGTAAGGGCTATTTGACCAAGAAGGAGAGTGATGGGGTGCTACGCCAGATGACCTGGCCTCCACAGTCACCAGACCTGAACACAATCGAGATGGTTTGGGGTGAGCTGGACCGCAGAGTGAAGGCAAAAGGGCCAACAAGTGCTAAGTATCTCTGGGAACTCCTTCAAGACTGTTGGAAGACAATTTCTGGTGACTACCTCTTGAAGCTCATCAAGAGAATGCCAAGAGTGTGCAAAGCAGTAATCAAAGCAGAAGGTGGCTACTGTGAAGAACCTAGAATATAAGACATATTTTCATTTGTTTCACACTTTTTTGTTAATTATATAATTCCACATGTGTTAATTCATAGTTTTGATGCCTTCAGAGTGAATCTACAATTTTATTAGTCATGAAAATAAAGAAAACTCTTTGAATGAGGTGTGTCCAAACTTTTGGTCTGTACTGTAAATATCTTGATTATTGTATCATAGAAATGATTGCATGTCTGATGTTCACATTGTACTACAATACATTTTTCACTTAAATATAAGCAATATATGTGGGAGTCGGAGTCGTGGAGTCGGTGTAAGGGAAATTGAGGAGTCGAAGTCTCAGGTTTGGCTTACCAACTCCACAGCCCTGCCCACAACAACTGTGCATCATACAAGATATTTTGTCTGTGTGTATATATATATATATATGTGTAATATATATGTGTGTGTCTGTTGATGGTGGTTATAGGGCCTCATTCTTTTACATAACTAAGAGTTGTCCAAGAATAAAAAAAAGCAGAGAGCAAGGATGTTGTAAAATCACTGCTAGCTGACCTGCTGCATTGGTGGTCTCCGCTGGTATTTCACTAGCCTTGCACCATTGTGCTGGTAACATCTGGACACTGCAGATGTACGCAGCGTCCAACCCACAGCGTTTACTGACTGTGGGAACATACCCTTACAAATCTAAGAATAAGTATATATTAAAGAATTGCATCCAAACATTATGAGAATGTAACGTGCAAATTTACTTGCGGTGCGGATTTTTCAAAAACCACATATAATACGTGTGGATTTAGCTGTGGAAACATAGCAGATGAGTGGCGCATACCAGCGGCAATCAGGAATTGTATGCATCTACCTAATGGGTATGTTCTGACTTAGAAATAGTTTCTCCAGGATGAAATTTGAAGCAAAAACCTGTTGTAGTTCCACAAGATAATTGGCATGACCTGTTTATCATATTTTTCGGACTATAAGACACACCGAACCATAAGACGCACCTAGGTTTTAGAGGAAGAAATTAGGGGAAAAAAAATTGAATGAAAAAATGTGGTCAATTCTGTACTTAATATCCCTATCCTGGTATATATGGTCCCCTCACCCCCATCCTGATAACACATGGCTCCCTCATCCCTACCCTGGTGTGCATGGCCCCCCTCATCCCTACCCTGGTGTGCATGGCCCCCCTCATCCCTACCCTGGTGTGCATGGCCCCCCTCATCCCTACCCTGGTATGCATGGTCCCCCTCATCCCTACCCTGGTATGCATGGCCCCATCAGAAAATATTTAAAAACAAAAACATTACACTTACCTTCCCGGCGCTCCCTCGCAACTTCCTGCTCCAGTGCCTGCAGCTGCTTTATGCTTCTAAGCAGTGCGTGACAGGGACGTCATGCACTGCTTGCAAGCCGAATGGCAGCTGCCGGAGTACTCAATGGCTCTGCATGCCGGGACTCTGTGCGTGCACAGCAGTGAGCATTCATTGGTTTCTAGCGAGCACAGTGTCAGCTGGAGCCTTCCTGCAACTGCTGGCGGTCAAATGTGCTGATATTTAAGAGAAATGAATATTCATATAATGGGGTGAATATTCATTTCTCAAGTATTGGCACACATAACCGCCGGCAGTGATTTACGGAGGAAAAAAGGGTGTCTTACAGTCCGAAAAACTCCTTCCTGGAAGGTATAAAACTAGGGCCAGGAAACTTAAAAAAAAAAAAATAATAAAAGGAATGGAAAAAAAATGCTGGAGTGTTTTAATGGTGTTCTTCAAAATTTCAGCTCATTCCGCAAAAAACAAGATCTAATACAGCTATGGCTCTCGGAGAGAGAGAGAGAGAAAGCAAAAATTAGCTGTGTCTGGAAGGGGGCTTCAAAATGTTTGCATGTTGGTAATACCAATGCATGTAGATGGAGCTTTGGAAACCACACTCCTGTGTCCCGCTGTTATTTGTAGAGTTCTCGTCTTTCCATGACCTCCTCTTTTGGGCTAAGACATAACTACATTTATTCTTCGTTCTCTGATCACAGTTGGATATTTATTTCCCAATTTTTTTGTTGTCCACAGAACAAGTTGAAATCCTCGCAGAAAGATAAAGTTCGTCAGTTTATGATCTTCACACAATCTAGTGAAAAGACCGCAGTGAGTTGCCTGTCACAGAATGACTGGAAGTTAGATGTTGCCACAGACAACTTTTTTCAGAACCCCGAACTTTATATCCGAGAAAGTGTAAAAGGAGCGTTGGACAGAAAAAAGTTAGAGCAGCTGTATAACAGATACAAGGGTAAGTGCGTGCAGGCCTGCTCGGCACATCCTCACATTATCTCCTCTAGTGCTTTTAGTAGCCTCTTGAAGTGCTTCTCCATAAATTGCATAAAATAATGAAAGGCGCTACTTCCCTGCTAAATCCGCCACCTGCTGCTGCTTTGGTGTTTTTATACAATTCCACCATTTTGCATTCTCTTTTTAAATGTTATTTATTTTTTGTTTTGTGGTGCCACAATGTGGGACCATATGTGTTGGTTCTAATTTCTGTAAGTCTTTTAGGGTACGTGCACACGCTGCGGAATCCGCTGCGGATTAATCCACACGGATTTTGCAAAAACCGCAGATAATCCGCAGGTCCAAAGACCTGCGGATTATCTGCGGTTTTGCCTGCGGTTTGGTCCTGCGGATTCACTATCTCCACAATGGTGGAGATAGGAACCCGCAGCGGTTTCCGCAGAAAGAATTGACATGCAATTCTTTCTGCGGATTCAAAACCGCAGCAAATCCGCGCGGTTTTTTCCGCAGCGTCGGCACAGCGTTTTTTTTTTACCATTCAAATGAATGGTACTGTACACCGCAGCTAAAACTGCTGCGTGCCCGCAGCGGCCAAAACCGCTGCGGAAACGCAGCGGAATCCGCAGCGTGTGCACACAGCCTTATAGTATTCATTGTGAGTAAATAGAGACAATCAGATCCTGCCATGAACTGGATGAAGTACATGCATCAGATCTGGGGCTATCTTTACGCTACAGTTATGTATTTTTCAGACTATAAGGCGCACTTTTTTCCACCAAAACTGTGGAGGAATATGGGGGGTACATCTTATAGTCCGGCTATACCATCTCTGGCTGAGGTGGGGGAGCAGTGGGTCACAAGAGGCTGGAGCTAGTGGGTGCGGCTAACTCCTGTGCCCGCTAGTAAAGAGAAATGAATGTTCATTCCACGTCCGTGGGCATGGAGGACACTGAATATTAATTTCTCTTTAACCCCTTACCTACAATGGACGTAATATTCCGTCCATGTGTTCATGGACCTAATTACCATGGACGGAATATTACGTCCCAGCGATCAGCGGCGCCCACGTGCTGAGCGCCGCTGATCGCAGCCGGGTGTCAGCTGACACCCGGCACAATGTGTCAGGGGCGGTCATGGACCGCCCCCGACACGTTAACCCCTTGTACACCGCGATCAAACGCGATCGCGGTGTACCGGGGGTTAAAGGGAAGCATCGGCAGGGAGGGGGCTCCCTCCTTGCTTCCCTGAGCCCCCCACGGCAGCGCAATGTGCAGCGCTGCTGCAGGCGGTCTCTTTCCCTACAGGCCTCCGGATCCAAGATGGCGACGGGGGCCTGTAGGGAGCTGACTTCCTCACTGCCTGCAAAGCGCAGGCATGAGGAAGTCTGCAGAACTGCCTGTGACAGATTGCTGATCTGTCACAGTGATCTGTGATGTGACAGATCAGCGATCTGTCACAGGACAGTGATGTCCCACCTGGGAAAAGGTAATAAAGTAAAAAAAAAAAAAAAAGTGTTAAAAATAATTTTTAAAAAATCGCTAAATAAATTAGTAAAAAAAAAAAAAAATATTCCCCAATAAAACCATTTTTTAAAAATAAAATAAAAAAAAACAATAAAAGTACACATATTTGGTATCGCCGCGTCCGTAGCGACCCGCCCTATAAAACTGTCCCATTAGTTAACCCCTTTAGCGAACCCCTTAAAAAATAAAAAACGAAGCAAAAAATAATGATTTATTATCATACTACCGAACAAAAAGTGCAATAACACGTGATCAAAAAGACGCATATAAATATCCAGGGTACCGCTGAAAACGTCATCTTGTCCCGCAAAAAACGAGCCGCCAAAAAAAAAAAAAAAAAAGTTATAGCTCGCAGAATAAAGCGATACAAAAATAATTATTTTTTATATAAAATTGTTTTCATTGCAAAAAACCGACAAAACATAAAAAAACGACCTAAATGAGGTATCGCTGTAACCGTACTGACCCAAAGAATAAAACCGCTTTATCAATTTTACCGCACGCGGAACGGTGTAAACGCACCACCCAAAAGAAATTCATGAAACGCTGGTTTTTGTTCATTCTGCGTCCCAAAAATCAGAATAAAAAGCGATCAAAAAATGTCACGTGCCCGAAAATGATACCAATAAAAACGTCAACTCGTCCCGCAAAAAATAAGACCTCACATGACTCGGTGGGTCAAAATACGGAAAAATTATAGCTCACAATATGTGGTGATGCAAAAACTATTTTTACAATAAAAAGCGTCTTTTAGCGTCTGACAGCCGCCAAACATAAAAACCGCCATAAATAGTAAATCAAACCCCCCCGTTATCACCCCCTTAGTTAGGGAAAAATAATAAAACTAAAAGAAAATGTATGTATTTCCATTTTCCCGTTAGGGCTAGGGTTAGGGCTAGGGTTAGGGCTAGGGCTCAGATTAGGGTTAGGGGTGTGTTGGGGGTTAGGGTTGGAGTTATAATTGGGGGGTTTCCACTGTTTGGGCACATCAGGTGCTCTCCAAAGGCAACATGGCGTCTGATCTCAATTCCAGCCAGTTCTGCGTTGAAAAAGTCAAATGGTGCTCCTTCCCTTCCAAGCTCTGCCATGCGCCCAAACAGTGGTTTACCTCCACATATGGGGTTTCAGCCTACTCAGGACAAATTTCAAAACAACTTTTGGGGTCCAATTTCTCCTGTTACCCTTAGGAAACTAAAAAATTGGGGGCAAAAATATCATTTTTGCGGAAAAAAATGATTTTTTTATTTTCATGCCCAGGCGTTATAAACTTCTGTGAAGCACTTGGGGGTTCAAAGTGCTCACCACACATCTAGATAAGTTCCGTGAGGGGTCTAGTTTCCAAAATGGGGTCACTTGTGGGGAGTTTCAATAGTTTAGGTACATCAGGGGCTCTCCAAACGCACATGACACCCGCAGACCAATCCATCAAAGTCTGCATTCCAAAACGTCACTACTTCCCTTCCGAGCCCCGACGTGTGCCCATACAGTAGTTTTCTCCCACATATGGGGTGTCAGCGTACTCAGGACAAATTGGACAACAACTTTTGGGGTCCAATTTCTCCTGTTACCCTTGGGAAAATAAAAAAAATGGGGACTAAAAGATGATGTTTGTGGAAAAAATACGATTTTTTTTATTTTCACGCCCGGGCGTTATAAACTTCTGTGAAGCCCTTGGGGGTTCAAAGTTCTCACCACACATCTAGATAAGTTCCTTGGGGGGTCTAGATTCCAAAATGGTGTCATTTGTGGGGGGTTTCCACTGTTTTGGTACATCAGGGGTTTTCCAATCGCGACATGGTGTCCGATCTCAATTCTAGCCAAAAACGTCAAATGGCGCTGCTTCCCTTCCGAGCTCTGCTATGCGCCCAAATAGTCATTTACACCCACATATGGGGTATCAGCGTACTCAGGACAAATTGCACAATAACTTTTAGCGTCCTGTTACCCTTGGAAAAATAAAAATTGGGGGTGAAAAGATCATTTTTGTGGAAAAAATATGATTTTTTAATTGTACCGCTGTACGTTATAAACTTCTGTGAAGCCCTTGTGGGTTCAAAGTTCTCACCACATATCTAGATAAGTTCCTTGGGGGGTCTAGTTTCCCAAATGGGGTCACTTGGGGGGGGTTTCCACTGTTTAGGTACATCAGGGGCTCTCCAAACACGACATGGCGTCCGATCTGAATTCCAGCCAATTTTGCATTGAAAAAGTCAAACGGCGCTCCTTCCCTACTGAGGTCTGCCATGCGCCGAAACAGTGGTTCCCCCCACATATCAGGTATCAGCGTACTCAGGACAAATTGCACAATAACTTTTGCAGTCCAATTTCTCCTGTTACCCTTGGTAAAATAAAGAAAATTGAACCTGAAGTATTTTTTTTGTGAAAAAAAGTTAAATGTTCATTTTTTTTTTTAAATATTCAAAAAATTCCTGTGACGCACCTAAAGGGTTAATAAACTTCTTGAATGTGGTTTTGAGCACCTTGAGGGGTGCAGTCTTTAGAATGGTGTCACTTTTGGGTATTTTCTATCATATAGACCCCTCAAAGTGGCTTCAAATGTGATGTGGTCCCTAAAAATAAAATGGTGTTGCAAAAATGAGAAATTGCTGGTCAATTTTTAACCCTTATAACTTCCTAACAAAAAAAAAATTTTGGTTCCAAAATTGTGCTGATGTAAAGTAAACATGTGGGAAATGTTATTTATTAAGTTTTTTGTGTGCCGTATCGCTGTGATTTAAGGGCATAAAAATTCAAAGTTGGAAAATTGCGAAATTTTCAAAATTTTCGCCAAATTTCCGTTTTTTTCACAAATAAACGCAAGTTATTTGAATGCAATTTTACCACTAACATGAAGTACAATATGTCATGAGAAAACAGAATCACCGGGATCCATGGAAGCGTTTCAGAGTTATGACCTCATAAAGGGACAGTGGTCAGAATTGTAAAAATTGGCCCGGGAGTTAACGTTCAAACCACCCTTGGTAGTGAAGGGGTTAATAGCATCTTGGTATGATTTCCCTTCAACCCCTGTCTTGGTATGCATGACCCCATCCTTATGATTGGACCCCACCCACATCTTGGTATGCATGGCCCCATCACAAAACATAAAAAAAAATAAAAAAAAAATCATTACACTTACCTTTCTGTTGCTCCCTCGCAGCGTCCTGCTCCCTTGCCAGCAGCTGCTTTATACTTGTAAGCAGCGCATGGCTGGGACGTCAAAGGGCAGCTGCCGGAATACTCGGTGTGCTGCACGCCGGGACTGTGTGTGCAGAGAGCAGTGAGTATTCATTGCACTTCAGTAGTGCGCAGTGTCAGCTGGAGCCTTCCTGCTGCTACCGGCGGTCACGTGCTCTGCTACTTAAGAGAAATGAATATTTGTGGACATGAAGAGGGGTGAATATTCATTTCATTTAAGCAGCGGCACACATGACTGCCGGCAGCTGCAGAAAGACACTGGCTGGCACTGTGCGCGCTACTGAAGAGGAATGAATACTCACTGCGCACACAGTCCAGGCGTGCAAAGCACTGAGTACTTCGGCAGCTGCGATTTGGCTTGCAAGCAGTGCATGACGTCCCTTCCAAGTGCTGCTTACAAGCAATAAAGCATAGTAACATAGTTAGCAAGGCTGAAAAAAGACATTTGTCCATCCAGTTCAGCCTATATTCTGTCAGAATAAATCCCCAGATCTACGTCCTTCTAAATAACTGTAAGATACAATATTGTTATGCTCCAGGAAGACATCCAGGCTTCTCTTGAACCCCTTGACTGAGTTCGCCATCACCACCTCCTCAGGCAGGGAATTCCAGATTCTCACTGCCCTAACAGTAAAGAATCTTCTATGTTGGTGGAAAAAACCTTCTCTCCTCCAGATGCAGAGAATTCCCCCTTGTGACTGTCACCTTCCTTGGTATAAACAGATCCTCGGAGAGAGATATTTGTATTGTCCCCTTATATACTTAGACATGGTTATTAGATCGCCCCTCGGTCTTCATTTTTCTAGACTAAATAATCCTAATTTTGCTAATCTCTCTGGGTATTGTAGTTCCCCCATCCCTTTTATAATTTTGTTGCCCTCCTTTGTACTCGCTCTAGTTCCATTATATCCTTCCTGAGCACCGGTGCCCAAAGCTGTACACAGTACTCCATGTACGATCTAACCAGGGATTTAAACAGAGGCAGTATAATGCTCTCATCATGTGTATCCAGACCTCTCTTAATGCACCCCATGATCCTGTTTGCCTTGGCAACTGCTGCCTGGCACTGGCTGCTCCAGGTAAGTTTATCATTAACTAGGATCCCCAAGTCCTTCTCCATGTCAGATTTACCCAGTGGTTTACCGTTCAGTGTGTAATGGTGATATTGATTCATTCTTCCCATGTGTATAACCTTACATTTATCATTGTTAACCTGCATCTGCCACCTTTCGGCCCAAGTTTCCAACTTATCCAGATCTACAGTTGTGGCCAAAAGTATTGACACCCCTGCAATTCTGTCAGATAATACTCAGTTTTTTCCTGAAAATGATTGCAAACACAAATTCTTTGGTATTATCTTCATTTAATTTGTCTTAAATGAAAAAAACACAAAAAGAATTGTCGTAAAGCCAAATTGGATATAATTCCACACCAAACATAAAAAAGAGGGTGGACAAAAGTATTGGTACTGTTCGAAAAATCATATGATGCTTCTCTAATTTGTGTAATTAATTGCACCTGTAACTTACCTGTGGCACCTAACAGGTGTTGGCAATAACTAAATCACACTTGCAGCCAGTTGACATGGATTAAAGTTGACTCAACCTGTGTCCTGTGTCCTTGTTTGTACCACATTGAGCATGGAGAAAAGAAAGAAGACCAAAGAACTGTCTGAGGACTTGAGAAACCAAATTGTGAGGAAGCATGAGCAATCTCAAGGCTACAAGTCCATCTCCAAAGACCTGAATGTTCCTGTGTCTACCGTGCGCAGTGTCATCAAGACGTTTAAAGCCCATGGCACTGTGGCTAACCTCCCTAGATGTGGACGGAAAAGAAAAATTGACAAGAGATTTCAAACCAAGATTGTGCGGATGTTGGATAAAGAACCTCGACTAACATCCAAACAAGTTCAAGCTGCCCTGCAGTCCGAGGGTACAACAGTGTCAACCCGTACTATCCGTCGGCGTCTGAATGAAAAGGGACTGTATGGTAGGAGACCCAGGAAGACCCCACTTCTTACCCCGAGACATAAAAAAGCCAGGCTGTAGTTTGCCAAAACTTACCTGAAAAAGCCTAAAACGTTTTGGAAGAATGTTCTCTGGTCAGATGAGCCAAAAGTAGAGCTTTTTGGGCAAAGGCATCAACATAGAGTTTACAGGAGAAAAAAAGAGGCATTCAAAGAAAAGAACACGGTCCCTACAGTCAAACATGGCGGAGGTTCCCTGATGTTTTGGGGTTGCTTTGCTGCCTCTGGCACTGGACTGCTTGACCGTGTGCATGGCATTATGAAGTCAGAAGACTACCAACAAATTTTGCAGCATAATGTAGAGCCCAGTGTGAGAAAGCTGGCTCTCCCTCAGAGATCATAGGTCTTCCAGCAGGACAATGACCCAAAACACACTTCAAAAAGCACTAGAAAATGGTTTGAGAGAAAGCACTGGAGACTTCTAAGGTGGCCAGCAATGAGTCCAGACCTGAATCCCATAGAACACCTGTGGAGAGATCTAAAAATGGCAGTTTGGAGAAGGCACCCTTCAAATATCAGGGACCTGGAGCAGTTTGCCAAAGAAGAATGGTCTAAAATTCCAGCAGAGCATTGTAAGAAACTCATTGATGGTTACCGGAAGCGGTTGGTAGCAGTTATTTTGGCTCAAAGTTGTGCAACCAAGTATTAGGCTGAGGGTGCCAATTCTTTTGTCTGGCCCATTTTTGGAGTTTTGTGTGAAATGATCAATGTTTTGCTTTTTGCTTCATTCTCTTTTGTGTTTTTTCATTTAAGACAAATTAAATGAAGATAATACCAAAGAATTTGTGTTTGCAATCATTTTCAGGAAGAAACTGAGTATTATGTGACAGAGTTGCAGGGGTGTCAATACTTTTGGCCACAACTGTATCTGTAGCAGAATACTATCTTCTCTTGTATTGACTGCTTTACATAGTTTTGTATCATCTGCAGATATCAACATGCTACTGTGTAAACCTTCCACCAGATCGTTAATAAATATGTTGAAGAGAATAGATACCAACACCGACCCCTGCGGTACCCCACTGGTCACAGCGAACCAGTTAGAGAATATACCATTTATAACGACCCTCTGCTTTCTATCACGAAGCCAGTTACCCATTTACACACATTTTCCCCCAGACCCAGCATTCTCATTTTGTGTACCACTACCAACCTCTTCTGTGGCACGGTATCAAACGCTTTGGAACAATCAAGATTTACCACATCCAATGACTCACCTTGGTCCAGTCTATAGCTTACCTCTTCATAAAAGCTGATTAAATTGGTTTGACAGGAGCGATTCCTCATAACCCTGCTGATATGGGGTTAAATAGTTATTCTCATTGAGATAATCCAGAATAACATCCCTCAGAAACCATTCAAATATTTTACCAGCAATAGAGGTTAGACTTACTGGCCTATAATTTCCAGGTTTATTTTAGAGCCCTTTTTGAATATTGGTACAACATTTGCTATGAGCCAGTCCTGTGGAACAGACCCCGTTGTTATAGAGTCCCTAAATATAAGAAACAATGGTTTGGCCATTACATTACTTAGTTCTCTTGGTGCTCGTGGATGTATGCCATCCAGACCCGGAGATATATCTATTTTAATCTTCTTTTGCTGCTTTTGCACCTCTTCTTGGGTTAGATTGGTTACTTTTAAAGGCAATCTGTCACCCCTTGTTTGGACTATGAGCTGCCGGCATCGACATCAGGGGCTTAGCCCCCGATGTAACCTGAAAGACACGAAAAAAGAGTTAGATTATACTCACCGGGGGGGGGGGGCGGTCCGGCGCAGAGTCCTTCAGTGCGCAGGTGACGGGAGAGGTCCTGCGCACTGCAGTATTCTTCTCTGCCCTCAACAGGGCAGAGCAGTGCGCCGGAGCCACGACAGGGAGGGAAGAAGAGGACGGCATCGTATGAAGATGGGAGGCACCGGAACGGACGGCGAAACCCATTGGACCGGACGCCGGGGTGAGTATAATCTAATTCTTTTTTCTTATCTTTCAGGTTACATCGGGGGCTTATCTACAGCATTACAGAATGCTGTAGATAAGCCCCTGATGGAGGTGCTGGCAGCTCATAGTCCAAAAAAAGGGTGACAGATTCCCTTTAATATAGGGTTTTCTTTGTCTCTCGTCATTTCACCTAGCATTTCATATTCCACTGTGAATACCATGTAGAAGGTGTTTAATATATTAGCTTTTTCCTCGTCATCTACAACCATTCTTTCCTCACAATTTTTTAATGGGCCTACACTTTCACTTTTGATTCTTTTACTATTGATATAGTTGAAGAACAGCTTGGGATTAGTTTTGCTCTCCTTAGCAATGTGCTTCTCTGTTTCCTTTTTGGCAGCTTTAATTAGTTTTTTTTAGATAAAGTATTTTTCTCCCTACAGTTTTTTAGAGCTTCAACGGTGCCATCCTGCTTTAGTAGTTTAAATGCTTTCTTTTTACTGTTAATTGCCCCTCTTACTTTTTTTGTTTAGCCACATTGGGTTTTTCCTATTTCTTGTCCTTTTATTCCCACAAGGTATAAACCGCTTACAGTGCCTATTAAGGATGTTCTTAAACATTTCCCATTTATTATCTGTATTCTTATTTCTGAGGACATTGTCCCAGTGAACCAGATTAAGGGCATCTCTAAGCTGATCAAACTTTGCCTTCCTAAAGTTCAGTGTTTTTGTGACTCCCTGACAAGTCCCCCTAGCGAAAGACAAATGAAACTGTACAATATTGTGGTCACTATTTCCTAGATGCCCGACGACCTGCAGATTTGTTATTCTGTCAGGTCTATGAGATAGTATTAGGTCTAAAAGTGCAGCTCCTCTGGTTGGATTCTGCACCAATTGTGAAAGATAATTATTCTTGGCTATTAACAGAAACCTTTTGCCTTTATGGGTTTTGCAGGTCACTGTTTCCCAGTTAATTTCAGGGTAGTTAAAGTCCCCCATAACAAGGACCTCATTATGGGTTTCAGCTTCATCTGTCTGCCTTAGTAGTAAACTTTCCATGATTTCTGTTATATTTGGGGGTTTGTTACAGACCCCAATGAGAATTTCGTTACTATTTTTCCCTCCATGTATTTCGACCCATATGGACTGGACATCCTCATTCCCTTCGCTAATATCTTCCCTTAAAGTGGACTTTAGACGAGACTTTACATAAAGACAAACCCCTCCTCCTCTCCGATTTTTACTATCCTTTCTAAACAGACTGTAACCCTGTAAGTTAACTGCCCAGTCATAGCTTTCATCTAACCATGTCTCGGTTATTCCCACTATGTCATAGTTACCTGTAGATATTTCTGCTTCTAGTTCTTCCATCTTGTTTGTCAGGCTTCTGGCATTTGCGAGCATGCAGTTTAGAGGATTTTGTTTTGTTCCAATATCCTCTCTGTGGATTGTTTTAGAAATTTTCTTACCTCCCTTCAGAGTATGTTGTCTTGGGTCTTCTTTGCCGCACCTCATATCCTTCATCAATTTATTTTCTGATTTCATGTTCGAGTCTAATGTTTTGAAAGCAGCTGCTGGGCATAGAAAAAAGATGCTGCAAGGGAGCGCCGGGAAGGTAAGCGTAATGTTTTTTTTTTTTTTTTATGTTTTCTAATGGGGCCATGCATACCAGAACCGGGATGAGGGCCAATAATACCAGAGTAGAGATGAGGCCATGCATACTAGGACGAGATGGGGGCCCTGCATACCAGGATAGGGATGGGGCCATGCATACTAGGATGAGATGGGGGGCCATGCATACCAGGATAGGGATGGGTCCATGCATACTAGGACGAGATGGGGGGCCCTGCATATCAGCATAGGGATGAGGGTGATCATTCCTGCCAGGATAGGAATGGTCCCCTTCATCCCTATCAGAATGGGGATGAGGGGGCCATGCAGACCAGGCTAGGTATGAGGGGGCCATGCATACCAGGATAGGGGATATTAAGTACAGAATTGACCACAATTTTTGCTTCAATTCTTTTTCCTCCAAATTTCCTCCTCTACAACCTAGGTGCGTCTTATAGTCCGAAAAATACAGTACCTTGGTCAGCCTTTTAAAGGGATATTCTCAACTTATAAATTGCTTTCATCAGTTATTACTAGCAGTAGTACCGTATTTAATTATAGAGCACCATTGATTCCATGGTTTTGTATATGTGATAGATAAGAGGTTACATACAAATATAAAATATATTGACCAAACTAACAATGGCAGACTGAGGGGAGAGGGTCCTGCCCTTGTGGGTTTACAGGGTAATGGGGAAGGAGACAGTAGACTGGGGGTAGCAGAACCTTTCGTGGTGAGGTGGCAGCGGGGTCAATGTAGGCTGTAAAGTTTCTTGAAGAGATGTGTTTTCATGTTCCACCGGAAAGCTTCATATGCGGTGGACAATTGAATGTGTTGGAAAACAGAATTCCAGAGGATGTGGGATACTCTGGTTAAGTCTTGGAGGCGATTGGTTGAGGAACATACAAGTGTGGAGGAGAGGAAGAGGTCTTGAGAGGACCAGAGATAATGTGTACGAAGATATCGGGAGATTAGTTTGGAGATATACAAGGAGACAGATTATAGACTGCCTTGCAGGACAATGTTAGTTAACATGAAAATAAGCAAGTTTGCAATTGACTTTCTCAATGTGCTGTCATTCTCCTGCATTGAGAGCTTTTATCTTTCATAGAGTACAGATGGTTTCCATGGAGCTCGGCCACTAGTGCCTGGCCAGTCCCTGACCAAAAATGCACAGTAGTTACATTCCAGGAGAGTGGTTATCTCCTAACATACCAGACACCTGTCTCCAGCCCATGGATTTCTATGCAGCGGTTAGATGCTCACCTCCCTCCCTGTCCCTCTCTGTTACTGAATAGATGCTGTTATAAATCTTGTTAAATCACCAGTCCCCAGAATCTGCTTCTCCCAGAGCAGTTCTCCTAATCACAGCTCTTCCTGTCCTGAGCTGTGTACATATTCAAATGCCCTGTTATCTCTATATTTAAATATATTGACAGCATTGCGGTGCTTTAGAGTTCTACTAATACTACAGCTCTGCTTCTCAAAACACAATAGCAAAGGTATATAACACCATCCTGTATATGACAGTGCAAAATACAAGTGCTGTTAATCCAGGACAGTAAAGGATCAGTCGCTACAAATCATAGAACTCATAGAACGGGAGTGTGGAAACCACAAAAAATTACGACCAAAGATCCCATATTAGTAAATATAAATATATCATCTTTATTGGGGAAAGGACAGAAACGGAAAAAATGGGGAACATGTGCAAAAAGCAGACAAAGTGCAGCAGTGCAAAAGGACGTGCAGGACTAGCCACGGCCAAAAAAACTTAATCAAGATGTTCAAATATCGTTTAACCTTAGAATACAGAGGCAAATAATGTTTTAAATATGCTCACGGAAAAAGTTGGCAAGTGTGATCCACATTACTAGTAAACACCAATGGAGTGCATAACCAGCTCACAATGGCATATACAAAAAGATCACTACACTGAAACAGACATATGTCTATATAGAACAATATCTAGATATATGCTCCTATAAATATGGCTACAGTGCCAGTAGGGCCACTTAGTACTGCTACCACAGGAACAAAGATATAGCCGGTGAGCACACATTATGCCAGAGAGACCTCTTATCCCTCTCACTGAGGGACATATAATAGCACCCACCCAGATAGGGGTTAATAACCCCGAGACAACATTACCTCCAAACGAGAATTCGGATGGTCGGGCGGTCCGCACGTCTCCCCGACGCGCGTTTCAGAGCTATACTCCTTCGTCAGGGGGCGTGGAGTAAAGTGAAGACGTGATGTTTTAAAAACCACTGGACCGGAAGTGACGCATGGAGCGCCGTGGTAACCCGAAGACGCCAGATGGCTGCCGCGTCATGCAGTGGGAGGCTACTTGCCAGACCTGTCAAACGAGGAAGAGAGCTAGCCCTGCCAGGAAGTAAGGAGACTATATGGTTTTGAAATTCTCCAGAGAATAACTCTAACCCTGTTTTGGGTGGTGCCCATGGGTACACAAATGGAACCTCTTACATTTTTTTTTTTTTTTTTTTACTATTTGGATTTCACTTACCCTGTTTAGGGATTAAAAGAGCAGAGGGATATCGGATTCCAACCTTTTTTTTCTCAGAATGTCAACGGTGAATAATGGAGATCACGTGATCCAGGGTCTCCACTACCCCCGATAGCTATTCTCTTATTCCCAATCGCCGTTTTAAAACTGCCATGAGGGAATAAGGCATTTAGTGGTCGCCATTTGTATGCATATCGGCAGTCATTAAGAGGTTAATGAACTTGCATGTACAGATCACAAAAAGGCTTGCTGAATTGAACACTTTGGTGACTTATCTATAAGTTAGGGCATCATCATGTGAGGATCAATTTTTGGACCATTAGCAGGACCACGGCATTGTCACCTGCATAGACCTGAGGTGTAGTGCTAGTCTCAGGTTCAGGTCCTCAGCAGTCACTGATTGGGGACCGCTAGATTGTAGGACATTCAATTTTTTTCTCAATTTGCCCCTTCTTAAACTTGCTGGTGGACTATAGTCTGCTCTTTACATCCATTTTTTGGCATATATTAACCACTTCACAATGCTGCCCATTTCTGAGTTTGCATTTCTGTTATTTTTCTCCCCTTCTTTTCAGAGACATATGGTAACTTTTTTTATTTTTCTGTCCATGTACACATACAAGGGCTTGTTTTTTGTGTGACAAATTGCACTTTTGAATGACACCATTTTACCACATACTGTACTGAAAAAAAGGAAGAAAAATTCCAAATGGGGACAAATTGTGAAAAAAAAAAATATGTTGACATTTTTAAAAATAGTTTTTATGGTGTATATTTTGTGGTAAAAATGAGTTTGCAATAGGATTCTGCTCATCAGTACAATTAAAGTGATACCAAATGTCCATTTTGTTTTTATTATTTGTGTGAAAACAATTGGAAGTTAAAATAAAAAAAAAAAAAAAAAAAATTGGGTAAATCGCCATCTTTTGAGACCTGTAACTTTTTCATTTTTCTGTCAACATATCTGTCTGAGGGCTTATTTTTTTGCAGGGTGAGATATATTTTATTGATACCATGTTGAGATAGATATGACGTTTTGATTGTTACACAATTGTTTGTGGTATTGCTGCGATCAAGAAAACATAATTTTGGCATTCTTGAATTTTTTTCTGTTTACGGGTATTATTTTTATATTTTGGTCAAACTTTTCCGAGCATGGCACTGCCATATACAGGTTCTTCTCACTAAATTAGAATATCATCAAAAAGTTAATTTCTTTCAGTTCTTTAATACAAAAAGTGAATATCATATATTATATTGAGTCATTACAGAGTGATCTATTTTGAGTGTTTATTTCTGTCAATGGTTATGGCTTACAGTCAATGAAAAACCAAAAGTCATTATCTCAGTAAACTAGAATAATTAACAAAAAACACCTGCAAAGGCTTCCTAAGCGTTTAAAAAGGTCCCTTAGTCTGTTTCAATGGGCTCCACAATCATGGGGAAGACTGCTGACTTGACAGATGTCCAGAAGAAGATGGCTTATGAACAACATTGGTTATCCTTAAATCGAATCATGTAGTATTAAATATAAATAGGGTACTACCAATGTCATGCAGGGACATAATGTGAACAAATGTCAATTTATACCAGAAAAAAAACAAAAGGGAAGGACGATCCAGAAGTCCAGAAAAAAATAATTAAAATTATCAATTTTTATTAAACACAATATAGAGGGCATATAGACAACCATGAAGCACACACAAAAAAAATATTAAAAACACAAAGGACATGCAAGATCCAGTAGGACAACTGTTAGGGCAATATAATAACAAGGTGCATTAGTGCAGGGAATATTCCCTATTCATGTAGCCAGAACAAACTCAATGCACAGTATATCAAAGTAAAACCTACTCATTAGAGATCATATATCTGCCCATAG
Organism: Dendrobates tinctorius; assembly: GCF_039654945.1. Lineage (NCBI taxonomy): Eukaryota > Metazoa > Chordata > Amphibia > Anura > Dendrobatidae > Dendrobates > Dendrobates tinctorius. Next base: position 17,272,926 of record NW_027361728.1, read on the forward strand.
TGTGCATTAGCAGGACATAATACTATAAGGGGTATATCCCATGAATCTAGCCAGGATTGATTAGACACCCATCATCAAAGTAATGCCTTAGAAGTCGCACGTATAGAGGCCTAGGGGGTCCGCCAGTCCTCAGTAGGTGCGACTTATCAGATATTACTTTGATATACTGTGCATTGAATTTGTTCTGGCTATATGAATAGGGAATATTTCCTGCACTAGTGCACCTTGTTATTATATTGCCATGACAGTTGTCATTTGGAAATCTAGTTCCCAGAGTCTGGAGGAAGAGTGGAGAGGCACACAATCCAAGCTGCTTGAGGTCTAGTGTAAGTTTCCACAATCAGTGATGGTTTGGGAGCCATGTCATCTGCTGGTGTAGGTCCACTGTGTTTTATCAAGACCAAAGTCAGCGCAGCCGTCTACCAGGAAATTTTAGAGTACTTCATGCTTCCCTCTGCCAACAAGCTTTTTGGAGATGAAAATTCCATTCTCCAGCAGGACTTGGCACCTGTCCACACTGCCAAAAGTACCAATACCTGGTTTAAAAATGACAGCATCACTGTGCTTTACTGGCCAGCAAACGTGCCTCACTGTCACCCCATAGAGAAGGTATGGAGTATTGTCAAGAAGAAGATGAGAGACACCAGACCCAACAATGCAGACGAGCTGAAGGCTGCTATCAAATCAACCTGGGCTTCCATAACACCTCAGCACTGCCACAGGCTGATCGCCTCCATGCCACGCCGCATTGATGCAGTAATTGATGCAAAAGGAGCCCCTACCAAGCATTGAATGCATTTACTGAACATACATTTCAGCAGGCCAACATTTTGGATTTTAAAATAATTTTTATTATTTACTGAGATAATGACTTTTGGGTTTTCATTGGCTGTAAGTCATAATCCTCAACATTAATAGAAATAAAGACTTGAAATAGATTACTCTGTAATGACTCTGTATAATATAAGTTTCACTTTTTGTATTGAAGAAGTGGAATAAATTAACATTTTGATGATATTCTAATTTTGTGAGAAGCACCTGTAGGTGTATTTTTTTTAATTATCTTTTTGATGGGGGAAAATGGAGGTGATTTATTTATTTTTTTTCTTCATTGTATTTATAGTACCCTTAAGGGGACTTGAACATGCAATCATCCGATCGCTTCTGCTATATACAGCAAAGCCATAGTATTGTATTGCTGCAGATAGTAGTGACAGAGTCAGTTTACGCTGAGTCATTTTCTTTAGAGTGGATCCTCTGGGTCGTGGCACCCACCTACCTAGGGCGAGCTAACCTTGTGAGGAACCACCCCCTATACAGGGAGTGTCAGGGGCAAGACCAAGGGGGTGAACCACCACGACTGCTGGAACCAGACGGCCGGCTCAGGTAGACACTAAGTACAAGTGTCTGACGACAAAGGACGTGCAGGAAACCAGGCAAGACAAGACGTGAATTCAAGGTATCTTCATTAATGCAAACTCAGGGTTACGTCAGGTGCAAGACGTGATAACAGGGAAAACACAGCAAGGTGTGTGCGAGGGCACGCCAAGGTCCATGGCATGGTACGTGCCAGGTGGCACGCCCGGGTACAGGCAAGGGCTCAATGGCATCGGACTCCGGACAGCTGGCAGCGATCGACATGATCAGGGCATCAGGCTGCGGGCATCAGCTCCGGACACCAGGCCGCAGTCATCAGGCTTACATTCTCTGGCAGCGATCGGCAGGTTCCGGGCATCCGGCAGGCAAACCAGGGTTCAAGCAAGGAGGCACGACAGATCTCCAGACATGGTGCGTGTTAGGGAACATGCCAAGGTCCAAGGCAAGGTTCCAGGCAGGGTGCGTGCTAGGGGCACACCAGGGTCCAGGGCAAGGTGCAAGGCAAGGTGCGTGTGTAGGGGACACGCCAGGTTCAAAGTACAAAACACGGTGCATGTGTAGGGGAGACGCCAGGGTTCAAAGTACAAGACATGGTGCGTGTGTAGGGACACGCCAGGGTTCAAGGTCCAAGGCAAGGTCCTGCGCGTGCCGAGGGACACGCCGGGGTCAGGGTACAAGGCAAGGTCCTGCGCGTGCCAAGGCACACAAGGTCCTGCGCGTGCCAAGGGACACGCCAGGGTCAGGGTTCAAGGCAAGATCCTGCACGTGCCGAGGGACACGCCAGGGTCAGGTTCAAGACAGGGTGCGTGGTAAGAGACACGCCAGGGTTCAGGCTAGGGCCTGTGCGTGCAAGAGGGCATGACAAGGTACAGGCTAGGGCCTGTGCGTGCAAGAGGGCACGACAGGGTATAGGCTAGGGCCTGTGTGTGCAAGAGGGCACGACAGGGTACATGGTAAGACTTGCACGTACTTTTACAGAAGCACGGGGAGGTATGCCAAGGAGCAGACTAGGGCCTGCGCGTGCTATTAGAGAAGCACACAAAGCACAGTGCAGAGACAGCGTGGGTGCAAGGAAGCACAGAGAGCACGGCTGGGGCACCGGCTAGCTGGTCGGGCTGAGGCACAGACAGACGGGCAAGACTCCAGTGAACCCGGCTGAGGCATAACAGGCGACACAGCTGTCACTGGCCGACGAGCACAGCTAGGGCAGGCACGGCTGAGGCACAGACAGGAGGCTAGGAAGACCAGGCGCATGCAAAGGGCACACGAAGAAACAAGGCAAGAAACAAGGCAAAGCTAGACAAGGTACGGAACAGGAGTGGAATGTATGCAGAAGCACAGAGCTAGGTCAGAGAGAGTAAAGGACTAGCAGCGGAGCGTAGGCCGAAGCCCAGAGCCGGGTCAAGGCAGAACCTTGAGACTAGACATGGAATGTGCTAGAGAGCACGATAGGACAGAGTCTAGCAGCGGAGCGTAGGCCGAAGCCCAGAACCGGGTCAAGGCAGAACCTTGAGACTAGACATGGAATGTGTAAGAGAGCACCATAAGACAGAGTATGGAAAACCAGGCAGAGACAGAGAACGTGGAAGTACTACAAGGCTCAGAATAGAAAAGGCCAGACATGGCGAAACAGGCAAGGCAGAGAACATAGGAAGTACTACAAGGCAAAGCATAGCAAGGACAAGACATGGCGAAAACAGGCAAAGGCAGAGAACATAGGGAGTACTACAAGTCCAAGGATAGCAGAGACAAAACATGGCACAAAAGACAACTCAAGACATGGCACGAGACAAGAGGCAGAATACAAGCACAGAGCGTGTGCAGAGATGCACTACAGGGCAGAGTGCAGGGGTACAGAATACAGGGCACGACCAAGCAGCCATGCAGGGAAGCAACACGATACTCTGATATAGCACCATAGCACCTGCGCTTCCGGGTCAGGATCAGGGAAGGACTTCGGTTCAGATCCTCCAGGGTCATAGAGAGCATTGCTAGATCAGACTGGGCTCGACCATAGAGAAGGTCACATGATCAGGGGCTCCAGAAACACTGAGAGGTTAGCTGGGTCAGACAGTGCTGGAACATAGGAAAGGTCACATGATCAGGGGCAGGACCACAGAGACAACCACAGCAGGCAGGCAGAGCAGAGACGGGCGCGCACACAGCAACGGCGTGCAGCCATGAGGTACGCGTGCGCATACACACTGCTCCAGGAGTCACACAGCAGTCATGAGGTGCGCAGGCACACTGCTCCAGGGATCTTGCAGCATAGCAGACATGAGGTGCACACTGCTCCGGGGATCTTGTAGCATAGCAGACATGAGGTGCACACTGCTCCGGGGATCTTGCAGCATAGCAGACATGAGGTGCGCATGCACACTGCTCCGGGGATCTTGCAGCATAGCAGACATGAGGTGCACGTGAACATAGCACCTCATAGCACATAGGGATCTTGCAGCATAGCAGACATAGCGGGCATGACAATAGTAAAAATCATGGTCGTCTTTGATTCCCCGCCACAGTCTGGATTTCAAGGGAGCTTCGTAATGAGAAGCATGGAGGTCTTTAACAGCTCGCCCTGCTGTCGTATCGCAACCCATCGGCGACTCATGATCACGTCACAGTCATAGAATGACACAACCCCATGCTGGTGTGGTGTTAATGTCCAGTTTTGGGCTCCACATTTTAAGAAGGATATTCAGAAGTTAGTCAGTTCAAAGGTAGGAAACTAGATTATTACAAAGGATGGAAGGCCTCTCATATAATAATAATAAAATGTATTATTATTTCTATAGCGCCGACATATTCCGCAGCACATTACATTTCAGAGGAGACTTCTACAGACGATAGACATTACAGCATAACAATAACCACATAGATCATAACAGATACCAAGAGGAATGAGGGCCCTGCTCGCAAGCTTACAATCTATGAGGAAAAAGGGGAGACACGAAAGGTGGGTGGTAACAGTTGCCCTGATTGTATGGACCAGCCATAATGTTAAGTGTGTAACAGTACAGACACAGAGGGCTGATAGACGCATAAAGCATATTGGAACATGATGGGGGAACCTGGTTATGGTAAAACTTTTGACTGTGCCACACAGGTATAGAATAGGTTAATGTGTTGCGATGGTAGGCCAGTCTGAATAAATGCGGTTTCAGGGCACGCTTAAAATTGTAGGGATTGGGGGCTAATCGTATTGACCTGGGAGGTGCATTCCAAAGAATTGGCGCAGCACGTGTATAGTCTTGGAGACGGGAGTGGGAGGTTCTGATTATTGAGGATGCTAACCTCAGGTCATCAGCAGTGCGGAGGGCACGGGTAGGACGGTAGACTGAGGCGAGTGAGATGTAGGGTGGTGCTGAGCCGTGGAGTGCTTTGTGGGTGAGGGTAATAGGTTTGTACTGGATTCTGGAGTGGATGGGTAGCCAGTGTAATGACTGGCACAAGGTAGAGGCATTGGTGTAACGATTGGCGAGGAATATGATCCTGGCTGCAGCATTCAGGACGGATTGGAGGGGGGGAGAGTTTGGTAAGAGGGAGACCGATTGGAAGAGAGTTACAATAGTCCAGACGAGAATGAATAAGAGAAACAGTAAGAGTTTTTGCGGAGTCAAAAGTAAGAAAAGGTCGAATTTTAGAAATGTTTTTGAGGTGCAGATAACAAGAGCGAGCCAGTGATCGGATGTGGGGGGCAAAGGAAAGCTCGGAGTCAAGTATGACCCCAAGACAGCGGGCCTGTTGCTGGGGAGTAATAGTGGAACCACACACAGAAATGGCAATGTCGGGTATAGGTACATTAGTAGCGGGAGGAAACACAAGGAGTTCAGTTATTGACAGGTTCAGTTTCAGTTATAGTGAGGACATGATGTTAGACACAGCGTTTAGACATTCGCTGGTGTTTTCTAAAAAGGCAGGCGTGATGTCAGGAGAAGAAGCGTATAATTGGGTGTCATCAGCTTAGAGATGGTACTGGAAACCAAATCTACTGATTGTTTGACCAATAGGGGCAGTGTACAAAGAGAAGAGGGGGCCTAGAACCGATCCTTGAGAAACCCCAACAGTAAGGGGAAGATGAGAGGAGGATATGATGAGAGGTTGCAAAAATTGAGCTTGTTTAGCTCACACAACAATTTTGTCTACAAAAAAATGTAAAAAGTTTCAAAGATGATAACTTAAGCTTTTTATAAAAAGCTTATTTTTTATTTTTGTTTTAGTAAATCATAAGAAAACTATTAATTTTGTATTGTCAGCCATCTTGAAAGATCAGCAGACCGGCACTGCCTCAAGTATAGACCACTGGAGTATGCAGTGCTGGTTAGATAAGCAAGCCAGAAGTGGTGGTGCTTAACGTGAGCCGCCCATAGGAAAAACGCATGTAGTCCAACAACCTCATTACAGTAGTTATCTATGAAGGCTTACAATCTTACAGCATGCAGCTCAGCTTTGTGACCACTAGATGTCTCACACTGCAGTCATACATGACTTAGGGAGAAGATTTACTGTTTCTAATACCTGCATGCTGTATAGTATATCTACTATATAATTGTCTAATTCTGTCTGTCTGTAACCGAAATCCTGCCTCGCTGATTGGTCCCAGCAACACGGCCGCATCGCTTATTGTAGAGGCACATTACAGCTGTTAAAGGCATCACTGCTGCATCGCTCATTACACAGGCACAATCCTGTACATATTCTAGAATACCCAATGCGTTAGAATCGGGCCACCATCTAGTAGACGATATGCCTCTCGCCAAAGATTATGTTGTGGGGCTTCTACATCCTCGTGTGCAGCGTCTTTCTATTTGATGACTTTTGCCAGAATCAAGGAAATAAGTAGTCTAGAAGGTGGCTATGGAGGGGCGGCTTGCCTCTTCTCTCTTCCAGGCACAATGTGATTGGCTTCTGCTACCTTGGGGCCAATAAACTGCTTCTTGTGACTTTACAGTGAAAGGTCATGGAAGGGCTGTAGTGAAGCTTCTCTTATGCAGCAGTGAATGGGTTACATGTTCTACCTAAATGCAGTAAAAACAAAACAAAAACACAATTGAGCAGGGTTTTCATGTAACCAAGCGCTTTTATTATATTCCCTGTAGGAAATATCATATCCCTCGGTTTTCTGGAAATCATTGGATGTTTTCATGAAATTCTCATTTTCCAAGGTGCTGCAGACATTTACACCGCGCACACTTTGCTAACCTTGTAACTTATTTTTGATTTTTGCACACAAATTGCTTTATGTGCAAATTAATTTGATACATTATGAAAGCAACTGTTTTTGAAGAATGATTTTTGGTTTCGTTCTCTCCCACATGGATTACGATGTCTCTTGCTTTGTGACACTTTATTAACCCTTTGGCAGTGATCGTTGACTATGATCGCAGTGCACGCTGGTTATGTGAACACTTTTACTACCTTTTTCCCTTTTGCAGACCCTCAGGATGAAAATAAAATTGGAATAGATGGAATCCAGCAGTTCTGCGATGATTTGGCTCTCGATCCGGCCAGTGTCAGTGTGTTAATTATTGCATGGAAATTCAGAGCAGCCACACAATGCGAATTCTCAAAGCAGGAGTTTATGGATGGAATGATCGAATTAGGGTGAGTGGTGGATCGGCTATTAACCCAAGATGTGTTGCACACCGTGCTTGTGGATTAATATAAAGGAATTTAGAAAAGTCTTTACTGTTAACAATTTAAAATGACTGATTAGAGGTGCATCTCACAAAATTAGACTATAATCAAAAAGTTAATTTATTTCAGTTCTTCCATACAAAAGGTGAAACTCATTATATATGAGTCATTACAAACAGAGTGATCTATTTCAAGTGTTTATTTCTGTTAATGTTGATGATTATGGCTTACAGCCAATGAAAACCCAAAAGTCATTATCTCAGTAAATTAGAATACTTTATAACACCAGCTTCAAAATGATTTTAAAATCCAAAATGTTGGCCTACTGAAATGTACAGTATATTCAGTAAATGCACTCAATACTTGGTCGGGGCTCCTTTTGCATCAATTACTGCATCAATGCGGCGTGGCATGGAGGCGATCAGCCTGTGGCACTGCTGAGGTATTATGGAAGCCCAGGTTGCTTTGATAGCAGCCTTCAGCTTGTCTGCATTGTTGGGTCTGGTGTCTCTCATCTTCCTCTTGAAAATATCCCATAGATTCTCTATGGGGTTAAGGTCAGGCGAGTTTGCTGGCCAATCAAGCACAGTGATACTGTTGCTTTTAAACCAAGTATTGGTACTTTTGGCAGTGTGGCCAGGTGCCAAGTCCTGCTGGAGAATTCAATTTTCATCTCCATAAAGCTTGTCGGAAAAGGGAAGCATGAAGTGCTCTAAAATTTCCTGGTAGACGGCTGCGCTGACCTTGGTCTTGATAAAACACAGTGGACCTACACCAGCAGATGACATGGCTCCCCAAACCATCACTGATTGTGGAAACTTCACACTAGACCTCAAGCAGCTTGGATTGTATGCCTCTCCACTCTTCCTCCAGACTCTGGGACCTTGATTTCCAAATGAAATGCAAAATTTACTTTCATCTGAAAACAACACCTTGGACCAAAGAGCAACAGTCCAGCTCTTTTGCTCCTTGGCTCAGGTAATGACCTTTTGTGATTTACTCTCCTTGTGGAGTGTCAATGACTGCCTTCTGGACATCTGTCAAGTCAGCAGTCTTCCCCATGATTGTAGAGCTACTGAAACAGACTAAGGGACCTTTTTAAACGCTTAGCAAGCCTGTGCAGGTGTTTTTTTGTTAATTATTCTAATTTACTGAGATAATGACTTTTTTGGGTTTTCATAATCATCAACATTAACAGAAATAAACACTTGATATAGATCACTCTGTTTGTAATAAATGGATGGAAAAGCTTTGAAAGGAGTTTCTGGTGCAGCTCTGTTTGAAGTGTAGTGAACGCTGCCTACTATTCTTTTCAATAGCAGCTGTTCTGCATTTCTGGAAGTGGCCATTAAAATGTCAATGACATTACGCTCAGTGGCTCTGTTCAAAGCGTTTATTTCTGACCTCCGCCAGAGCATGTACCAGTATACAGGTTGGGGTGGTCGTTCGGCCTCTCTTATTTCTCATATTTTAAATCAATCAGATTTTTCACTGACTCCTCAGTTCGCCCTGCTCTCGTTGGATGCAAGTCGTTTGAATCCTTCTGTTAGGAAATTGGTTATTCATTTACTTTTGGTTTCTAAAAATGAAATTGCGCTTTATTGGAAATCCACTCGAGTGCCCTCTTCACTCGATATTATTGCAAAGCTGACTTTACATAAGGCATATGAGCAAAAATTGGTGTTGCTGAATGGCTGTCTTCCTTCCTTTATAAAGAAGTGGTCCTGCTGGCTGGAAATCTTTCCATGAGTTCTTATTATTATTGATAGTCTGGTTGTGTTTTTTTTTATTTTTTCTTTCATGTGTCATGAATGCCTCATGATATTGCATTTATGTATGCTCTGTTATAAAATGTTAATAAAATTGTTTGGAAAAGGGGTGGTCGTTCGGGTCTTGGATCCACACCGATCTAACGATGACCTATCCTTCCAGATAGATCATCAGTGCCAATGCCCAGAAATCCCCTTTGTATGGTACTGGCTGTAAATGCTTTGAGGTCCTAAATATCCAGTGCAGCATACATGTCTGCATCATGCAGAGGTTTTCCGGAGTTCCCTGATTTATAGAAAACTTCTTAACACTTTATATGTATATGCTGTTGTGTGCATTATATTTCCATTATATAGAGTTTGTTATTCTAAGAACCACCACAACCTCCATTTTTATTGCAGATGTGACAGCATAGAAAAGTTAAAAGCACAGCTACCGAAAATGGAACAAGAATTAAAAGAGGCTGGGCGATTTAAGGATTTTTATCAGTTTACATTCAACTTTGCAAAAAATCCAGGGCAGAAAGGTCTAGGTACGTCTAGATTGTGCGGAAGTGATATAAAATTTGTTACGCTCTACCTACGTACGCACTCAAAATCATGTTATCACTTTGCAGACTTAGAAATGGCCATTGCCTATTGGAATTTAGTACTAAATGGAAGATTTAAATTCCTAGACTTATGGAACAAGTTTTTATTGGTAAGTTTATTTTGTTGCATTTTGCTATTTTTTTTTTTGCCAGTGCCACCTAATTACCCTGTAAGTCAATGTCTGTTCCTTTCACAAGCCTCAAAAGATGAAAAAGAAATTTAAAATGAGACCTTAACCTGCAGACAGCGGTTTCAGGGCATTTCTCCTCTGTTTGGCTAAATGAGACATCAGCTGTTTTTTTATTATATATTAAGGGAATTAGAGATTTTTTTTTTAGAAGGTTTATGGCTATTTAGTCTAACTATGTGGAACAGTGTGTTGTAAATTCTTTGTTTAATGCTTAAAGGGAATCTGTGCAATATGAGATCAGCTTGATGTAGGGGCAGAGATCCTGATTCCAGCGATATATAACTTACTGGACTGCGTTAGTGTAGTTTAGCAACAAGAATCGCAGATACATATCAAATATCAGGGTGGCAGCGAGTAACATAACCCACCCGCGACAGAACAACACCAACTCCAATATACATAGAGACAAAGCGGAGGACTCGGAGCGATAGGTGGAATAGAGTAAAAAGGCAAAAATGTATTAAATATTATATAAAGATAAAGAAGTCACATAGCACATAATATAGTAACAGTAACACCAAGGCAATGCAAGAAAACACAAGGTGACCCAGTCAGAAGATAAACAGTGCAAGTGTATGTATATCAAGTGAAAAATATGGACACAATGTAAGTCACAAGGCTAGCTGACAATCACTAGTCTATGAGTCTGTCTTCATTATTAGAGAAGAGCAGCATTTACATAAATGCGTCCCCACCCAGATCCCACCAATCAAAATTTGGGACACGTCTCTCTAACTCCAAGTGTTTTTAATCTAAGAGTAACCATCGTCTTAATTTTTATTTAATAAATCAATAGTATACATGAAAATAAGAAACTTTGGAATGTATCTTATCAGAGAAATGTGCTTCTTTCTGCTCCTGGACTGGTCTTTCAATCTCCATTCATAAGGGATGACAATTGGTGCTTAGAAGACTCAATGGAAATGGGAAGAGCTAGAGGCAGACACGGACATTCTGCTGCAAGTTCTCCTGAAGTCACAGTTACACTTAACAGATGTATATACACTGCTCAAAAAATAATGGGAACACTTAGGCCACTTTTACATTAGCGTCTTTGTGCGCTGCGCATCGTGCGCAAGTAGAAACGCATGCAAAAACGCATCATGCTTTTTTGCATGCATTGGCATTTTTTATGCGCATTCGTTCTCTAGGTGTCAAACCAGTGTCTACACATGTTTACTTGTAAAACGCATGCGTACACAAACGCAGGCATACGCATGTCCATGCACACGCCTGCGATCCCATAGACTGTAAGACGCATTCCGTGCGCAAGTGAACGCATGCGGGGTTTTTTTTACGCCTTTGGACGGACGCAAAAACGCAACAGGTTGCAACTGGCGCATCTAAACGCACACCTTGAAAAAAACGCATGCGCACGAAAACGGAAATGAACGCATGCAAACGCTTGACCGTGCGTACGCCTTGTTAAACATAGGTACGCATGCGCACGATGCGCTGCGCAAAAAAATCTAATGTGAAACCAGCCTTAAACAACAGAATATAACTCCAAGTAAATCAAACTTCTGTGAAATCAAACTGTCCTCTTAGGAAGCAACACTGATTGTCAATCAATTTCACATGATGTTGCGCAAATGGAGTAGACAACAGCTGGAAATTATTGGCAATTATCAAGACACCCTCAATAAATGAGTGGTTTTGCAGGTGGGGACCACAGACCACATCTCAGTACCAATGCTTTCTGGCTGATGTTTTGATCACTTTTGAATGTTGGTTGTGTTTTCACACTCGTGGTAGCATGAGACGGACTCTACAACCCACACAAGTGGCTCAGGTAGTGCAGCTCATCCAGGATGGCACATCAATGCGAGCTGTGGCAAGAAGGTTTACTGTGTCTGTCAGCGTAGTGTCCAGAGGCTCGAGGCGCTACCAAGACACAGGCCAGTACACCAGGAGACGTGGAGGGGGCCATAGGAGGGCAACAACCCAGCAGCAGGACCGCTACCTCTGCCTTTGTGCAAGGAGGAACAGGATGAGCACTGCCAGAGCCCTGCAAAATGACCTCCAGCAGGCCACAAATGTGCATGTGTCTGCATAAACGGTTAGAAACTGACTCCATGAGGATGGTCTGAGTGCCCGACGTCCATAGATGGGGGTTGTGCTCACAGCCCAACATCATGCAGGACGCTTGGCATTTGCCGCAGAACACCAGGATTGGCAAATTCACCACTGGCGCCCTGTGCTTTTCCCAGATGAAAGCAGGTTCACACTGAGCACATGTGACAAACGTCTGGAGACGCCTTGGAGAGCGATCTGCTACTTCAGCATTACCGGTTTGGCAGTGGGTCAGTAATGGTGTGGGGTGGCATTTCTTTGGAGGGCCGCACAGCCCTCCATGTGCTCGCCAGAGGTAGCCTGACTGCCATGAGGTACCGAGATGAGATCCTCAGACCCCTTGTGAGACCATATGCTGGTGCAGTTGGCCCTGGGATCCTCCTAATGCAGGACAATGCCAGACCTCATGTGGCTGGAATGTGTCAGCTGTTCCTGCAAGATGAAGGCATAGAAGCTATGGACTGACCCGCCCATTCCCCAGACCTGAATCCGATTGAGCACATCTGGGACATCATGTCTCGCTCCATCCACCAACATGACATTACACCACAGACTGTCCAGGAGTTGGAGAATGCTTTAGTCCAGGTCTGGGAGGAGATCCCTCAGTAGACCATCTGTCGCCTCATCAGAAGCATGCCCAGGCATTGTAGGGAGGTCATACAGGCACGTGGAGGCCACACGCTGCTGAGCATCTTTTCCTTGTCATGAGGCATTTTCACTGAAGTTGGATCAGCCTGTAATTTGATTTTCCACTTTGATTTTGCGTATCATTCCGAATCCAGACATCCATGGGATATTCATTTTGATTTACATTAATAATTATGTTTTATTGTTCTGAACACATTACACTATGCAATGAATAAAAATTTGCAACTGGAATATTTCATTCAGAGATATCTAGGATGTGGTATTTTAGTGTTCCCTTTATTTTTTTTGAGCAGTGTAGTATCATATAGAGGCTTGTGTATTTAATACAGAATTCACCAAAAATAAATGACATGCTGTGTTATGGTGGTTTTCTCGCCTAAAAGTATTTTTTTTTAGAGATGACTTTGATAAATGGCAACAGTGCTTAGTATTACGTTGGCATTAAAGTGTACTTTTGCAATTCCCTAAAGGGATTGATTTCAGGTGTACATTTCTTTTGTTGTATTTGGATTTCTTACATTTCCGACATTATGATTTGCCAGTGAGCAGCCATGACGTCAGTACAGTCGTTGTCGGTGAGGTGATTGACCAGGGTGTGATTTGTCTGACTTCTTCATTCATGTGTGTGTAGGTCTACTCAATATTAGTGCCAACCACATCAAGGTACTTTTATTGCACATATAGTTTTTATTTGTGAAGTTTGTACCTGAAAACCTCTTTCTTCTTGTACCAAGGAACATCATAAACGATCAATACCTAAGGACACGTGGAACCTTTTACTAGACTTCAGCACAATGATAGCAGATGATATGTCTAACTACGATGAGGAAGGTAGGCTGACATCATGTTGTATTCCATTGCTATGTCACTGTAAAGTTTGTGCTATGTGAAAATCCAGAAACGTAATGTAGACGTCGAGATTTAATGTTCCACATTTGAGTGATCATACAAGTGTTGTTCTGCAGGATGCCAACAGTCGGGAAATTAAGAAAAATGAATGTTTCATTTGTAGGCTTGGCTGCCAGGATCCATTGTTGATCAGCTCAGTTAATGGGATGAGCTATAATGTACGTGGCAGAACTTCATGACTAAGGAACTTGGTAACTGTGGCCCCTTCACTATGTTGATCAACAGGGGTCCCAGAGAACAGACCCCACCAATCAAATGTTGAAGAGAATATGTCACCAGGTTTCTGGCACCCCCATCTGAGCATGGCAAGATGTAGGATCAGAGACCAGAATTCCAGCAATGTATCACTTTGATGGCTGCTGCAGTTTTCATTAAAAAATGTTTCTCTGCTGCAAATCTATCCGTTCTGAGTCCAGAGCTCTGTATAACGCTGCCCACACCACTGATTGGCAACTTTCTGCCTATGCACAGCATACAGGAATTTGCCAAATAGTGGTGGGGGTTATACACGACTCACAAATATAAAGGACTCAAAGCTGGTGTATTAGCCCTATCGTGAGAATCTCATGCTAATAAAATTGTGATTTTACCAAAACTACAGCAAGCTGCCCAGTAAGTGACATACCCTGGAATCAGGTTCTCTACTCCTCCATTATGCTACTCTTTAGATTAGGTAGCAAAAACATGATGATAGATTAAATGTCTGTAAGATCAACTCATGCCCCGAGAGTTTCCTTGAAAGCTCACTGTCTGTATAAGGCTGGGTTCACATTGCGTCTTGGCAGTCCGTTAGACGGACTGCATTACACCGCGGCATAACGCGGTGTAACGCAGTCCTTTAACGCTGCCATTCAGCCCCATTGTCGGGGCGCATCACAACGCATGCCGTAAAGCAGCACGCGTTCGCGATGTGCAGTCATTCAGTGACGGAGCCTCGGACGCGTTATGCTATAGCGTTAACGCAAGCCCGTCAACGCTATGCGTTGAACGGACTGTGTTAACGCACTGTGAACCTGGCCTAAGGCCTCAAACCAGGCAAGGAATTCAGACAGTGAGCTATCAAGCTAAGGAGGCTGGAGCTAGCCGACATAACCAGCTCTGCAGCCACACCTAGAGCACCCAGTGGCTCACAAGCTCTGCAGCCACACCTAGAGCACCCAGTGGCTCACAAGCTCTGCAGCCACACCTAGAGCACCCAGTGGCTCACAAGCTCTGCAGCCACACCTAGAGCACCCAGTGGCTCACAAGCTCTGCAGCCACACCTAGAGCACCCAGTGGCTCACAAGCTCTGCAGCCACACCTAGAGCACCCAGTGGCTCACAAGCTCTGCAGCCACACCTAGAGCACCCAGTGGCTCACCAGCTCTGCAGCCACACCTAGAGCACCCAATGGCTCACAAGCTCTGCAGCCACACCTAGAGCACCCATTGGCTCCCTTGTATATGATTGAAAACAGGAAGTACTCCAGTGCAGCAACAAATAGAAGATATAAAGGTATAAATTGATTTATCTTTTAAAGACGTGTATGCCCATATAAGCATGATCTTACTGACCGATTCCCAGTGAATATCTGCAGCCTATGTGTTTTTTTTCTATTTAAACAGTATTTTTTTTCTTCTATTTGATGTCCTTAATTTGGTGTTTCTCCATTTTGCAGGAGCATGGCCAGTTCTCATTGATGACTTTGTGGAGTTTGCACGTCCTCAAATCGCAGGGACAAAAAGTACAACAGTGTAGCACTAAGGAACCTTGTAGAATGTACATAGTCTGTACAAAGGAACACAACAGAAAATTGCACAGTCAAATTCTTCTGACTGGACTAAAGTGAAGATCGGCCCTTTCAGAAGTTTCAAAGGGTTGAAACAGACTTTTGGAGACATCAAAGACCATATCTTATTTCTTTTTTCTGGTGGTGGTTTGGGCCTCTCTACTTGTCCCGGAGCGAGATTTCCACTTCATGTTTCCCTTTTGTGGATGTCATCACATATCTGTGGAATATCCTAGTCTGCTAACTCATAACATTTTAGATGAATTCTGTGGTTTTCACATTCACATAAAGCACAATGGCGCCTTCATCTGCTAACTTTCATCATGGCCTTGGTGAAACCTTTGGTAGTTTCACAGCCTGTGTAGGTAGCACCCTATCCAATCCAGGGCTGTTCATCTATAAAGGGTCGAAGCAAAGTGCTGTTCATCATGGTCAGTTGTGGATTTCAGCAACACAAAGGTAAACTGCTTGTAAATACCAAAGCGTTGGCTGAAGTGGAGAGAACCTTGGAATCAGTAATCATACATTAACTCTCTGCCCTTCATCCCATATATGTTGGTAAATTGGTAACATCATGTTAGATTTTGGATCATTTACTGAAGATAATCTGTTTTTTAAGAAAGGAAAAGCTGCACTTATTTCTTACTTTAGGTAAAGAGGATGTCAAGGTTTGTATTAGAGGTTGTGGTTGGCGTCACTTCAATCATGTTGGTATTTAAGGAGAACGTCCACATTAGTTCATTTTTATTTGGGGAAGGATGATGTTGGTTGTCAGAGCACCCGTCCGTACAGTCTGTCCTTTGTATTATCACACACTTCTATGCCGCTGTTTGTACATCTGTCTATATGCCTGCACTTGGATTTTTACAGAAGAAGGTGAATAAATAAACACAGTATCTCATTAAAACATGCAGTACATATCTGCGGAAAAGAGAGGTGGACATTTCCGATAATAACGAAAACTAGTTCAATTGGGGTGACGCGCTCTGTAATGGCTCATTTGACATGAATTATTTCAAGAAATGAGACTGCCCCGCTCCACAATGCCAAGCTCAGTATCTGTTTTCTTTGCTCCTAAAACCTGGAGGTATCCATGAAATATTTAACTGTCTTTTTGTGTCCCATTAATTACCACTTTTCTCAGCTCTTTTAGCTTTTTCTTCTTTCGTCTTTCTTGACGGCTAGCTTACATCAGGTTATTGTTGGCTTTTAATTTCTAAAATGTAAAGGTATAAAGCATGGAGTAAGAACTTTAATATCCAGATGTTCAAGGCAGAAGAAAACCTCAAGCCTGTGTCATCATAAAATGGAAAAAGCAGCTGCGACATTTTGGCTGTCATCGTCTTTTTATTAAGCAAAATGAGGAGAATACAGTAAGTGTTTCTCATCATTTTGAATGTTAGTGTTTTCAGCCTAAGGCTGGAGTCACACTGCCGTATTTCTCCTGCGATAATCGCATCGCACTGCACGGACTGGCCGCCACCTCTCCTGACCTGAGCATGACAGCATGATGGATTACTATGCAGCTGTCAAGCTCAGGTCAGGAGAGGTGCCGGCCAGGGCAAGCTTTACGATGCGATTCTTGCACGAGAATTATGGCAGTGTGACTCCAGCCTAAATGTCACCATTGCTTTTTCAGCTTCATGATAATATAATTGTGACTTTTTTTCTTATTTATTTAGCATTTTGACTATTTTGTGGAAGGTTGCACTAAGAACTAAACCAGTAGGTCATGTAATCCTCCACTATTTGCAGGCGCTAGGACTCTGTGATTTTAAAGAACACTACACTTGGGGTCTGATTTTTTTCAAAGCTTTTACACCCGAATTCTGTTAACAAGCTTTGAAAGGTCACAAAATTTTGGCGCAATTTGCGGCTGCGCTAAGTTTTTGTGACTTTAGGCGTTCTCATACCGTTCTTCCCCAGCTTCAACAAAGTGGGCAGGACTAGGGAGTGCGTGACGAGTGGTGGTGTTTGCTACGCCACAAGTCTTACTCCAGCAGGAACTAGAGTAAGATTGTGACGAGGAGCACGTCACTTCGTGCCTCACCTGATTAAGAGGCGCGCACACCTCAAACTCAAGACCATTGTGAAGATTGCTGGTCTTGATGATTTGGGGCCATAATTTCTAGTTTAGTCTTTCTCCAGTGATCAGTAATGTAGCTTCAGAAAATATAGCCTGATCTAATTATTTTATGACCTAGCTTGTCTTCATGGCCACCTCTCATGCATGTAGGCACACAGATTCCATGTTGGTCCACGTTCTCCAGTCCTAGCCACTTCTTGTGACCCTGTACAACACTTTCTTACAAAGGTGTGCACAGCATCCAGTGTAACGTGAACAATATTTGTTTTTTATTCTGTTGGATTCTGTATGAAAAGAGTTAAACTTCTGTATGGCAAAATATACTAAAGCCATATCTACAGAATGACTTTGTACAACTCGGAGCTTGTATAGTTTTGATACAGCCATGTGCTTGTGGTCTTTGTATAAATGAATTGTTATTGATTAGTAATGAACTTCAGCAAACGTCAACAGCCAGTCATGGCTACAAGTCTAAATCTAATTCTTTGTAAGCATTAATTGGACATTGTAATATTCCACTATTGCAGTAAGGTCAGTGTTTTGCTCTGTTCTGGGGGGTACCATGAATGCATTGACAAATTTCTATGCCTTACAATTCTTGTCATGTGGTCTCAGGCTGTGTTCACATTTGTGTCCATTTGTCAGGTTTCCGTTTTTCTGGATGGAAAAATCAGCATTGCAATTAAAAACGAAAGCCATGATACCAGAATTAATAGGTCCAAAGTTTTGTTTTCTTTATGATAAGTAATACGAAGCAATGAGAAAAATGAAACTGCCAAGTGTAAAGAGAAAATGAATGGCACTAAGGCAATGAAGCGGCAAATCCAGACACCTGTAGGTAGGGATTATATGCAGCTGATGACTATCTGTCTTTTAGCTCTGGGTATATGGTGCTCAGCATTAGAAAAATACATCTTGTGAAAATCAAAAAGAAAAGGAGTGCGGCACTCACCCGTTAGCTGTAAAACAAAGTCCTTTATTCAACCTTCATCGATTGCAGATAAGGTTCAAGGGACAAGCAGGTAAAGGAGGCGCCTGGACCTGTGGAAGCACCGAGTGCGCGAAACAGCCGTCGTCCGTTCTTTCCCCACATGCCTCCTTTACCTGCTTGTCCCTTGAACCTTATCTGCAATCGATGAAGGTTGAACAAAGGACTTTGTTTTACAGCTAACGAGTGAGTGCCGCACTCCTTTTCTTTTTGATTTTTGGAAAAATGAAACTTAATTTTGTAAAAGCTGCTTGGACTCAGATAGTGTTTGAGCCCTACTCTTTCACCCTTTACATGGAGAAAGCCTGCCTTTTCCCTCTCCTCCTGCCTTCTGTGAGTCCTGCTCTTCCTGCCTCCTTACAGAGAGAGCCTGTGAGTCCTGCTCTTCCTTCCTCCTTACAGAGCGAGCCTGTGAGTCCTGCTCTTCCTGCCTCCTTACAGAGAGAGCCTGAGAGTCCTGCTCTTCCTGCCTCCTTACAGAGCGAGCCTGAGAGTCCTGCTCTTCCTGCCTCCTTACAGAGAGAGCCTGTGAGTCCTGCTCTTCCTGCCTCCTTACAGAGCGAGCCTGTGAGTCCTGCTCTTCCTGCCTCCTTACAGAGAGAGCCTGTGAGTCCTGCTTCCCTCTCTAAGTGATTGAGACATACTCATACTAGAAAAGCTATCACATTGTTTATGGACAAGCAAAACAGGACTTTGGCTTTTTCTATGAATCCTTTCACTATTTACATAATTTTACATGAACATTCTTAATGAAATAGTAGAAAACCTTTACAACCCCAAGCTAATTACCTTCCCTCTACTAATTTGCTGCCCTTTAGTATGTGATCAGACCTGAAAATGGGGCTGCAAACTGTTGTTGAAAACCATAAAATCATTGTGTGCAGCCACACGTCTCATCTCTGAAACCATGCATGTTAAAATTTAATAATTTTCAATAATGAAGAAGCCTGGTTAAAAAAAAAAAAATGGGCATGTGTATTTTAGACAACAATCATTTTAATTTGCGGTAATATTGTGCTCTAGGCAAATATTCTTGAAGTAAAAAAGTCAATGAAAACTAATTATGTTCATAGTGTTAATGGAAAATGCCTACACCCATGTGTTAATCATTCTGTTTAATCATACATGTTTCAGGTGATGAATAGGCTGTATGTGAGAGATTACACTATTTCTGACAGTACATGTACAAGCTGTAACCTGTAAATGTATTTTTCTTCAGTTTTTTTTGCTGTAAGCCCTCTTAATGGTCAGTTGTCCCGCAGCTAGTAGGTGGTGACCGTTTTCTCCCATGCATCTATAAATTGTTGCCAAAATTAGACTGGATCCCAGGGTACAGTTTACTTTCTCATCTCTCATCTTATTTTAATATTAGGAGAATGAACACGTTTAACGTGCTGAGAACGTGGTTTTGTGAAGTTATATAATTAATACATTACTATATAATGTCACTCTTGATAGTACAGCACAGTTCTATTCTTAAAATGGCAGTTAAGAGGTTTTCCACTTTCAGAAACAGAATAGGTGCAGTCCAGCGCCGGCTCCTTGAAGTGCACGGGTGCTTGTTTTCGCTGCAGCATTGACGTCACGGCATCAGTGTGCTTGACCGCTGTAACTAAGCACTAAGCTCAGCAGCTGTACCGAGGTAGGCTCAGTGATTGGCTGCAGTGGTGATGCACTCTGTCGACATAATGTAAAGCTGCAGCAAAAACAGATCGGAGCAATCACTGGGCCCCGAGGGAACACCTGCTCTGTTTACTTTCCCGAATATGGAAAGCCACTTTATTAAGGGACCCTGTGACCAGATTGGTTCACCAACCTCCTCCAGGTGACAACAGTACACACAGGAAAGGGATTTTTTTTGTAATTGGAGGAAGCCATGGATTGGTCTGGTCATCTGTTCCTCCAACTGTAACTTCAAGAATAGTGAGGTCTGTGATAAAAGCTGCAGAAAAAAGAGGACTGCACTTGACAAGAGAGATTCGAGCTGAATCTGTGATACTTTTTTTTTTTTTATTAATAATTGCCACAAAATCAGATCGCCTATACATTTGTTAAAGATGGTGGAAAACCGCTTATGCATGACATTGCTATAGTTAAAACTAATAATATTGGCAAGATTCACCGCCTCCTTTCCAGCTCTGCTGCTGCTCCGGCCCCTTCTGGACATACTGCAGCAGATTTGAGTGCTGTAGTCGTGACATCATGACTGCAGCCTGCAACAACTGCGGAGCAGCAGTGCAGAGGCATCACCAAGGGACCATGAGTAAAGCTACTTACAATTAGCTGATGGGGAGCTTTTTTTTTTTTTTAAAAGCCCCTTTAATACTCAGTACTTTGGGAGAAGGGTCTGATGCTCAATCCAGGATGATACTAAATTTTCACCAGTCTCTGGGAGTTTATACTCATTCTCTCTGTTTAAAGACTATAAACACACATATAGGCAAACATATGAGTAAATGCAAAAGAAAATGGTAAAATGTATTGTTCCATTATACTCTTCCTTCCTCTTGGATCTACTCCTGGCTGTGGTTAAGAAAAAAAATCAACGAAAACTGCATAAAAAAATCTCAATCCAGCCTTTAAGGGGTATTCCAATCTACTATGTAATATTAATAATAATAGCAAATACCACTAATTAGAAATGTAGTATAGTTCTTCAGATTTGCTATGTAGTTTTACTTATGTAAGGCATTGCTTTAGCTTAGGGATCCATGGTTATGACCACTCATATTGTTACTGTGTTAAGACAGCTCTTAGTGGTCATAACCATGGATCCTAAGCTACTGCAATGCCCTACATGAGGTACGCAACATAGTGAATCTGAAGAACGATGCAAAATTTCTAATTGGAGGTATTTGCTAATATTAAAAGGGTCCACTACTGGGACAATCCCTTCATCTGCATGTTTGACGACAAAATAAAAACACTCATACTCTTCTCCCGTGTTGGTGCAATTCTCACTGTGTTGCAACTCGCTCTCCTGGGACTCCTGTGCAGATGTTGTGACACGTGACCCCGGCATCCAGTTAGCGCTGACGTCACTGTCCCCACCTTTGTACGGATTGTACGCATTGAACATGAAGAGGGAGTCCTCGCTGCAACTGATCAGACTTCCTCTTCATGTTCAATGCGACAAAGCGGGGACAGTGACGCCAGCGCTAATTGGGCGCCGGGGACACGTGTCACAACAGCAGCACTAGTGCCCTGGTGAGAGCGAGTGCTGACACCACAGGAATGGTGCTGGCATGGAAGGTGCGTATAAGCTTTTTATTTTATCGGGGCCAAGCAAGGGGTTGTCCTGTTCGGACAACTTAATATTGCTCCTACTACATATTGGGTAGGCTCTTGGAGGAGGTGGGAATACCCCTTTAAAGCTATGAGACTGCTCTTGCCTGTAATGACGTTGGCGTAGAATTGTATTGATCAGCCAAGATAGGGCAGGAGCACTGTGCTGTATCTGGGCACTGCTGTTGTTTTGCATCTGTGTGACCCGAGTAAGGGATTTCTTTGTGGTAAAAACAAAGTAAGCATAGAAGATCGTGAAAAAATGTCAAATTAATTTCTGCAACGTAAATATCTCTGAAAGTACAATGTATTTTGACTAGAGGGCTCTCAATGAAGTAAAATATAGTTTCTGAATAGCAGCGCAGCACCTGAGCCTGTATTGAAATATGTGCACATTGTGTTCTCAGCCCACATACCACTGTTTGCAGACACCTGTGTGTACCGTAAAGGCCGACTGACCTTTGGGATATATTGTAACACATTCAAGAATAAGCCGGATGTTCACTTGTTCAGCAGTGACCTTATGGGTATGACCAGCATGTCAGACATTACAACTTTCTGCACTAACATGGGGAAGGTCAGTTTCCGACCTGTATAATGCAGTTGCATGGTGGCCATCGCAATATAGCCGTAGTTTCAGCCATTTCAGTAATCAAACCAATATAAATCTAAGTCATACCAGTACAGAATATCGCTGAGAACTGTTCTAAACACTTAAAAACTTTTAAAATAGTGTGGTAAATATACAGCTGTAATCCAGCCATAACCTTGACTCTATTAATGAAAGTTTAGTGGTGTCAGAACTTTTTATTCTTTAATCTGTTGTAAAACTCTGCAGTATTAAGAAGAAAGTGTAGAATTTCCTTTCTTGCTTTAAAGGGAATCTGTCCTTCAGTATATACTGCCTGAGAACCACCCATGCACAACAGGAATCGGAGCCTGGCATGAAGTCAGGTATGGCGCTGAATCGCTGCAGCATTTCAGAGAAAGCATAGTTTGGAGAGCCGGCTGAAGATTATAGGATGAGACCTCACTAGACTGTCCATGGACCCCTCCCCAGCTAATTGACGGGTGTCTTCCATCTGTGAACATGGGGAAAGACATAGCAATCAATTGGAGCAGGATGGAGCCGGTTAGGGGCTGCACCGACTGACTTTGCAAATACTATATTTTCTCTGACAGGCCAGGTGCACACATTGAGTATTAGGGTGAGTGCACACAGAGCGGAATCATCTGTGGATTTGCAGGTAAAGTGACCTGCGGTTTGACACCTGGACAGTGGAACAGGTGTCAAACCGCTCCGGAATCCGCAGAAAGAATTGACATGCTGCGGATTTAAAACTGCGGAAAAATCTGCAGCATGTGCACTGCGGTTTTGAAATCCCATTGATTTGCATTGTACTGTACAATGCCTGTGGATCCGCAGGACCAAATCCGCTGTGGATCCAAAGCAGAATCCGCAGCGTGTGCACACACCCTTTGGTGAGCTTTTTACCCCAGTATTTGTAAGCCAAAACCAGGAGTGGAATAATCGGAGGTAAAGTATAATAGAAACACGTCTCCACTTCTGTATTTATCACCCACTCCTGGTTTTGGCTTACACGTACTGAGGTAAAAAAAAAAAATCACCAAATACTGAATGTGTGCATGTGGCCATACACTGCAGAATTTCAGAGAAAGACCTTTTCTGTCATGAGTGTAAATGACAGTTTCCATTTTAAAACGGGTATGTTATATTACACATGGATGCATTTACAGCAATATTTCTCGTGCTTTTCCAATATGTTTATAGGAGGGCTGCGCATCGCTAAAGCGGCATCCTACGGGATCATACATGGAGAGGGGATTTAAACTACGGTAATAGATTACAAATCTGGAGCTGGATCTTGCTCCACAAAACTATACCTACCTGCTCAGCACATGCCGCTCTGTGCCACACTGCAACATGCCCTATATGACAGGTCAGGCCCTTAGGGGATAAGGATCAATCATGACATTTCTGAAGTCAATGATGCTGTTCCACTTAATTTTTATTTGACTGTAGCTATACGAGACTATGCCCTGTGAGAGGGTGGTGAGGGGTGTAAATGGAAATAATGGGTACCATGTCTATATTTCTGAAGAATAATCCTGACATCCTGTGTAATTCCTATAGAAATTGAACGCAGACTCATGATTTGTGAACAGTTAGCCATACATGATTGTGTCCCATGTGAGGGTCTCATCAGGAGCCGTTGTTGCAGATTCTGCCATATTGGAGAGATAGCATAGCACTCTTCCCATCAATACAACAGATCCAATTAGAAGTGACAGCGCTCCATTGGTTACTGGTATCTATCATGCGCTTCGTGGCTATGATAAAGGCCACAATGTAGTCATGAACAATGCAGAATGTTTGGGGGTAAATAATGCTGCAGATAGGGTGTATTTTTTTTCCTGTCAAAGCAATGGACCCTATAATAAGTCAATGGCGTCAGTAAGTGAACAGATCCAGAACAGCATTGTAGCTTCCATTAGACAAATGCCACAGCGCCCTAGTGTGTTCCACTTCATAGAATAAAAAGCTATTTAGAGAAGAACATATTGAACCACCACCTGCCATTTCCACTTGAAATACCAGATAATGCAACAGACGCTCAATCCACATTACAATTACTGTGTAATTACAATAATCCTTTATGTGAAGTGTGTAGTTGAGAAGCCATGGCTGAGATCTGAGGCTGGCAACATCCTGAAATGTAATGTATTTTAACAATGTTCTCTCTTTTCAGCAACTGTTTAGTGTTGATATGGCTTGGTTGTGTGACCTGTTACTTTTTCATAAGTTTTATAACTTACTTTAACCTCAGCTGTGCTGTTTTCTTATTGTTCCACTCATCACATCTTATTTTCCAAGCGGAACAGAAAGGTACAATGTTTTTTTTGCCAAATATGAATAAACATATAAAAAAATACAGTGAAGTCCACTGTGTGTTAATGAAGTAACCGCAGGATGAGCCCCCAGAAGGGGGTGGGAGGAAGGCGGGCATGACGCTGGCAGGGAGGAAGTGACAGGGGAAGAAAAAAGGGTAAAAGGAAGGGGGAAGGGACAAGGACAGAGAAGGAGTCAGGGACAACAAAAGGACACAGGGAGGCAGGACTTCTTTCTCTTTGACCAGGGCTCCGGCCAGCAAGCATCACCCTCCTACGCTTCCCACACTACCAGGCTTCCCCATTATCTTATCACGATGGACGTGCTCTCCAGGCTGCTGCCGGCTGCCAGCTCTCACCCTCCGGGGTGGCTGGATAGGATTTTTGAAGGTAGCCTGGGGGGTGACGGCAGGTTCAGCCAGGGCCGACGAGGGGAACAGGGGAGACCAGGCCCCCAGAAAGGCTGTCCCTGGAAATGCCTGTGAGGACGCAGCATCGCAGGGGCAGGAGCCTCGCTAGTGATCTGGGGGCTAGTAGTGGAAGGAGGCGCCACCCCAGGACAGATAGTGCCTCCATAGATCCAAGGCCCCAATTAGCTAGGGAGGGGGCCACATCACCCATGAGAAAAAAACATGCTGCGGGGCTCCAGGAGGGTGCTGCCACAGGAATGATCGTCCATCGACCGGCCGGGGCACAGAGGATGCGCGCCCATGGCAAGGACCACCAGCCCCCTTGATCCTGGACGACGACTACGAGGGGAATTCTGGGACTGCAGCGGCCAGAGGGATGACTCCCTTGTGGGCTGGCCCATGAAACGGTGATGAAATTAAGGTGCTGTTAACAAGTTTGAGAGGATGGACCGCTTAGAGGGGCAGGGGCCACCACACATTGCAGTTTGGACGAGTACCTACACTTCCCCAGGGGCCATGGGCAGCAGGGAAGGGTTAATAAGCGGGTCGAAAATTGCCTCAGTGGGGGATGACGAGAACCACCAGTTGGATGACAGGGCGCGGGGCGAGGTGTACATTTGTTTTTTGGGTCCGCTGGGTACCCACCTAAAAAGAGAGGTAAAAGAAAAAATCTGGAAGGGCGAGTTTGTGGACATTTTTTCATTGCTACCGCTGGATAGGGCGACCGCTGAAAAGGCAGGAAAGGAAGGAGGTAAAAAGGCTGATCGGCGGAGTCAATCGGTACCTCAAACTTTTTCAAACTGGTCCAGAGCCTTTCGAATCCTAGCCAGAATCATTGGGGAAAAAGCACCGGAAAACTGCTCTCAGCTATTCTGTTATATGGACTCCATTGCGGAAGCTTACGGGGCTTATGGGGGGCAGGCGTGGTTACGTTATGACGAGAAGTTTCGGCAGCATAAGGCAGTTCGCCCATCCATTAAATGAGACCAAAAGGATATTGGCCTCTGGCTTAATATTATGGCCATGAACAGCAGAAATGGGAGTTCCTTTCATGGGTGGGCCGGTAATGCCGGCCAAGCAGGATACACCTCAAGGGGTCAGATGTCAGGAAGTGGTCAGAGCCAGGTTGGTCTGCAGAGACACGGGCTGTCTTGGCAATTAAACGAAAGGCAATGTAAATTTGGCACGGGCTGCAAATTCAGGCACCTGTGCGCCTCTCGTAATACAGGGTCACACGGAGCCAACAGGTGACCAAGGAAGTACGGGGGTAGGACGGGAGGAGCTGACTATGGTCAATGGTCAAACTCCAGTCAGGTTGCACGCGATGCTCCCATACCTAAATAGATACCCTGATAGGCAAAGAGCGGAATTGTTGACCAAGGGCTTCAGAGACGGGTTTATCATCCCCTCTCCGATGTTCCAGACGCTGCGGAAATTAAAAAATCTAAGTTCGGCCTACCAACACCCCGGGGTAGTGAAAGAGAAACTAGGAAAGGAGGTGATGATGGGCCGAATGGCGGGACCTTTTAAATTCCCACCCGTCCTAGACTTGGTGGTTTCTCCCTTGTGCATTGTCCCGAAGAAGGAACCAAACAAGTACCGTCTGATCCATCATTTGTCTTACCCTCGTGGCAAGTCCGTTAATGACAGCATCTATCCGGAGCTATGTACTGTACAATACGCATCGTTCGACGAGGCGGTGATGTGGGTAAGAGAATGTGGTAAAGGGGCGTTGATGGCTAAAACTGATGTGGAATCGACCTTCCGGTTGCTCCTGGTACATCCAGATAGTCAACATCTACTCGGGTGCTATTGGGAGGGGGAGTACTTTGTAGACAGGTGCCTACCCATGGGATGCTCCTTGTCGTGCTCCCTGTTTGAGGCCTTTAGTACATTTTTGGAATGGGTAGTAAAATACATAACAGGGTGGGGCTCGTTGATCCATTACCTAGATGAGTTTTGGTGTGTAGGCCCCGCGCAATCCGAAGTGTGCAACACGAGTTGATCGCGAGGGAGTTCGGTGTGCCGCTAGCTCCAAAAAAAAACAGTAGGGCCGACGACGTGCATCTCTTTTTTGGGGATCATGATTGATACAATTCATTGGGAGTGTCGGATACCAGAAGAGAAGGTAGAGGCTCTGAAAGCGGAGATAGGCTGCAGGAGGTTCAGCATTGCTGGGGAGCTTGAGCTTTGCATGCCGGGTCATGCCCATGGGCAGAGTTTTCTCTAGGAGACTAGCAATGGCAATGGTGGGGGTGAAGTCGCCCCATCACTATGTAAGATTATCGGCAGACAATAAGGCGGACCTGGTTGTATGGCAGACATTTCTAGAGAAGTATAACGGGCGATTCTTGATGATGGAAGGGGTATGCTGTAATTCGGACATTGACCTATACACAGATGCAGCACGCAGCTATGGTTTCGGGGCATACTTCCAGGGACAATGGTACGCAGCCAGGTGGCCAGAGGATTGAGTGCAGTCTGGGTTGGTAAAGAACATTGCCCTACTGGAGATTTTTCCTATCTTAGTCGCAGCTACACTATGGGAGGAGGGTCTAAGAAACAAAAAGTGCGGTTTAAATGCGACAACATGGGAGTGGTAATGGCCGTAAACAACATCACCGCCTCCTCCCCGTCAGTTATTAGGGTTGTTGCGTCAGCTAGTGTTACAATGTTTGTCAATTAATGCTCATTTTACAGCTTCTCATGTCCCTGGCGAATGTAACTCAGTAGCTGATGCCCTTTCTCGTTTCCAGTGGGAGTGTTTTCAGGCCTTGGCCCCGGAAGCAGAAGAACAGGGCTTACCCTGCCCTCCAGGACTTTGGAGTGTGGTATCAGGGCGGCCGAGCCGCTAATCAGGTCATCCATAGCAAGTAGCACCTGGGCAGCATATCAATGGGCATGGGGATTATGGGGAGAGTGGGTGGGACAAGGAAGGGAACACCTTACGTAGGTAGAGCAGATAGGAGTGCTATTGATGGGAGTGAGACAGGCAGCGGAGGGTAAGTGGTCGACGGCCAAGCTGAATCCGTTAATGGCAGGGTTAGTTTTTGGGTTCAAATTGAGGAACAGAACAGATTTAACAAATAATTTTTTGGTGGAACAGGCCATAAAGGGTTTTCGAAGAGGAAAAGGCCAGAAGGATAGCAGGCGGCCAGTGTCTTTCTGCCTATTGGAGAACCTAGGCAATCAGAGGCAGTTGGTAGGTCACGTTTCGAGATAAGACTGTTTAGATTGCCCCAAAGAACGCCAGTGAGAAAGCCAATGAGAATAGGGGAATTTGTTTCACCAGTCAAAGCCAACACCGGGAGGCATTTTAGCGGAGGACATCATGGTTACTAAAAGGGGGTTAGAATTGTGGATTAGAAAATCGAAAACAGACCAGATGGGTAAAGGAAAGAGGGTGCTATAGGCAAAGCAGGAGAGGCTGTTATGTGTCCCGTGAAGTGTTTTAGGGAATTTATAACCACCAGGCCACGACAAGCTGGACCGTTGTGTTGTGAAGACGGGTCTTTTCTATCTAGGTACCAGTTCCTTAAGGTGTTTCAAACGTGCACTGCCTGATGAGGACTGGCGTGGACCCTGTCAATTACGCGGGCCTCTCTCTGCATTGGGGCTGCAACCAAAGCAGCGGTGGGAGGGCTCGGCCCAGAGGTAATAAGGAGGATTGGTCGATGGGAATCGCATCGGTACAGAACCTACGTGCGACCCAGTGCACATGAGCTAAGCACATACCAGGGAGAAGGGACATCTCACTAATTTCTTCTGATTCTATTACAGGACAAGTCCCAATTGTGATCTGGATACTAGGACATTCCTATGTTTTTTGGGGAGCGCGGCAGGCTGACAGAAGGACGGACGGGAGACAGTTGGGTCACGCAAAGGAAAGGACGGTGATAAGGTGGATGGGGTATAGGGGTTTGACGTGGAGGCGGGTGCTTCAGGAGTTTTGTCAGGCAGTGTACCTTTATTGAGCCTCAGATATTTTAGTATTACATGTGGGGGGTAATGACTTGGGAAGTAGATCGGGAAAGGGACTGGTTATCAATATAAAGAAGGATCTAAGGTGGTTGGGGTGGATGTGCCCAAATATGAAAGTAGTGTGGTCTGATATGGTATCCAGAAGGAATTGGAGGGGGGCCCGTTCAACTAAGAGAATTGACAAGGCCCGTATTAAAATCAACAAGGAGATATCCAAGTGGGTAGTACGGAGCGGGGGCGTGGCGATACGCCATGCGGGGTTAGATTCCATAGAAGATGACTACTGGTTGGCAGACGGGGTACACCTGAATGCAAGGGGGACGGAATTGTGGATCAGAGGGCTACAGGAAGGGATACGAAGGGCCACAGCAGTAATGGTTGGTGGGGTCAAGTTGCTCTCGGTGTGGCGTTGGTGAGCCCTCGACGCTGGTGAATGAGAAAATAGGGGATTCTGGCATTGTGAGGATCCCCCTTATTGGATGGTTATGTGTTGGTGGTCTGGTGAGAAGTGGGTGATGCCAGACGAAGTCGGGGGCACCCGGTGATGGTAGTCGGGTGCATAACAAAGATAAGTGGGTACCCGACGACGGTAGTCGGGTACAGGTTAATGGTGGAGGCAACCTCTTCCCTCGATTCATGGTGCTTCCGAGCAGGAAAAGACGCAGCTGGAAGTAAGGCTGGGAGGGAAGAGGCAATGCCAATGGTGGCTCAATCACCAGACCAGGATAGTGATAGCTTCGAGGGGGACCCACCAAGTGTCTTAATCTAATATATAAAGCTCAAAGTGTGTGTGTATGTCTGTCCGGGATAGGCATCCGCACCGTCGCAGCTACAGCCACAAAATTTGGCACAGTCACACGTCTGGACCCCGAGAGCGTCCTAAGCTATGTTGTGAGGTGAAATTTTAACCCTGCGCGTTCCAATTCACCAAACAGTTTTGCCCCTATCTACATACTGGGGGAAAAAGTGTGTGCGCGTCAAGCCCCGACCCTCATTATGATGTCATAATGCCCCTATTTGCATACAGGGGAAGCAGTGTGTGCCTATCAAGCCCCACCCCTCATTATGATGTCACAATGGTTGCCATGGCGACGCTGATGTCATCATAGGTTGCAAGCCCTGCTGCCGCTCATTATGATGTCATAATGGTTGACTATGGGATGGAGGATGTGTGATGGGTATATGGGCACTGGACTATGGGATGGAGGATATGTATGACGGGTATATGGGCACGGGACTATGGGATGGCGGATATGTATATGGGCACGGGACTATGGGATGGAGGATGTGTGATGGGTATATGGGCACTGGACTATGGGATGAAAGATATGTATGATGGGTATATGGGCATGGGACTATGAGATGAAGGATGTGTGGGTATATGGGCACTCGACTATGGGATGGCGAATATGTATGATGGGTATATGGGCACTTGACTATGGGATGGAGAATATGTTTGATGGGTATATGGGCACGGGACTATGGGATGGAGGATGTGTGATGGAGGATATGTATGACGGGTATATGGGCACGGGACTATGAGATGGTGGATATGTATGATGGGTATATGGGCACGGGACTATGGGATGGAAGATATGCATGATGGGTATATGGGCATGGGACTATGAGATGAAGGATGTGTGATGGGTATATGGGCACTCTACTATGGGATGACGAATATGTATGATGGGTATATGGGCACTTGACTATGGGATGGAGGATATGTTTGATGGGTATATGGGCACAGGACTATGGGATGGAGGATATGTATGACGGGTATATGGGCACGGGACTATGAGATGGTGGATATGTATGATGGGTATATGGGCACGGGACTATGGGATGGAAGATA
The DNA here is from genome assembly GCF_039654945.1 of Dendrobates tinctorius. Taxonomy (NCBI): domain Eukaryota; kingdom Metazoa; phylum Chordata; class Amphibia; order Anura; family Dendrobatidae; genus Dendrobates; species Dendrobates tinctorius. Next base: position 17,303,399 of record NW_027361728.1, read on the forward strand.
TGCATGATGGGTATATGGGCATGGGACTGAGATGAAGGATGTGTGATGGGTATATGGGCACTCGACTATGAGATGACGAATATGTATGATGGGTATATGGGCATGGGACTATGGGATGGAGAATATGTATGATGGGTATATGGGCATGGGACGGAGAATATGTATGATGGGTATATGGGCATGGGACTATGGGATGGAGGATGTGTGATGAGTATATTAGTACTCGACTATGGGATGGAGGATATGTATGATGGGTATATGGGCATGGGACTATGGAATGGAGAATATGTATGATGGGTATATGGGCATGGGATGGAGGATGTGTGATGGGTATATGAGTACTCGACTATGGGATGGAGATATGTATGATGGGTATATGGGCTCGGGCCTATGGGATCGTGGATATGTATGATGGGTATATGGGCACGGGACTATGGGATGGAGGATAATTATAATTTGCTATAACTAACCACAGTTAGTTACTATGCCCGGGCACCGCCGGGCTCTTCAGCTAGTTATTAATAAAAGTTGGCTACTGTGGTCATCAGTATCCATACTTGAAGGTGTTGTGTATTCTTTGTTAGAAATAGTAAGGGGGAACGCTTGGGGAGGGGGGGTTGTGAGTGGGGTGACGGTCAAGGAACTCGACCTTTGCAGAGTAATGCATTACCTGATGTTTCCAGACTTATGAATGCAAAGACTTGGAAGTGCAACATATTCAGTCTCATTTTCAACACAGGTGGAATTAGTGTTGATACTAATACAGACATAATAAATTCATACTAAAGATAATGTTTAATTGATAACAGGCAGGGCCAGGACGAGGTATTTTGGTGCCCTTATTCAGATGAAGCCAATGGTACCCCCCATGTGATGAACCCTAAGCCTCAAGAACAGGAATGAGTCGGAGAATAAAGTAAAAGGAGCCCCAACGCACCCCTTTGTGTGCATGCAACGTGTAAATGTATGTTCACACTGGACATGAAACGAGCAAACCCTAAAATAACAAAATGAGCAAATACCCCGCAGTCAATAAATAGATAGCAATAGTGCATGAAGATAAAAATGATGTTAACTAAGTAACCTATGTTATCAAAAGAACGCAAAAGTCAGGGTCTTTGTCCTGATTGGCCCTTGTTCACATTTACGTCATTTGACATATGGTAATGTTTCAATACTAGAGGTAAGGACGGTCCCGAACAGGGTCGTCTTGATGTAGTGGGATGGCTTTTACGTTTTTTTTTTTTAATCAAAATTGTTACACCAAGGAGTAAAAGAGTAGCGATGTTTTGCACTTTTGACTTTCAGTCTCCACACCTCACCATCCACTACTACTTCGAACGTCACACTACCATGCTTTCATAGACAATCTTCTTGGTTATCTCATTCATAAATTTGACTTGCAACTATTTAGCATATGATTAGTTATGCAGATTGTTATATTACGGTTTTGCTCGTGTTGGAAAAATCTTTTTCTTCCTGTATACTACAAATTACAAACTGTTCTCGTAATCACTCAGTGTGTTATTAGGTTGATTCTCCAGCGAAAGGTCACTGGATTGAATCGAGGATCAACTATGAAGTAGAATTCCCAAGAAAAGAGAAACTGCATCATGGAGAGTGGTCTCTTGGCTTCAGCCCCCTATACAGTATGTCCACCACGGTCAGCCTCACTTATGTCCCTAAACTAATATAAGATACATAAAAGAAATCTTATACTCGCCTAATCCAGGCTACCGTCCAGCGCAGCCTCCGACAACTCTTCTATGAAGTACAGCACTGGGCGCTGGAAGGCACGATGACGTCCCTGCACTGTGCCACCCAATTTCCCCTGCATGCACCATCTCCAACAGTGTGCAGGCCTGCGTTCTGCTGAAGTTCCTGAAAGATTGGCATGCACTCGTCAAAGTGTCGAGGTGCAGGTGCAATTGGGCCTGAGACCCCAAGACCAAGGCTAGAGAGATTCACCGCACATTCTGTTTTTTGGTGATACAAGTTTCTTTATTTCGTGCGAACAAACAAAATTGTGACTTTTTAATGACGTTTTGACCCCTCTCCTGCACCTTGCAAACATAGGTGCAGGGGCGCCAAGGTAACCATGATAACAACAAAGTAACTGGAACTCTTCCCCATCAAATATATCCCTTTCTTTTCAAGTACCAATCGACATTGTGATAAAGACCTCAGTGGGGTCGAAACGTCCTTTGTCGCATACTTCAAAGTCACAATTAATTTTGTTTGTTCACACGAAATAAAGAAAATTGTGTCACCAGATAAGAGTGTGCAGTGAATGTCTCTAGCCCTGCTGAAGTTCCTGGCAGACCAGGGGGCTGATTACAGCTCTTCTGCTCCCGTCCGGGGCAGTGGTAACAGCAATTTTATTAGCATCTGATGCAAATGCAATTAATTACAGGGAGGAAGTTACGGTTGGGGTGCAGGAAGGAGGGGTGAGCGGAGTCAGTGACTGACACTGCTCCCGTGTGCCTATGCCCTGGTCCTCAGTGTGCTGATTGCCCACAGCCAGACGAAGGTGCCGCATGGTTGCAGGCATTCAGCAATGTCATTTTTCTTACACAATTGCACCCCCCCTTGGGGAGGCAAGAGGTGGCACCGTACAACCCTACAGTCATAAATGGATGCACATCACTGCTATATGGTGGAAAAGTAGAAACTAATCCAAAACTGAGCAAGAATAAACTCTGTAATCATTTGTACTATGATTGATTTTAAGCACTCCACATGGTTATATATGTATAGCTTAGATGTGGGCCTTTGTGGCTGCAATCAGTTTGGTACTGGCTAAGCCAAGGAGCAGTACATAGCCACATTAATGTTGTAATCACAAAAGCACAAATGCATGGTTAAAGCCAGTAGAAAGAGTATGGGGCTGATTCTTTAACGTATTAATGGTATAACACTTTGGAAACTAGCAACATCATTGAACAAGGTGGTTGCTCAAAAATTGAGAATTTTGGCGTTTTTACATCAGTCCCGGCCAGCTCTGCTAAATTAGGTAGAGCAGTGGCAGGTAACGCCAACCTGCCAATTTAATCATTAGTTGTGGCATAACTTACGCCATACGTGTTGTTACAGTCCTTAACTAGAGAAGCATTTTTGGTGAGCTGCTCCTCACTGCTCACCCCTCCAGTCTAGGGCAATACGTCACACAGCAGTGTAACAGCCAGTCTGAGAATAGGGGGCATGCTGAGGTGTTGTCAGCCAACCCCTTGATGTCTCCTTCATTGCAGCACGAGATCAGGGGGCACGGCCTGCTCCCCGGCTTTTAGTATTCTAGTAGTAGCCAGCCCTCTGATAATGTCTCCTTCACTGCAGGGCCACTAACAGGAATCCGGGCCAAGCCCCCTCATCTACTACTGCAGACAATGAACATTATCAGCGGGGTGGCGTGACAGGAGCTGCTCTTCACTGCTCAAGCTCAACCAGTCTCCTGATAATAGCTCCCTGTATCCCGGCATCCACCAGGTAAATTGACCACCTTTGATTGTTATGGGTGGATTGCATTATGGGATATTAGGACAGGTATACCTACCAGCGGTGTTCACCTTGCATTTATTTGGGGATAGCCACTGTGTGGAATGCTATAGTGAAGTAATTGTTTCCCCTTTTCTCTATATGGTGTAAGCAGGCTGTGTAGGAGGTATTGTCCACTATGGCTAGTCATATACTGAGTTGATAGGCTATATAGGTGGTTATTATTACGCCACACCTTATTTTCTAATAACCTTGGCCACAGTAGACTAGCAGTGGCAGCGTTTAAGCTATATACCATCCTGATATTAATTGATTATTACAAGGGTGATAACCACTTCCGGATTCAGAGCGTCGTATGAGAGTTCATGAGTGACAGGTATCTGTATTTTCCTATCTGCTCAATGTTTGGCAATATGATTTTAATATGGTTGTTCTAAAAAAAATTTTTTACTTTTTTGATATAAACTTATTGCCTTTTGATCATTTTTTCTATTGTGACTTCAATGATAGGCTGTAGTAATCCAGCCAGATACATGGTTATTTAACCATGTGTGGTTGTCAGACTATTTGGTGTTTTTTCCTGATAATAGCTGCAGAGAACAGGGGGTGTGGCCACGCCCCTCTTCTCAGACTGGCTGTTACAGCAGGGAGCTTCACACTGCTGTGTGACCTAATATTCCAGATGGGAGAGATTAGCAGTGAGGTGCAGCTCCTGTCACACTGAATTACAAGTGAGTCACCAAGAGAAAATGGAGTAAGCCATAAATCACCAAGCAACAATATAAAAGACCAAATTTATTAACTGCTTGCAATTTGTTACCATTTTTTCAGTTAGCCATTAAAAGGTATCAACCACTGAGGACTCCCAATTCTAAATATTCTTCAAATTTATTAAGTGATCTGACATATACATTACATACTTAAATATAAACCATGCAAAATATCAAAATATGCAGAGACATGGAATCAAGCAAAGAGAGGATAAGGGTCCAAAAGGACACAGGATAGCATATAGAAAAGTAACCAAACTTGCAACAGCAATAGGGGGAGGTCAAGACAATCAGGTCAATGCTTAGCCCCTAATACTTAACTGGTAAACCATGCACAGTAAAATCATTAGCTGGTGCAGTCTGAGTTGCTTACCCATAATGTTTCTGGACCACTGAAACCCTCTTTGTGGTCCCTGACATGCGTTTTGCGTACCTGCCTTCTCAAAGGTGTAGTGGCAATTGTTCTGTCTCTGTTTACATGTATACCAGCCAGATGATGCCAATTATTACAGCTCATGCGTCTTGGACCCCACGCACTTATCAGGCCACTTCTCCAGCTGCCGTCATCACATAGTGCGCATGGAAGTGAACTTACACCCAATGACGTCATTGGGCATGCACATGATGCTTACCAGATAGCTTCTGGAGTATTGGCGGGGAACCACAGAGCGCATGCGAACACAGTTGGCAGCCATCTTGAGAAAGGCCTCAGAAGTGGCCATGTTGGAGGAGATTATAAAGATACATATAAAGTAGCTCTAAAGAAGGATGACACTACATGGAAACCAAGCGGTAGAAAAAAAATTGCAGTTACATTGGTGTTAGTGAATATGATAATTGAAATAGATAGAGGTGCAGTTCCCAGAATTGGCAGCCAATATATAGAAGACCAAGGGAGTGGCCATCTTAAAAAAGATTGTGAAGAAACATGTGGAATAGCAGTGCAAGAAGTGACACTACACATAGATCCATCAGTATAAAGAGATGGCAGCTACACCAATATTATTAAGGGCAGTAATAAAATAAAGTGCCAGAAAGAGGCCATGAACATCAAATGACAATGGCAGTATAAAATGTCAAGTGAGTTTAATGGAGTGCAAAGTATGAATGGTGAAAAACCAAAGGTATATACTAGTTGAGAGTGAGATGAACATCAGTGAGGCATAAATATTAAAGTCATCAGCTCATTCATCAATCACTATTATTCGTGATGGATTCCATATTGTGGTGCAAAAAAAAATACAAATCTAACAAATGTACATAGGTATTGATAGCCAATCATAGATGTCAGGCCAGAAAGTGTCCAATCCAATGGGAGAAGTAACAGAAAATTGGTCCAAAAAGATGTTGGTCCTGTTAGATCTTGATCCCATTTGGCCATAACTGTCATCCATTGTTATAGCGCTAACAGGGATGGGAAGGGTTTTCATCAAGGATGTATAAGGGGTCCAAAAAAGTCATCAGAACACATCAGAAGATAACCCTCAGAGAACTAAAAAAAAAAAAAGGGGCAACAGACAAGACAAAAGTAAAAAATCAGAATTGGAGAAAAACCAACACTAAAAAGGAACAGATTCCAACTTGTAGGGAAGCCAAGTAGATCGGATTGTGCCCAAGCAAGGCCAAGTCACAGAAACGGGACGAAGCTTAATTTTTCATTAAGACCTCTTGGAGACATGGTATCAAGGGTGACAATCCATCTACATTCAAGTTGAGCAAGGATTTGCAGCATGTTGCCATCCCTGATGCAGCCATAGTTTCTATCAATACCCTTAATTTTAAGACCACGTGGATCGGATCCATGAAAGGCCTTGAAGTTTCTCGGTAAGGTTTTAAGTGTTAACAAATCAGACACTTCTTTGGCTGCTATATTTTGACGTACATGTTCTAGTCTTTAACTCTTTAGATGTAAGACCAATATAAATCAGGGACATGTGGCATAGTATATCACGTGTGGTATTACACGAGTTGAAATCATGAATCTTGTATTCACTGCTTCCGTTGGATGATGAAAATGTTACACCTAAGGATATTAGGGCACGCAAGGAAGACACCACAAGGAAAACAGCCTTATTTTGGGCCACCAGTATTGAAAGGTGGCTTGTGTTTTGCCACATACTGGTTTCTTACAAGGTGGTCCCTCAGGTTTCTGCTTATCCATGGCATTATGTGGAGATGCAGATGATAGAGGAGTATCCAGCACATTATCAGTTTTCAATATTGGCCAGTGTTTATTTAGAATCTCACAGATCCGATCCAAGTGGCAATTAGAGGGAGTGATAAAGTTGACATCAAGGTTTCTTTGTTGCATATTTATTTATTTTAACTGTGCCAACAAATCATCCCTTTTCATTGACCTGGCCCATATATAGCCACCTTTGATGCATCTGACACTGCATCTCCTAGCCCTGAAACTCTCGGTAAGATTGGAAGATTGTCTCTCGAACCAAGTCTCAGTAGAGCAGACCCATTTGTTCCTCAGAAACTAACCAACTGGGATGGCCTTGATCGTCGGACAGATGTGTGCCGAGGAGGCGTGCAACAGTGAGTTAACAGGTGTTTCTTTTCAGTACAGATCAGTTTCTATGGACCCATCCTTCCTGACACACAAACTAATATCCAGAAAATCAATTAGACTTCAATGTCACTTATATATAAACTTAAGATTAAAGGGGTTGCTGTTAAGATCCCGCATAAATCTAAACAGCTTGGTTTCGCTACCCTGCCAAATCATCAGGACATCTATGACTGGGTCTGAGTCGTGTGCTCCGTCACCATGAAAAAGCTGCCTCTCCCAAAAGCCAAGAAACAGATTTGATTATGACAGAGCACACGCCGCACCCATGGTAGTCACCTCTTGCAAGAATCTATCCTTAAACACAAAAAAGTTGTGTGTAAGGATGAACAAGTAGATCCAAAATGAAGTCCAAGAAGTGGCCATCCTAGTTGGTCGTCTCCAGAAAAAAAAAGGGGTCGTCCTGAAACCGCCAGCATGTCCAATCTATGTGTACAATGACTCAATGTCGATCGTGACAAGTATCATGTTGGTTACAAGATAAATGCCATCGATCTTAGTGAACATATCAGTCGTGTCTAGTCTATGACATAGGAGGGGAGCGTCTCGACCAAAGGTTTGAGATAATGGTCGACTGTTGCACAAGCCTAGCATGCCAGAGACATTGGGACGACCTGGGGGATTAACAGTGTCCATGTGCATCTTTGCTAAAAGGTAGAACAAGGCAAATTTTGGAAACTTGTGCAACAATCCGATCATTATCTTTTTTGGCGTAATTGACTTGTGGGCACCATATAAAATTCTGCAGCAGTAAATATTTGAATGTAGTTTTGGGAGAGTATCGGGTATGTGTCTTTATTTCTACTCCTTGTGTTTCCTTCCTCTACTAATGTACCTATACCAGACATTGCCATTTCCGTGTGTGGTTCCACTATTACTCCCCAGCAACATGCCCGCTGTCTTGGGGTCATACTTGACTCCGAGCTTTCCTTTGCCCCCCACATTCAATCACTGGCTCGCTCTTGTCATCTGCACCTCAAAAACCTTTCTAGAATTCAACCTTTTCTTACTTTTGACTCCGCAAAAACTCTTACTGTCCCTCTTATTCATTCTCGTCTCGACTATTGTAACTCTCTTCTAATCGGTCTCCCTCTTACCAAACTCTCCCCTCTCCAATCCATCTTGAATGCTGCAGCCAGGATCATATTCCTCACCAATCGTTACACCGATGCCTCTACCTTGTGCCAGTCATTACACTGGCTACCCATCCACTCCAGAATTCAGTATAAACTTATTAACCCTCACCCACAAAGCCCTCCATGGCTCAGCACCACCCTACATCTCCTCTCTTGTTTCAATATACCACCCTACCACCCGCGCCCTCCATTCTGCTGATGACATGAGGTTAACATCCTCAATAATCAGAACCTCCCACTCCCGTCTCCAAGACTTTACACGTGCTGCATCAATTCTTTGGAATGCACTTCCCAGGTCAATACGATTAGTCCCCAATCCCCACAATTTTACGCGTGCCCTTAAAACGCATTTATTCAGACTGGCCTACCGCCTCAACACATTAACCTAATCTATTCCTGGGTGGCACAGTCAAAAGTTTTACCATAACCAGGTTCCCCGCATCATGTTCCCACATGCTTTATGCATCCATTAGCCCTCTGTGTCTGTACTGTTACACACTTAACATTATGGCTGGTCCAAACAATCAGGGCAATTGTTAGCACCCACCTTTCGTGTCTACCTCTTTCCTCATAGACTGTAAGTTTGCGAGCAGGGCACTCATTCCTCTTGGTATGTTATAATCTATGTGATTATTGTTATGCTGTAATGTCTATTGTCTGTACAAATCCCCTCTGAAATGTAAAGTGCTGCAGAATATGTCAGCGCTATAGAAATAAAATTTATTATTAAGTTGACTAAAGGCGTCCCTTTCATATTTCTCGAATTGCCAGATCACATGATTCCCTCCCTTGACTGCTGGTTTAATAACCACATCATCCAAGGACTGTAACTCCCTCAAAGTTTTTCTTTGTGAGATTGTCGTTACGGATACCACTAGGCATAAATCTTTAAATCTACACTTTGATCTTTATTTTAGTACTGTCTGTGAAGATCTGAGGTTGTGGGTTGTAATAATCACCTAGTCGGGTTAACTATGCAACTATTTGCTATTCCATACATCCATGGTTGTGCAACAAATCAATGAAGATGGCCAAAAAACAATGTCCCCAATCCACAAGATCCCTTCTCTGGGGCCGATAGTCCCATTGCCCCCGTACCAGGTGATATTCACCGTCTCCCAACTATTGGTTGGCCAACAGATTTCGTATCTCTCACCAGTATAGTCTGTAGTCAAAGTCCAGGCTCTTCCAGATGAAAAATAACATAACTGATTTCCATGTATCCAAATCCCTCAATCGTAGCAGGTGGATCCAGCCCAAAAGGTAACCGATCTCCAAAACTACATAGACCATCCATCCATGGCTCCAAGATGACAGCCTAGAAGATCCTCTCCCCTCCACGTCACTCCATTTCCTCGTCAGTCTTCAATGCCCAAAGCCTCCCCCTGTAATTGAACCTGGCTCTCAGAGAAACACTCCCCTCCCAAAGCTAACTGTGCACTGGTGGGGGTGTCTCACTCAGGCTGAGCCCCATCACCCGAGTTTGCATGTGAGACCCCCTGTAGTGATGGATCTCCTGGGTCTAGTATCCCCATCCACACAATGGGTCTATAGTTGCTGGGTGTACAATAGCTTGAGACCTTGAGATACATATGAGATTAATAGAAGGATTGCATTACATTTACCTATAGCAATCTACTGTCTGGCCTTAAGCCCCCGTCACACACAGTGATCTCACTAGCGAGATCGATGCTGAGTCACAAGCTTTGTGACGCAACAGCGATCTCACCAGTGAGATCGCTGTGTGTGACACCAGCGACCGGCCCCCCTGCCGGGTATCGCTGATCGTCCTGGAATGGCCAGGACATTTATTTTTTGATCGCTGGTCTCCCGCTGGCCAGCACGCATCGCTGCGTGTGACAGGCGGGAGACCAGCGATCAGGAGCTGGTAACTAAGGTACACATCGGGTTTCTAAGCGGTGCGCAGTGCTTAGAAACCCAATGTGTACCTTAGTTACCAGCGCGCTGGTACAAGGAGCTGGTAACCAAGGTACACATCGGGTTTCTAAGTGCCGCGCACCGCTTAGAAATCCGATGTGTACCTTGGTTACCAGCTCCCTGCACCAGCGTGCTGGTAACTAAGGTACACAGTGGGTAACTAAGCGACGTGCGTCGCTTGTTACCCCTGTGTTGCTGGTGCTGATCACTGGTGAAGCTGCCCGTTTGGCAGCTCACCAGCGATCATGTAGCGACACACCAGCGATCCTGATAAGGTCATATCGTTGTCGGGATCGCTGGTGCGTCGCTATGTGTGATGGGGCCCTTAGGTATACATAAGATCCAGCCTGCACATCTTCCTCTGCTTGCAGTCACTGAATGGAAACATTGATTCCTGAGGATGAACTGACAAGCAAGCAAGTCACTAATAAAACACAGCAAATATCTAATAAAATACAATATCAATGCAAATGGTGCTCCAAAGTCTGCATGCCATACAGCCGTGGACTCCACTCTACGGGCATTCGTCCTATAGTCTTTAGTAAGTGGCCAGTTCTTCTCACTGTCCTTAATAGTATTGGTGTAGCTATGATCTCTCTATACTGATGGACCTATGAGTAGTGTCACTTCTTGCGCTGCTATTCCACATGTATATTGGCTGCTGATTCTGGAAACTGCAACTCTATCTGATTTTCTGTCTGCACCGCACTTGATTCTATTCCAATTGCCATATTCACTAATACCAGTGTAACTGCAATTTCTTCCTACTGCTTGGTTTCTGTGTAGTGTATTCCCTCTATAGAGCTACTTTATTTACAGTACCTTTATAATTTCCTCCAACATGGCCGCTTCTGTGGTCTTTCTCAAGATGGCTGCAGACTGTGCGCATGCGCTCTGCAGTTCTCCGCCACGTCACTCCCCTGGCGGCTATCTAGTAAACATCGTGCGCATGCCCAATGACGTCATTGGGTGTAAGTTCACTCACACGCGTGCGATGTGATGACGGCAGCTGGGAACGTGGCCTGATAAGTGGGTGGGGTCCAAGACGCATGAGCCATAATAATAGGCATCATCTGGCTGGTACACATGTAAACATCAGAGACATGACTTTTGGCATCACCGCTTTGTGAAAGCAGATACGCGAAACGCGCGTCAGGGGCCGCAAGGAAGGATTCAGTGGTTCGAACACATTATGGGTAAGCAATTGCTAGACTGCACCAGCTCATGAATTTAATGTACATGGTTTACCAGTTAAGTATAAGGGGCTAAGCACTTACCGGATTGTTTTGACCTCCACTATTGCTGTTGCAAGTTTGGTGACTTTTCTATATGCTATCCTATGTCCTATTGGACCCTTATCTTCTCATTGTTTGTTTCCATGTCTCCTCCGCATATTTTGATATTTTGCATGGTTTATCCTCTCTTTGCTTGTTTCCATGTCTCCTCCGCCTATTTTGATATTTTGCAAGGTTTATATTTAAGTAGGTAATTTATAATAATAAATTTGGTCTTTTATATTATTGCTTGGTGGTTTATGGCTTACTCCATTTTTCTTGGTGAGTCAATGCTTATGGGTGTACTCCACCACTCCAACTTTTCCTTTCTACACATGGGGAGAACATTATATTTGGATCTTAGGACATGTTCTCAGCCTGGCCACAAAATTAGTGCTACAGTAGTGTTCAAAATAATAGCAGTCCAATTTGACTAACCAAATGAATTACTGTTTTTGGTATAAATTATATTACCACATGTCAAAATTTACCAGTTGGTGCAGGAGATTCTAATAAAACTAACAGACTCAGAAATTCATGGTCTGCGTGTTTTTGAGTCTGTGTATTAGAATAATTAATTGAAAGGGGAGTGTTCAAAATAATAGCAGTGTGGAGTTCAATTAGTGAGGTCAATCATTCTGTGAAGAAACAGGTGTGAATCAGGTGGCCCTTATTTAAGGGTGAAGCCAGGACGTGTTGTAAATGCATTTCTCCTTGAAAGCCTGAGATATATGGGTCATTCGAGACATTGTTAGGAAGAACAGCATACTTTGATTAAAAAGTTGATTGCAGAGTTACCCTCTGCAAGAAGTGCAGACAATGATAGGCTGTTCAGCTAAATTTAAGCCCAATGCTGTAAAATGGAAAGCCAAACCAGAAAGACGTGGAAGGAAATGGAAGACTACCATTCAAATGGATGGAAGAATAGCCAGAAAGGCAAAGGCTCAGCCAATGATCAGCTCCAGGATGATCAAAGACAGTCTCAAGCTACCTGCAAATACTGTGATAGAGGACATCTGTGTGAATCTAATCTCTTCGCAATAAGTCCCTGCAAAGTCCCACTGTTAAAAAAAAAAAAAAAAAAAAAAAGACATCTACTGGCCTAAAGAGAAATGGAGAAACATTTTGTGGACTGATGAAAAGTAAAATTGTTCTTTTTGGGTCTAAGGGCCGCAGACAGTTCGTCAGACGACCCCCAAACTCTGCATTTAAAAAAGAACAGTCTGAAGGCAGTGAAGCATGGTGGTGCAAGCATCATGATATGGGCATGTTTCTCTTACTATGGTGCTGGACCTATTTACGCATACCAGAGATCAGGGACCAGTTTGCATATATTAAAATGTTTGAAGAGGTCATGCTGCCTTACGCTGAAGAGGATCTGCCCTTGAAATGGGTGTTTCAACAAGACAATGACCCTAAAAACACCAGTAAATTAGCAAAATCTTGGTTCCAAACCAACAAACTTGAGGTTATGGAGTGGCCAGCCCAATTCCCGGACCTTAATCCAATAGAATACTTGTGGGATGACATCAAAAATGGCATTTCTGAGGCAAAGCCACCAAATATAAAAAAATTGTGGGATTTAGTCCAAGCATCCTGGGCTGGAATAACAGGTGACAGGTGCCACAAATTGGTTGACTCTATGCAACATAGATGTGAAGCAGTTCTAAAAAACTGTGGGTTTACAACTAAATATTAGGTTAGTGATTCATACGAATGCTACAGCCACAAAAAAAGTGCATATTTTGAGTTTGTAAAGACAAATGCAGACATTTTTTTTTTAGAACAGCCCAATGTTCTTTGTTTTATTTTCTGTAAAGTAGGTAATAAGTATATACAATTCTCTTCATGTTTTGAATTAGAAAACAGTGTGCCATATTCCCAATGCATTGAAATAAAAAGTAGTATAAAGATTTTGTGATTAAGGCATGTTTTTGAACACACTGCTATTATTTGAACACTACTGTATATGAATACTGTTTTAGATTGAATTACAAGTGTTCTAAAGATAATAGAAGTGCAATGGGCATTTCATCTGTATAGTTAAAGAGGGCAGGGACAGTATAACATTTTTTTTTTAAATCTCACTAGAGTACCCCTTTTAAGTATTAGGCAGTCAAGGGGCAAAACAATATATAATACACTGTAAATTAAATAAGTCACCAATTTTCTAGGTAAATGTATTTCTAAAGGTGCTATTGACAAAAAATTCTCACCAGATGTTTGTAACAACCCACCCAATCCACACGGGAAAAGAGATCAAACCATAGATGTCCATAAACTAAGCTGTGTGTAATAATGGGAAATGCCACAGAGGAAAATTGTTGAACAGATTCTTTATGGGGTTAAGGTCAGTCGAGTGTGCTGGCCAATCAGGCACTGTGATACTGATCCTTTTAAAACAGGTATTTGTACTTTTGGCAGTGTGGACAGATGCCAAGTCCAGCTGGAGAATGAAATTTCCATCTCCAAAAAGCTTGTCGGCAGAGGGAAGCATGAAGTACTCTAAAATTTCCTGATAGATGGCTGTGCTGACTTTGGTCTTGAAACACAGTTGACCTACACCAGCAGATGACATGGCTCCCCAAACCATCACTGATTGTGGAAATTTCACACTAGACCAGAAGCAGCATGGATTGTGTGCCTCTCCACTCTTCCTCCAGACTCTGGGACCTTGATTTCCAAATGAAATGCAAAATTTACTTTCATCTGAAAACAACACCTTGGGCCACAGAGCAACAGTCCAGTTTTCTCCTTGGCCCAGGTAAGACGCTTCTGGTGTGGTCTATCGATCATGAGTAGCTTGACACAAGGAATGCGACACTTGCAGCCCATGTCCTGGATACGTCTCTGTGTGGTGGCTCTTGAAGCAATGACTCCAGCAGCAGTCCACTCCTTATGAATCTCTCCCAAATTTTGAACGGCCTTTTCTTAATCCTTTCAAGGCTGCGGTTAATCCAGTTGCTTGTGCACCTTTTTCTAACACATTTTTTTCTTCCACTCAACTTCCCATTAATATGCTTGGATATATCACTCTAAACAGACAGCTTCTTTAGCAATGACCTTTTGTAGCTTACCCTCCTTGTGGAGTGTGTCAATGACTGCCTTCTGGACATCTGTAGAGTCATCAGTCTTCCCCATAATTGTGGAGCCTACTGAAAAAGACTTGGGCTAGTTTCACACTAGCGTTCTCGGGCGCAGCGCAGGGCTGCCGCTTAGCTCTGCCCCTGGCCGCGCCCCCTCCGGTCAGCTCCTCCTGGGATTGCATGATGCTGCATGCGATCAGCGTACCGTATATTTAGCGTTGGGTACGCTGACCGTGCGCTGGTCTGATTTTGCTGGCGCTGCGCCCAGCACACAAGAATGCAACACAGCGCGTTTTTGTGCACTGTGCCAACAAAATCAGACCAGCACACCCAACTCTAAATATATGGTACGTTGATTGCATTCAGCGTCATGCGATCCTAGGAGGAGCTGACCGGAGGGGCGCAGCCAGGGGTGGAGCTAAGCGGCGGCCCTGCGCCTGAGAACGCTAGTGTGAAACTAGCCTTAGGCACCTTTTTAAACGCTTAGGAAGCCTTTGGAGGTGTTTAATGTTATTATAGTTTATTGAGATAATGACTTTTGGGTTTTCATTGGCTGAAAGTCATAATCATCAACATTAACAGAAATAAACACTGGAAATAGATAACTATTTGTAATGACTCTATATAATATATGAGTTTCACTTTTTGTATTGAAAAACTGAAATAAACGATCTTTTTGATGACATTCTAATTTTGTGAGAAGCACCTGTATGTATAGCACAGGTGATCGGGTGATCCCTTTTTAAGTTTCCTGAGGGGACTAGATAAAATAAAGTGAAAAAAAAAAAAAAGGTTTAACCCCTTTCTGCCATCTGACGTACTATCACTTCCATGTGCCCCCCATTTATGTCCAAGGTCATGAAGAGGCTAAGGTCCCATCAAAGAAAGGTACATCTTATCGCTGGTGGTGTACTCAAGAATTGGCCAATTTATGTGCCAAGTACTTTCATTTCATAAGTATATTCTGCACTACATCAGTGGTCCCCAACCTTCCTGATCTACAGCGCCACCTTCAGCTCAGAGAGGGTAGCGAGCCACATCCAGTTCCTGCCCCCCTCACAGGAATGGCAACCAAAGCCACCATTTCGGGTATAATGATAACCAAAGCTTTACCACAGAAATCCACCCAAAGCAGTATAACAAGTTCCAGAGGTCTCCACAATACCCCCATTCAGTATTCTCCCAACACACTGTCTCATCCAGCTTCAGACACCACCTCTCACAGGTAGTATCAACCTGTCTCCAGCGTACCATACTTAAATTTAATTGATACCAGTATACATTGGGTATGGAAAGTATTTAGACCCCTTTACATTTTTCACTCTGTTTCATTGCAGTCATTTGGTATATTCAAAAAAGTTCAATTTTTTTTCTCATTAAAGTACATTCTGCACCCCATCTTGACTGACAAAAAAATCAAATGTAGAAATTTTTGCAAATTTATTAAAAAAGAAAAACTGAAATATCACATGGTCCTAAGTATTCAAACCCTTTGCTCAGTATTGATTAGAAGCACCCTTTCGAGATAGTGCAGCCATGAGTCTTCTTGGTAATGATGCAACAAGTTTTTCACACCTGGATTTGGGGATCCTCTCCAGTTCTGTCAGGCTGGATGGTGAACATTGGTGGACAGCAATTTTCATGTCTCTCCAGAGATGCTCAATTGGGTTTAGGTCAGGGTTCTGGCTGGGCCAGTCAAGAATAGTCAGAGTTGTTCTGAAGCCACTCCTTTGCTATTTTAGCTGTGTGCTTAGGGTCATTGTCTTGTTGGAAGGTGAACCTTCGGCCAAGACTGAGGTCCAGAGCACTCTGAAAGAGGTTTTCATCCAGGCTATCGCTGTACTTGACCGCATTCATGTTTCCTTCAATTGCAACCAGTCGTCCTGTCCCTGCAGCTGAAAAAACTCCCATAGCATGATGCTGCCACGTTTCATTGTTTGGATTGTATTAAGCAGTGCCTGGTTTTCTCCACACATACCACTTAGAATTATCACAAAAAGTTCTATCTTCGTCTCATCAGACCAGAGAATCTTATTTCTCATAGACTGGGAGTTCTTCACTTATTTTTTTTAGCAAACTCTGTGGGCTTTCATATGTCTTGCACTGAGGAGAGGCTTCCGTCAGGCCACTCTGCCATAAAGGCCAGAATGGTGGAGGGATGCAGTGATAGTTGACTTTGTAAAATTTTCTCCCATCTCTCTACTCCATCTGTGAAAATCAGCCACAGTGATCTTGGTGTTCTTCTTTACCCCTCTCACCAAGGCGCTTCTCCCGATTGCTCAGTTTGTCTGGACGACCAGGTCGAGGAAGACTTCTGGTGGTCCCAAACTTCTACCATTTAAGGATTGTGGAGGCCATTATGTTCTTAGACTAAGTTCACACATTCCCGTGCGGTTGGCGGGCACGTCAAAACGCCGTATGTGATTTCCCACCAAACCCCCACAATTGCAGAATACGTAACCACAATTAACTGGCTAGTCAATTTAGAAAAAGGTATATATTTTCATTAACTATATGTTAGGGTCGGCGGAACGCACCAGATATAAATAATAGGAGGTGCGTTCGCCGCCCGGGGTCCACCGTGCGGTAGGTGACAAGACCGCTGCTGAGTAATGGCGGATGCACCGAAAGGTGAGGTACTGCGCTCGGGTTAACGTCACCCGAACGCTAAGTACGGCTCTGTTCACACACAGAGTCGCTAAAACAACAGAGTTGTATGAGGACGCTGGCCCTGTTTACTTCACAGGATACCCAGCGAATGACGCTGCAACCGCAGACGCCAAGAACGCTGCAACCGCAGCGCAGCAATAACTATCGCTGCTGAGCGACAGTGCCGAAACGACCGAGCACCGTCGGACGCTAGTGTGTCGTGCAGGAGGCACAGTGGCGTGTAGCTGGCCACAACTTGGAGCTGACTACCCAACAATCTGTCACCATTCGTAATAACCGAGGGAAGGGGTTTCAAATGAGTCAGTCACCAGTCCATGCATCCATCACCATACACACACAGCATATGCTACACTAGCGCATGGCCGAGCCGCCATGCGGGCTTTTTATAGCCATGCGCTTCCGGGACCTTCCAGTACTATAGGAAGGACCAATCAGATCCGACATAGGACCTGCACGTGACCCCTGCTCTCCACTGAGAGGACAAGTTGTGGGCATGCCTAGTAGCACGGCATGAGGACTTAGCCTCGGGAGCAGTTCCCTGCAAAGCAGGTTGCGTCACCATTGCTGCACCAGAGGTGGCAGCAACATCCAGGCTCACAGAACGAGTCAGAGGGAGATGCCTGGCCAGCCGAGATTGCTGAGCAGGAGTCCGAGCGGTCGGAGAGGAATGGGAGACCGCAGGATATCTGGCTCTGGATTCCCGCTGCGCAGTGCCAGGAATCCGACGCCTAACACTATATAATTAATTAACTGAGACTTACATTAACCTGCTTTTGAAATCTCGGGACCATGACCCTTCCAGTCCACCAAATAAAATTTTTTGCCACGGACAAACTTGCACCCCACGATGGCATTAACCTCAAACTCGTCAGACGATAAGTCTGATGACCCGGCAGATGGCTCGGAAAACCGGGCCATGTGAACTGGTTTGAGGAGGGACACATGGAACACGTCCGAGATGGCCAAATGTGGGGGAAGAGCCAGAGGGTAGACCACCGAGCTAAGTCGCTCAAGGACCTTGAATGGGCCAATGTATCGTGGCGCGAACTTGGGCGACTCAACCCGCAGTTTAATGTTTCGGGTAGAGAGCCATACCATGTCGCCAGGGGAGAAGCTTGGAGCAGGACGCCGGTGTGCGTCAGCGGAGATCCTCATTCTCTCCTTGGAAGCTCGGATAGCATCCTGGGTGCGATCCCAAATGTCACGTGCCTCCACCGCCCAGTCTGCCACCCTGGAGTCGGTGGAAGACACGGGCATGGGCACAGGAACGCGCGGATGCTGACCGTAATTTAGGAGGAATGGGGTTTGACCGGTAGTCGGCCACAGCATTGTTCAACGCGAACTCTGCCCACGGCAGCAAGGATGCCCAGTCGTCCTGCCTGGCTGAGACAAAATGTTGAAGATATGTTATCAAGGTCTGGTTGGCTCTCTCTACCAACCCATTCGTCTCGGGATGATAGGCCGAGGAGAGATTCAGCTCAATGCTGAGTAGAGAACAGAGCTCTCTCCAAAACCGGGACGCAAACTGAGGACCTCGGTCACTGACAATCTTGTCCGGCATGCCGTGCAGGCGGAAAACGTGCTTGATGAACAAGACTGCCAGGCCCCGCGCTGATGGTAACCGGGAGAGAGGTACCAGGTGCACCATCTTAGAGAAATGGTCGGTGACAACCCAAATGACCGTGCTGCCGCTGGACTTGGGTAGCCCCACCACAAAGTCCATACCGACCATCTCCCAGGGCCTGTCTGCTATCGGCAGAGGGAAAAGAAGCCCAGCGGGCCGCTGCCGAGAGGACCTATCCCGGGCGCAAGAGACGCATGCCTCAATATAGTCCTTGACGTCACGGGCCATATGTGGCCACCAGTACGTCCTCGCCAAAAGGTCGGAGGTCCGTTTTGTCCCAAAATGTCCACCCACTCTGGACGAGTGAGCCCAAGAGAGGACCTCCGGTCGCAGACGGGCAGGGACAAATGTCTTGCCCGGAGGCACAGACTCAAGGGCAACCGGAGCCACAGTCCTCAGGCTTTCGGATGGGATGATCAGCCGAGGCTCCTCCTCCTCTTCCTCCGATGACACCACGGAGCGGGAGAGAGCATCGGCCCGGACGTTCTCCCCGGAGAGAAAGTGGAGGGTGAAATGGAACCGGGAAAAGAACAAGGACCATCTAGCCTGGCGAGAGTTTAGCCGCTGGGCTGTTTGTAAATACACCAAGTTTTTGTGGTCGGTGAACACCTGGAAAGGGTGACGAGCCCCCTCCAGGAGGTGTCTCCACTCCGAGAAGGCCAACTTCATCGCTAGCAACTCCCTGTCCCCGATGGCATAATTCCTCTCCGCCGGTGTGAAGGTCTTGGAGAAAAAGAAGCATGGATGCTTCCGACCTTGCGTGTCCTTCTGGAACAGGACTGCTCCAGCACCGACGGAAGAGGCATCCACTTCCAGAATGAAGGGCTTGTCTACATCGGGGCGATGTAGAATGGGAGCGCTAGCGAAATGGGACTTAATGGTGGAGAAGGCCTTGGAGACCGGTTCCGACCACAACTTGGGATTTGCACCCTTCTTGGTGAGGGCTACCAAGGGTGCTACCAAAGTCGAGAAGTGGGGGATGAATTGGCGCTAATAATTTATGAACCCCATAAAGCGCTGCACCGCTTTGAGAGAATGAGGTTCCTGCCAATCCATCACCGCCTGTAGCTTGGCAGGATCCATGGCCAATCCCTGGGCCGAGATGATATAGCCCAGGAAAGGCAAGGACTCCTGCTCAAACACACACTTCTCCAACTTGGCATAGAGGGAGTTCGCCCGCAGGCGATCGAAAACTTTGCAAACTTCTCTCCGGTGGGAGTCAATATCTGGAAAGTAGATGAGGATATCATCCAGATAGACTACAACCGAGGTGGTAAGCATATCCCGGAAGATATCATTCACAAAGTCCTGGAAGACGGCCGGGGCATTACAGAGCCCGAAGGGCATCACCAGGTATTCATAGTGCCCGTCCCTGGTGTTAAATGCCGTCTTCCATTCATCCCCATCACGGATGCGAATCAGGTTGTAAACCCCCCCGCAGATCAAGTTTGGAAAATACCCTCGCTCCTCGTAGCCTATCAAACAGTTCTGATATCAGGGGCAGTGGATATTTATTCTTAACGGTGATGGCGTTAAGACCCCTGTAATCAATGCAAGGACGTAGTTCCCCACTCTTCTTCTGGACGAAGAAGAATCCCGCCCCCGCTGGTGACACTGACTTCCTAATGAATCCTCTTGCCAGATTCTCCCTGATGTACTGAGACATGACCTCAGTCTCCGGGAGAGATAGGGGATAGACTCGACCCCGGGGAGGCTCAGCACCAGGCAAGAGGTCAATAGGACAGTCATAGGGGCGATGCGGTGGAAAGGTCTCCGCCGGCTTTTTGGAGAACACGTCTGCATACTGCCGATAGTGTTTGGGGAGCGAGGAGAGATCAGTGGGAACCTCGGTGGAGGCAACCTGAACGCACTCCCTCAGACATCTACCCTCACATGACTTACTCCACCCAATAATCCTCCCTGAGGACCACTCTATATGGGGGGAGTGATACTGCAGCCAGGGAACCCCTAGAAGTACCTGGTCAATACCCTCGGGCATGACGAGGAGGGATATCGTCTCCTGATGAGACGGAGCCACAGAAAGTACCAAGGGGACGGTCTGATGAGTTATCTGCGAGGGTAGAGTGGTGCCGTTTACCACTCTGACGGTGACTGGTGTAGACATCATAACCAGAGGTATAGCGTGCCGTTGGGCGAAGGCTGACGACATAAAATTGCCCTCCGCCCCGGAATCCACGCAAACCTCCACCGCCAGAGTGGAAGAATTAAACACAAGAGTCCCCTTAAAGGACAGCTTGGAGGAAAACGTCACTGGCTTTAGTGCGCCGCCTCCTACGGCCACTAGGCGCGAGCGTTCTCCCTGCTGCTGTGGGCACCGGTTGGCGAGGTGACTGGCCTGCCTACAAATATGACAGCTCACAGGAGCTCGAGCGGACCGGAGTCTAGATCCCTCACGGGAAGCCCCCTGACGCTCGGACGCCCGATCGGGGGATTCCAGAGGTCTAGAAAAACAAGGTGCCAACCTAAACCTCTGCCTACACTGGTCCCGTTCCAACCTTCGCTCGATGAAGCGAAGATCGATTTGGGTGGAGACAGAGATAAGCTCCTCCAGTGTAGCGGGAATCTCCCTGGTGGCCAGAGCGTCCCTCACATGGCCAGCCAAACCTCTCCAGAACGCCGGAATGAGGACCTTATCTGGCCACTCTAATTCTGAGGCCAGCGTCCGGAACTGGATGGCGAAGTGACTGACCATGGACGAGCCCTGTGACAGTGCCAGCAGCCGGAGCGCGGTGTCATGGGTGACTCGTGGTCCCAGGAAGACCTGTTTCAGAGTGTCTAAGAACCGCGAAGCACCCTGCACTACATGATCACCACGCTCCCACAGCGGTGTGGCCCACTCCAAAGCCCTGCCCGACAGAAGGGAAATAATAAATCCCACTTTAGCCCGCTCGGAGGGGAATCGGGCGGCCAGCAGCTCCAGCTGTATAGAGCACTGGCTTACGAAACCCCTACAAGCTGCACTATCACCCGAGAACTTTTCGGGCAGCGGGAGGTGGGACAAAGTCGGGGCAGGGATGGCAGTGGTCACACGGGAAACAGCCTCTGTGGCTGCCTGAACAGCGACTGCAGTAACATCCGCAGCTGAGGCTGAACGCTCGAGAGCCGCCAACCTGCCCTGCAGCTGCCGGATGTGCTGCAGCAGTCGCTGTTCATCCGCCATTACTAGCCAGACCCTGGCGCTAGTGTAATGTTAGGGTCGGCGGAACGCACCAGATATAAATAATAGGAGGTGCGTTCGCCGCCCGGGGTCCACCGTGCGGTAGGTGACAAGACCGCTGCTGAGTAATGGCGGATGCACCGAAAGGTGAGGTACTGCGCTCGGGTTAACATCAGCCGAACGCCAAGTACGGCTCTGTTCACACACAGAGTCGCTAAAACAACAGAGTTGTATGAGGACGCTGGCCCTGTTTACTTCACAGGTTACCCAGCGAATGACGCTGCAACCGCAGACGCCAAGAACGCTGCAACTGCAGCGCGGCAATAACTATCACTGCTGAGCGACGGCGCCGGAACGACCGAGCACCGTCGGACGCTAGTGTGTCGTGCAGGAGGCACAGTGGCGTGTAGCTGGCCACAACCTGGAGCTGACTACCCAACAATCTGTCACCATTCGTAATAACCGAAGGAAGGGGTTTCAAATGAGTCAGTCACCAGTCCATGCATCCATCACCATACACACACAGCATAATATGCTACACTAGCGCATGGCCGAGCCGCCATGCGGGCTTTTTATAGCCATGCGCTTCCGGGACCTTCCAGTACTATAGGAAGGACCAATCAGATCCGACATAGGACCTGCACGTGTCCCCTGCTCT
Organism: Dendrobates tinctorius; assembly: GCF_039654945.1. Classification (NCBI taxonomy): domain Eukaryota; kingdom Metazoa; phylum Chordata; class Amphibia; order Anura; family Dendrobatidae; genus Dendrobates; species Dendrobates tinctorius. The sequence continues at coordinate 17,325,800 of NW_027361728.1, forward strand.
CCACTGAGAGGACAAGTTGTGGGCATGCCTAGTAGCACGGCATGAGGACTCAGCCTCGGGAGCAGTTCCCTGCAAAGCAGGTTGCGTCACCATTGCTGCACCAGAGGTGGCAGCAACATCCAGGCTCACAGAACGAGTCAGAGGGAGATGCCTGGCCAGCCGAGATTGCTGAGCAGGAGTCCGAGCGGTCAGAGAGGAATGGGAGACCGCAGGATGTCTGGCTCTGGATTCCCGCTGCGCAGGGCCAGGAATCCGACGCCTAACACTATATAATTAATTAACTGAGACTTACATTAACCTGCTTTTGAAATCTTCCATTGTACTATTGTAATAATTTTGGGAGCAGCACTATATGTAATCAGCTGTATCATTTTATCATATAACCATTGCTTGGGGATTGTAAACTGGGGGAAGGGGTAATCTGGGATAGAGGTATATGTACCTCTAATGTAGGTTTTTGTTTTCTTTTTGCATTGAAAATCTTAATAAAGATTACTTTAATTAAAAAAAATGCCGCATGTGGACACATTTGCATACAAACGTATGTCCCTGCGTCCCAATGTTAAAGATAGGTACGCAGGACGTATGCGGAGTAGGCGAAGCTTAAGGGAGGACGTACGCAGCCATCCGCAGACCAGCCATCCGCAGACCAGCCATCCGCAAGTGTGAATTTAGCCTTAGGTGCCTTGAGTAGAGTAGAAAATCTTTTGAAACCTTGGCCAGATCTGTGTCTTGCCACAATTCCATCTCTGAGCTCCTTGGCCAGTTCCTTTGACCTCATGATTCTCATTTGGTCTGACATGCACTGTGAGCTGTGAGGTCTTATTTAGACAGGTGTGTGCCTTTACAAATCAAGTCCTATCAGTTTAATTAAACACAACTAGGCTTCAATGAAGGTGTAGAACCATCTTGAGGAGGATCACAAGGAAATGAACAGCACGTGACTTAAATATGAGTGTCTGAGCAAAGGGTCTGAATACTTATGACCATGTAATATTTCAGTTTTTCGTTTTTGATAAATTAGCAAAAATTTCTACATTTGTTTTTTTTCAGTCAAGATGGGGTGCACAGTGTACATTAATGAGAAAAAATGAACTTTTTTGAATTTACCAAATGACTGCAATGAAAGAGTAATTTAAAGGGATCTGAATACTTTCCGTACCCACTATATGTGCATCCAGATCTGCTCTTCTGTGCAGGGTTACTCACAAAAGTCACCATTTTGAGATGTGCTCCTCATACCCGTTTACTAGACCTGGAGCTAATGCACCAAGCTGGCAGACACCCGCGAGCCAAAATTCATAGGACTGCGAGTCACATGTGACTCCCGAGCTACAGGTTGGGGACCCCTGCACTAGATCATCTAAAAAAAAAAAAAAATTTAAATTCAGAAGGAAGTTGGTGGCAATTAAAGACCTGGGAGTTAACCTGTCTTCTTATGGTAACCTGTATAGAACTAATTTTCCACCACTTTTGAGTGACAAAGAAACTGATAGGTTGAAACCACTCTCGGTCTCACTAATTGGTCATATTACTTCAATTAAGATGTCCCTCCTTCCTAAGTTAATTTATTTTTTTGAGATCTTACCGGTCAGAGTCCCTATGAGCGAAATTAAATCCCTTCAGGCAGCTATGCTGAGGTACATTTGGAATGACAAGCATCATCAGATATCTAAGAGTGTCCTCGTCTCTCTTAAAACGCAAGGGGGTCTATCGGTCCCTTATATTATTGAATATTACTGGGCCACTCACCTACATAGAATTCCTCGTGGGCTTCGTTATGGGCATACAATAAATGTACAGAAATAGAAAAATTATGGGTAACTCCAACTCACTATTATGGTTATATAAGTCCATTAGAAACCCGAAGGGTCTATTGGGCCTTATACGGTTCACGAGGGAGATTAAGCTTTCTTGTATGAGGTTTAATATGGACTCCCCTACCTTGCCAATGATTTCTTTCATATTTCAACCCCTGTTGACCAACAGTTTGGACCATGTGATGGCTCACCCCTGGTCCTCTGCGGGTTTGGTTAGGTTTGCAGACCGTACAGACGGGGACACGCTGGAGCGCCTGACATTTGATGATGTCAAGTCCAAGTTTGCTATTACTAATAAAGAATTTTACCAGTATTTACTGATCAAACACTTAGTCTACTCGATCTATGGATGATCTGGGGTCTCTCTACCACGCATAGCCAGCTCCACCCTTGCAAGAGAATGAAGAATGCTGGTATCTCCCTTCCTTTGGAGTATATAATCCAAGAAAGCCTAAACAAATCAGAGTGGTGGTTGATTCAAGTGCCAAGCATCATGGTGTATCTTTGAATGACATTCTCCTCACTGGTCCCAATCAGGCCAATAACCTGGTGCGAGTACTCATGAGATTCAGAAAGGAGTCAGTCGCTATTACTGCTGACATTGAAGAAATGTTCCATTGTTTCATAGTGCGACAAGATCCCCGAAATTTTCTCAGGTTTCTATGGCACCGACAGAATTTGAGAGGATCTGCCGGAGAGGGCTGTCGACTATAGGATTGATATCAGACATATATGAAATAATGAGTTCTCCCCAGGGAGGGCAAGAATTGAAACATTCCTACATGTGCAAGTGGGAATCTATTCTGGGAAACAGACTATTGTCTCAAAGCTGTAATATTATTTGGGATAAAGCAGCCAAGTCCATCTCTTTACAAGGAAAATCAGTATAAAATTCTAATGTTCTGGTATCATACCCCTGACCACCTCCACAGATTTCCAATGTTCTTTATGTGGAAGTGGGACTGGAGCCGACTATATATAGGTTAAATATTACTCCCAAGGTGAATGGGGAAAAATTCAGCCAAGATGTTATTACACATGGCTCTATACTGGAAACAAATCTCTCCTCCCTCAAATCAGCACTTATTATATAGAATGATATCAGAAGAATGGAATATATGATGGCTCGTTTGAGTGCGAGTGAATTGTTTTGATTCTGTTTGGGCTCCATGGGATTACTTCTGGGCTCAGAGAAATGATTAGATCATCTTCTAAACGCTTGGTCCATTCTCTTCTTGGATTATTCACTCCTCTCTTTTTCTTCCCTTCCTTGATGTGTGTGTCTTGTCTCTTTGTCCATCATAAGAGGTTCTATAGGCTATTGGCTCATATTATAGTTTAGTTTCAACGGTTTTATTGAAAAGGAAACATCATTAAACATGAAATATATTCACATTAGAGTACAAGGATCCCCTCACAAGGGGAAGTACATAGGAAAAGACACAATATGTCATACGTTATCCTTTACTTCATTATCTTAATTTTTAAATGTGTAGAAAAACAAATATCACATGACTAATCTAGTCTTAACAGAATGGGGAGGGAAAGAGGGGAGTGTATGATGAGTGTCGATAATAAAGATGAATAGACGTGAGATACTAGAGAGTTTGTTTTAGAGACCATAACTGTAAGAGTCAATTACCATGTCAGCACGCTATGTGGATAAGGATATCATCCTGGAGAAGTAGTCACCCCCATGGGCCTGAATCCAGGGGTCCCAGATATTTCGAAAAATGTCGAGAATCAGATCTGATGGCTTCTAATTTCTCGTATAACATTATCAAACTAACCCTTCTCTTCACCTGTGTTATTGATAGCTAACAGATGGAAGACTAGTACGCTATGTGGTTTCTCGTTGCCATTGCAATAAAGTAAATAAGACGGCAAGTCCCATTATTAGCACTGATTGGTGTGTCTCCCAGCAGTAGTACTGACGGCGACAGAGGCAATTTCTTACTCAGTAAATTGTCAATTAGTTTTACCACATCTTTCCAGAGAGACTTTACTATTGGGCATGTCCACGATATGTGGACGGTATCCCCACTATCCGTGCACCCTCTAAAACAATTACCAAGGACTGAGTGGTAGATATTGTGCAGGAAGCTAGGTACGTAGTGAACCATATGGAAGTTTAAGGGATGTTTCAGTAAGTGAAACTTGATTGCTACCGCTCATTATATTCTCGTAACACCTGTACCACCTTTGAGGTGTGAGGGAAAATTGTAGGTCCTCCTCCCGTTGCTCCATAGATTTCAGTTTAGAGCCGTCTTTAGGTTGATTAAATATAGAACAGAGTTGGGATATAAGGCCATTACCCAGGGGGTCATATAAACATTTTAACTCGTACGTTGTAGGTTTTATGTTTGGTGAGCCTACTGTTAGGTTTTGCAAAAAGTGGAAAATTTGTTCCAGTCTGAAAGCCTCAGACCTTGGGACTTGGTATTTTGCAACAAACTCTTGTTTTGACATTAGTTTAAAGTAAGTCGATAAATTTTGCAGCCTAGTTAATTTATTCTGCTGCCACCACATGTGATTCCGAGACGTAATTCCTGGCGGAAACATAGGGTTATTAAACAGATTTAAGAGTGGGGAGGGGTGAGATTGTAGTGCGAATTGGAATGTTTGCCCTCCGGAGACGCAGGGAGTGAAAAGTATACGGTGAATGTAAAGCCAGATCCTTCGGTAAGGGTCCTGTGGCCCAGATTAGGCCCTCCAAGGAATAACGTGCTATCTGTGAGTTTTCTATTTGTGGCCAGATGGGGGCGTGTTCTGCGTTGACCCCTGCCAGCTGGGCAATCTGGGCCGCCCTGTAATAAAGATTGCGTTAATTTTTGGAGAAGAGGGGCATAGTTATGCTTAAATAACGTGGATTTGGATAGTGTAAGGTTGATTCGTAGGTAATATAGTGTTTCCCATGGCGGAAATGGAAGTTTTCTAATATTGAGGCTTGTTCAGTAGGGGAGGTATTAAGGAACATGACTTCTGATTTATCAACGTTGACCTTCAAACCAGAAATTTACTCCAACGTGTTTAAGTTTATTTATAAGGTTAAGCAGGGACACACGGGGGTTCGGCAAAGTCAAAAGAAAGCCGTCGGTAAACAGACGGACCTTATATTCATGTTTACCAATAGATTGGCCTGTGATATCAGGGTGTAGGCGAATCTTTTGCGCCAATGGCTCCATTACCATAGCAAATAGAGCTGGAGACAAGGGGCAACCCTGCCTAGTTCCCCTATTAATAACTATTGGTCTCGGAGAAGTCAAGGGTAATTTTAAATATGCTACCGGGTTATTGTAGAGGAGCTTGAGTTGATTAATTGCTGCGATATCCCCAATTTGTGCATTATTATGAAACATATATGACCATGAAACGGTATCGAAAGCTTTTTCTGTATCTAAAGCAAGTATAGCTAAGGGGGTTTTACGTTTGTTGGCGTTATGAATAAGGTTTAGTTTTTTGCGGATATTATCTGGTGCCTGCCTTGATGAAATGAATCCAACCTGATCTTTATGAATGAGGTTAGGCAAGCATATATTAATCCTGTTGGCTATTATGGAGGAAAAGATCTTGAGATCTACATTCAATAGGGATATTGGCCTGTAATTTTTTGAGTAACGGGTCTCTTCCTTGTTTTGGGATAACAGTGATGTGTGCTGTGTAAAATTCCGGCGGCATTGTTTGGCCTGTTAGCATGTTATTGCAATATATTTGAATATGTTTAAGCAGGATGTTTGAGAATTTTTTATAGTATAGTGCGGTCAAACCATCAGGCCCCAGAACCTTCCCAACTTTTAGATGGCTTATTGTGAATGTCATTTCCTCTTCAGAGATAGGAGTGTGTAATGTGGCCGCGTAAGTCGGGGTCAGGGAAGGTAGCGGTACATCAGTTAAAAAGTCCTCCAGCTTGGGCAATGAGAAGTTTGCACTATCAGTGTATAATTTTTGGTACTAATTTTGAAACGTTTTATAGATTTTATTAGGATTAAAAGTAGTTTGGAACTGCTCGTCTTTTATAGAAAAGATGGAGTTTAATCGTTCTGTTTTAATTTTCGAGCAAGCATTCGATCCATTTTATTAGATAACCGATAAAATGTCGCTTGCGTCCACCTAATTGCTCTTTCTGTGCAGGTCGTTAAGCAAAGTGTTTAGTTTTAGATCATAAATTTGCTTAGTTAAGTATAATGAGGGGTGTAACTGGTTGGCAGTTTCTAATTTATAGAGTTTGTTCTCAAGAGTCCATTGCTCCTGGAGACAATCTCTCTTTTTTTTGGGATTCTATCCTAATTAACACATGTATTTTTTATGAGCCATCCACACATTACCCATAGGAGTGATATTAGAGGGGAAATAGGCATTGAGCTCCCGTTCGACGAATAGTCGAGTCTGAGGATCGGATAGTAAGGATTCATTCAATCTCCATATGTACAGACGCGTATTCGCTACGTCCAGTTTAAATACAGAGAGTACACTATCACGGTCAGACCATGAAGAGGGGACATGTCTGGAATACATTAGCGATGGTATATTCTCCGAGTTAGTGAGAATCCAGTCTATCCTGGAGTATGAATGATAAACCCTAGAAAAATAGGTGTAAGGCTCAGCTTATAGTTTGCCTCTGAGCATTCTATTATTTTAGGGAGTTCCTCCCTATATTGCTTTCCGCATTGCCCTGTCATTGTGATTTCTTTTATTTCTTATGCCTCTGGATGTAAATGTTTGTCCGGATTTAATTCTGTTAAAATCTGTAAAATCTTAATAAAAATTTACAGTAAAAAAAAAAAAAAAAAAAAAAAAAAAAAAAGGTTTGTTATCAAGAATAGATGGATCCCAAAGACATTTTTTAAAATAAAATTAAGAAAAATGGCATGGGGACCCCCCCACTTTTGACAACCAGCTAAGATAAAGCAGACAACTGGGGCATGGTATTCTCAGGCTGGTAAGGGGCCAAGGATATTGGGCATCTGACAGCGTGGGGACCTGGGCTTTCTGAACGTCAGTAATTATTTTACAGCAGATAAGTGTTTCTCACGCGGTCATACAGATGACAGCACGATAAACACCTGTTGTTCAGGGAGCCGAACCCGAACAGTAACAGACTTCCTTTTAAAGTCGATGTTCGAGGTCCTTGCCCGACCAGTAGGTGTTCGGTATGGACCCCGAACTTTACTGTTTGGGTTTGCACATCTCTAACCCCACTTGAGCATCTGTTCCAGGAAGTGCAGCTATTTTTTTTCTATATTTTAAATAAAGCAATGCATATTTTAAAATCTATTTGCCAAAACGTTGGTGTCTTTGCCTCCAGCCAGGGTGGATTTGATTTAAATCACGATTTAAATCACTAGTCAGTAAGGCTTGATTTAAATCAGTGATTTAAATCAAAGTTTCTACCTAAACTAGTTCTTGCTACTTTAACATGCAAGTAGATGAAGATTTTTAGAATCACTTTTTATATTACTTTTTTCTCCCCAGTTTAATGGGTTAATCATTCATATTTGGACACCACTGTTCTGTTGTACTTAGGAAGGAGAAAAATAATCCTGACCTTAATAACAATTTAAATAGATTTATTCAACTGAAACAATAACATTACAGCATAAGTTATTTGCTTAAACAAACATCCATGTTTGTTAACTAATTTGGCTAAACAAAATATATATATATTTTAAGAAACTTAGACTGTCAGCCCAGCCGACACATGAAAAACTTAAATACTACTGTCCCTGCTGTCCTCTGTAGCTCACTTGTCGTCATCTTCATCATCTTCTTCTTTGTTCCTATTCCTAATCTGGAAAAGAAAAACAAGCTTTCCTGCTTTATTGGGTCCAAACCGATTTCTCAATTTAGAATGAATGAGTCCAAAGGAAGAGAATATTCTTTCAACGCCTGCAGAAGAAGCTACTGCTGTTAAAAGTGAAATCATTACTTGAACAGTCTCTAAATCCAAGCGCTTAAGTGACTTCCACCAGTTTACTGGTGTGACCTTCCTTAAAATATCTTCAGCAAACATATATTTCTTGAATGGTTCCCCCTTAGCTCTGAAGTTTATTATAGTTGGCATTAAAGATGGATGATTGCTGGATACCCATGTCATAGCTAACTCCTCTTCCTCAGCACTTAGGTTTTGACCCTGATATTGGATATTGACAATATTTGCCAAAAAATGAGCTGGAGTCAGTGCTTGTCCCATTCGTTTGTTTACTGCTTGTAATTTAATTCTGTCCATGTGTAGTTCTGTTTTTAAGTGTTCACTCAGTTCCTTCCAAATTTCAACAGCATCCGCAATAAAACAGCTATTTTTCTGTATTTTGTTTAAAGCTTGAGAGATGGGTTTCAGGAAGCTCAGCATATGTTCAACATTTCTCTTAAGCCCAATGTTGAGGATTTTGGCCTCAACAGTGCCATCTATTTTATCTCGATTTTCTTCACAAAGTGTCATCAGAGTAGGCCAGTTTTTGATATACTGCTCAAAACAGTCCACCACAGAGTTCCATCTAACATCTTGTGGGAGCGTTAGCTTGGTTCCACCCATCCTTTTCAGAGCTGCTGCAGCAAAATGATTATTACGGAAGTATTTAGCAATTTCAACAACATTAGCCTTTATTTCTGGAACACTTAAGTCTTTGGCTAAGAGGTGCAGCAAATGAGCACTGCAACCATATGTTATTAGCAGCTTTGTATTCCCTCCCTGCTCTTCTAAATCTCTTCTCATCTTGGATACGTTTGCAGCATTGTCAGTGACCAAACTGCGTACTAGACATTTGAATTTTTGTTCACATGTCGTTATAGCTTTTACTGCCACTTCTTGTAAGTATTCTGCTGTGTGTGCATTTCCTGACGTATCAGTTGTTTGTGCAAGGAAGACACTACCTTCTTCTGTTGTTATACAAGCACATACAATAGAATCATTGTGGACATTACTCCACCCATCAATACTTAGGTTAACAATTTTACCCTCCAGAGCTGTTGCACATTGCTCCATTTCTCTGTCATACACTTGATCCAGCAGTTTCCCTGCAACATCAGCTCTGCTGGGTGGACTGTATCCTGGTCTCAGTGACTGAACCATATTAATGAAATGTTTGTTCTCAGTCAGACGGAAAGAAGAGTTCGTTGCATAAATAAACTGGGCAATTTTTTCATCAATCAACTCTTTTTCTAATCTGCTAGTTCTTATCACAAACCTATCTATGGTGGTTCCAGGAGGTAAAAGTTTTTTCTTCCTTTTGGGTGATGGTGATATGTGGCTGTGGGTGTCTGATGATGATGCTGCTGCTGCTAATGAAGCACTATCCTGGATGGATAACTCTGAAACTGTAGAACAGGATGATGGTGATCTTGGAGGTGGATAGTTTCCAGAATCCATGAATTCCCCTAAACAAAAAAAGTCAATGCTGTTATTTTATTGTTTATACAATTTCTGCTTATTGTACACAACACATCACTGCCCCTGCCCCAAAAGGAATATTTGTTTTTCTTCATAACTGTACCAAATGACAGTAACATGCAGTAATAATAAGAAATATAATTTTTCTCACACATGACAGTTCAGTCTTTAGAAATAGGATTCAATAAAAATGTTTACCAACCTGAAGATCCTGCCTGTTCAGAAGTGTTTCTTTGGTCATCTTCATCACCGCACTTCTCATGATGTTGCCTCATTCGCGTCACCAGGCCTTGCATCTCTTTGTTGCATCGTTTGCATTTTGCACGCATGCCTGCCTTACCGATAGGCGAAGGAGCTTCATTAAAATATTCCCAAACTGGGTCTCTTTTACGGCCTGCTGCCATTATAAGGAAAGAATGTAATAAACCTCAGATCGTACACACAAACAGATCCAGACTTGTCTGTCTGTGGCTATGCTGCAGTATTGTGCTCAAAGTTTCACTTTCATTTTCTTGTCTGCTTGCCCTTCCTCCTCCTCACACTTAGATTCACATTCTTCTTGTGTTGTGCAGATCTATTCCACTCCAAACAATCAGAAACATATTGTCTAACTTCTTGGACTTGGCACTGAAGGGGTTGATTCTGTATTCATAGGTTTGTAGAACAATAGGATTAAGGTCTTATTCTCAACTCTGTTCATGTTGTAACATTTTTGCCGTGAAGAAGAGGCTGGGACCTCTGCGGAGTCAAATTCAGTTTTGAGAACTGCGTAAGTAAAGCGAGCGTCTGTGATAATATAGGAGAGAAACTGCCCACTAATCCTACAGAAACCTCTGGAAGAGCATGGCATTGTGAATGTTACACATATACAGCCTTTATTCTACTGAGTTAAACAACTCAGCTTTATCTCATGATGGAAGAACCTTTGGATGGTAAAATATTTTCCTCAAAAAGCAGTTTATTGAAAAAAATCCGATTTAAATAAAAAAAATCCGATTTTTTTTATTTTTTTTAAAAAAAAAACATTGATTTTTATCCACCCTGCCTCCAGCATTACTAGTGGGTGCTCAGTGAATACGGATTTCCAGAGCTTCTTCAGAACTCAAAAAGAGCTGAAAAAAATTACGTGTTTTGAGTGCCCACTAATGATAGCTGTAGAAAATCCTGTGTCTACAAGCAGTTAAAAGGGGTTGTGTCCAGGACTAATATAAATATATAGTAGTTGCTAAATGAAGCAACTACCTACCTATTCTATCCGATGCAGAGTCCAGAGTGCTCATGAACAGCTCATGCTGGCCATTGAGCCGCTACATGTAAACAGAGCAGCTTCTTCCAGGCTGCCTTGTCGACGGGGTGTGACTGCCGACCTCATGTAGATTAACAGCTGGTTCCCACCGTTAGGCAGTTAATCAGCATGACGCTGGCAGTTATGGCCTGTCAACAGTGGAGTGGAAGAGAAGCTGCTTCTCTGTCAAAGTGACATCAAAAGAAGCTGCTGAATCAACGACAGTAGCAGTCTGTGACTGCTCTATGCTGTCAGAGATCGGACACAGGCACAAAAGGCAGGTAGTTAGTAACTACATGCCTGTTAGTTCTTAGGTCAGTAGCAAAAAAAAAAAAAAAATACAGTCCTGGATTAGTGCTTTAAGTCTGGACCCCCGTCAACCATGAGCCTCATAATACCCCATGGAAGAAACAGTGTTCACTGTATTAAAATTTCTGAATAGTAACTATGACATGGGATTTTTTTGTGTTAGCTTTACAGTTTGTATAAAGCTAAAAGCACAGAACACAAATATATCAGTATGATTTTGTTAGCAAAAAATGAAACATAAAAACCCACATTACATGTCTTATCTATTTTCCTAGCTTTTCCACTCACACCACATTTATTAAAGCACTTCACTAATGTGAATTCAAAAAAGTTGCCCACTACTCAGACAATCCCCTTGTTAAATACTGTATTACCAGGTGAAAAAAAAAAAACAGATAATCACATCCTGCATCAGCACTGTTTTACTGATGTTGGCGCTGGGTCTCCCAGAGCTCGCTAGACAATGTTATGCCACGTGAATGCAACAATCAGTAGTTGCTAATGGGCTGCAATTCTCATAGTCCCTGGGAAGCCACATGAGCACTACAGCCAATGTCATTCCAGTGCAGAGACCAGGCGCTAACATCACTGGAATGGTGCCAGTGGTATTTGGTATTTTTATTTTACACTGGGGAATCCAGAATGAACAAGGGGTTGTCTGAGTTGTGGACAATCCCTTTAATATAAAATCTAATAAGGTGAATCACATAAATAAAAGGAAAAGAAGTGTCCCTTTCATGAAGCTCAAAGAACCTGAATATTAAATCTATATAAAAAAAAAACAAAAAAAAACAGCTTCTGTAAAGGGCCCGTCACACTAAGCGATATCGCTAGCAATATCGCTATAACGTCACCGATTTTGTTATTATGTTATTATTTTGTTATTATTTTATTGCTAGCGATATCGCTATGTGTGATACTTACCTCCGACCGGCTCCCCCGCTGGTTATCGCTGAACGCGCGAGAACGGCCTGGGCCGTTTCTCGTCGTCAGCTTCCTGCTGTGGCGACGAGTGACGCATGGGCGCGGGCGGGAGGACATCTTCATCGCCTCGTCTGACAGGTAAGTAGCGATCCCCGACCCCTGCTATGTCGCTGGTGAGATCTGCCTGTTTGGCAGCTCACTAGCGACCACTTAGCGATGCACCAGCGATCCTGGCCGGGTCATATCGTTGTCGGGATCGCTGGTGCATCGCTAAGTTTGACAGTACCTTAAGTTTACGATTTCCAGGAACCAAAAGGGAAAGTGGTTTTAAACCTAACAGCAAAACAAACGATGTTCTTGTCCCAATCCTGCTTTAAAAAAATGATTGGTCTGAAATAAGAGAAAATAGTTCACACGGAAACTAGTAAAAATTACAATATTTAAAGGCACTGTTCAACTTCAGTGTGTCCAGTTGACCTTTAGTCAGTTGTTCACAGCAGAGAAAAAATGAATCAGGTATGATCAGTTATTTCTCCAGATGCATATAAAGCAAAAAAGGACATGCTTTACTGAAAGCACACCAAAAATTCACAAGGTGCCATCATTACATAACATTTCATTTGCACTTAGTTGAAAGAAAAAAAAAAAAATTGTGATGGAATGCTTATTTTTCCATAACTACTTGACAAAAATGAAGCGCCAGAAAAGAGCACCTTATTCACAATAGAAACTGTATAAAACCAATGTTTTTTATGAATTTTTTCATTAAAAAGTGATATCTTCTAGAACTGTAGGGGAAGAAAAAAAATGAGGGTTCGTTCACAAGCCAGGTGGTTTTATTTGCAGGATTTTATCGGGTTATTCAAGTATATCCATTCAAGCAATTAAGGCAAACTATAAAAACAAAACTATGGATTCTGGCAGTGTTGCTGATAGATTACACTATTGTGTCCAAAGGAGGTCAAATGGAATCTACAGATTCATCTTGTGGACTCCGCTTACCTCCTTAAAATGAATGGATATGCCGAGGGTGACATGTGAACATTGTTTTCAGTTATTCAAATGTAACCCTGATTGAATACTTGGCATACAACATTATAAGGTTGCCCTGTAGATGGGTCATCAATATCAAATTGGTAGGGGTCTGACACCAGGATCCCTCATCAACCAGCTGTCATCTGCCCCAGCGATAACCGGATGTATACAATGAGCCGGAAAAGCACAGCTCTGTACATTTTTTTAGCAGCCGCTCCTGGGTAATTCACCTTATCTGCCAATCACTTGAATAGTAAATAAGGTAAATTACGTGGGAGTATCCATTAAAAAAAATTAACAGCGCCTGGCAATTGCAGTGCCCTACATTATATCCAACCCATACCGGTGGAGATAACAGTTAGGTGCAGGTTCTAGATTTTGGATTTTCACAAATGTGATATTGATGAGCTATCCTATGCATGGGTTATCATGATGTTAGATCCTGACTACCTTGTTAAAAACCATGTGAATGAGCCCTACATTCTAGCTTGTGGAGGAAAATGTGTCAGCAACTTTATAAAAAAAGGTTTAATATACTCTCAGATTAGGGCATCATTCAGACGTCTATGTTGCATAGTGGTATTTACAAGTCCCTGGTTTTCATGGAAAGTGTGCCATGCAAAACACGGAGACATGACCATTTCTTTACCATCAGCATGGAAAGAGTTTGAGAAAAATACATAGAGCACAAGGATGGCATAGTTTTTTTGTCAGTATTTAACACTGCAAACGATAAGTGAAGCTTTGTAATTTACTTCTTTTTCTATCTGTAAAAATCACTGAAGAGAAGAAACGGACATATGAACCATACACTGATGACACGGGTACTGTATATTTTTCACAGATGTGTAACTAAGTCCGAAAAGAGAACTGCCACATTTTTATTTTTGACAGATGTGTTCCTCATGTACCTTTTCAAGAAATCCATCCACCCAACTAAATTTTTTAATCACTATCATTGTTTCCCTACTATTCAGAACCTCATGAATGTAAAGGTGACCTGTACCAGAGGCAAACATACAGGTGCTTCTCACAAAATTAGAATATCAGCAAAAAGTTAATTTCAGTTGTTCAATATAAAAAGTGAATCTCATTATATAGAGTCATTACAGATTGATCTATTTCAAGCGTTTATTTCTGTTAATGTTGACGATTGCCCTGACCAAAATTACTAATGACTTACAGCCAAAGCCAACAGACAGTTCTCCATCCTCCTCCTTCTCGACCTGTCCTCTGCCTTCGACACAGTCGACCACTGCCTACTGCTACAGATTCTTTCTTCCCTTGGCAAAGACCTTGCCCTGTCCTGGATCGCCTCTTACCTTTCCGACCGCACATTTAGCGTTTCTCACTCCCACACTAGCCCTCCTCATCCCGCCCTTCTCTTTGTTGGAGTCCCCCAAGGCTCTGTTCTGGGGCCCCTACTTTTTTCCATCTATACTCTTGGCCTAGGACAACTCAAAGTCCCCTGGCTTCCAGTACCACCTGTATGCAGACGACACTCAGATCTACCTGTCTGGCCTATATTTCACTTCTCTACCGTCCAGAATCCCAGAGTGTCTATCAGCCATATCCTCCTTCACCTCTCGCTTCCTAAAACTCAATGTAGACAAAACTGAACTCTTCATCTTTCCTCCATCTCATGTATATTCCCTACCTGATCTATCTATTATGGTAAACGGCATTGCGCCCTCTCCCGCATCAGAAATCTGCTGCCTCGGAGTAACACTCGACTCTGCCCTGTCCTTCAAACCGCACGTCCAAACTCTTGCCACATCCTGTCGCCTCCAACTAAAAAATATTTCCAGAATCCATCCCTTCCTCAGCCCTCAATCTGCTAAAACTCTTGTACACACCCCCATCATCTGCCGCCTTGACTACTGCAACATTCTCCTCTGTGGCCTCCCTGTTAACTCTCTTGCACCGCTCCAGTCTGTCCTCAACTCTGCTGCCCGACTAATCCACCTCTCGCAGAATAAAGAGTACACGGCACTCAGATAGCGAGAGTTAGGTGCCCAAGTACGGTATCCAACCGACTGATAAATAACAAACTTGGCACTCAAAATAGAGCAATTTGACAGTTCCTTTATTGTGTGCATCCAGACAACAATTAACTTGAACGTTTTCGGTCCTTAGTATGGACCTTCATCAGAAGGTTATTCTCATGGATGATAGCTAGGAAAGGAGCTGTGCAGAGGAGCCCATATATTTGTGGGCTGAGTGTCCAGGATGAGAATCCTGTGTTGCTGGATCTAGTCAGGAAGATGGATGTGGAAACAGAGTGATTTGCAGCTACTGGCCCATAGAAGTGGATAGGCACTAGCAATCTAGTTGCAAATGGAATGGGCATACATAAGTCCCGTGGACCTTCAAAGGGTAAGACCGCGCTTGTAGAAGTGGCAACTGTGTTGCACAGGAATAGTGCTTATTCCGGGTCCAGAGAAGTGTGCTGCTGTCAGTACGGACGCTCTGGACCCGGAATAAGTGCTAATAACTTTCTGATGAAGGTCCATACTAAGGACCGAAAACGTGCAAGTTAATTGTTGTCTGGATGCACACAATAAAGGAACTTTCAAACTGCTCTATTTTGAGTGCCAAGTTTATTTAAGTTATTAATCCACCTCTCGCTTCGCTACTCCCGTTTCACCCCTCTGCAAATCCCTCCACTGGCTCCCAATTCCCCAACGAATCCAGTTCAAACTACTAACACTGACCTACAACGCCTACCACTACCTGTCCCCTCCCTATGTCTCTGAACTAATATCCCAATATCTTCCCTCACATAATCTTCGATCCTCCCAAGACCTCCTACTCTCCTCCAAACTTATTCGTTCCTCACACAACCGCCTCCAAAATTTCTCCCGAATATCCCCCATCCTCTGGAATTCCATGCCTCAACACGTCCGATTATCCACCACCCTCGGATCCTTCAAACGGAACCTGAAAACCCAAGTCTTCAGGAAAACTTACAGCCTGCAATAACAATTCTGCCACCTCACCACCACCAGAGCTGCTGCACCCCTGACCTTCTGTCTCTTCCCATTATCCCGTAGAATGCAAGTCCGCAAGGACAGGGTCCTCTCCCCTCTGTACCAGTCTGTCAGTGTAAATTTGTTTACTGCAAACGATATCTACAACTTTGTATGTAACCCCTTCTCATGTACAGCACTACAGAATCATGGAATTAATGGTGCTATATATAATAATAATAATAATAATAATAATAATAATAATAATAATAATAATAATAATAATGAATAATGATTATGGCTTACAGCCAGTGAAAACCTAAAAGTCATCTCAATAAAGTAGATTAACAAAAAACAACTACAAAAGCTTCCTAAGCATTTAAAAAGACCCCTTAAGTCTGTTTTAGTAGGCTCCACAATCATGGGGAAGACTGCTGACTTGACAGATGTCCAGAAGGCAGTCATTGACACACTCCACAAGGGGGTAAGTGACAAAAGGTCATTGCTAAAGAAGCTGGCTGTTCACAGAGTGCTGTATCCAAGCATATTAATGGAAAGTTGAGTGAAAGGAAAAAGTGTGGTAGAAAAAGTTGCAAAAGCAACCAGGATAACCACCGACTTGAAAAGATTGTTAAGAAAAGGCCATTCAAAAACTTGGGGGAGACTCACAAGGAGTGGACTGCTGCTACAGTCATTGCATCAAGAGGCACCACACACAGACATATCCACGACATGGGCTGCAAGTGTCTCATTTCTTCTGTCAAGCCACTCATGACCAATAGATAACGCCAGAAGCGTCTTACCTGGGCCAAGGAGAAAAAGAACTGGACTGTTGCTCAGTGGTCCAAGGTATTGTTTTCAGATGAAAGTAAATTTTGGATTTGAAAATCAAAGTCCCAGAGGCTGGAGTAAGAGTGGAGAGGCACAGTCCAAGTTGCTTGAGGTCTAGTGTGAAGTTTCCACAATCAGTGATGGTTTGGGGAGCCATGTCATCTGCTGGTGTAGGTCCACTGTGTTTTACCAATACCAAAGTCAGCGCAGCAGTCTACCAGGAAATTTTAGAGCACTTCATGCTTCCCTCTGCCGACAAGCTTATTGGAGATGGAAATTTCATTCTCCAGAAGGACTTGGCACCTGTCGACACTGCCAAAAGTACAAATACCTGGTTTAATAACAGTATCACTGAGCTTGATTGGCCAGCAAACTCACCTGCCCTTAACCCCACAGAGAATCTATGGGGTATTGTCAAGAGGAAGATGAGACACGAGACCCAACAATGCAGACGAGCTGAAGGCTGCGATCAAAGCAACCTGGACTTCCATAACACCTCAGCAGTGCCACAGGCTGATCGCCTCCATGCCACGCCGCATTTATGCAGTAATTGATGCAAAAGGAGCCCCAACCAAGTATTGAGTGCATTTACTGAACATACATTTCCGTAGGCCAACATTTCGGATTTTAAAATCATTTTTCAAGCTGGTATTATAAAGTATTCTAATTTACTGAGATAATGACTTTTGGGTTTTCGTTGGCTGTAAGCCATAATTATCAACATTAACAGAACTAAACACTTGAAATAGATCACTCTGTAATGACTATCTGATATATGAGTTTCACTTTTTGTACTGAAGAATTGAAATAAAGAAAGTGATGATATTCTAATTTTGTTAGACGCACCTGTACCATTGGTGCAACTTGTGCCGCCACACAGGGGACCATGAGGTAAAAGGGCCCAATATGACTTCTAAATCATTAGGAATTGTCCATTATTATGACATATTGGACTGTAAAGGGCCCATACATTTTTCTTGCAAAGGGGCCCTCTTCATTCTGTGTTCGCCATTGACCTGTACAGTGGAATTGTTTATTCCATTTTCCATCCTAGTGTAAAAAATCTGAATGGCTGTTATAGCTACATGGATCATAGGGCATAAAAAAGTGGAACAAAGTGCGGACTATGATACTGTGTGGGATAGGGGGCTGTGTGGTGATATACAGAGTCAGGTGATCATAGTGAGAGGAGGCATAATACTGAGGGGCCATCATACTGTATGGGGAATTATACAGAAGGGGGTGATCATACGGTGTGGGGGCTGTGGGGTATTATATTGAGGGGGGTGATCATACTGAATGGGGGCATAATACTGATGCACCATGATACTGTGTGGGCCATTTTTGAGAGCATCAAACTCTATAGTGGCAATGAAAGATGTCTTATGGGTGAGAAAACTAAGGAGCTTTAATAGGGGCATAATTACTATGTCTCTCTCCCCCCGTTTATAATGCTGGGAGACATGATATGACCAACAAAGTATTAATCCGCACAGCTGGGAAGCTCATTCATTGCACGAATAGCTGTGTAAGCTGGTACTGCAAATATGCGGACTATGAGAAGTGCTCCATAACCCGGGGGTGCCACTCCAAAGCAATTAGTCACAGCGGCTACACCAAAAAAGAAAATGGAGAGTCTCTCCTGTGAGACCAATAGAAGCGCTACTGCAGCGCGAAACGGCTGTCGTCATTTCCACTCCTGCTCCCATCCTCCCTATGCTGATGTTTTAAAGTATTGGAATAAAGAAGATTTTAACCGGTGAGTGCCATCCGTTTTCTTTTTTGGTGTGGAGACATATGAGCCTACCGAATATCGATTTTTTTCCTTTGGAGAAGGGAAATGAGGTAATTTAGAGCTATTGCTATGTGGCTCAATGAATTTTATGCACACCTTTAACTGTAGCAGATAAAGGTAAATTCAGAAATAGACGCATTCTACAATGAAATCATCCAAAAGAACATTGTGTAATAAAGACAAAATATACCAAAATTTAATTTAACAATTAGTAATTTTAAGAATCATACAAGATATTCTAGCTAATATATATATATATATATATATATATATATATATATATATATATATATATATATATATAATGAAATATATCACCAGCTAAAGAAGGAGCACGCACAGTAATAAAATTGCATGGAAACCAAAAATTATAAATATATCCCGTATATTAATTATATCAATATACCAAATTATAATGTGTTGACATAAAAATCTGAATAAATACAATAAATATATCAATACATCTTGCTAAAATTAGCATAATATCAATACCAAAAAAAAAAAAATATATATAAAAAAGTGCTAAAATATATTGCTCAAAAAACTTTTATATTAATAATGTGTAAGTTTAAGATGGTGTAAACAATATTGTGAAACGTAATACCAAAATATACTAAAAAATTGCACTGAAAAGTGTTATAGTGCTATCAAATAAAAAATGTGCAAAAGTGCAAGGTATTGCAAGATATAAATTTAATTCCACTGTAAATGGTTCAATATTATAAAGTGCTAGAGTGCAAAAGCTACCATGCACGTAGAAAGTACATGAATTTACAAATATATCCAAAAATAATGTGCTACAAAAAATGCTGTGGATGAATTGCAAAGTACTGCAAGGTATAGGGAATGTATTCAAGATATAAATTACTGCAATATAATTCAGTAATATAAGGTACTATAGTGCAACACCGCCAGACACATTAAGTAAGGTAAATAAAACAATATTTATTACAATAGGAAGAAGGCTAGCGCCGAAACACGCGTAGGGACCAGGAGCAACGCTTACATTTGGTATGACGAGATATTTATTGTGACAAATTATTGTTTTATTTACCTTACTTAATGTGTCTGGCGGTGTTGCACTATAGCACCTTATATTACTGAATTATATTGCTGTAATTTATATCTTGGTACATCCCCTATACCTTGCAGTACTTTGCAATTCATCCACAGCACTGCCGCATTTTTTGTAGCACATTATTTTTGGTTATATTGGTAAATTCATTTACTTTCTATGTGCATGGTAGCTTTTGCACTCTATAATATTTAATCATTTAACTTTATATCTTGCAATATCTTGCACTTTTGCACCTTTTTTATAGCACTTTTCAGTGCAATTGTTTAGTATATTTTGGTATTACTTTTCACAATATTATTGTTTACACCTTCTATTTAACTTACACATTATTAATAGAAAAAAAGTTTTTTGAGCAATATATTTTAGCACTTAGCACTTTTTTGTATATATTTTTTTTTTATATTATACTAATTTTAGCAAGATGTAATGATATATTTATTGTATTTATTCAGATTTTTCTGTCATCACATTATAATTTGGTATATTGATATAATTAATATATATAT
Source organism: Dendrobates tinctorius (assembly GCF_039654945.1). NCBI lineage: Eukaryota > Metazoa > Chordata > Amphibia > Anura > Dendrobatidae > Dendrobates > Dendrobates tinctorius. The sequence goes on from NW_027361728.1 coordinate 17,345,739, forward strand.
TTATAATTTTGGGTTTTCCATGCAATATTATTTCTGTGCGTGCTCCTTTAGCTGGTGATATATTTTATATATATATTTTTTAGCTAGAATATCTTGTATGATCATTAAAATTGCTAATAAATTGTAAATTACATTTGAGTATATTTTGTCTATTACACAATGTTCTTTTGGATTATTTTATGCTAATTGTGTGCGTGACATATACAATTGGTTTCCTTTCTGATTATGCATTCTACAATGAGAAGTGAGCAAAAAATATTTAACGGAAATTTACAAATACTGGTGGCTGACAAAAAGAATAGTTTGGAGGCAGTGGTTTCTGTCAAAGAGAGAATTAATGAAAAAAAAAATGACTATTGTGACTATTGTATATTGTGTGTAGACATATCACCAAACACAAATTCCTATACCTGTACATACACTCACACAAACACTAATGTAGCTAAAGAACATTTTAGAAACAAGAAGTGTCAGAATTAGTTAATACAAACTTGATCTTTCAAATATTAAAAGAACATACAAAAAAGTTTTGTGTTTGTTTAGGCTGTAAACATTTTAATAAAATAATATGCAATAAACAGTGTAAATCTTTGAAGAGTAAAACAAAAAACAATGTATATTTAATAATAAATTGAGAATTATTCATAAAATAGAACAATGAAATCGATTTGACTGAGCCTTAGTGAAGTTGTGGTTATTCTGTAAATATAGAGTATTCAGGGGCTTCTACACCATCAGAATAGAAGAATCTCTCTCGTTGGCTTTTGAAAGTGACAAACTATGACACTTTGGAAAAAAAAAAGGATTAAAAAAATAAATAAAATAAAAATCCTTGCCTAGATTATATGGTGGTTTAAACTAACAGACTCTTCTCCTAATGTATTTGCAGTGTACTTCTGAAGTGAAGCATTGTCAGTGTATATGTTGTACGGATCCATAAGTCTCCAATCATTAAAAGCCTGTTTTGGTTTGTGTCTGGCCTTACAGAGGTTACTGTTTCTGTGCAGTTTGGACTGTGCTTTTCAACAGAGACACATTCAGTAAAACATAGAACGTGCAATATTTTTTTTTTTTAACATGTGTAGCTATTGTACATGTAAATGTAGCCATCCGAGGTCTCAGTAGGGAAATCTTGGATGAGCAGTCCAAAATATGCTGTGAAAAAAGTCTGTTAATTGCTAAATCTAATATTAATGTGAAAAAAAACTATAAAGAACACAAAAAAGAACTGTTAAATAGCACCAAATAAAAACCCTACCTGGTTTTCCTTTCATATGCAGCTGTAAAATATTCCAATCAGCCAACTCTAAATTACCATGGTCTAACGGATGACCTGATGATGACCACTACACTGTCTATAGATATTCTCAGACCCTGAAAGGCTTTTAAGTCTGATCACAACAGCAAATGTGCTTTGTTATCGTGTAATGCAAAGTACACACTCACAAACAAAATCATAACGCAGGTTTCATTCATTATCATTTGATTTTAAAGTGGTTATATTGCTTATTTTTCCCTATGCAGCTAAGAACTTACAAGCAGGTAGTTGCTAACTAACTACCTGTGCTGCCCAGCGCTGATCTCAACTGGTTCACAGCAGTCATGGAGCTCCTGCTAGCGATTCAGCGGCTTCTACAGATGTCACATTTACAGAGCACTGTGGCAAGCTGGCTGTCAGTCAGCATGATGTCAGCAGTCACGCCCTGTCGACCGAGTAGAGCTGCTGTTAGAACAGCACAGGCAGCCAGTAAACAATTACCTGCTAGGCCCCCGGTCCGACCTGAAAGAAAAGAAAAACAAGTTTATTATACTCATCCAGGGGCGGTCTGGTCCAATGGGTGTCGCGGGACCCGGGTCCGGCGCCTCCCATCTTCATGCGATGTAGCCATCCTGCTGGCTTCATGCCACGCTCCTGCGCAGGCATACTGATCTGTCCTGCTCTCGGAACTTTCCCCAGCGCCTGCGCACTACAGTACTTTGAGCTACCCTCAACTGGGCAGATCAGTAAACCTGCGCAGGAGCACGGCACGAAGCAAGCAGGATGACGACATCGCATGAAAATGGGAGGCGCCGGACCCAGGACCTGCGACACCGACCGGACCGCCCCCGGGTGAGTATAATTAAACTTGTTTTTCTTCTCATTCAGGTCAGACTGGGGGCTTATCTACAGCATTCTAGAATGCTGTAGATAAGCCCCAAAAGGCAGTGGCCGCATCTTATAGCGGGAAAACAAGGTGACAGGTTCCCTTTAATAAGAGAACAAAACAGAGTCCTGTCCACATTTTAAGTACATTAGGACACCTTCATACTGATGTAATAAAACCACATTTTCGCTTTTGCAGCCTCTAGACAAACTGTGGTTCTGCTAAACTAAAACGGTGAGCACAACAGGGGTCCAGATACAGATTACCCTCAGGAGATAGGGGTGTAATATCAGCACCAAATCTATCTCGGCTTTCTCATGTCTATATGAGAATATCCTCATTACATTGAGAGACAATATGTCTAAGACACATTGAGGGAAAATTATCTTTCCTTGTGAGTTGCTTAAAATAAAACATTAATCAGAAAAAAACACTGGCACTATTACAACCACCTTAATGAATTTTGGGCTGTGGAATAATAGTACATTTGGCTTAAAAAAAAAAATAACTAAAAGTTCAGAAACCTCAGGTCAATAAATATGCCTGCATACAGCACGGCCACACATATTACACATAAATTGTATGATAGCTCACCATGTAGAAATATAACACATAGTCTTTTGATCACTGTCAGATGGAAAACATGTTGCTGTGGATAGATTGTTGAATGCCTAAAATTAGCAATATATGGCTCTCTTCATCAAAGTGCAAAAGATATACATAAATGGAATCCCCTATTCTGAGGTCAGATGACCAGCACAGGCTTTCCCAAGCACTAATGGTGTTCCATATAATAGAGGTATGTGTTCTTTCATATTTGCTCATAGTTCAGGTGTAATAAATATAAGTCAATTATTTACAGGACTGGCAAAACATTAATACCAATAAGATCTGCCCTTTAGCATGTAGTCGAATCCACGGCCGAAAGAGTCAAGATGCTTCTGTCATTTGAATAGTAGGGATCCATTTCACTCCAAGATCTAAAGCAACAAAAAGAAACAAATGGGCAATCTAGAAACCTGTGAATTAAAATTACTCTAAGTGCCGTCTTCTTCTTTGAACTTTTGAATTAAGTGCTGGAAACCTTTTTAACCATATAAATGATATTCTAATAAGGAAACCTAAATCAAGACTACGTTATAGTGAATATACTATGTTTAGCAATTTTTTAGAATCTGGTAGAGAATAGCCAAAATTTAAACATTCAACATTTTTTAAAGAAAATCACAACTTCAGTTCCTAAAAAAAAAAAAAAAAAAAAGTTGAGCAACTTTGTAAATGTATAGCTTAATATATTGGTCTAGTATTGCTTTTGCATTTCAGCCTGTATTACAATCTACAGTTCTGTCTGCACAGCTAGCTCTATGTGATCACTGCATCATCTCACCCAGGAATGTTAATAATGACAGCTTATAGTTATGATCAGCAGAATTGTGGGACTTAAAAACGAGTATCAGAACTACAGAAACGCTGACAATGCAGTTTTTAAAAAGGAGCTCAAGTTTGTATGTTCTTAAGACATTAGAGTTGTGACATCATCTCTACCCATTAGACAAAACAGGTTTCCACAGAGTGGAGATATAAGGGGTTAAACACTATGTTAGGTTATAAAAAGCCATCCATGTTCTATACCTAAAGAAAAAGACTATGGAGTTGATCTAGAAATCTGTATAAGAATAACTTGTTGGTGCCAGGTATTCTAATGCACTGATAACCAAATGGAATAATAAAGGACAACTGTAATGTATGTAAAAAGTCCACATAGAGGTGTAGGTTCTCAGAAACCTCCTTCTCATTTGGATAGTCTCAAAATGTCAATGCAAGCACTGAAAATGAGAACAGACATGGTGTGAACCAACATGGAAAATACAGACTCATCCAGGTAGAATGTAAAATGGTCTACAATTGTTTTATTCCTATGCATCTTGCTAACTAATGGGAGTCATCGCGAAGAAGATTTGCATACAAGGAAAAGGGGACAGAAAGAATAAAAAAAGAAACAACTGACAGTTGCATGTAGGCCAAGTAAAAAAAAAAAAACATTTATAGTAAGTGACTAGTTCTTTTTAAAGCTATTTTTAAGTTTTGCTGCCACCCTGTACCTTCTATGGGAAAATCAGCAGACTCGAGAAAAGCACAATCCTCCTCGTTTTTATGTTGGGGCAAGTGTCATGATAAAAATCATAAACCAGAACAGCTGAATGTCTAAAAACGGTAATTAGACCTTCCGGTAATTGTGTTTCCAGGAATCCATCCTGACAGCACACTGGAGGACGTCCTTCTCATCCGCAGTGGGACAGGAAACCACGAGAGTTTAAAAGGATCCTCCCCCTACCACCCTTCAGTGATTTCACAAAGTAACACATCTGGATGGATTCAAACACAAATTTTTATTTAAACCAACATTTTTCATACACATGTTACATCACAGTTGTATGGACGTGTTTGTTGGGAGGGAACTAATAGTGGTGTCAGGATGGATTCCTGGAAACAATTATCGGTAGGTCTAATTACCGGTTTCCAGGTCACCACCTAACAGCACACTGGAGTAGTACCAAAGAATATTGGTCCTAGGGTGGGACTACCGTGTGGAGTACCTTTCTCCCAAATGCCAATTGTGCAGAGGCCACGTCTAATTTATAGTGTTTAGAGAACGTACTGAGATTGGCCCAAGATGCTGCTTTGCATATCTGTTCTGCCGAGGCTCCCCCCCCTCTCTGCCCATGATGTGGCCATGGGTCTAGTTGAGTGGGCTCTAAGGCTCCCCAGGGGGCTCTGACCCTGTGCTCTATACGTTGTGCTAATAATGGATTCAACGCCTTTTTCCCATTTATTCGGGCCTCTGAACTGGACAAAGATTATTATCCTGCCTCAAGGCCTGGTTGCATCCAGGTACCTGAGCACTGTTTCCCTGACATCCAGGTTATGGTAAGCGTTTACCTTGCTATTTTTAGGAAACTGGCAAAATGAGGGGAGCACTACCTCCCGATTCAGGTTCGAGTCTGAGATAACTTAGGGGAGAAAAGCCGGGTCGAGTTTTAGGACTAACCGGTCATCGAATATTTGTAAGTAGGGATCCTGGACCGATAGGGCCTGAAGTTCCCCTAGTCTTTTGGCTCACGTAACTGCCACTAGGAACGCAGTCTTCAGAGAGGTTCCCGATACTTATTTCTACCCCTAGCTGGTATGGCTGTCTACATAGCGCATTGAGAACTAGGTTGAGGTCCCAAGGAGGGACGGTCTTTCTTATCAAGGGTTTAAGCCTCTGCACCGCCCTCGAGAACCGGGCTATCCAAGCTGATAGGGTTGTGTCGTAGAACACGCTTACGGCTGCAATCTGCACTCTCAGAGTGCTGGGTCTAAGGCCCTTTTTGAACCCTGCCTGCAAGAAGTCAAGGATCTTCGGGATGTGGGGTTGGTCAGTCTCGACTGTCACCTCTCCACAAAAGCTGCAAAACTTTTTCCAGATCTTGTTATATATTGCTGCTGTCACGGGCTTCCTACTCGCTTGTAGAGTGGATATGACTTCGTCCGATAGACCTCTTGCTCTTAGGACCTGCAGCTCAGGATCCAGGCTGATAACTTGAGCGCTTCTGGCCTTTGGTGGAAGACCGGTCCCTGGTGAAGTAGGTGTTCTCTTTTTGGCAGAAGAATGGGATCTTCCCGTGATATCTTCCTGAGTAGATGAAATCAACTTCTTCTTGGCCAATAGGGGACCACCAATATGACCCTAGCTCTGTCCTCGTAGACCTTCCTGAGAACCCGTGGAATGAGAGCTAGAGGCGGGAAGGCGTACAAGAGGCCCCTGCTCCAGGACTGTGATAGAGCATCTATCCCTGTCGGGTTTCCCGCAGGGTTCAGGGAGTAGAAGGCTCTGACCTTTGTGTTCCCCTTGTCCGCAAACAGGTCTATTTCCGGTTGTCCCCAGCGGTCGCACAGGCTGCTGAACACCTCGTCGTTGAGTTCCCAGTCTGTTGCGGTTATTCTTATTCTGCTGAGGAAGTCCGCAACTTGGTTCCTGGTGCCTTCCAGATGTACTGCTGAGATTGAAAAGACCTCTCTTTCCGCCCATCTAAAGATCTGTTCGGCTAGGCTCTGTAGTGCCGGGTGTCTTGGTCCGCCCTGGTGGTGGAGAAAGGCTACTGTCGTGGTATTGTCCGACAGTTTTTTGACGTTCTTGTTCTTCACCCGAGACCAGGCGACGAGTAGTACCTTCCAGACTGCATGTAGCTCTCTGAAGTTGGAAGACCTGTTGCTGTCCTCCCGACTCAATCGTCCCTGGTAGTACTTTCCACCGACGTGTCCACCCCAGCCATACAGACTTGAGTAGTGTCCACCCCCTTTCCTCTTGCGCTGGTACTGGCATGATTGCCTCCATTTCTAGGAGGTCCTGGATATCCAACCACATGGGGGACAGAGTCGGACAGAGTCGTGAGCTGGTCACTAAGAACCTGTTCGGGGGTAGGGAGTTGAACTCTATCTTGTACCCTTGAGAAATTACCCTAGTACCCAAGGGCTGGTGGTAACCTCCCGCCATTCTCCCCTGAATTTGAGCAGTCGCCCCCCTACTCTGGTGGCGTCATTTTTTCCGGGAGCTAGACCCTGGGCCAGAGAAGATGGTATCTCTGCTCCTATTTCTACCCTCGCCCCCTTTGGGGTAGCTCCATTGACCTGACTTTCCCTTTCCTCTGTAGTCCGTTCTCTGGTTGTAACGGGGTCTATGAAAGGGCTGATACTTTCTACGTTTCTCTTCAGGGAACCCCTTTTTTTCATCTGATGTCTTCTCTAAGATATCATCAAGCACGGGCCCAAAGACTCTACCCCCCCCCCGAGAAGGGAATTGAGCACAGTTTATTCTTTGACTGCATGTCACCTGACCAACTTTTAAGCCAGATAGCTCTTCTGGCTGTGTTGGACAAAGATTGGCTTCTGGCCGTGAATCTAACGGACTCTGCTGAGGCGTCAGCCAAAAACCCCGTAGCTAATTTTAGCAAGGGAAGGGATTTTAGAATAGTTTCCCTAGGAGTTCTATCTGACAAGTGTTCCTCCAAATCATCTATCCATAGATGCATGGAGCGTGCCACTGATGTCGCGGCTATATTTGTTTTTATGACTGCCGCTGAACTCTCCCAGGCCCTCTTTAAGAGCCCGTCTGCCTTCCGATCTAGGGGCGCCTTTAAACTTGAGGAGTCCTCGAACGGAATGGCTGTCTTTTTTTATACTCTCGCCACTGGGATATCGATTTTAGGGACCTCCTCCCAGACCTTGACCTCCTCTGGGTCAAACGGCAGGCGAAGCCTGAAGTCTCAGGGAATAGTTAATCTCTTCTCTGCTTCCTCCCACTCGTCCAATATCATAGCCCGTATATGGTTATTTACTGGGAAGACCATCGAAGTCTGGAAGCGCAACCCCCTGAGCATCTCATCCTGTATTGAGAGTAGTCGGGGATTCCTCAATCTGCATAGTCTGCCACACTGCCCCCAACAGCTCATCCGTATCGCCGGATGCAAAGAGATTTCCTTCCCCTTTGCGGGTGCTCTCTGATCTCCTCCTCCTCTGCGTCTGATTCGGACAGGATGCCTTCGGAAGACGTATCCAACTCCCTCTGCCTCTTTCTGAATGCCTGGGGGTTCACCTGCGGGGCTTGGGACATGGCTAGGCCGGACACCAAAGCGGGTACTTCCTCTCTAATTATCGCTCTCATGTTAGATATGAGCGTAGCCTGTTCCTCCCCCATTATGCGCTTTGTACATGCATCGCATCATGGTCTTTTGCCATGTGTCCTTTAGCTTCTTAGAGCAGAATGGACACTTCTTATCCTTCCTCCTGGTCTCCTTCCTTTCTGAGGTGGAGGTTCCTCCCTGGAACACAAAGTACGTGTTTTGTGGGTCTGTCTTACTGGGGCCCTGCCATGACCTCATTTGAGGCTACTCATGTGACCCTGGCTCTCTGTTCCCGTCTCAGTCTTCGCCTGGTCCTCCATTCTGGATAGAGAGGCTCACTGTGGCTGTCTGCCTGTGGAGACACCAGAACTTGTAAGTGGCCGGGGGGAGTAGCGTCCGGCTCTTACTACCGCAGGGCTTGCATACCTCTGTCTTCTTCCCTGCTGCCGATCCGCTTCACCGCCCGAACTTTGCCCCGTCTCTGATGGTGCCGGTCAGTTGCATGAAGCGCCGGGCTGTCGCCTTTGATGACGCGACCGGAAGTGACGCCGTGGCCCGGATGACGCGCGAGCCCCGGCCTGGACGATGTGGGCGGAGGTAGCGCGGTCTGGTCCTGGGCACGGCGCGCTGGCCTGCCGCGTCTCACAGCGGGGGGGGGGGGGGGGAGAGGTGCGGCGGTCCTCTGCCGGGGTCCGCTTGTGGGGTCAGTGGACTCCCTAGAGGCGGCCCAGGTACCCGTATATTGGTGGTGGCGGTGGCGTCCAGGGTCGAGAGCCCCCGTCGGGAGGAAGCAACCCCGTGTCCAGGAGCAGCGCTACACTGGATGGGCTGAGGGACCCTGTGCCGGGTATCAGCTGCAGAATTTCTCAGGTAGGAAGGGTAAGGCTGGGCCCCCCGATCCTGACCATCTGCGCGGAACGGACTGGATCTTCCTCTCGTCATTCCTATCCGCAGTGGGACAGGAAAAACACTGAAGGGTGGTAGGGGGAGGATCCTTTTAAACTCTCGTGGTTTCCTGTCCCACTGCGGATGAGAAGGACGTCCTCCAGTGTGCTGTCAGGTGGTGACCTGGAAAGTATAGTTTTTTTAATAAGGAAAAGGGTTGGCTGGACAATTTCTTTCATGTTTCAGTTTCTACACATTGTATTCTGTAAGTGGACCGTTTATAAAGCACTAGAGCTGTCCTTTAAAAACAGGCTGGAATCCATGCATCCAAAGAGAGAAGTCACCCATCCATTGCATACTATATAACAAATCATTTGTGGATGAAGGTTAGAAATGTGTCAGCTGCTCCAGTACCATGTATTGTTTTATACTAGAATTAATCTTATTATGTAGCATGCAATAAAAGATATTGACCAATATCAAGACAGGAAAAATTTGGTAGAAATTACTTGAACCCCATCATTATAGAAGGAGATTCCCAACACCAATTCTGCAAAAGCAAGCAGTGCAAATAAAGATCAAATTGATTTATTCACGTGGCTAAAAAACACAGATGCAGATTTGAGCCAAGGTCAGGAATAGTTATAAAGGGAATGGGAAGCAATCTACATAAAGGACTGACTTCTCTTTCTCCCTCCGCTCTTGGCATTGGCTCACAAATCTATTCCATACTGCATGTATATTTCCAGCCTATAGGAAAGAGTATTACATCCTAAATCAATCAGCCCCATAGATACGTGATTCTTAATTGCACGTCACTCTGTAAAAGAATGATCCCAGTGAAATCTCAGCCTGTGAAAGCCATGCAGCTATTTGACATTCTTTGCTCTGATATTTTAGACAGGTGGACCCTGGACTGTAGTATAAAGACACTATTCAGAAAACAGTTTCCAGTTTCGATGATCCATTTCAATTTAAAGCTACAGTACCCACAGAGTAGTTATGCTACGCCAGTCTGCTGAAGCCAAATTTTATACAGAAAGTGCAGCAGGGCCAAATATTTATTATGGAATTGTAGTTACTATTACTACAGATTCAACTTTTTTAAGGGTTATCTACATAGTCTTTTCATACCAAGCCCCATTCTGTATACTAGATTAAGGTTTACCAATGTACCACTGGGGTGCCTGCAGTGAAGAATCAAGCCAAACTGGAAGTGTTATCACAGGAGAAGGCAAATGGGCTCAGAATAACAACTCTGTGGGAATCAGAGCTAAAGTTGTGCAAAACTTCATTTTAAATCAGAGAGAATTAGAAGCCACGTGTGAAAGATTGAGATGTTGCAAGCAAATGTAGACAAACCACCAGAAACCGCTTTTCCATTTGGCCAAACAAAAGAGCATTTGCGACTTTTTAAAGATGAATTTATTTATGAAAATGGAGATATTGGATAAGAATACTAAAAAATTACACTTTGTTTTTAACATGTTCTTTATAAATATTTCTTCTTGCTGATGCTGAGCTAAACAATCATGGAAAATAAAAATATGCATTTTATAACTTGTCATGTTCTAAATATAAAACAAACAAAAAAGACATCTGCATATTGCTTATAGGAAACATACAATCGACATAAAACGATATGATAGTAAACCTGCTGTCTACACACGGGCTGAACATAGAAACTTAAAACTGCTGTCACCTAGTAACCTAGCTAAAAATGGTCTTCACGCCATTAAAGAAGCACTCTTCCTCCCGTCAACATTTTCATCCTCTTAGTATATTTACAATCATATTACACAGCACGGTGTACTTACAACTGCTCATTTTGCCTTTCTACCCAGCTAATTCTCCCCTTTTCAATTAGGTCTATGACATCACGTGATTGAACACAAACTAGCAGACTCCTCTTAAGCTCTACCTAGAAACAGGAGGTCAATTTTCTCTTCTGTATGACTTGTCAGTCATTCAAAAGTCCCTGGTAGGGGGAGGAGGAGTTGCAGAGGGGAATGCAGGGACAAGAGATTTCCTGTTTCTACATAGAGCAGAAAAAAAGAGACGAATTAGCTTTGTAGAAAGGAAAATGAGCAATTGTAAGTATACAGTGCCATATAATATGATGACTACAATATATTAAAAGGATAAAAACTTTGGTGGGAGACAGAGCTTCCTTAACAACCAGAGTCCAACTTGCAAATGCAGTTTGATTTGTTGCCAAGGGTAAGAAGACCACTAGCTTGCTCCCCACCTGAATAATGTAAGGGCAGCATTAGGCTGTGTTCACACAGATTTCAGTACAGACTGAGCATAAAAGAGATGTGAAATCCATATTGTATGAATGTCAATGGGATTGCCATAACTCCGTTCACATGACATCGAAAAATTTCCATGTGGAGTCCCGACTGCAGATTTTCTCTTTTTTCGTTTTTCAGAGACTCTTAAGTAAGAAATGCAGAGAATTAACTAATTCTTTGGTAATAGGACTAATCATTGTGTGGATCAACTACACAGCCGCAGATCGGAGACAGAAATCCAATGGTCAGCCTCAAAGTTGGGCCGTTGTAATACAAGTCAGACATTAAGCTGTGTGAACATAGCCTTACTGTATTGCACATACCGACACCATCCCTGGAGCAAATACATTGTGCAAAGTGCATTATATGTCAACACTGACTAAATAAACCATGGTATAGCTCCACAGTAACTTACAATGTGAATGTCACTTACCGTAAAAGATCTAACCAGTATTTTCTTGAATTACAAACATCATATTTAAGCAGTGAATGAGATATGGAGTATACACCAAGAAGGTTGATACACAAAAGACTGTTCATAATATGTCATTCCAGCTACCATTCATATGCTATTCTATGTATTTTGCACTTTTTGAACGAATCAAAAACAAGATCTTTTTATATTAAACAGAAGAAATAAACAAATCTTTTTGTGTATCAATAGCCAAAGCCACGAATGTTCCATTAAGAATCCCAGGAATGAAAAACAGACACAGAGATGTTGCCCATTACAGAAATATGCCAAGGTGCCAGCAAAACAAAGACAAGGTCAGACAATGAAAAGACACACAGCACAGATGTCTTACTTGTATAAAAAAATGTACAGAAGACATCAGAAATTAAATAAGAGTAAGAACAGTTCATCAACCCATGTGCTCCACCTCGCTATCAATACCACAGAGCATTGTATTTCTCATTAAAACCCCCAAAGAGAGATTTCCCTCAGTCATCTAAAGCTGCAGGTTCATCAGTTTCCAGTTTATAGGAGAAGCGTTGGCAGCAAAGGCTATTTAGAGAGGTTCCACACCTGGTGACCCGTGGCGCAGTGCATCGCCCCATCACTCGGTCCAGCAGTCTTCTAAAAGACACGCACGCCGTCTCCCCGCCTGTGAAGCAGCACATTGAGTCCAAGCAGCTGATACCTGATCCTGTCTCAGTAAGCTGAGGAGGAGACAGAAATGTGACAGCAGTGGGCCATTACAAGGGTTCTAATAATGGTGACAGCTAGAGAAACATTTCAGAAATCATGTCTCAAAGGGAAACAACAAGAGGTCCTACACAGAGGTTCAAAACTAGAGCTTCAGAACATAGACATGTTAGCATCACACTGTCAGTTAATAATACTGGCGTAAATGCCTACGAGAAAAATATACTTTTAGACGCATTTTACATGTTGCAAATAACACACAAAAGGGGAAAATAAAACAAGCATACAATTAGAGCACCAGCAACCATGCTGTCAGGCAAGGGGGTCATTCACTATTCAGCTGAGGGTACAAGGCTCCTAAACCGTTTAAAGATATCTTATTTTACAAAGTCGGGACAAAGCAAATTCACAGGAAATGTCAATGAGTCTAGGCTTCACTAGACAAAAAGGTCTGGTACATTTTATACAAAGCAAAATCCTGATCACCATAAGCTAAGCACCACGTGACCTGGGATGTAACCTTGTATGCTGGCATTTAGTAGGTAGACAATATAGATGACTTTCATGCATAAACCTGAATAGTTACAGCCATGAGATCATACCTTCCTTAGCAGCAACAAAAACATTTCAGGGAGATATCAAAATCAAATCTGAGCAAAAAACTGGGAATATTCATTGATCAGCAAAAGATCATTTCATTTGGCTAAGTGTGTTCATAAAAAAAAACAAAAAAAAAACTTCAACCATTACTGGGAACCTTTTTGAATGAGGACGCATCTCTAGTCAGTAAAAAAAAAATTCCTGGCTGCATGATTTCATCTTTTTTCTACCATATCATTGCTGTTTCTCACATTGTACATAATAATGTTCTTGTAGAGGTTCTTATACATGTTAAAGTCAGACAAATCTGACAGATGATGAAGAGGCAGAGAAGGATTTGGCATTGTAAATGTAAACCTTCGATAATTTTATTCTCTGGCAGTTTGCTCTTCTTATACAAGTATAAAAGCTCAGAAGAGCATTTATGCGTAATGGATGTTCAGGAGACCAGGAGATATAGTGGGTGTCCATACGAGACTATTATATATGGCCAACTTAAAGGGAATCTGTCAGCAAGTTTTGCTACCTCATCTGAAAACAGCATGATGTAGGCAAATAGAAGCTGAATCCAACAATGTATCACTTGGATTACTGGGTGCAGTTATTCTGACAAAGGTTTTTAGATTTAGCAATGCAGCAGAGCTGAGAAAGCTAACTCCGCCCACACCAGGCTATGTATACGAGGGGCGAACCAAAAGTAATGATAATCGGTTATTTCTATTGCACACAGAAATTAAAATAAAATGTTTTCTTCTCTCTTAGGTACCCACTAGTCCAGGAAAAAAAAATCACTTAAATAGGCCACGATTCCTGGGAGCTACATTCATTTGAATATGAACTGCCAAGGAGTGAACATCAAAATGGAAAAAAACGAGCTCAGAGCTGTCATCAAATATCTCTGCTTGGAAAGAATGTCTACCAAAAACATACACAGCGACATGGTGGAAACATTGGGGGACTCTTCTCCTCCATATTCCACAGTTGCACGCTGGGCCAAGGAATTTAAGCTGGGAAGAACATCAACGGAAGATGAACATCGCGATGGACGCCCATCCACGTCCCTCAATGAAGAAAACGTGAAAAAAGTTGAAGAAGTTGTGTTGGCAGATCGAAGAGTGACTATCAGGCATGTAGCTGAGGTCACAGGGATCTCATATGCCAGTATTCAAAGAATCCTTGCAAAAGAATTGCATATGAGAAAGGTCTCCATGCGTTGGGTGCCAAAAATGTTAACCGACGAGCAAAAGAAGAAACGAGTTGACATTTCAATAGCAAATCTCGAAAAGTTCCAAGCAGACAAGGAGAATTTTTTGTCACGTTTTTTGACCATGGATGAGACCTGGATCCACCACTTTGATCCCGAAACTAAACAACAATCGATGACATGGAAACGAGCCGACGAACCGACGCCGAAGAAATTCAAAGTGTCAAGCTCAGCAGGGAAGGTTATGGCGTCCGTTTTTTGGGACGCTGAAGGAATTATTATGGTGGACTATTTGGAGAAGGGAGCCACTATTACGGGCTCCTACTACGCAGAACAAATAAGAAGATTGCGGGAGGCTAAGGAGAAAAGGCGCAGCAAACTACGGGCTGGAGTGCTGTTTCACCAAGATAACGCACCAGCTCACAAAGCTGCAGTTGCCATGGCTACCATTCAAGAAGCGGGCTTTGAACTGGTGGAACACCCCCCCCTATTCACCAGATCTAGCCCCCAGTGACTTCTTTCTCTTTCCTCGGCTCAAGGAACACCTCCGGGGCAAGAAATTTGACGACAATAGCGACGTGATAACCGCTGTTGGGGAGTTTTTTGAGGGTCAAGATCAAGAATTTTTTTCGAAGGGAATTCTAAGTTTAGAAAAGAGATGGACTAAATGTATAGACTTGTTAGGAGACTATGTAGAAAAATAAAACATTTTTTTGACTATATTCATTGTGTTTATTTTATTGATTATCATTACTTTTGGATCACCCCTCGTATATACACAATGTCCATAGACAGTGAGCTGCCTATCACAGAAGGAGGCGTGTCAGACTAGCATGCAGGAGCTGCTGTATCTCAGCAATTATCAGCTCCTGGTACAAAAACAATCATTGCAAGCAAAAAAAAAAAACCATGGACCTTGATAAGAGGCATTGCTGAAATCTGTGTTTTAACCCCTACCTCATGCTGTCTTCAGATCACATAGCAAAACAATGCTGACAGATTCCCTTTAAAAGAGTCGTCCAGAACTCACATTGTGATGACAAATCCGTAGCATAAGTGGTCTATATAAGACTGGTATCTGCTCCAGCAACGGCCCAAAGTTATGTACAGAGCTGAACACATTGCTTTGTGGCCGCAGCCAAGTAATTTACTTTATCTCCCAAATACTTGGAAAGGAAACAAAGTGCAGCACTCAGTATGACCAGTAAACAATCTACATCACTGTGGTGTTCAGCTCTGTGAACTGCTTACATCTGACAGCTGCTGGAGCAGACATCTGCTGATCAGTGGAGGTGCAGAGTCGGACTCTCATCAGTCTCATATTGATGACATATGCTTCCTATCTAACTTCATGTAATGTTACACAGCTAGTTTTAAAACCAACTTCCATTTTAAAGGGGCGGTGCTGAAGTAGTAATCCAAGGCAATAAAAATAATGCCATCAATTGATAGTAATTGTGGCTTTTTAAAGTACGAGGCAACAATCTAAGCATAGTATATACACATGCTATATAAACGTATCCACGATGACATCTAACAGGAAACTACACACACCTGTGTGCACTCTCTAGATAGTAGATGGAGACTTACTGCAATAACACGAACGATACTGTACAGGGTGTGGGGTTGGTGACATTTTTAGACAACTTTAGAAAATGTTAGAAAATATCTTAAAATAATCCATAGAACCTCCATAAATTACTAACAGCATACAACACATTTCAGTATTTACAGAGAAAACTGTTAGTCCGTCATGCTGTCTAGATGTTAAAGCACACAATGTGGTTAGGGTGCACAAGTCCACCAATGAATGAATTCACATACATGGAAACAATGTTCTCTAATATGACTAGATGTGGCAGGAACACAATGTTTCTATCATGACAAATGCATGCCAGCACTGAATCAAGTGCATGTCACACAGGGGACCACGAGTGGCTAGAGATCACAGTTGGAGTACTACCTAGTCTGCTCAAGTGCTGGTTTGATGCATCAGCTAGCAATTGCCTATTGTCCGACTGTCTGTGCTTGTTTTCAGCAAAGTCAAATGCTGAGCTGACTGAACCCTTATCCTCTTCCATCTAAAGGGACAGAAAAGTAACATTCTGGTAAAATGACTGCTGTAATGCTTTCGATAGTTATTACACAGCTTAAAATGGATACAAAACGGTCTAAAGTGAACTATTTAATTTACACTTAAATACAAAACACAAGCAGAGCTCATTTTCTCACTGGATGACATGTTTAAAAAACAAAAGAAAAAAGGGGAAATGGAGAAAGGGTACACATCCACTTAGGTAAAAATAAGAGAACACACACATGAATCCACAACTCAGTAAGACCTAAACATGTGATAGAAAAAGATAAAAGACTACAAATGACTAACTATTGCCAGAAAAGCAAGCTGACATGGAAACAATACTATTAAAGGGGCTGACTGTAAGGAGTCCTGCTGCAGCTTACTGGGCACTGCAGAACAGGTAAGGCCGGCTCCAGATGAAAGTTGCCATTATCGGCCAGTGACACCTGTAAATCGTGAATGTGACTGGGTTGTGTTCTCATCCACATCGCAGATAGGAGCTGCCTGCCTAACATGCAATATTCTTGTCCATAAAATAGAGAATAAAGCATGCTGCAATTTTATTCAGGTCCGTGCTGAAAATTGCTCATGTGCACAAGCGCATAGTTAGTGTCATCTATTACAAGTAGGACAGAAGTACAACAAACAGTATCCAGAACATTCATGCATTACACAGAGGACCAATTTATGTCAATGGGCATCTTGTAATGATGAATTCCCCATGGTGGGGCTGTAGGAGAATCAAACATTGGCTACAAAGTTCCCACAGAGATCACTGGGGTTTGGCAGTCGGGCATTCTATGATCAGCTTATTTTTAGTGATCCATCAATTGAAAAGGGATAAGAGGTGGACAACATATTTAAGTTGGCTAAGCTGCTTGAAGGAATAAAAAAAAACAAAAAAAAACAACAACTTTGAAGCACCACTCTGGCGGGTTTTTTTTTGCAGCGCTGGAGTGATGCTTCTAATATAAAGTCCCTGCACCTAGTCTGATGCTCACTCCTGTGTCTACAACGTCTACCGGCGCCTCTACTGGCTGTCTCTGGCAGTTTGTGATGTGCCGGCTCGCTCCAGTGTTTACTGGAATGAGCCGGAGGTCACAACCCAATACAGGTTTAGGAGAGCCTTGTTCTGGCTCTCAGAATTACACTGAGAGCTTGTAACATAGCTTCCGACTTCTGGCCAGTCAAAAGCTGTGGTCACAAGATGGCGCTGTGGGACAGAAGCAGCGATGAATAAAGGTGAAGCCGTCGGCGGGAAAGTATAAGACAGGGGGTAGAGACCTTAGTTTATTAGCACCACTCCAGATCTGACAAAACCCCCCAAAACTGCTAGATTTGTGTTTAAAAAGGTTTTGTCACTTAATCTGACAGCAGCAAGATGATGTATGGGGGTAAGAACGTTCATTCCTGTGATGTGTCACTTACTGTGCTGCTTGTTGTAGTTTTGATAACTTTACTATTTTACCATCAAGCAATTATCACTAAAGTACTAGTAAACCTGCTGCCAGGTAGCCAAACCTTGCTCCCATCACAGATTGGCAGCTTTTTGTGTGAGCGGGGTTATACACAACTCAGCATTCATAGTACTGGCAGATCTGCAGCAGATAAAACAGAAATGTGATCAAAACTGCATAAACCACTAAAATAAGAGACATCAATGGAATCAGGGACTCTGCCAGCACATCATGCTGCTCTCAGGTCAGGTAAATCCTTGTGACAAGTTCCCTTTAAGGTCACCATTACTATGTAAAGCTATGCCAATAGCTGCATATTCTCACAGGTGCACGGAAAACTCCAGGATAAGATTCAATGTGGACAGAAGATGTGATCTCAAACCAAACTGCATTTGGTACCATGGTTAAGAACGTCATGCAAGTTTGAAATGCGTAGTGTTGCTTTCTAGTGCTTTTATATAAATGGTTTTAATCAAGAATCTGAATAAACTGAAGTTATAAAGCGTAACCATCATTTTAATTTTTATTTCATAAATCAATAGTACACATGAAAATAAGAAACTTTGTAAGGTATCTCATCAGCGAAATCTGCTTCTTTCTCCTCCTGGACTGATCTCTGACTCTCAATTCATAAGTCAAAATTTGTAATATTCTATTGTCAGTGAAGACAGATTTCCCATTACTGAGATGGAAAATTACAGTTGGTGCTTTTAAAATGCTACCGAGAGGATGAGGGGGAGCTAGGGGCAAACAGACATTGTGCTGCTAGTGCTCCTGAAATAACAGTTACAACTGTCCATAGAACTTTAGGAGTACAAACTGTCATCTACTAACTCATTACAGTTAAGATTTAACCTTTTAGAATTTTGAGCATAAATGATGAGGTCAAGAGGCGAAAGAAGCAGATAAATCTGATTGGACAAATAAAAAAAAAGTGTGAAAAACCAAAAAACACCCTTTATCTAAACCACAAATCAGACACTTGCTGCGTGAATGCAGCCAAGTAGGTTTTACTCTGAAAAGCTGTGATATTTCACAGTAAACTTACATTGAAGAGCAGGCCAGGGACTGGCTGTCTTGGCTGACAAGTCCTAAGGCAAGTTCTCAGCAGCCTACGCCCGCCCCAATGCCTACACTATCAGGTCTCTACTCATGTACATGCTGAAGGAAAGACATGTCAGTCACTAAAGCTGTAGGATACTTATGGTAAAGGACATGGATGTCTGCAAACTGCAAGGTTTTTTCTTGGTACCCCCCATTTTTTCTTTTCAGATTTTTAGCACAGTGTACATTTTTTACGTTTTCTAAATAAATTGATAAAGTAACATTTTTTTTTTGGCGCTGGATTTCCTATTTGGTCTTATTTTTGCATTTGCAGTTGGGGATGCCTGCCATGTTATACCCGTGCACCATCAATGGAAGTCTGTATGCATTTGCCTTGACATTTCAATGAGCTGATGGCTTTTTGTTTTTTCCACTAAAGTGGTGTACCTTACTCCAGAAATGTATGCCAGACACATCATTTCTGGCGACGGCGTATGTGGTGTATCAGACACACCTGATTTATTATGCTGCACATGCCACTTAATGAATCAGGACAGTGTATTCCAGCGAGCAATTCATTAAGATTGGCATGCACGTCTTAATGAATCTCCCCCTGAATGTCTGATTCGTGCTGACCATAGTTTGGGTTACCTTTAAAGTGAAGAGCATTTTTATTTGTCCCAGTGATGGAAAAAACCTCACTGCAATAGATAATATTGACTAAGTATTGACACTGCATGCTTTAATACTAATCTTAATTATAGCACTTAATAAAGGAGAAACCTTTGTAATGTTAAAGGGAGTCTGTCATTATAGGGAGGCAAAAATAAATGCAAATCAAGTAGGTGGGAAGGCGTACTCAACTATGTGGCCATGTCAATGATGAACCACTCGCCTGGGAATCCCTTTAAAGTGATTGTCCGTACAGAATGACTGTTCAAACTAAGTACAGGAAATCAATGCTTCACGGCGGGGCCAAATTTTTAAATACACCTTTCTATCTCTATGGTTTCCATCTATCACTGTTCTTTTCTGGCTCTATGAAGCCAGAAATGTCAAAGAAGAGGAGAGGTGGAGAAAGCGGGTAAACAAGCCGGTAGGAAGGTGTATATAAATGATTGGCCCCGCCTTGTGGTACTGAGACTTTGTTTGAACAGTCATTCTGTGCTGACAGAGTCCCTTTAAAGTGATGAAGACCAGAAGCACTCCATTAGAGACTGTGTACATTACGTCGGACTATAGAAATGCTGTTCTATAATGGGTAATAGGACTTTATAACAATTGAATACCTTTCTAGTGATGTACGGTCAATTTAATAGTCTGATATAATTGTAATCTCTAAACTAATAAACTCTCCAAGACTTGAATGCAACTGTGCACTTTGTCAGAGGGCAGAGAAATTATTTAGACAGAAGGATTTCTCACCGTCTTACTTTGCATTTCGTTACAACGCTGCAAGTCAAAACCTGTCTGAAAAGAGAGCTCTTATTTTCCAGATGGATTCAAGTTGTCAGTTCCATTTCTTAATAGCCAAGTAAATGGCTGCGTTGCAGAACTTTGTAAAGCTAGCAATGGAGCTACTGAGCGCTGCAGAGCAGCATCACTGTGTCCTCACTGCTGTAGAGCCATTTGTAATCCAGAAAATCTCTGCATGTACAGATGTATACACATGAGCATAAAGCCCATAACAGGTCACATCCTTTCAGAAAGAGAGCTATAGACAGTGTGGCCACAGTATCAAGAGCAACATGTGACTTGCAACATTTTTAGTGACTTCCTACCCTTGAATCTAATTCTTTTATGCTCACTGCTAAGGAGAGGACAGTTTCAGAAGGATATTATGGTTTTGCCATCTGAATTATTAAAGGGAATACATCAGTTGATTCATGTTGCCCAAACCATAGACAGCACAAATCAGCGCCAGCCTGCAGGGTTCCAGCCAGGCATGCTCTTCCCTGAAATGTTTCAGAGTTTCACGGAGTGCATAGTTTGAAGATCCAGCAAGAGGAGAATGGGGAGAAATGAGACGAGTCCTGTATCCCCCCGCTCCACTCCATTTGAATGACCAGTGTCTCACCTGGAGTGGTGCTGGGAAAATCCAGCCGATGGCACATCAGGCTCATTCCTTCTCTGGCTATGGTCCCCAACCAGATGATCTTATTTTCTTTTCAGCATTTTAGAGAAAGAAATACCTGGCTGCAGTTGGTAACCAGGCTCTGATTCATGCTGCCCATGGTTTAGGCAGCATAAATCCAGTGACAGGCTCCCTTGAAAGGAGTTGGCCATCTATAACTGGAGGTAAAAGCTCAAAAGGACTCTCAGGCTTGCATTTCCATGTTAAGTTTTGTTAAAAATAAAATCAAAAAAATTTTAAGGGATTTTGCCACAAACCAAATATGCGACAGTGGCATGGTTAGCCAGTACAATACAAATTACTATTATTATCAGCAATTCTACATTCTTGTGTAATCTCCAGCAATTGTGAGTGGGTTTTTATGTGGTGTGATTCTGCTTTCCTACAAATTTCCAGCTGTGCGTCATGTGGGCAATGATATTACTGCTACAGCACTGAGTAGTCTCAGGCAGGTCTCCAGTGGCTTCTCCACACATCGGGAGAGACCTGTCAGTCAACTGGAGGACAGGGAGAAGGAGCCGGGGACCCGCCTCATACTAGGGGACACAGTCGGGGTTTCAACTTTTTTCTGACATGTCACAGTTTTTCAGAGTAAACTTACTAGTAGTAATAGTGAATGAAGCCAGTGTCTCGATTCATGCGGCCTGTGGGTCGGGCAGCATTAATCTGATGACAGGTTCCCTTTAAACAGTGACAATTATTACATCGCCTCTGTACACCAGTACAATAAATCTGAAACAAAGCCATAAAGATCCAACTGCAAAGTAGACTTTCATTTATACTGAAAGGAGTTTTCAACAGATATATTGTGGTAAATGTTAGAAAAAAATTATATATATATACATGTGACTCAAATAAAATCAAATGCCCTTGTGTCTCCTTATTCTAATAGACTAACAGAGAAAATACTGCATGAAAGTAAAAGATAAAACTACATACACTTGGTATATCTTCCCATAGAGTTAATAAAAGTTAGGTATTAGAGTCTAATAATTAGACCGTATCTACCTAAAACTATGGCGCTGCCAAATACAACTCACATTGGCTAAAACAAACAAGTTTTTGCTAACTAATCAACAGTATTCCAGCATTATAATTTGTTTCACCCAAGCTCCGTTACATCTATGCATCCCCCCCCAGTGGGGGTCATGTGATCTCCAGTCTTACCCCTAGTCCTAAATATGCCCCTTACGTGCACATCCTTTTATGGCCGGGGTCACACATGCAAGAAACTCGGCCTAGTCTCACATGTTAATACCCGCCACTGCTGCCGGCACTCAGGAGCGGTGCGTGCGGCTGCACAGAAATACACGACGCCGCACGCTCCAATCCCAATGCCGGGTATTAACATGCAAGACTGCCGTATTCCTCGCATGTGTAACCCCGGCCTATGTGTCAGTCTCTGACTCCCTGTGAATGAAGGAATTTCATCATTTCCAATCAAAACCCTGCAGACCGCGCTAAGACCGTCCATGTACTAATTAGCTGCGGAGATCTAAATCTCGCCTGACTCACACCTGACTGTCCGTATTGATAAGTGAATAGTCTAGTGTAATTCTAGGAGACACAGCTTCTCATGGATAAAAGCCAACAGGTAAAGGGACAGCGACACAGGCTGATGCGCTGAGACCTAGTAGCATGCACCAGAGAACAGTAATTGTAGGTCACTGATCTATCACTGGCAACCATTAGATAAAAGCAAAAGCACTTTGCTGCACCTCTCTCCCCTCTACAAAGCCTGGCACATCGTGGGAAATATAAACTGCAATCGTATAAAGGTATCATAACGGCAAAAAGAAAAATGGATCATGAAATAACAGGTGTGCACAAGGCATACATGAAAACCTGTACATTACTATTTAGTAATAGTCTGCGCTGCACTACAAAAAATAAAATTGTGAGATTAATCATATCATGATGGTGTTGGTTCATTTATTGTATTGGTGTACAGAGGCAAAATAACAAACAAGTTCATCCCTCTCAAAATACTACTTTTTTAAAGGGCAATTTAAGGTAATTTAGTCACACATGGTAGATTTCTCACAGCAACACCTAAGTGTGAAAAAACAGTCAAAGTATTTTTTAAAAAAAGAAAATAAAACAAGCAATAAAACTGGTTTACAAGCACATCGTTCTGCCTTTTGCAGCCTGTAATCATCTAGCATGCTCTAAATATAGCAGGAGTTTTAATTGTATGGTCCTCTTTCGACAAGAAGCAGTCAAACCATGCTGAGGGCCGAGGGAAGGAACAAAACAAGAGCTCGGTGGGTCTGTTATCAGAGTGTCATGCTAGGGATGGTAATGCATCACATGCTCTCCTACTGTAGGCGCAGGGACCTGCTAAAATAAAGGAAAAAAAAAAAAGCTAAAAGCGCAGAATGAACAGCTGGCAGCTCTGGCTGCTAACATAATCATACCCATGCCTCACATCATCTAAGTGCTGGTTAGTTGAGCCTCAACATGCAAAAAAAAAAAAAAAAAAGTGGATGAGGAGCCTCCCCTCCTACTCTACCTAATTTTGCTCAGCTGATTCCTTGCCCGTGACAGAGGCTGCAGGGCGATGAATTCGTCACTTAATGTAACTCTGTTGGGATACATCTACAGGTGGACAGAAAAGGTATGTAACACAGCACGTCAATAAGAAAAAAGTCATTTTGAAATATGGAAGAGGAATTGCGTTAAATGTAAAAGTCATCATTACACAGAAAAAAACACAAACACACCAGATACTGCCTACAGGAAATACAATAGCAAGCTTGTCACTCTGTGATCCAATTCAACCCAATGTACCACATAGAGAAACATAAAGGAAGACATTCCCAGGTAATCCAGAGCTTCCAATCAGTTTAAACCTTTCTAAACAGTGTTTCTCTAAGACTTGCAGAAAACGAAAACCAGACCATGTGTGTATACATAGAAAAAGGACACTTGTACACTGAAAAAGTTTATTCTGTTTAACTACCAACACTTATAGGGTTATTATGAACTAAAATTAATGTGATATGAACAAGTAACAGACTGTGAATAAAAATAGGAAACTGATTCAAGGTCATTGCTGGACATTCACAAGCATTTGTATAAGAAGCTGCCATGTGGAGCATTACAGCTTCAGTAGCTAAATGCTGGAGAATAGAGCCCAGCAGTATGCAGCTCTCCCAAGACCTAAAGCTCAAAGTCTATAACTTACTATCAAGCTGCCCAATTATAGTGCAATTACAATATAAAAATAGAGAAGTCAATTTGTAACCGTAACAAACTCAGGCACTTACAAAAGTATATGGTTAATTTTGCAATAGCGGAAAATGCCAACACTTAAGCCTCATTTCCATTTATCCAGTCTTCCTGCTTCTCTTTTTCACGCCTTCAGCCTGATGCAAAAATACTGGGGGGAAAGTGATGTAAAAACTGAATGGCACCTCAGTTATTTGGCTGGACTTTTCAAAGAGTAGGATCTAAAAATGCTCACTGTTGCATTGTTTGGGGATCCAGATCCATATTTCTCAAGTGGAAACTGTTATAAAAAGGCAGATTACAATGGATGCAGTTTTGACATCAGCTGTGATCAGTGGAGGCACAGGAAAACTGATCTTGATAAAACTGATAAGTGGAAACAGGACCTTAAAAATCATTCTAATAATATTTATCCCTATGCAAAATTTCTAGCCATTTTGGTACTGACATTTTTCTTTGTATAATCTCTGTACATGAGATATTGTGGATTCAGATCTGCAATAGAAGTGTTAACACTAACATACATTAATAAAACCTTTCTGAAAAAAATGTCTGATGGCCATGTACAGCTCCCGATACCTGTGCCTTCTCTGTACTTGTAGGATAAAGGTGTCTAAAGATCACGTTCTTTAGGACGTCAAGAAACAAACATGCTGCGGTGATGATGATAATGGCAAACCATGCAGACCCACTAGAAAGCAGCTGGACAAATACAAAGTACATGTCTTGGGTGTGTAAAAATGGCCTGTGGAGAGAAAAAAGGGTACATATTACAGGCTACTATTAAAAACCTAACTTTCTAACATCCAACAAACTGCTGAACTGAAATGCTATGCAAATTTATACAGTGATCCGCAATATATAACGTGATATATGATAGAAGTTACACTACAGAACATTATTAGGTCACAGAGGAACTCACAAACAATAAGGGTGTGTTCCCACGGTCAGTTAACGCTGAGGGATGGGCGCTGCGTACATCTGCAGTGTCCAACCCACAGCGGCCAGATCTTACAGCATAGTTGATGGGATTTCATAAAATCCCAATTCCACTATACATGCTCCGACACCCGCAGCTTACCTGTGGAGATAGACGTGCAGTGCGTCTTTCCAGACAGCAGTATGTCTATTTATCTTGTGGATAACACAAAACTGTTTAGCACAGCTAAAGTGGTGGTGCAACAAGTAGAATCCTAGTCCGTAGTCATATGTATATATAGACTTGGCACACACTGTATATGATTTCCAGTGAAAAGGTAGTTTTTAATATACAGTACATACAGTATAGATGTTTCGGTCACATTGACCTTCATCACAGTACTATGTATTGTACTGCTGTCATTTACATAATGCTCAAAAGAAGAACAGCCAAAAGATATGTGGTCGCCCCGGTAGTAGGGACAGAAAGCACTGCTGTGCAAAGTCGGTCCAGTCAGTGTGCAGCATAGCGGGCAATGACACAGCATCCACCGCGGGTCAGAAGCGCTTCTGACCGGTGGTGAATGCCGTGTCATTGCCCCATATGCTGCACACTGACCGGACCAACTTTGCACAGCAGTGCTTTCTGTACCTACTCCCGGGGCGACCACATATCTTTTGGCTGTTCTTCTTTTGAGCATTATGTAAATGACAGCAGTACAATACATAGTACTGTGATGAAGGTCAATGTGACCGAAACATCTATACTGTATGTACTGTATATTAAAAACTACCTTTTCACTGGAAATCATATACAGTGTGTGCCAAGTCTTTATATATACATATTTAGCTTGTGGAGACGCGAATCTCTGCAAGATAAATTTCACCCATACAATGTATTGGACACGGTGATTCTGCACGGCTCAATGAACACATGCGGAATCACCTGCGTTCAAAAGCCGGCAGCACTTTGGACACAGCGGACACGTGCTGCATCCAAAGCGCTGCCGATTACTGACCGTGCGGACGTAGCCTAAGTGATTGGCTTCTAAGAGCGCACACTATATAGCAACACTTAACCCCTAAGCTATGGTGCTAAGAATGCAGAGTAAAGATGGCTTTCCTAAAAAGGATTCTAAAATGGAAGAATGCGGCAAAGAGTGAAACATTATATTCTAAAAGCTGAACGAACCACGAACACATTGTAAATAGGGGCATAACCCTACAAAACACAACTGATCTAGAAATTGTCTAAAAGATTATTTGGAACACTAAACTTAGTTTTACTACTACTAAAACGTACGGCTAAAATTGAATTACAGTCATATGTTAAAGTTTGGGCACCCCTATTAATGTTAACCTTTTTTCTTTATAACAATTTTGGTTTTTGCAACAGCTATTTCAGTTTCATATATCTAATAACTGATGGACTCAGTTATAATTCTGGATTCAAATGAGGTTTATTGTAATAACAGAAAATGTGCAATCTGCATTTAAACAAAATTTGACCGGTGCAAAAGTATGGGCACCCTTTTCATTTTCTTGATTTGAACACTCCTAACTACTTTTTACAGACTTCCTGAAGCAATAAATTGGTTTTGTAACCTCATTGAGCTTTGAACTTCATAGCCAGGTGTATCAAATCATGAGAAAAGGTATTTAAGGTGGCCACTTGCAAGTAGTTCTCCTATTTGATTCTCCTATGAAGAGTGGCATCATGGGCTCCTCAAAACAACTTTCAAATGATCTGAAAACAAAGATTATTCAACATAGCTTTTCAGGGGAAGGATACAAAAAGTTGTCTCAGAGATTTAACCTGTCAGTTTCCACTGTGAGGAACATAGTAAGGAAATGGAAGAACACAGGCACAGTTCTTGTTAAGCCCAGAAGTGGCAGGCCAAGAAAAATATCAGAAAGGCAGAGAAGAAGAATGGTGAGAACAGTCAAGGACAATCCACAGACCACCTCCAAAGACCTGCAGCATCATCTTGCTGCAGATGGTGTCACTGTGCATCGGTCAACAATACAGCGCACTTTGCACAAGGAGAAGCTGTATGGGAGAGTGAAGCGAAAGAAGCCGTTTCTGCAAGCACGCCCCAAACAGAGTCGCCTGAGGTATGCAAAAGCACATTTGGACAAGCCAGTTACATTTTGGAAGAAGATCCTGTGGACTGATGAAACAAAGATTGAGTTGTTTGGTCATATAAAAAGGCGTTATGCATGGAGGCTAAAATACACAGCATTCCAAGAAAAACACTTGCTACCCACAGTAAAATTTGGTGGAAGTTCCATCATGCTTTGGGGCTGTGTGGCCAATGCCGGCATCGGGAATCTTGTTAAAGTTGAGGGTCACATGGATTCAACTCAGTATCAGCAGATTCTTGACAATAATGTGCAAGAATCAGTGACGAAGTTGAAGTTACGCAGGGGATGGATATTTCAGCAAGACAATGATCCAAAACACCGCTCCAAATCTACTCAGGCATTCATGCAGAGGAACAATTACAATGTTCTGGAATGGCCATCCCAGTCCCCAGACCTGAATATCATTGAACATCTGTGGGATGATTTGAAGCGGGCTGTCCATGCTCGGCGACCATCAAACTTAACTGAACTGGAATTGTTTTGTAAACAGGAATGGTCACAAATACCTTCATCCAGGAACTCATAAATAGCTACAGGAAGCGACTAGAGGCTGTTATTTTTGCAAAAGGAGGATCTACGAAATATTAACGTCACTATTATGTTGAGGCGCCCATACTTTTGCACCGGTCAAATTTTCTTTAAATGCAAATTGCACATTTTCTATTAGTACAATAAACCTCATTTGAATCCAGAAATATAACGGAGTCCATCAGTTATTAGATATATGAAACTGAAATAGCTGTTGCAAAAACCAAAATTGTTATAAAGAAAAAAGGTTAACATTAATAGGGGTGCCCAAACTTTAACATATGACTGTATATGCTAACCATATGTGAACTGTAGTAATTCTATGCTGTCCCCAAGCAAACACTTAGGAGACAGCCATTGAGGTCTGCCACCATGATGTGATACCCCTGCAGATGTAATTTGGTGGTCAGCAGTACTGCACTTGTTTGAGGTCTCATAGACATCAAGTATGGGTGATAAACAGATTACCAGGAACGTGCACAAAATTGGGAGTTTAGTACAACTACAATTTAGTGTACATTCTTGTTTTAGTCATACTACAATGTATATGCTTGAAAGTCCCTTTATGAAATACCTCTATGAGACTTCTAGTCTACAGTGCACAAGGAAAAGTCAGCATTACACAGAGTCCATTCAAGGAATGGCTCGACTGTGTTATTCTGGAGAGGACAGGTCCTCAATTGTGAGACAGTCTTACCAAAACACGAGGGCAGGGAATCCCAATCTATAATCTAAATTTCTACATAGGACATCTAATTCATTTACTAAACCAGAAAACCTTTTTAAGTTAAACAACAGTTTTAATTTTTATTTCATAAATCAATAGTACACATGAAAAATAAGAAACTGTGTAATATATCTTATCAGAGAAATATGCTTCTTTATCTGCCAGAATGTATGTGAGGTAAAATCTGTATTCAGTGAGGACTTTCCCATTAACTGAGAGGGGCTGGCAGTTGCTACTGATAAGAGTCTATGCATACGGGAGGCTACAGGCAGAGCGCCTCCTCTCCATCTACATAGACTTATCATTAGCCACTGCCATCTTCTCTCTCAGTAATGGGAAAGTACTCATTGAATACAGATTTTACCTCACAAAAGAGACATTTGATAATAACTGATACATTCTGGCAGAGAAAGAAGTAGATTTCTCTGATAAGATATATTACACAGTTTCTTATTTTCATGTGTGCTATTGATTTATGAAATAAAGATTAAAACGATGGTTACCCTTTGAATAATGTTTTTTCAGCTACTATTGTCACACTTTGGACCATCAAGTCTGCCTTCTATAGTTGACCTACTGCTTACATTAAATATTTCTAGCAGGATTACTGCACTGTGATATGCCAAAGTAATATGTGTAATAATAAATGTCATTTGCAGTTGAAGGAAGATTCTGCTCTTACCAGATAATTCCACCATAAAACAGTGAAAAGATTAAATAAAATGCAATGGAACCCCAAGTGACAAAATGATTTATCCAGGTCCAGAACTGAGTTTCTAGGGCCATCTGTAAATAAAACAAAAGCAATCTGTTGGCGTTTCCACATTAATATTAGGCTTTCATATAACGAGAAGCTGAGTTGTAAATATTCTGTTTTAACGCTGTTGTTCTTAACAGGGAACTTGTCATGTCCACAGACGCTATTAACCTAAAAGACATGGAGTAAAACTGCAGATTATTAGCGTTTAAATGTTGTCCGGCCAGCTTACTGAAAAAGTGGCTACTGGGTGGAAACTAATTTGACAATTCCCAGGAGCCACTGGTTTTGAGCAAGAGGCTGCTGGACCAGCTTCAGTCACTGCTCACTATACTATGTGCGGTGGCTATAAACACACCTGGCACTCGGACCACTCGCTCTGCAGCGCATCAGTGCAGAGTGAGCTGTCAATTAAAGTGCCAGGATGTCCTTACAGTGACTGCACACAGAATAGTGAGCAGTAACAGGAGCCACACTGGCACACCTCTAATAACTCAAAACCATCAGCTCCTGGGAGGATTAAAATTACACTATGAACCCGTTCTATGCCCGGGTGGCGAGCATTTTTTATTGGTATATGGTCTCCCATACTGGTATGTGCTGCCCCCCTCCTATCCTGGTGTGCATGGCACCTCTCATCCCTATCCTGGTAAGCATGGCACCCTATTCCTCATTCTGGTATGCGTGGTCCCCTCACCCCCCTATCCTGGTATGCATGGTCCTCTCACTCCCATATCCTGATATACATGGTCCTCTCACCCCCCCCCCATCCTGGTATGCATGGTCCTCTCACCCCCCCCATCCTGGTATGCATGGTCCTCTCACCCCCCAATCCTGGTATGCATGGTCCCCGCACCCCCCCATCCTGGTATGCATGGTCCTCTCACTCCCGTATCCTGGTATACATGGTCCTCTCACCCCCCCATCCTGGTATGTATTGTCCTCTCATCCCCCCTATCCTGGTATGCATGGTCTTCTTACCCCCCCAATCCTGGTATGCATGGTCTCCTCACTCCCCTTTCGTGGTATGCATTGTCCCCTCACTCCACTTTCGTGGTATGCATGGTCCCCTCACCATCCTTTCGTGGTATGCATGGTCCCCTCACTCCCCTTTCGTGGTATGCATGGTCCCCTCACTCCCCTTTCGTGGTATGCATGGTCCCCTCACTCCCCTTTCGTGGTATGCATGGTCCCCTCACTCCCCTTTCGTGGTATGCATGGTCCCCTCACTCCCCTTTCGTGGTATGCATGGTCCTCTCACTCCCCTTTGCATGGTCCCCTCACTCCCCTTTCGTGGTATGCATGGTCCCCTCACTCCCCTTTCGTGGTATGCATGGTCCCCTCACTCCCCTTTCGTGGTATGCATGGTCCTCTCACTCCCCTTTCGTGGTATGCATGGACCCCTCACTCACCTATCCTGGTATGTGTGGTCCCCTCAACCCCCTATCCTGATGTGTGTGGTCCCCTCACCCCCCTATCCTGGTATGCGTGGTCCCTTCGCCCCCCCTTTCTTGGTATGCATGGTCCCCTCACCCCCCTATCCTGGTATGTGTGGTTCCCTCACCCCCCTATCCTGGTATGTGTGGTCCCCTCACCCCCCTATCCTGGTATGCGTGGCCCCCCTCACCCCCCTATCCTGGTATGCGTGGCCCCCCTCACCCCCCTATCCTGGTATGCGTGGTCCCCTCACCCCCCTATCCTGGTATGCATGGTCCCCTTACCCCCCTATCCTGGTATGCATGGTCCCCTCAACCCCCCTATCATGGTATGCGTGGTCCCCTCAACCCCCCTATCATGGTATGTGTGGTCCCCTCAACCCCCCTATCCTGGTATGCATCGTACCCTCACCCCCTGTCCTGGTATGCATGGTCCTCTCACCCCCCTTTCCTGGTATGTGTGGTCCCCTCACCCCCCTATCCTGGTATGTGTGGTCCCCTCACCCCCCCCCCTTTCCTGGTATGCATGGTCCTCTCACCCCCCTTTTCTGGTATGCGTGGTCCTCAAATCCCCCCTTTCCTGGTATGCGTGGACCCCTCTCTCCCCCTTTCCTGGTATGCATGGTCCCCCTCACCCCTATTAAACTGCACACATACAAAAAAACATTTGCATGAGAATATAAAACACAGCATAAAAATACATCAAAATATATTTATGGATTTCTCTAAATATTTGGTTAGTGATAATTGAAATGCTTCTTATGTATACCGTATATATCTTATGCTGTGTTTTATATTCTCATGCAGATGTAGGCTTGACAAAGGCTTAGATTAGCCAAAACGTTGCAAGTGTCTGAATGTTCAAGAATATTTTTTTTTACAGGGTTGTGTTTTATGTGCCCTGATTTTCTTTTGTAAAAGCCTCTGCCTGACATTTTGTGAGAAAAAAAATAATAAAAACAATTTTGAGTGCCGAAGTTTTTCTGACTTTTCTGGACTAATTTTCTTCTGAGCACCAATTTCATAAGGAATTTCTAGAGTGAGCACCCCGTAATCCTTTGGAGTACAGATAAAACACATGTAGACTGCAAAAAAAAAAAAGAACCCAAACAACTAATTTGTATATCCTCAGCTTCAGTTTGAATGGTCAACATAAGTATATTATAAGTAAAGGATTTTCAATGTTACTCAGCATTTTATGAAGATTTCAACTTTGAAATTTAATTCAGTGGGGTCGGTCATAGAAAAAAAAAGTACAGTTTGTGAAGCTCACCTTCATTGTAACTGTTAAAACCATAACTGTAAACACCAAAGTGCCAAACGTCCAGTTTCCAAACATCTAAATAGGAAAGTAACATAGTATTACATTAGTATTCACGCATTATGCAAATAACTCATTGACCAAATTCTTTTAATGGGAATCAGTTATGTCATTTGTAGCATCTACACTGTCCTCAGTGCGTTGTTAGTGATGCAATGTGCACCACTAACATGTTTTTTCCATTAAAAATGGTGCTGAAATCTTGTGCAGAAAACACTTTATATAGTTAGATCGTACCTGCTCATTTAGTCATAGGAGTGCGCTTAATTTTGTTCAGTCACTGTTGTCGCCGACTACGAAATATGAACCATGTTAGCGGGGTTGCACCTACGTCATTTGAATCCGCTTTGAAATCCTGCGTTTGCGCAGTGTCGATCGGGGAGCCGCGCTTGCGCCGTGACAAGTGGCTCCAGTTTCACAGAATCAGTGAAGCTGTGTACTACATGCAGCTTCATTGTGTATGTGCGGGAGGCCGCTCGTCACGGCGCATGCACGGTTCATCGATCGACACTGCGTAAGCGTGGCTCCATGATACACAATGCGGAAGCACGAAATTTCAACACGGAGTCACGTGATTTCTGCGCAACCCCGTGAACATCATTCAAATTCCGTGACAACAGTGACTAAACTAAATGAAGCACAGCCTATCACTAAATGAGCAGGTACAATTTAACTATACAAAGTGCTTTATGCACATCATTGCAGCGCTGTTTTTAATGAAAAAAAAGTGTTAATGATGCAACTTGCATAACTAACAACGAACTGTGGACAGTTTAGATGTTAAAAATGATAAGACAGGTTCCTTTTAAGTATTTAAATGAGGGTTGCCCACTACTGGCACAAGCCCTTCTTGAACTACAGTGGGGGGGGAATAAGTATTTGATCCCTTGCTGATTTTGTAAGTTTTCCCAATGACAAATGAACAATTTTATAAAATCTATAATTTAAAGGGTATGTTAATTTTAACATTGAGAGATAGAATATCAAAAATAAAATCCAGAAAATCACATTGTATAAATTATATAAATTTGCATTTTGCAGTGAGAAATAAGAATTTGATTCCCTACCAACCATTAAGGCCTCTTTCACACATCAGGTTTTCGCCGTCAGGCGCGATCCGGCGCTTTTAATAAAAAACGGATCCGGCGAAATGCAATGCCGGATCCGGTTTCCCCCCCATCGACTTGCATTTGCGCCGGATGGCCATGCGTTTCATCCGGTTTTCGCCGGATCCGGCAATGTGTCGCAATCCGGCGTCTGGAAAAAACGGCTACTGTAACGTTTTTTGTTTCCGGCGAAAAAGCCGGACACGCCGGATCCGGCGCGTCCGGCTTTTTCACACAATGAAAGCCTATGAGCTCCTGGCCATAACCCTTCCATTTGACCAGGTACTGGAGTCTCTGTCTAGCCATACGAGAATCCAATATTTTCTCAACCTCATACTCCAAATTACCTTTAACCAATACAGGGTCAGGAGGCGCCGCCATGGGAACTACTGGCTCTACAAACTTCTTCAACTAGGATTTATGGAACACGTTCTGAATCTTAAACGTAACTGGAAGAGCCAAACGGAAAGAAAAGGGATTAATGATTTCCAAAATCTTATAAGGTCCAATGAATCTTGGCTTGAATTTTGGAGACACAACCTTCATAGGAATATTCTTTGAAGACAACCAAAACATATCACCCACTTTAAACCGGGGACCAATGGTCCTATGCCAGTTGGAAAACCGGAGGGCTTTTTCCTGAGAGTGGGACAACTTATCCACCCCTTGGTCCCGAAAGATTGGTTCGCGCTTTTCACCGGGCCCATCCTGACCGGCCTGGTGGCGTGGATGAGAGTTCGGTGACCCCTCCTCAAGGGGGGGGGGGGGGGTACTGTTCTGAATTCTCTTTCTAGCTTCCCTCTGGTGATTACTGAAGATAGTGGAGATGGTCAGATTGAGAGTTCTCTTTCTGGGCTCCCTCTGGTGGTTACTGGAGGTAGTGGAGCTGATCTGATTGACAGAGGCTTGCCACCTGATAATGAGGAAGACGACTGGAGATCTGGGGTTTCTGATTGGGATTTAAGACAGCCGACTCCCTCTATCCCTGCTGGTGATTTTCTTCCTGTGCCTCTTGAGGTCTGATGTCTCCTGCTCTTTCCCTGCATGTTCAGCTAAGTGGTTCATTTGCTATTCTGTTTGCATTTGATCTGGTTTTGTCTATCTCTGCTTTGTGCGGGTCAGCTAGCGCCGGCTGGGGCTGTGCTGAATCACTGCCCATATGTTACTGCACATGCTAGTTTGTTTTGTCCCCTTTTATATTGGTCATTTTGCTTTGCTTTCAGAACATACCAGAGTGCTGATATAGTGGGGGCGAAGTCGTTCGACTTCAGTGTTTTTGAGCATCAGACGTGTAGGACTTTTCACAGGTTTTTTGCGTGATTGCAGACAGTCTTTCCTTTCCTGTCCTGTCTAGTCAGTGTGGGCCCCATCGTTTGCTCAGTCTATTTTTCTGCCTGCATTTGTGTTTTCATCTTGTCTCACCGACAATATATGTTTAGGTGCTATCTATTCCTTTGAGGTCTGCTCCGGGGCAGTTTAGATTTCCTCTTTCTTGCTTTAGGCTTAGTTAAGCTCTCCGGCTGTGCTGAGGCGTCTAGGATCATCGTAGGTACGCTCCACGGCTACTGCTAGTTGTGTGGACAGGATCATGGGTCTGCATCTGCTTAGTTACCAACCTCTGTGGCTTAGCCTGGCCTGCTATCCTCCTCGGTGACCCATTCATAACAGAATTGGCTACAAAATCATACTTAAGGTGCTGGGTGAGAAGGAGACAACTGTTGGTGCAATATTAAGAAAACGGAAGAAATACAAAATGACTGTCAATCGACATCGATCTGGGGCACCATGCAAAATCTCACCTCGTGGGGTATCCTTGATCATGAGGAAGATGAGAGATCAGCCTAAAACTACATGGGGGGGGATCTTGTTAATAATCTCAAGGCAGCTGGGACCACAGTTGCCAAAAAACCATTGGTAACACATTACACTGTAAAAGTTTAAAATCCTGCAGTGCCTGCACAGTCCCCCTCCTCAAGAAGGCACATGTGCAGGCCCATCTGAAGTTTGACAATGAACACATGGATAGTTCTGTGAGTGATTGGGAGAAGGTGCTGTGGTCAGATGAGACAAAAATTGAGATCTTTGGCATTAACTCAATTCGCCATGTTTGGCGGAATAGAAATCTTGCCTATGACCCAAAGAACACTGTCCCCACTGTCAAGCATGGAGGTGGAAAAATTATGTTTTGGGGGTGTTTCTCTGCTAAGGGCACAGGACTACTTCACCGCATCAATGGGAGAATGGATGGAGCCATGTACCATAAAATCCTGAGTGACAACCTCCTTCCCGCCGCCAGGACATTAAAAATGGGTCGTGGCTGGGTCTTCCAGCAAGACAATGACCCAAAACATACAGTCAAGGCAACAAAGGAGTGCCTCAAAAAGAAGCACATTAAGGTCATGGAGTGGCCTAGCCAGTCTCCAGACCTTAATCCCATAGACAACTTATGGAGGGAGTTGAAGCTCCGAGTTGACAAGCAACAGCCTCAAAATCTTAATGATTTAGAGATGATCTGCAAAGAGGAGTGGACCAAAATTCCTCCTGACATGTGCGCAAACCTCATTATTAACTACAAAAAACATCCAACTGCTGTGCTTGCCAACAAGGGTTTTGCCACCAAGTATTAAGTATTGTTTGCCAGAGGGATCAAATACTTATTTCTCACTGCAAAATGCAAATAAATTTATATAACTTATACAACTTAATTTTCTGGATTTTATTAATGATATTCTCTCTCTCAAAGTTACAATTAACCCATTCACGACCCAGCCTATTTTGACCTTAATGACCTGGCCATTTTTTGCAATTCTGACCAGTGTCCCTTTATGAGGTAATAACTCAGGAACGTTTCAATGGATCCTAGAGATTCTGATTGTTTTTTCGTGACATATTGGGTTTCATGTTAGTGGTAAATGTAAGTCGAAAATTTTTGAGTTTATTTGTAAAAAAAAATTGAAAATTTGGTGAAAATGTTGAAAATTTCGCAATTTTGAATTTTTATTGTTAAACCAGAGAGTTATGTGACACAAAATAGTTAATACATAATATTTTCCACATGTCTACTTTACATATGCACAATTTTGGAAACAAAATTTTTTTTTGTTAGGAAGTTATAAGGGTTAAAAGTTGACCAGCGATTTCTCATTTTCACAACAAAATTTACAAAACCATTTTTTTTTTAGGGACCACCTCACATTTGAAGTCACTTTGAGGGGTCTATATGGCAGAAAATACCCAAAAGTGACACCATTCTAGAAACTGCACCAATCAAGCTACTCAAAACTACATTCAAGGAGATTATTAACCCTTCAGGTGCTTCACAGGAACTAAAGCAACGTGGAAGGAAAAAATGGATATTTTAATTGTTCCAACAAAAATGTTCTTTTAGCATCAATTTTTTTCATTTTCACATGGGCAACAGGATAAAATGGATCCTAAAATTTGTTGAGCAATTCTCCTGAGTACACAGATACCTCATATGTGGTCATAAACTACCGTTTGGGCGCACGGCAGGGCTCGGAAGGGAAGGAGCGCCATATGACTTTTTGAATGGAAAATTAGCTCCAATCGTAGGCGGACACCTTGTCGCGTTTGGAGAGCCCGTGTGCCTAAAATTTGGAGCTCCCCCACAAGTGACCCCATTTTGGAAACTAGACCCCCCAAGGAACTTACCTATATGCATAGTGAGAAAAAGTACTTTTTTTTTTTTTTTTTCAGAAAAATTTTCTTTTAGCCTCAATTTTTTCATTTTCACATGGGCAACAGGATAAAATGGATCCTAAAATTTGTTGGGCAATTTCTCCTGACTACACCAATACCTCATATGTGGTCATAAACCACTGTTTGGGCGCATGGCAGGGCTCGAAAGGGAAGAAGCGCCATTTCACTTTTTGAATGGAAAAGTAGCTCCAATCATTAGGGGACACCATGTCGCGTATGGAGAGCCCCTGTGTGCCTAAACATTGGAGCTCCCCCACAAGTGACCCCATTTTGGAAACTAGACCCCCCAAAGGAACTTATCTAGATGTGTGGTGAGCACTTTGAACCCCCATGCGCTTCACAGATGCTTATAATACAGAACCGTGAAAGTAAAAAATATTTTTTTTTTCCACAAAAATAATTTTTTAGCCCTCAATTTTTTATTTTCCCAAGGGTAACAGGAGAAATTAGAATACCCAAGGTTGTTGTGCAATTTTTCCTGAGTACGCTGATGGCCCATATGTTGCGGTAAACCACTGTTTGAGCACACGACAGAGCTCGGAAGGGAGGAAGCACCGTTTGACTTTTTGAACGCAAAATTGGCTGGAACCAATGGTGGCGCCATGTCGCGTTTGGAGACCCCCTGATGTACCTAACCAGTGGAAACCCCTCAATTCTAACTCCAACCCTAACCCCAACAAACCCCTAACCCTAATCCCAACACACCCCTAACCACAACCCTACCCCAACCATAACCACAAGCCTATCCCTAATCCCAACCCTAATTCGGTTTGAAGATGGCGGCGCCCATGGGGGAAGATGGAGGGACACCGGGACATGAGGGGCACCAAGGGGTTAGCAGAAGAGGAAAGGTGAGCAAATACTGACAGCGGCGGCGGATCGCCGTCGTCAGCTCGCCCACATCAGTCGTGTGTGTGTGTGTGTGTGTGTGTGTGTGGGGGGGCAGATCGCGGTCTCCAGCCATGGCCGTTGATATTGCAGCATTGACCATGGCTGGATTATAACATTTTACCAAGTTTCATTGGTGAAATATTACAATTGTTCTGATTTGGCTGTCTCACTTTCAACAGCCAATCAGAGCGATCGTATCCACGGGGGGGGGCGGGCAAAGCCACCCCCTGGAGTGAAGTACAAGTCCTCCTGTATCTGCGGGTCAGGTGACCTTTCAGTGACACCGGTCACCCGACCCGCAGGTACGCGATCCCGCCATGAGGCATATGCTGCGTCAAAGGTCGGAATGGAACAGGTTTTCATGAGGCATACACTGTGTCACAGGTCAGGAAGGGGTTAACCTACCCTTAAAATGATAGACTGTTCATGTCTTTGTCAGTGGGGAAACTTACAAAATCAGTAAGGGACCAAATACTTATTTCCCCCACTGTAAATGTTTGGTTCCAATAAAATGAAAAAAGCCGATACTCTCCTCCCGTGCCGTCGCTGTTCAAGCGGCACCCAATAAGCGCAGGCGTCACTGTTCACGCCTTCTGTCGCATTGAACATGAGAAAGCCCGAACTTTCTCTTCATGCTCAATTCGACAGAAGCATTGATTGGGGTCCGGGCTCACGTGTCACAACAACCGCACGGGAACCATGGGGAGAGCGAGTGCTGACACCGCTGTAACGACACCAGCACAGGAGGAGAGTATAGCTTAATTTGACCGGTGTTTAAGGATAAAACAAACATATCTAGTTACAATCTAGCTCTCTCACATCACTTGTTACTTTATCTATTACAATTACCGTATATACTCGTGTGTAAGCCGAGATTTTCAGCCCATTTTTTGGGCTGAAAGTCCCCCCCCCCTCCCCTCGGCTTATACACGGGTCATATACCTGGGGGTCGGCGGGGGTGTGGGAGTGTCAGAGATCATACTTACCTGTCCTGCGGCGGTTTCTGCAGCCTCGCTTCTTCACCGTCTCCCTTCCTCTCTTCAGCGGTCACGTGGTACCGCTCATTACACTCATGAATATGTGCATATTCATGAGTGTAATGAGCGGTACCACGTGACGGCTGAAGTCAGGAAGGGAGACAGTGGAGAAGCGAGGCTGCATAGACCGCAGCAGGACAGGTAAGTATAGCGATATTCACCTGTCCCCCGGTCCATCGCTGCTCACCGCTGTCTCTGCTGCATCCTGTGTCAGTGACGTTTAGGCAGCAGGGGGCGCGGTGACGTGGTTAGTGCGCGCCGCCCCTCTGCTGGCTGAACAGTCACTGACACAAGAAGCGGCAGACAGTGGCAATGGACCCAGGAGAGGTGAGTATGGCTTTTTATTTTTTGCAGCTTATGAGGGCATAGTCTATGGGGCAGCATATTGGGGGCATAGTCTATGGGGCAGCATATTGGGGGCATAAACTATGGAGAGGCATATGGTGGCATAGTCTATGGAGCGGCATATGGTGGCATAGTCTATGGAGCGGCATATTGGGGCATAGTCTATGGAGCGGCATATGGGGGCATAGTCTATGGAGCGGCATATGGGGGCATAGTCTATGGAGCGGCATATGGGGGCATAGTCTATGGAGCGGCATATGGGGGCATAGTCTATGGAGCGGCATATGGGGGCATAGTCTATGGAGCGGCATATGGGGGCATAGTCTATGGAGCGGCATATGGGGGCATAGTCTATGGAGCGGCATATGGGGGCATAGTCTATGGAGCAGCATATGGGGGCATAGTCTATGGAGCAGCATATGGGGGCATAGTCTATGGAGCAGCATATGGGGCCATAGTCTATGGAGCAGCATATGGGGGCATATTCTATGGAGCAGCATATGGGGGCATATTCTATGGAGCAGCATATGGGGGCATAATAAACTATGGAGAAGCATATGGGGGCATAATAAACTATGGAGAAGCATATGGGGGAATAGTCTATGGAGAAGCCTATGGGGGCATAATCTATGGAGCAGCATATGGGGCATAGTCTATGGAGCAGCATATGGGGGCATAGTCTATGGAGCAGCATATGGGGGCATAGTCTATGGAGCAGCATATGGGGGCATAGTCTATGGAGCAGCATATGGGGGCATAATCTATGGATTCCACCCTCGGCTTATAGACGAGTCAATAAGTTTTCCCAATTTTTTGTGGCAAAATTGAGGGGGTCGGCTTATACACGAGTATATACGGTATTGAAATTGCAACAAAGAACAAGTAGTGGAATTATGAAAATCACAGAATCGAAAGAAATGTCAGTGATCTTCAAATGATAACAAAATGGAAGCAAAACAGAACCAACTGCACTTACAAGTCTTGGATGCTATAAGTAAGGTTATTACTGGTTGTGTGAGGAATGTTCTGCCACACTGAATGCACTTGGGCAAATCATTAAGATCTGCTGCTAGCATCTCCCTTTGTAATTGCAACCACTGACATCCCAAATATGCTCGATGGGAGACAAGTTCGGAGATGCTGCATGCCATGGTGGCATGTTTAGGCCATGCAGACTGATGACAACATAAGTGCAACATACGGTCTGGCATTACGTTGATTAACGGCTTCTGGGACACTTTGGAGAAGTCACTGTACCAATGGTGGTTCCATCACCAAATAAATGCAACGTTGAGCTGTTGGTGTATCTGGCATGAAGACTAATGAGTTCTGGCTACAGTAAATCGTGCCACTCTACATCATAATCCCAAGATTAAGAAAGGTGAGACGTTGCCCACATGGTCTCCAAATGGAGACCGGAGTCTGGAATCGAGCATGGAGTCCATCTTTTGTCTTGGGCACAATGACAACTGCAGATTGGTCTGGAGAACACGTTGGCAAACCCAAGTAGATTACTCCATGAGGGAATGTCAACTAGTCTTCATTCGAGGAGTTTAACGCGCAACTGATCCATGTAACCTTGTCAAACGAAATCCGAGTTATCTACATCATAGTACTCTAAATGTTAGAAGTTTATAGCAGGTATCCAGCACTTAAAGAAAAAAAAGGCATGCAGTTGCTAACAGAGGCAACTACCTGCCAAGCTGATTGATAGCCTACTCTCCGATGCCTAATTGGGAGAAGCTGGCAGTCA
Source organism: Dendrobates tinctorius (assembly GCF_039654945.1). Classification (NCBI taxonomy): domain Eukaryota; kingdom Metazoa; phylum Chordata; class Amphibia; order Anura; family Dendrobatidae; genus Dendrobates; species Dendrobates tinctorius. The sequence continues at coordinate 17,386,306 of NW_027361728.1, forward strand.
ATAAGCATGACACCAGTAGTCCAGACCTGTCAACAGGAAGAGAAACAGCTGCTCTGTTGGTAGGGAGTAGATGAATCTCAGGCAGGAGTGATCAACGACCGGCTCCGGTTACAGCATACAGTAGTTTTTTTTTTGTTTTAAGTCCTGGATACCCTCTTTAAAAAAAATAACGGTTGCTTTTCTTTTTTTTCCCCGTAAATGAATAGTACACATGAAACTTTGCAATATATTACATCAGAGAAATCTGCTTTTCTCTCTTCTTGGATAGTTCATTCATTCTCAATTGTTGGGCAAAATCTGTTTCCAGTGAATACAGACTCTCCCATTACTGAGATAGGAGATGTCAATTGGTTATCAAAGTTCTATGGAGAACTTCAACTGTGGCTTCAGGAGAACTAGCAGCAGAATGTCTGTATCTGCTTCTAGCTGCTGCTCGCTTTTCATCTAGAACTGTATGAGCTCCAACTGCCATCTCCTGTCTCTGCAATGTACAAGCCTGTCTTCATGGAATACAGATATTACAAATGTTACCAGTATATTCATAGTGAAGAATCAGTCTTGAAGGAGAAAGAAGCAGATTTCTCTGATGAGATATTACAAAGTTGCTATGTGTACTATTGATTTATGAGAAAAAAAATTAAAGTGACGGTTACACTAATGCAACATGAAAAACTTTTCAGTTTGGAAAATATACCGTACTGGGGCACAAAATTGCAATACGAGAATGTCAGAAGGGTCGATGACCAGTGCTAAAAGGAGTGACCACCCGATGCAAATAGCAATTAATGATATATAACACTATTACTGCTAAGCTATTCCTCCTACAATGATACTCTTACCAGTTGCCTGTTAGGCTTCAGTATCTGATGACATGCATAGAATGGAAAGGAGGAAAAAGGAAGAGAAGTAGAGCCAAGAGGTAAAGCAAGAGAACAGCATAGAGGTGAACAATTGAGTGGAGGCTCTATAGTTGCATGTTTAAGCTGAAATTGTCACGTTCCAGGCGCTGACATTCACTCGAGAAGTTATTACATCTTTCCAGAACAAAGCAATATCACAGAATACCAAATGGCTAATGCTTAAATGCCTACCTTTGTAAACGCTATTTGCTAAATTATTTTTTTTTTTTTGCAATATACAACTTTGCAAAGAGCCTTGATTAAAAATACCTATCAACTGTCGTCTACAACTCCCACACAGACCTGGGGTGTTCCACGGTAACTACAAACGCCACAATGAGAAGTCTGCCTCACTTTCCTCCTCTGTAGGTAAGCCAGGAGCTATGGGTTAGGGCCTTAGACTGTAACAACTGCTGATTGACAATGTGACATGTCAACAGGCGCACACTAAACTTCCATTTTCATGTGGCAATTATAGCGATTGTGCAAGATGCATGGATAGGAATAGTTTGTCCATATACTTTGCATTACAATCGGCAGCACACTCGTTGCTTACAAGGTGGGTTGTGCTACCAACAAAATGATAATTTTTATGACCACATGAAAGATGAGATCAACGACAAATGTGCTATGATCACTGGAAACAAAGTTCCAATGAAAGTTTGTCCAGCTGATAACCGGCCTATGCATAAGGGCCTTTAGATGCAGAAGAGTAACAGACCTGCAGCCTCAAATTATAAGGCAGCTGTGACAATAAGTGCAAGCATATTTTATAAAGACATTTACAAAGTAACCTACATCAGAGGAATAAAACTTGCTTGAAACAAGTATATTTGCTTTGGACTTTTACAAGAATTGGTACAACAGTTCTCTGATGTCTTTGTTTAGGATTGCAACTCATCCCTATTCCAGTAAAAGGAGCGGAGCTGCAATACTAAACAAAGGAAAGCGGCGCTGTTTCTGGTGGAAAATAAAAGACCATCTTATCCAATCTTGGACAACTACATACATGTTGCGTCTATATTCATATTGCACCAGGAGTGAAAACCACGCAAACTTGTTGTCACGGTCCAATTCTTGGATCCGTGTCAGAGTCTGGGTTCCCTCATGAAAACCTTTATTTTCAGGCTTCTGGGGGCTTGATATGGGTTTTTGCCCCCGGTGGCCACAAGTGTCATTACATCTGATACTTTCTTTAGTTTGCCTTTTGCCCCCGATAGTCACTGGGGTTATAGCAGCTTTTGGCCCCTGATCATTTGACCATTGCCTTTTCCTATATAGGGTCACATGGTCTATGAGCAGGTGTTGGTAATAGCAGCACTTTCCTTTTGGAGGCGAACCACAGTGAAGTGAGCAGCGGGCTCTGAGGTGAAGAGCCACTGCTGAAACTGTTGTGAACTCTGACTGCCCGATGCCCGCAGCAGTTAGATGGCAGCTGGCTCTTAGGTATTGAGCCACTGCGAAAAGTTTATCCGGTGATTCACTCTGCTGCCTGATGACTGCAGCAGAGCAAGGTAAGCGTTTTGGTGTTTTTCCCTTTTTCCTTTGGGTGTTGTGCAGTACACTTTATTCCCTGTCTCACCTCCTGGGGAGGGGGTTGGTGGTTTAGCTCAGGGCTAAACAGGAGATAGGGACAGGTCGGGGACTTGGGCCTCACTACCTTTAAGTGTACCCCCAAGTTATGGAAAGTCGGGGCAACTCCTTAGCTTGAGGGGCAGTTCAGGGGTCCCAGTTCCACATCACCTATCTACCCCCCCAGTGCCCCGTGACACTTGTTTTGTTGTGATAACAGAAAAAAAAACATGGTGCACGTGAAAAAAATAGAGAAAACCTCCCACTGACTACAATTAGCGGTGCTTCCCATGAGAAGACAATGGTGTAGAAAACCAGGTGGAATATAACTAAATGTCGCTATCCACGGTCTTGACATTTTTAATCCTCTAATTTATACAGATCTTAAAGAGGATATTTAACCGGAGTTTATAATGTAAACTAAGTACCTTCTCCAATTGCTGATTCTGGAACAGTTTTTCTTTTTTTCTGTGCCCCTCTGTTTCAAAGTTATGCCCCGAATGATAAAGATAAAAATTGTACCTTCAACCAACTAGGAGTGAACCACAGAACTTCTGTCAAAAGAGAAAACTGGCCACAAAGAAGTTCTGTGGTGTATGTGCTGTTTGCTAAAGGCAAAGTTTGCATTGTTATTACCAGGAAATAAAACTCTGGAATGGAGAGGCACAGGGAAAAAAATAATTGTTCCAGAATCAGTGAAGAATAAGCGAGGAAGGCGGAAGTGCTCAGTGTAAATTAAAAAGTCCAGTGAAAGGTCCTCTTTAAATAGGTTGTCTATTGGCAAACAAATGATCGTTGGAAATATCCATCAAGGGACAGATGTGAAACCCTGTATGAATTTATGTGCACACTTAGACAAGTCTAAGGTATGAAATGTAGTCTTAACAAAAAAAAAAAAAAAAAAAAATTTTGATCCAGAAAACAGTCAACTTGTCTTAGCGGCATAAAACCACTACATTACTAAGTGCTTGATGGCTTTCATAAATACAGCTACAGTTGGGAGCAGCGAGGTACGCCAAACCCTACCACTCATCAAAAAGACCACACTGGATCCGAACAAGGATTGATCTCTCAAAACAATATAGGTGCTGTGTTCGCAACACCAGTAGGCGAGTAAAAGCACTTCCCAAAATACGATCACCTACAATGTGATCGGGTGCTTGGCCTATGTAGCTCCATTTTCAATTTTTTTTATTCAGAACACGCTGTAGTAAATCACCAAAATTTAATTTCATCAGCGTATCTAACTGCTTATTCCATTAGTTCGTCAAATGTTTGTTATTAAAAATACTACCTTTCTTTTTGTTCTATCAAAAACCTCACATGTGAGAGCTTACAAATAATGTTTTGGTCTTAATCCAGTTATTCAAACACACTTTAATAGGTAATAATAATAATAATAATAACTATTCACAATCTAAACACGTACCTGACCATTTCCAAGGAGAGATGTATCTTCTCCCATAAGAAAGTATGACCCAAAAAAGAAAATAAAGGCATGCCCAACGCCTAGAAAGGTCCAGTAAAGGAACGGTTTAAAACCGAGAAGGGCATTTTTGCTAATGTCTCTGTAAAAATAATGAAAATATGCATTACAAACAAGACTTATCAAGATTTATCACATCATTAACAAGATTTATCACATCATCAATGCCACTATCATCTAATAAATGTATTACACCCTTTATCAAATAAAATATTTCAATATTTGTCTTTTTTTACCTACTGATGCTCTCCACAAGTATCTTATCCTTTGTAATGATGACATTGCTCTGTGTTCGCACTTGTAACATTACATGAAGTATCATCTATAGCCAGCTGTTTGAGTCTTCACTGTGGACCTTATTTTTTATTCTTTAATTTTTTTACTCTCAGTCTCTATGTACTTTGGATTTTATTTGTTAAATAAATTATTTTTGAAATTACTTGTGGGGTTTTTGACATGTGTTTGTAGGATTTAGACATTTTTGGGAGTCTTCTACATGTACAGGAGCATCTCACAAAATTAGAATATCATCAAAATGTTAATTTATTTCAGTTCTTCTATAAAAATAAAGTGAATCTCATATATTATATAGAGTCATTACAAACAGAGCGATCTGTTTGTTTATTTCTGATAATGTTGATGATTATGGCTTACAGCCAATGAAAACCCAAAAGTCGTTATCTCCGTAAATTAGAATACTTTATAAGGCAGCTTAAAAAAATGATTTTAAAAATCCGAAATGTTGGCTTACTGAAATGTGGGCGGCACGGTGTCTCAGTGGATAGCCTTGCAGCGCTGGGGGTCCTGGGTTCAAATCCCACTAAGGACATCATCTGCAAGGAGTTTGTATGTTCTCCCCATGTTTGCGTGGGTTTCCTCCCACACTCCAAAGACATACTGATAGGGAATCTAGATTGAGAGCCCCATCGGGGACAGTGATGATAATGTGTGCAAAACTGTAAAGTGCTGCGGAATATGTTAGCGCTATATAAAAATAAAGATTATTATGTATGTTCAGTAAATGCACTCAATACTTTGTCAGGGCTCCTTTGGCATCAATTACTACAATGCTTGTCTGCATTGTGGGGTCTGGTGTCTCATCTTCCTCTTCACAATACCTCATAGATTCTCTATGGGATTAAGCAGATGACATGGCTTCCGAAACCATCACTGATTGTGGATGCTTCACCCTAGACCTTGGAAATCAAGGTGCCAGAGTCTGGAGGGAGAGTGGAGAGGCACACAATCCAAGCTGCTTGAGGTCTAGTGTGAAGTTTTCACTGGCTGTAAGCCAATAATCATCACACTCTGTAATGACTATAATATATGACTTTCACTTTTTGTATTGAAGAACTGAAATAAATTACCTTTTTGATCATATTCTAAATTTTGTGAGATGCACCTGCATTTTCGGGATTTGTAGAGAGCTAGGATTAATTTGTGTTTGGTCTAAATTGTGGACATTTTCAATTAAGATGTAAAATAGTATTCTTCTGCCAAGCATGTGAAAAACACTACACATGCATTGGATGATACTTATTAATATAGGCTATTTCTTACATAATGCGATCATTAATGAAGTTTCCATTTCTTAGAGTTATTTTTTAGCCAATTTGGCCTTAGTTGCATCATATTAGTAAATGGCATGCCTTTAAATTGTGAAGATCACAACTCCTTTTTTGCTTGACTAGAATTTGTCTTGCTATTTTGGGGGCTTATTACTCAAAACAAAGGCTGAAATTTGTTTTTGATGTTTAGTCTTAGGCCTGTTTCACACATCAGTTTTTTCTGTCAGATGTAATCCGCCAAAATGGCAGAGAGAGAGAGCAAAATGGCGGATCCGTTTTTTTTTTTTTTGCAAAACGGCGGATTTTGACTGATGGTAACATACGGATGTGTGAAACAGGCCTTACAATTTTTTCGGGATATTAGAATATGACATATTTAAGACGGTCTACTATTAAAGCTGGCCATGCACATTAGATAGTTGGTGCCAGGATGAAGCTTCAGCCAATTTGCTTGGCTGGTCGCCATGTCTGCTGTGTCTCCCATACAGGAGTGCTCGCTTGACTGAGTGCTACTGTGTCCTCTGTGAGAAAATGACTGACCGACATCTCTGCCGGTGGCTCATCTCCAAGTATCAAAATTCCCATTGAAGCTGTGTGCAAAGACATGAGGAGATTTATCATTAACACTGTGCAACACCATTTTGGAATATGCACAGTAGTTAAAGGTGTAACCAGGACTATATTCATGTTTCAATGTGGGCCTAAGAACTTCCAGGCAGGTAGTTGCTAACTACCTGTCAATTCTTGCCGGCGCGGATCTCTGTCGGCACAGAGCCGTCAGACCGCTCTTGAAGGTGATTCTGCGGCTTCCGCTGAAGTCGCGTCAACAGAGCAGCAGCTTCTCTTCCGCTCTGCTCTGTTGACAATGAATAACTGCGGGAAGCTTGCTGTCAATCAGTAAGATGTTGATAGTAAAGAACAGGGATGAGCGGACGTGTGGAAATTCGAGTTCTGGTACCCAACCCAAACTTTAATAGAAGTTCGGTTAGGGTTCCAGAACTGTACCTGAATCAGAAACCAAACTCCATTGAAAACAATGGAGATCTGAATTTTGGATCTGGAAAAAAAAACCACTTCCAGGAGAAGTCCATGTTCGATGTTTAGCATATAACACCAACTGTCTGGTGTGAACCACAAAATTTTAAGTTCGGATTTGCTCATCTCTAGTTACGACCCGTTGTCAGAGCAGCACAAAATGGAAAAACTGCTATGTTGACAGTCTTGGATAACCACATGCAGAGGTATAATCACCCAGCACATAAGATGCATATGCTTTACGCAATTAGACATAACATGAGAGATGACACACTGTACATGGCATGTGATTTTGGAGTGGATTCAGCGCCGAAATTCCACACCAATCCTTATAAAATGCTTTCATGTCACAGCATTTTTTAGCAATTCCCAGAAAAAATGCCACAGTTTTAGTAACCCCCTCGCCCCCTCTTATCAAGCAGCAGTTTTTGGAAAATTAATCCAGCAGAAATTTTTTGCATATTGCTGAAACTGCTTACAGCGGCTCACATAGGTCAGCCACAATGGGCAAGTTCTCTAAATGTGGGCTACGAGTGTTCTTTGACTACAGTGCATGTTTATTAAAATTAGTTTTATTCCCCAAAAACACTGAGTCAAAATGTTTGTTGCATTTTTTCACTTTCTTGTTGCTTTTTATGGCTGAGAAAGCACTGCAAAAATGCTGACAGAATTGACATATTGCAGATTTCAAAAACGCTGCAGTACTCAAATTCAGCCAGGAAAAAAAAACAAAAAAAAAAACAAACGTGCAGGAGATTTCGGAAATCTTATAGCATTTGCTGGAACTGTAAAAAAGCAGGTTTTTAACCCCTTAATGGCAGGGCCAATTTTGATCTTCATGACCCAGCCAAATTTTACAGTGTCACATTATGAGGTTTTAACGCTGGAACGCTTCAACGGATCTCACTGATTCTGAGACTGTTTTTTGTGACATATTGGCAGAGAATATGGGAAGCAAGATGTGCCACAGTCCGCGCTGCTGAATCCACAAAATCACCTGGGATGCAAGATGTAGTAACAAGTACTTCTTTATTCCTTCCACAAAGTACTTCTTTATTCCTTCCTACGCGTTTCGGCGCCCTTCCTGGCACCTTCCTCAGGGATCCGAGTTTCCTCAGGGATCAGTTTTTCCACTTTGGAGTGGTCGGTGGAGGTCCTGCAGCAGCTGATACTGTGTTATGTCTTCAAGCCAGTTGTGGGTCACACAACTGGAATAGGTGAGTGGAACTGCATTACACCACTCACATCGTAGTGTCACTAGTGATAGGGCACTATTGCGCCTCTTGTTCCCCCACCCTTTTTGTATTTTGTGACATATTGTACTTTATGATAGTGGTAACATTTCTTCAACATGACTTTGACAGTTTTCAAATTTTAATTCTTATGCCTTTAAATCAGAGTTATGTCACACAAAATAGTTAATAAATAACATTTCCCACATGTCTACTTTACATCAGCACAATTTTGGAAACATTTTGTTGTTAGGAAGTTATAAGGATTAAAAGTTGACCAGTGTTTTTTATTTTTTCCAACTAAATTTACAAAACCATTTTTTTAGGGACACCACATCACATTTGAAGTGAGTTTGAGGGGCCTATATGACAGAAAACACCCTAAAGTGACACCATTCTAAAAACTGCACCCCTCAAGGTACTCAAAACCACATTCAAGAAGTTTATTAACCCTTCAGGTGCTTCATAGGAACTGAGGCAGTGTGGATGGAAACAACTGAACATTTAATTTCTTTCACAAAAAAATTACTTTAGACCCAACCTTTTTTTAATCTTCGAAAGGGTAACAGGAGAAAATGGACCGCAAAATTTGTTGTGCGATTTCTCCTGGATGCACAGATACCTTATTCATGGGGAAATCATCTTGGAAGGGAAGGCGCGGCATTTGACTTGATTGTAAAATTTGCTGGAATAATTAGCAGATGCCATGTCGCGTTTGGAGATCCCCTGATGTGCCTACCAGTGGAAACCCCTCACAACTGACCCCATTTTGGAAACCACACCCCTCAAGGATTTTATCCAGGGGTATAGTAAGTATTTTGAACCCACAGGTACGACACAGAATTTGATAACAATCGGTCATCATATTGAATATGTCGTCATTAGTGTTGAGCACAAGTGCTCCAGTTTGCATCAGGTATGCAACAAATATTGCTGATGCTTGAGTGACATGCTCAAGACCCTTCCCCGCATGTAAAAAAAAATACATGGGGATCTGCAGTATTCCGTGCATACCCGAGCACCTGATGCAAACTTGAGTAGCGAGCACTTGCGCTCAAGACTAGCAGTCATAGCATTATTTTTACTTTTGAACACCACCCTCCCCCAATTCGAATCCCAACCCAGCCCTAACCCCAACCCTAACTGCAAAGAATGGAAATTTTTTTTATAATTTTTATCTAACTAAGGGGGTGACAAAGGGGGCTTGACTTAATATTTTTTAAATTTTGATCACTCAGTGATCAAAAGGAACCAATAGGAAAAACTTCCTATTGATGCTGCGTAACAGCCCGGCAGATTCAGGTGGGTACACTGCGCATGCGCACACCGTTTTTTGTCCCAGGAAGATGACGTCAGGCTGGGGGACTGCTCAGGAGGGACTGGGAGATGGCGGAGGTACCGGTGGGTCTCTGGGGGCATAATTTCTCTCTCCTCTGACATGTATATCTATGGATGACGTACTGTTATGAGGAGATCTGTGGATGAAAAACTTATGAGGGGAATCTATGGATGACACACTGTTACAGGGAGGAGAACATCTGTGAATTACAAACCTACTGGGGGGTCTCTATGGATGACTCACTTATGGGGAGGAGATCTCTTGATGCCAAACTTATGGGGGGGACTTATGGATGATGCACTGTTATGGGGAGAAGGTCTGTGGATGCCAAACTTATTGCGGGGGGGGGGTCTCTATGGATGACTCACTGTTCTGGGGGTATCAGTGAATGACCTTGCTATTGATATATCTGTGGCTGACATGCTAAGAGAATACTGACACTAAGGAGGGGTGGGGAGAAAGGTATTTGTATCTTAATAAAATTTTTCTCCTAGTAAGATGCTTGCCTGTCTAATAACAGAAATAAGAGCACACATGTACTGTAATGTTTTTTTTCCCCACTGTTATTTAGAGAGGCAGGCTGACCTATTAAAGAAAGATGCGGTAGCAGAACAGTGTAGTTTTCTTGACAAAAGGAGAGCCTATCTCTACCTACTGTAAAGTAAGCTTCTGGAACTGCAGTCTGATCATGCAGGGAGCTTCTGACAGCTGGATACAACCAAATGCTGCCTCCTAGAGTATCCCTTTGGACCCCCCATCCACAATCTATCACTCTGCTGACAGCCACTTGAGATAAAGATTAGAACCCCCATTGCAGGCAGGCACTGACCTCACTCCTAGGCAAAGCAGCTATCAGTCCTGTCCTCACTCCTCTCTCTGCCAGGAGAGGCACCACAGCGGACTGACACAATAGACAGAGAAATACTCTCCGATGTTGTAAATCACCTGCACTACATAAAACTCATTCAGCACTCCCCAGCACACTGACAAACAGCAGAAATGCTATGTTTGAAAATAGGACAAGTCTCGAGTCCCACATGATGTGTGTATGGATCAATGACAGCACACACATGAATGGGTGAATGGAGTCTTAATTACAGAACAAGCACATTTCCATTAAATAGCCTTCAAACTGTAAAGCATTTTTCAATGTTTTTATTAATAAGCAACTCACCTATAGAGACCAGGTTTGGTGTGTAACACATGTGGATGCACATGTTGTTCAAACAGACTGTACATCAGAATAGGTAAAGAAGTGAAACAAATATTGTACAAAGTCAGATACACACTGTCATACAGTGTCTGTAAAGGAAACAAGAAATTAGAACTGTGCTAGTAACATGCATGGATGAGAAAAGGCTACCAAAGAGCGACAACAGATTACAAGGTACCGGTCATGTTAAAAAAAAAAAAAAAAAACTCAATTAACCTGCAGATATGTGGATGATCAGGTTAATAGCCTTTTGAATCTGCCCGGCACTGAGCGCCCCGATGTTATGAAGGAAATAACTTTATTCCACCAGGCAGTCTTGGACTTTCAGGGATGGGGCGTCTGAGGCTGCCGGGAAGAATAAAGTTAATTTCATCCCAGCAACGGAGGTCTCAGTGCAAGTGCCAGGCAGCTTCACAACACTAGCAACCTTATCTGCAGGTTAATAACATTTTTTTTGTTTTCCCTTTAAAAAGGAATCTGTCAGTAGGTTCAACCCTTCTAAGCAGTCTATAGGCATGTAGATTATAGAAAACAGAATAAAATGATACCTTGATATCTAAGATCTGATATTTTACAGAGAAATTAATATTTTTGATACTCACCGTAAAATCTGTTTCTGAATAGTCTTCATCGGAGGACACAGAGAACCAAGGGATGTCTAAAGCTGTCCCTAACATGGTTACCACCAAATTGACTTCTCTTGCTCCAGCCGAAAACTGTTTCCTGAAAAATCTTCCTACCAAGACTTGCATCTAAAGAAGCAAAGGTGTGGACCCTGTAAAATAGCTGGTTTACTGAGTTGCACTACCAATGCATGGTGACAAACCTCCCACCGTAGAGTGCGCATTAAACCTAAAAGGAGGCACCCTGGCCTTCACCTTATGTAATTGGCCATTGTAATCTATCGAGCAATAGTTGCCTTAGGCCAGGTTCACATAGCGTTAACCAGCCCTATCAACACATAGCGTTGACGGGCTGCGTTAACGCTATAGCATAACGCTAGCGGTGACATGCTATACCACTAGCGCTGATGAATCATCAGCGCTAGCTGTGATGGAGCCTCAGACGCTGCAGGCTGCGTCCGAGGCTCCATCAGTGCTTAACGGCACATCGCGAACGTGTGCCGCTTAACGGCATGTTGCAATGCACCACATAATGGTAGTTTATGGCAGCGTTAACGGACTGCGTTACACCGCGTTATACCGCGGTGTAAGGCTACTTTCACACTAGCTTTTTTTGCGCTGCGTTGCGTGCGCAGTGCAAATGCATACAAAAAACGCATAAGCGTTTTGTATGCGTTTGCTTATTTTTTGCGCATGCCTCTTAGCCAATTTTACTCTTAAAAACGCATGCGTTTTTAAACGTCAGCGTTTCTGTAGACTATAATGTGCTTTTTTGCGCATTTCGTGCGCATGCGTTTTTGAAACAGGTTGGGCGCACAGAAAATGCAACAGGGTACGTCCGTTGCGCATAGGCGCACACTGCAAAAAAACTCATACAAATGCTTGACAATACGCACCCATGTTAAACATAGGGGCGCATTGCGCATGTATGCGCACGCAGCGCAAAAAAACGCTAGTGTGAAACCAGCCTAACGCAGTCCCTTAAGGCCAAGTGCACACGTACCGGAACTCTCGCGGAAATTACCGCGAGAATTCCGGAATTCCAGTCCGCGGGAAAATCGCGTAATTAGCTTGCAAAATGCTAGCGTTTTCCAAGCGATCTGTAGCATCGCTTGGAGAACTGATTGACAGGTTGGTCACACTCGTCAAACACAGTGTTTGACGTGTGAGACCAACTTTTTACTACTGAGGCTGCTTATGCGGCATCAGTAGTAAAAGATAGAATGTAAAAAAAATAAAAAATGGTGTTATTCTTACCCTCCGACGTCCCGCGCATCCGTTCCCAGTAGTCCTTTGCGAAAATGCCCGCGATAACGTCAGTTCTCGCGGGAACGCGACGTCTCGCGGTAATTCGCGATGACGTTGCGAGAATTACCGCGAGACTTCGCGATCCCGCGAGATCGGACGCCATCGCGGGCATTTTCGCAAAGGACTACTGGGAACGGGAGCGTGGAGAGAGGCGGGAAGGCTGCGCGGGACGTCGGAGGGTAAGAATAACAATATTTTTTATTTTAAATTCTATTTTTTACAGGGATATGGTACCCAAAGCCCGGAGGACAGTCTCCTCTCCTCCGGACCGTGGGTACCATCCGCCATTGTTCTGCTTACTTTCCGCATGGTGTGCACAGCCACATGCGGGAAATAAGCGGAACAATGCATTCCTATGGGTGCGGGATCGCCGCGATTCCGCAAAATAATGAGCATGCTGCGGTTTTTACCGCAAAGCGATTCCGCCGCGGTAAAAACCGCAGCATTGCGGAATCCCATAGGAATGCATGGGATGCTTATTTTTCGCGTTTTCGCGGCAAAATCGTGCGGTTAAAACTGCCGCGGAAACGCGAAAAAAACGCCACGTGTGAACTCAGCCTTAGCGGACTGCCATAGCGCAGTGAGAACCCAGCCTTAGAGGTGGCCAGGTCCATGCGAAGGGAGTTTGGCATGACAAACAAGGAATAAGATCGTTTAAATGGGATGGTGGCTGATAAATAATGTACAGCCGTGACAACATCTAATTTGTGCAGAGCCTTCTCGATCGGATGAGAAGGAACAGGACAAAAGGAAGGTAATACAATGTTCTTGTTTAGGTCGAAAGCCTAAACCTCCTTGGGGAGGAAGGAACAGGTGTCAACACTAACTTATCCTGGTGCAGGAAAAGAAAAGGAGCTGGACAAGAAACAGCAGCAAGCGCCGATAATCTAATAGAGGTAGCTATAAGGAAAGCTACCTTACAATCCAGATAACGAGCAGAAATCTATCTGAAGGGCTGAAGTGTTGGAGACTAAAGAGCCTCCAAGACCAGATTAAGTTCCAAAGGATCAAGGTAAACAGCGTGGTCTAGTGTGCGCTACCCCAGAAGAAAGGTCCAAACCTGAGGTCTAGAGGCCACATCTCTCTGAAATTAGTTGAGAGAACTAAGCACCAACCCTTACTGCAAGAAGGAAAGCAGTTCAGGCACAGAAAAGGACATTGGCGAAATTGCAGTAGACTCACCCCAGCAAAAGTAGGTCTTCCAAGAGCGGTCATAAATGCACAGCGAGGAGGGCTTCCGTGCCCAGATCATGGTTTGGATGACCGATTCTGACTGCTTTCAGAATCGCGACAGGGAGATCTTTATTAGGCCCAAAGATCTTAACAGCTTATTTACATATTAAGAAAAACGTGAATTCCTCTGGAATAAAATATCAGATCACAGATATCTAGGTATCAGCTTATTCAACTTGCTATGACCTTTATGTACATATAGACGGCTTTGGAGAGTTTCTCCTCCTACTAATGGATACAATTAAATAATAAACTGTAATAATTAGCTTAAAAAGTATTTAGGTTGTGTAATATTTTATGTTATAACTTGAAGTGTCAACTGAAAATTAGAATTTTAATAGGGAACTTACTTGCTGAGAAAATAAACAAAAGAATTGATACAAAAATTGTGGCGTGATAAAACACACATTCTGAAAGAGAAAAATGACACTGTTAACTAAAAGTAATACAAATTGAATTCAATTAAGAAAAAACACATAAAGTACCCCAAAAAACATAGTACAAATGTTTGAAGTCATTTAGTCAGTGCAGATAGACTACGAACAGCCATTAACAACGGACCACTGTGATTAGTCCTTTCTATGCTGGGTTCGGTGCTAAGCTGCCACTGACAGCAGTTGGTACAGATGCAACTAGAAACACACTGGTCATTTAAGAAGGAATGTTTCAGCAGAAAATAACTGAGTAAATCAGGTTTTTTATGACAAATATATTTCCTTCATTGTTTTTTTTTAAATTTTAATGAGTAAACGTCATTTTAATTTTTATTGAATAAATCATAATAAAAACTACACATGAAATTATCAAAATATTGTAATAAACCTACTGCTCTTTTTTTCCTCCTGGACGGATGGTTCATTTTAGAAATTCTAAATTTTGTATTTTATTTCACTTGCTTATATAGCGACAATAATTTCCACAGCACTTTACAGACATCATCACTACTAGGGAATTTACAATGTGAGCCACGTCTGTTTTTGGAGTGTGGGAGGAAACTGGAGAACCCAGGGGAAACCCACGCAAACATGGGGAGAACATACAAACTACTTGCTGATGTTTGCCTTGGTGGGATTTGAACCCAGGTACCAAGTGCTGCAAAGCTGCAGTGCTAACCAATGAGCCACAGTGCTGCCAATAAGTCATAAGTACAATCTGTTTTGAGTTACTGAGATTAGAGATGACATTTGGTATTAAGATTTTACATATCTTATGAGCAGCAACCACCTTCTCCTATTTTGATAATGTAAAAATCTGTCTTCACTCAACACATATTTTACTTGTGAATTGTCTCTTCAGAGAATAGGACTTGAACTCTAGTGTCAACTATTACAAGTAACAATCCTACAAGTCAATATCGACCCTTCACGACCTTGGGGGTTTTCAGTTTTTGCATTTTTGTCTCTTCTCAGAGCCATAACTTTTATTTTTAGGTTAATATGGCCATGTGAGGGCTTTTTTTTATGGCAGGACAGGTTGTATTTTTTGAACTACATCATTGGTTTTCCCATATCGTGTTCTGGAAAATGGGAAAAAAATTCAAAGTGCAGTGAAATTGGAAAATAAAAGTGCAATTCCCCAATTTTTTTTCACCATGCGCACTAAATGCTAAAACTGACCTGCCATTATGATTCTCCAGGTCAGTACGTGTTCACAGATACCAAACATGTCTATGTTATGTTTTATTTAAGTGGTGGAAAAAAAATATGCCATTTTTCGAAACTTGTAGCATCTATCAAGATCTGAGGCTGGGTGAGGGCTTATTTTTTGAATGCCGAGCTGTTTTATTGATACTATTTTGATGTAGATGAGATGTTTTGATCGCCCGTTATTGCAATGTTGCGGAAAAAACATAATTCTGGAGTTTAGATTGTTTTTCAAATTACGCCAGTTACCAAATGGATTAATTCTATATATATTTGGATAGATCAGGCGTTTCTGAACGCAATGATACCAAATATGTGTATTTTTTTTAATGGTTTATATTTTGAATGGAGCAATTTTTTTTCACAGAAATAATTGGAATAGTCAAGAGTTATATAAAATATGCATGAGGCAAAAGTGCTTAACACTAATTAAACATCCTGGAATATAAAAGTATAATATAAATGGAATTCTACAAATAATAAACAGATCCTATGCATAGACACTCACCCACCAACAACCCGACCTATGTTTCACTAATGCTTCACTATCATTATAACTAATAAAAGATTTATACTGCTTATATTGAATTGCTCCCTAGCACTAATTCTTCATTGATTTTCCTGTGCTATTTATTGTATACAAAGGCATCATTGAACTTCTGCCTATAATAAAACTGAGAATCATGAAAAGTGCAAGCTTTTTTTTTTTTTTTTTTTTTTTTTTTCAAATATGTGGAGACACCAAGGTCCCCTTCGCTGCCAACTTGGTAATCTCCTATGATGTTCAGTCACATGTTGAGCTTTAAAGGAGTCAAGATTTTCACTATACGGTAACGTGGTATTGCAATGTATAGTATAAGTGATCAGACCGTTGCATGTTCTTATCCCTTAGGCTACTTTTACACTTACCACTGTTTTTGCAGCTCATTATTGCGACCCGTTATTGCAGGCTGTATCGCCGCGATTTTTATGGTCTGCCGCAATAACGGGTCGCAAAAAAGCTTGCAGATCGCCGTTCCAATACTACTGAAATAGTATTGGGGAAAAAAAGGCGCTCCATAAAACCGGAAGTCACGGTGCGCCATGAAAAGTGCAAGTTTTTTTTTTTGTTTTTTTTTTAAATATGTGGAGACACCAAGGTCCCCTTCGCTGCCAACTTGGTAATCTCCTATGACGTTCAGTCACATGTTGAGCTTTAAAGGAGTCAAGATTTTCACTATACGGTAACGTGGTATTGCAATGTATAGTATAAGTGATCAGACCATTGCATGTTCATATCCCTTAGGCTACTTTTACACTTACCACTGTTTTTGCAGCCCGTTATTGCGACCCGTTATTGCAGGCTGTCTGCCGCAATAACGGGTCGCAAAAAAGCTTGCAGATCGCCGTTCCAATACTATTGAAATAGTATTGGGAAAAAAAAGGCGCTCCATAAAACCGGAAGTCACGGTGCGCCGCAAAAACAAACTTCCGTTTGTTTTTGCGGCCCCACTGATTTGCAATGGGGGCCATGTCCATACGCCGTATAAAATATCGAGCAGGCTCAATCTTTTATCACGGCCACAAATATGGCCCTCACGGCTGTACGGCAGACTGCGCACCATGGAATTTTTGAGGGCTGATTTTGTGGCCCCATAAAAATGTATTGGGGCCGCAAAATCGGCCAGCAAAAACACGGTAAATGTAAAAGCAGCCTTAAGGTGACTAAAAAAATAAGAGCAGAAAATAAAAATGAAATCTAACAAAATTAATTCTAAAATACAAAATATATATGAATCATGCTTTTTTACCACTTAAAAAATGGAATAAATAAGAATAACCATATTTGGTATCAGTGCGTCCTTAAAAGTTCGGTCCATTGAAATGTAAAGTTAATTGACCCATACAGTAAATCAGTAAATGTAGTAAAGACAAAAGAAAAAAATTTGAACTTAAGAATATTTTTTTGGGGGCACCACACTTTAAAAAAAACAAGAAGAAGCAACTAAAACTTTGTGTTTACCACAAAATGGTATTAATAAAACAGTCAGCTCTCTCCACAAAAAAAAAAAGCCACAACTCCATTGATGGAAAAATAAAGCATTATGGGTTTTGGAAAACGACTACACTTATCAATCTTTTTTAATGCAAGTTTGCTTTTGTCATAACCGGACTGACAATGAACACCAGAAAAAGAAAACCAAAAAAACTATACTGTAGTGCACTTTTTTCACTATTTCATCCTACTTAGAATTTTTTCACCGTTTTTCAGTACATTGTATGGTAAAATAAATATTGTCCTTGAAAGCTACAAACTTGTTCTGCAACAAGCTGTCAAATGGCAGCAAAATAAAATAAAGTTAAGACTTGAAAGAAGGGGAGGAAAAATCAAAAGAGCAAAAATGAACAATTGCTTTGGCGTTAAGAGGTTAAAGGGGATTTCAGGGCAAATAGCAAAGTTCCCCAGGGGCTTGAAGTTGTGAAAAAAAATTATAAAAATTTATCTATGAAACTTCTTGATAAGTGCTGTCTTCAGTTGGTTTGGCTGATACTACATTAAGTGGATTCCTTAGACTCTAATGCTCTCTGATGCTTAATGTGTGCTGAAGCCATGCTAATAATAAATGCAGAAAGAGATGCCACTGTTCCACCAGTAGCAGAACCACTGTGACCTGTGATTGGCAGCAGTGGTCAGTTGACTTTAGTCATGTGATGTTTTTCTGAGGATGTGCTGCCAATATCACCTGACCACCGCAGCCAATCACAAACCTTAGCAGTCCTGCTGCTGGTGGAAGGGTCATGTACCTCTTCCTGTGCACCACAGAGCAGCCTGCACTGGATCCAGGTGGGTACCTGTAGGTATCACTTATTTTATTATTTTTTTCAAAACACATGAGGAACATTTCTCTTTGTCCGAACAATAGCTTTGACATAAAAACCTGATTTAAACAATAGGCAATTTAAAGGGAACCTGTCACATTGTCTCTGTTCATGTACATCGGACTGCACTCGGATCTGCACTGCCCCATAATATAACATTTGGCCAAGTGCCATCCTATAAAACATCGGATAGCACTTGGCTATGTTATACGCTCGTGTGAGCGAGCACTTACAATGCTTCTTAGTCACCTTACTGAACGTGCTTGGGCATGCATAGAGATACCCCTCAAACCACACAATACACACTGATCGGACCGGACTGCACCGCCCTGTAGATAAGCCCTGAAAGGCAGTGGCCGTATCTTATATCGGCCAAAACTGCTGACAGGTTCCCTTTAATCTGCAGGTAACTAGCATTACAATGCTTCCTAGCCGCTTTACTGAAGGTACATCAACCTGGAGAAAATGAACTAGTATCTTAGTGGCTGTATCTTATAATCGGCCAAAACGGTTGACAGGTTCACTTTAAGGTTCCAGCAGGGCAAGGAAAATGTTTAAACATAACTTTTAATAGTTACCCTAAAAGGTAACTGCTGAAACCTCATTGTACCTTTTGGGAAGGTTTATTGTGATCAGTTACATTTACTGTATTCTTGCTGGCATTTACCTGCAGATTAACCTTCTATCTACACGTGAATAGTGTTTTCCAAGAAGACAGTTTCCATTTATGTTAAGTGCTTTTATGCTAACCACATACCCCCAATCAACTTGAATGACAAAATGTGGGAAGGAGTTCAGATTTATATACCTTATAAAAAAAGTACTGTACAAGAGTTGCTATTCTAATGTAGTAATAGTGACCATGCACCAAAAGGAGCTTGGAGAGGAATTTAAATCTTGCAATTGCATAGTCGCTGTTCCTTACAGCTTGTCTTCCTTCTTTACCCATAATACCTGGGGAAAAAAACAAACAAAATGAATGACGATTGATACATTTGCACAGGTAGCTGTGTACATATATATTTGAGCTAACAAAGTATTTCAGGCATGAAATCTGCTACGTGTAAATTCCGAAACTGTAATTATATAATTCAACTTTGAAAAGGAAACAAAATTCAGATGGAACTCTACAACCCACAAAAGAAATCAAACTCACCTATGCCAACATGAGCTTCTTGTATCATGCTTACATCATTTGCACCATCACCAACAGCAAGTGTGATGGGCTTCTCAGGAGAGATTTTTAATAACCTTACTACCTAAAATCAGAAAAATATGTAATCAAGTTACAAAAAAAGTGTCTACTGCAAAATGCCTTACATAAATTATGAGAAAATTGAAAAGATACCTTTGCTTTTTGTAATGGTGCCATTCGACAGCACAGCACTGCAGAACAGTTTTTAGATACTTCCATGAATAGTTTTTCATGTTCCCTGAGCGCAAGAGAGAGGCTAGCACCATCAACAACTAGCCCGTGTTGAATCACATGATCTTCTTTCAGTCTAAAGACAGAAATAATGAAAAAAAAAAATATTTGAATTTTCAATGAAAGATTAAATTGAAATAAAAAACAAAGTGTAACTGCACTTTCTGTAAATTTTTGACATGTCAGATGTTTTAATTCATTGGTAGTGGTGGTGCCAAGTCCCCCACTGTCACTAAAACCAGAGAAGCAGAAGGGCTGAGAAGTCTTTGAGAAGAGCAGCAATTGCCAGAGCGCTTCTGCTCTAAACTAACCCAGTTTACCTATGCACAGGATTCATTGATAACTTTAGACAACCAAAAAGACAGAGTAACCGTATTAAAAGTGCTGTTTTTTCACTTACCGCCTGTCAAGCTGTCGTAGCTGCTCAGCACATTCATGGTCTGATTTTTGTTGAACAAGTTCTAAAATATTCATAGTTCTGTGAAAATGTCCACAGGACAAGCTGACACTGACGGCTGTCTCATGTTTGTCTCCTGTCAGCACCCACACTTTTATTCCTGCCAACCGCAGGGCTTCAATTGTTTCCTGGACCTTATCCTGGAGCCTAGAAGCAGATTTCAAAGAGAAACTTTACATGCAAAAGAAAAAAAAAATGAAAAAACAACAAAAAGGAAAACTGTGCAGAGAAATGGGCTTTTGCTGGATACAGTATAACAACTACTTCTGTCTCTGATCTGTCTATTTTAGAATTCTTTGATCACACAACATACTGCATATGCCAAACTTTTGGATCAATATGAGGAGGGAGCTTGCTATAAGCACATCCTTGATAATTGCCACATAAGTGTTCTTACTTGTCTTCAACACCAGTTGCTCCCAATACCTCCAGGTCTCTTTCAATTAGGTCAAATACATTACTCAGGCATTCTTCTCTTTGATGTAATGCTGTACGGGCTGAATGAAGATTTTGGTTTATTTCTTGATACTCTTCTGGAGTGAATTTTCTATAGGCCATACACAATGTACGAAGTCCTTTCTAGAACAAGAATGTACAAACCCAATCAGAATAAAAAGTTAAGTTTGGCTGCAAAACACAAAAACATGTAATATTACATGTTACGGTGCAAAAGTTTTAGGCAGGTGTGGTAAAGGCAAAAAAAATGCGGTAAAGTCAAAATACTTTAAAAATGTACGTGTTAATAGTTTATTTTTCACAAACGTGTACAATTATACACAGAACTCAGCAGTGAGATTGTTTCAAGCATCTTGGACACTAACCACAGATGATCTGTGGACCCCTCGAGTAATCCCAGACAGACTCGATGTTGAGATGAGGGCTCTGTGGGGGCCATATTACTAACAGGAATCATTGTTCTTCCTTCTGCTGAAGACAGTTTTTAACTAGAGATAGGTGAACCCAAACAGTAAAGTTTATGGTCCGTACTGAAAACCTACTGTTCGGGCATGGACTTCTTTGGTACCCAGAACAGCGGGTGTTTCCCAAGCTGTCATCTGCCTGACAGCAAGATTATTACCACCAGTCACAGTGGTGTGGCTCTCACGCTGTCAGATGACAGCGTGAGCTAGCAATTGTGATCGGCGGTAAAAGTTTACCTCCGGGCCAGGCGTCTGCTGATGGGAGTATTCGTGCCATCAGTCTACGCCTGCTGTTGCTAATAACAGTTAGGCGGCTGATGGGAGTATTTATCAGCCGATGCTTGCGCTATAAACAAATAAAAAAAAATGGGGTGGGGGTCTCTTCTATTTCTGATGACAAGCATGACAAAACTGACAGCTCGGGCTACAACCCTCAGCTGTCAGCTTTATATCATGGTTGGTTAGCAAGAACAGAGGGGTCCCCACTTCATTGTTTTTTCTTTTCATTATTTAAATACATAATTAACAAAAAACAGCGTGTGGTCCCTCCCATGTTTGACAACCAGTCAAGCTAAATCAGACAGCAGGGGGCTGGTATTCTCAGGCTAGTAAGGGGCCATGGATATTGCCCCCAGCCTAAAAATAGCAGTCCACAGCTGCCCCTGAAGAGGTGCATCTATTGGATGTGCCAATTCTGTCACCTTTCCTGACTTTTCCCACTTGCCCTGTGGCAGGTGGGGGTTAATATTTGTGGGGTTGGTGTCAGCTGTTTTTTGGCCGCTGCTATAAAGCCAATTAGTGACAAAATGTACATAATAAACACAGCAAGAATAAAGTCCTTTATTTATAAATGAAAATACACACCAAAAAAACTACCATATCCCTTACCTGTCCAACATACAATCCCACACCGTAATCCATGTCTGCGAGAAGTGGTTTTCAACCTGGACGGTGCCACAATGTGACCGTCCAGGCCAAAAACCACAGCAGCGAGGTTACCGCAGGTCACTGAAGCTGCGTTCCCAGCTCACTTCACTAGGAGCTGGGCCCCTGAACTGCAGTGACCTCAGTGAGTTTACTACAGTTCACAGTGAGAAATTTACTATAATGAGGCAGCAGAGTTACTCTATACTCCATCTGGCCTCTGTTCAGAAGTGTTGTCCTTTTCAGAGGTGCACAAAACTGTGGACAACCGCGATTTTATGCACGCTAAAAAAAAAAAATACCGACACCACTGGATCATATGCCAGACAGCATCCACGATGCCTTCATCTGACTTATTGTAGGAGATCTTCCGCCGCTGCCATATGAATCATGTATTTTCAGGGATTTACATGAAAATCCCACTGTAAGCGATCAGAGTAGAATGCAGGATAAACGTGACCTGAGCTTTACGGCAATGATTGGGAAGCAGACTGAACAAAACAGCAGCAGGTCAAGAATTTGTTTTATTTTTTATGCCATTCCTTGTGCGGTATAAGTGATTAGAGTCTAGACTACTATCTTCATGTCACTACGATTACAGCGATACCAGAATTATAGCTTTTTTATGTTTGGCTGCTGTCACACACTAAAAGACGCTTTTTTTTGCAAAATAAAGTTTTTGCATCACAATATTTTGATAGCTATAATTTTTCCGGACTACTGCAGACAGTCATGTAAGGGCTTGTTTTTTGCAGAAGAGTTAACGTTTATATTGAAACCATTTTTGGCAACAAC
This sequence comes from Dendrobates tinctorius, assembly GCF_039654945.1. Lineage (NCBI taxonomy): Eukaryota > Metazoa > Chordata > Amphibia > Anura > Dendrobatidae > Dendrobates > Dendrobates tinctorius. The sequence continues at coordinate 17,408,838 of NW_027361728.1, forward strand.
GCAGAACGATCAAAAAACAGCAATTCAGGAATTATCTTTTTTTTTAATGCTGATCACCGTGTGGTAAAATTGATAAGACAGCTCTACTTTTCGAGTCAGTATGATTACAGCATTACCACATCGTTTTATTCTGAGAGCTAAAACTTTTCTATTTTTGCGTTAATGGAGCTGTATGGCGGCTTGCTTTTTTGAGGGAAAAAGATGACGTTTTCAGAGATACCATTAATAACATTCATCTTATTGTTCGCATTATATTCCACCTTCTGTCCAGCGGCATGATGAAAAAGTATATTTTTTGCTGCATTTTTCTGGTCTTCAACTGAAGGGTTAACTATTGTGACAGTTTTATAGGTCAGGTAGTTTTGGATGCGGCGATACCAAATGTGTGTACTTTATTTGCTTATTTTTGCTTTTTTTTTTTACATAAATATAGTCATTTATTACCGTAGTTTTTCCTTTTTTTCATGATTATTTTTTAAAAATATTTTTTTCATTTTTTTGGTACATCAACTTTCGCTGCACTAATCGCTGATCATTAGAGAAGCATCTCTCACACAGGGAGGAGGTGTGTTAGCCCCTGCTCTGAGCAGTAACTTACATAACACATACCTGGATGACTCCAGCGGACATCTTTCGGCCCTGGGTCACCATGGAGACAATCGCGTTGTTCCAATCGGAGTAGAGGCGGAGCTCCCTCCGTCTGCGATGCCAATTGATGTCGCTGTCAATATTGACAGAGGCATCAAAGGGCTTAAATACCTGTGATCGATGCCAAGACCGATTGTGGGCGTTCCTGCAGGGTGTTGGTTCTCGCGTTCAGCAGACACCTGTATTTGATTGCGTCTGCGCTCGGAGTGATCCTGCATGATCGTCACGCATGGCTGTTTGCAGGAATACACCTCCCTCAGTACCGTACATATACGACGGAAAATGTGAAGGGATTAAGGACACTGGCTGCATGCCTGTTGCAGAATAAATTTGGAGCCAGACACCTCCCTGATGATATTTGCATGATGGTTAAAAGGGAAGGTGCCATTAAAAAAAAAAAAAAAAAACTTTTTCAACATTTGAAAAAATTTAATGTATCAATGTTTTTTTTTTTTAATATAATTTGTTTTAATTAAGTAAAATATGAAAAAAACTTTTAAAAAGTTTGATATTTCCACTTTTAAACACTAGGGGGAGCAGCTTCTGAAATTTGCAATGAAAACCTTGTGTACAACTAGCTCACATTACCACTACAGTAAAAGTGGGAGGGAGCTGTTCACATGTGTGACATCACTCCTCTCCTCCCCTTCTGGGTGTTTGCAAAAGAATAAGAGAGGATAAAGTTTATGTCACTGTGCCGAGCAATTTTGCTTACTTGCCAGTATAACTTCGCAGTCACAGACAGTGTCACCGAGTACGGACGACAGCACTGATTCTGTTAACTAGTGCTTCTCACTGCATCAAAAGCGGAGGTTAGACACGTGGAGTGACACTCGTAGAGTAACACATGCTGGGATTAGACACAGGACTGAGTGTAGTGAATCACATGATGGGATTAGATACAGGGCTCTGTGCAGTGTACCACACAGGATGGGATTAAATACGAAGTATCTCATATGTAAAGTGTGACACCACTCTATCCACTTGTATACCCCCTGCTCCATCCACTTAGTGGTGGAAAGGGGGAATTAAGGTATGACCCTGCTTCATCCACTTCTGTGGGAGAAGTATTGTAATTTGTGAACCCGCTCTGTCCACTTCTATGGGAGTAGGGGTGTAATGTAATGGGCATTAAAAAAATTAAGATACATACACTTGGGTGTATCACGAATGATAGGATCAGATACTTATCTCTGAAGCGCACAACACATGATAGCATTAGATACCCTTCTAAGTATAGTACATCATCATCATCACCCCCCTTCCCCGCAGAGACCATCATGACCACCCCCTTTTCCACAAAGCCCCTTACCACCCCCTTCTCCGCTCAGCTCCTCATCATCACCTCCTTCTCCGCACAGCTCCTCATCATCACCTCCTCCTCCACACACAGCCCCTCATCATCACCTCCTTCTCTGTACAGCTCCTCATCATCACCTTCTCCTCCACACCACCCCTCATCACCTCCTTCTCTGTACAGCCCCTCATCATCACCCCCTTCTCCACACAGCCCCTCATCATCACCTCCTCCTCTGCACAGCTCCTCATCATCACCTTCTCCTCCACACCACCCCTCATCACCTCCTTCTCTGTACAGCCCCTCATCATCACCCCCTTCTCCACACAGCCCCTCATCATCACCTCCTCCTCTGCACAGCTCCTCATCATCACCTCCTCCTCCACACACAGCCCCTCATCATCACCTCCTTCTCCACACACAGCCCCTCATCATCACCCCCTTCTCCACACACAGCCCCTCATCACCTCCTCTTCTGCACAGAACCTCATCATCACCTCCTCTTCTGCACAGCCCCTCATCATCACCCCCTTCTCCACACAGCCCCTCATCATCACCACCTTCTCCGCACAGCTCCTCATCATCACCTCCTTCTCTGCACAGCCCCTTCATCATCACCTCCTTCTCCGCACAGCTCATCACCTCCTTCTCTGCACAGCTCATCATCACCTCCTCCTCCACACACAGCCCCTCATCATCACCTCCTCCTCCACACACAGCCCCTCATCATCACCTCCTCCTCCACACACAGCCCCTCATCATCACCTCCTTCTCTGTACAGCTCCTCATCATCACCTCCTCCTCCACACCGCCCCTCATCATCTCCTCCTTCTCTGTACAGCCCCTCATCATCACCCCCTTCTCCGCACAGCCCCTCATCATCACCTCCTTCTCTGTACAGCTCATCATCACCTCCTCCTCCACACCGCCCCTCATCATCTCCTCCTTCTCTGTACAGCCCCTCATCATCACCCCCTTCTCCGCACAGCCCCTCATCATCACCTCCTCCTCTGCACAGCCCCTCATCATCACCCCCTTCTCCACACAGCCCCTCATCATCACCTCCTCCTCCGCACAGCTCCTCATCATCACCTCCTTCTCCGCACAGCTCCTCATCATCACCTCCTTCTCCGCAAAGCTCCTCATCATCACCTCCTTCTCTGTACAGCCCCTCATCATCATCCCCTTCTAGGTACAGTGTCTCATCATCACTAACCTAATAAGCTTCCCCCAATTCCCTGTGCAACCCTCCAATATGCTGGCCCATATAGTAACATTATGTATGTCTCTTTGCCTCTAAAATACATCCTCAGGCCATTCTCACTTTGTCCCATGTGCTCATGCCTCATCTGATCACTGACAACCACAGCACACAGTGCTTCCTGTTATCGGGAATGCACTTGATAGGACACTGGCCCCTTCCCCTCACAGGAGCAGCTTCATTCTAGCCTCTACCCTCGCAGCTGTGGCTCCAAGTAAATGGCTCCCAGGGGGCATGCCCGTGTCACAGCTGGAGGCAGTAACAATGCAGGACATGCAGTTGAAGAGCGACTGCATACTCCTATGTACACAGGCTGCTGTATTTGAGGTGTGTCTCCTGCTCAGACACTTACACATCAGTAAATCCAAATGGCAGCTCCCAGTGACTGAGGAAAAAAATAGTAAATAAAAAACTGTTAAAGCGGTGGATTTAGGCTATGTGCCCACGTAGCGTTTTAAACCAGACACTAAAAACCGGACTCCTTCCCAGAAATCGCGCGTTTTTTTCTGCGCAATTTTACCGCGATTATGTTCGCGATTTTCGCATGCAAAATTCAAGCACTTTCCAAGCGATTTGAAGCATCGCTTGTAAAGTGATTGACAGGTTGGTCACACTCGTCAAACATAGTGCTTGACAAGTGTGACCAGCTTTTTACTATTGAGGCAGCCTATGCGGCATCAATAGTACAAGATAGAATGTTAAAAATGATAAAAAAAAAAAATAAAAAAATCGGGGTATATTTACCTTCCGACGACCCGCGCTGTCTCAGCGACGCTCCCGTTCCCAACGATGCCTTGCGAGACCTGTGATGACGTTGGTCTCACGTTGCTATAATGATCTCACGAGACCACTAGAGTAACGTGAGACAATGTCATCACAGGTCCTTGCCGCAAGGCATTACTGGGAACGCTGAGGCCCGGGAAGGCTGCGCGCGACGCCGGAAGGTAAATATACCCAGATTTTTTATTTATTCTTTTTTTTTTTTACAGGGGGATGGCACCCAGGGCCTGGAGGACAGTCTTCTCTCCTCCACACCGTGGGTACCATCCGCACATGAGACGCTTAACTTTGCGCATAGCCACATGCGGGAAGTAAGCGGTTCTCATACATTCCTATGGGTGCGGAATCGCGGCAATTCTTCGCTATTCCGCAAAAAGAATGAGCATGCTGCGATTTTTTTTTCGCGATGTGATTCCGCCGCGGAAAAAAGCGCAGCATTAGCACAGCATGTGCGGAATGCCATAGAAATGCATGGGGTGCGTTCTGTACGAGTTTTTTTAAACGTTTTTGCATCGTTTTCGCGCCGAAAATCGCAGCAAAAACGCTTAAAAATCGCATCGTGGGCACACAGCCTTAAAGTTGTATTAAAATAACTGTTGATTCTAAAATCAATTAATACAGAAACAAAGTGTAGCATCTTCCCCTCAAGTATCTGCCCATATTTCTCAGCATTGAGGACACCATAAATCCTGACCAAATCTCCAGCTGTATTTGCGGAAATGCAGACCCACACTTGCAACAAACCTCCACTATGTTTCATTGTGAAATGCAGACACTCATAATTGAGCCACTCCAGAGCCTTTTTAGCATGTTGTCTGTTGTAGGGCAAAAATGCGATGAGAATTGACTTGCTGCAGATTATTTTCTGCACCAAATCTGCAAGTCAAAAATACTCAACGTGTGTACGACACTTCAGGATTTTCATTCACTTTCCTGGCTTCAGATTTTGTTAACAAATCCACAAGGAAAAAAACGCAATGTGTGCACACAGCCTAAGCCAGGCGGGTTAACCAGAACTATTGTCTGGACTTGTTGCTTTATGATTTACTTTATACAGGAAAAGAGCTGTATTTGAGTTTCCTTTTGATGTGGTTTATGAGGACTGAAATAAACCAGCTGGATTTTAAACAGTAAGGTTTCCTGTGATACTTAGATCGCTCCCAAGAGAGTAGTATTGCTAAAATATATGAAAAATATCTACCTGGCCTAATGCAGCTGGTGTATTTACTTTGAAATCAGAATGCCAGTGTCAGACCACTTTGTTCTTTGGGTCAGTACTATTAGAGCAATACCAGATTTGTATAGCCATTTTCATTATTTGGCACTTTTGCACACTAAAAATTAAGATTTTTGGTACTCACTGTAAAATCTCTTGCTCGTACGCTTTATTGGGAGACACAGGAACTATGGACTAGTCTGCTGCCACCTGGTGTCTGATACCAACAATACATCTTAACATTAAAATTCAACTCCTCCTCGGCCAACTATGTTTCGCCCGCTAGCACCAGGGCTGTGGAGTCGGTAAGCCAAACCTGCGACTCAGACTCCTCAATTTCCCTTACACCGACTCCGAATCCAACTCCCACACATATTGCTTATATTTAAGTGAAAAATTTATTGTAGTACAATGTGAACCTCAGACATTTAATCATTTTTATGATCCAATAATCAAGATATTTAGATAGAACAGAATATATATTGGTGTACTACCCGGTTTTCATTCTTTTTGGTACAGATACGATATGGATAGACAGATATGGATAAATGGATAGAGCAGATTTCTAATCTGCTTTTGCTAATGAAAACATTATCTATGAGCTCAAAAACCTTTCAGGTGATGCAGTTTTTTAAAAAGATGATCAGCTTTTGCAGCTGAAAAACGTATCCTCAAAAAACACAGGAAAAACGCTGTGTGTGAATGTAGCCTTAGATCAGGAATATAACAGCCATTTATAGGACATTTCATAACTTTCCCAAACTCCTATGAAAAAATATTCAGCACATCCTGCATTGAATTACTATACCCAATTTATTATATATTTTAGGAGTCGGAGTCGGTCCATTTTATACTGACTCCAACTCCGACTCCACCAAAATGAGCACCGACTCCGACTCCACGACTCCGACTCCACAGCCCTGGCTAGCACCAGACCTCCTCAGTTAATTAGTAAGCGGTAAGAAAAGCAAAAACAACTAAAGCATGAAGACATTAACTAAAAAGCATAACCACGTCTAAAGAAGAAAACAACTAAAATTAATCCCGGACTAGGCAACCAAAGGTGGACGTAGTGTTCCCCAATGAAGAATACCAGAAAGATGTTACAGAGGAGTACCAAAAATCATTATTTCTTAGTCGCTTAACTGGGGGACATGGGAACCATGGGACGTCGTAAAGCTGTCCTTGGGGTGGGAATAGCAAACATATATTATACTATTACCACGGAAGTATGTGCTCTTGCTTAGGTTGCTGCCTGCTGCACCTTCCTGCCAAGACCTGCATGTGATGCTGCAAAAGTATGGACCCTGTAAAACTTAGAAAAGGTATTAACAATGACCAAGTAGCTGCTTTAAAGAGTTGCAAGACAAATGCCTGGTGAAGTATGGCCCAAGAGGCCACCACATTTAGCGTAGATAGAGCCCTAACCCTGAATGGGGGATATCTGGCCCCTACTCAATATGCTTTGATAATGGGCGATCGAATCTGGCGAGCAATGGTCGCCTTAGAAATGGCTAGGCCTTTGTGAGGACCTCCCGGAATGACAAACAAGAAAAGTGAACGCTGGAATGGCGTTTGGCAGTCGAGTATCGCTGCACCCCTCTGACGACTTTCAGCTAGGGCAATGCTCTCTCAATAGGAAGAGAGGGCGAAGGGCAGAAGGAAGGTAAGACAATGTCATCATTATAAGGTAGAAATCCAAGACCACCTTAGGAAGAAAAGATGGAAGCCAGTGCAGGATGAAGTAAGGAATGCGATAAAAAAAGGCAGCCAGCTTCGAAACCCACCTGATGGAGCTAAAATCTATAAAGGACAGTCGAGTTTATAGGAGACGGACTGCGAGATGTCCAATTGGCTCAAAGAGGGTGGGGACTGAAAAATATCCATACAAGATCGAGATTCCAAGGATCGATGGGTGGCTGATATGGCAGCCTAGCATGTGCCACTCCCTGGAGAAAAGCCTAGACCCATGGCTTAGAAGCCAGATAACTTTGAAATAAAATTTTTGAGGCGGACACATGACCCTTGAGAGAGCCAAGGGCAAGTCACGACTCCAGGCCAGAATACAAAAAGGAGAGAAGCACAGGGAAATAGAAACACATTGGAGCAAAGTTGCTGAATTCACACCAATGAAAAGTAGGCTTTCCAAGTGCGATGGTAGATACACAATGAGGAGGGCTTTCATGCCTTAATCATAGGCTGAAGAAAAGGATCCAACAGTACTCAAACCCTCAGAATTTCACCTTCAAGAGACATGCCGTTAAACTAAGTGATTGTAAATTCTAATGGAAGAGAGGACCCTGAAAAAGAAGATCTGGGAGGTCCGGGAGAGCTAAAGGGACGTCTGCCAAGAAGTTGATCACGTCCTCATACCAGGGTAACCCTTTGTTCTGATGTCCTTCAGAACCCTGAGTAGCAGGGCAGAGGTGGCAACAAGAATGAGAGGGTGAACTGAAACTAAGGGGTTCCCTACGTGTCGACTGCAACCGTCAAAGCATCTCAGCACATGGCCACAAATATGAACACCTTGTGGTTTACCCTAAACGCCATTAGATTGATGTCTGGAGTGCCCCACCGAAGACTGATCTACTGAAGACCTCCAGATAAAGTAACCATTCTCCTGTGGATAACCCATAACGGCTTAAAAAAATCTGCAGCCCAATTGTCCACTTAGGGTATATGAATTGTCGAGATCTCTGTCTTCAGTCAAATCCAAGATCCTTGCAACCAGTGCCATGGCGGATCAACTCGGAGTTCCGCCCTGATGGATGATATAAGCCACTGCGGTGGTATTGTAGGACTGAATCTGCACAAGTAAAACAGAGCAGGTGGTGCTAATAAAGAAGTGACAGGAGGAGACTAAGATTTTCAGTACGTTGATTGAGAATTGCCTCTCCCATCTCTTCCATGAGCCCTGAACAGAGAAATGACGAAGGACTGCTCACCATCCAAGGAGATTGGAGTACATCATCAGAACCTGTTGCTAAATGGGGAGAAAGGAGCGACCATAGTATAACAGGGGCAATGTTAACCACTGTCCGAGAGACTGATGGATAGAAGATGGTAACCGAACAGGTCGATCCAGAGTGCACCAACGTCTCCCAATAAGATAGAAGGGTATTCTGCCTTGGCCTTGACCTGAGGGGGAATCTTCTCTGTTCGCCTCAATGTCCAGATGCCGACTAGAGAGCATATCTTTTCTCCTCTGGGACTCTCGCCTGGACTGTGTCGAATATCATCCTCAGAAAACGTAGCTGTTGCACCAGAAACAGAGAGGACTTTGCCCTGTTTGAAAATCCACCTAAAGGGAGTGTCCAAGACAATCTGGAGTCGGAGTCGGTGCTCATTTTGGTGGAGTCGGAGTTGGACAATCTGTAGGCTCTTCAAGTTCTTTGAATAAGAAAGAGCCTTAATGAGAAAGTAGTCCAAGTAAGGGATCACTACAATCCCTCCAGTCAAAAACAGTGCAATAACTGGGGCCAAGACCTTTGTAAAAACTCTGGACACTGTGGCCTATCCAAAGTGAAGGGCAACAAGCTGAAAATGATCTTGGTTGACTGCAAAAGTTGGGAAACCTCTGTTGAGCCAGAGTGAAATATGAACAGAAGTATCCTGAAAGTACACTAAAGACAAACTCTCTGGGACAACCCCTTCTCATACCCCAAGCTTGGCCCTGATAAAATGAAAAAGTTTATACTCATCTACGGTACAGGCACTGTTCTCGCGGTGTTGGCACTTGCTCTCCCCGGGGCTCCTGTGCAGTTTTTGCGATACGTGACCCCGGCGCCCAATCAGCGCTGGTGTTGCTGTTCCCACCTTCTGTCGAATTGAACATGAATACGAAGTCCGGGTTGCAGCTGATCTCTGACTTTCTCTTTATGCTCAATTTGTACAGAGGCGGGGGACAGTGAGATGCCAGTGCCGATTGGGCACCGTTGTCATGTGTGAAAATAACCGCATGGGAGCCCTGGGGAGAGCGAGTGCCAACACCGCAGGTACAACACTAGCACGGGAAGCAAATATAGCTTTTTAATTTTATCAGGGTCAAGTGTGGGGTATGATAAAAAGGTTTGTCCAAGTAGTGGACAACTTATTGAAGTGGCGCAGCCAGACCTTTTCAATTATTAGCCTTAGGTCCAGGACAGTACGCCCTGAGCCGTCTTTCTTAGGTATGACAAACAGATTTGAGCAGAACCCCTTGAAACGTTCTAGAGGTAGGGCAGGAAAAATGACCCCTGCCTGAAGAAAAGACAAGATGGCCCGGCTAAAACTCAATCATATGATTGAGCTCCTATGGGGTCAGAATCTGGAAAAACGATCCTGAAAAAGGGATATGAAGTGACTGGGTGTGCAACATCCGGACTCCATCTTCTGTTCCATGTAAACATGTCGTCATATGGTGGGCGGGTAGAAGTCAAAAAAGGACTAATTGCTCCAGGTACCTGATGACCGACAGCGTCAAGATATACATTCTTGCCATAACGACGAGCGAGGATACGGGGAGAATAGTACAAGCTGTACTCACCATTGCTTCATGAGGTGAAATGACAATCTAAGATATATAGCACAAAAAAAGAAGAAAAAAAAAGGCCATGTCTGCCTAAAACTGACACTAATCTTAATTGAGGATGCCTGATGCTAGCAGGTGAGGTAAAGTTTGCTGGAAAAGATCCAACTTTTTTTTATTTTTTTTTTTTAAAAGATGTATTACTAATGTCAGCTTCTAGATGGCAGGAATAACCTATGGTTCCTGCGCTTCCCAATGAAGGGACCGAGAAACAATATTTTACAAAATATATTTTGCATTTGATTCGCCATATTCTGAGAGCTGTAACTGTTGTATTTTTCTACAAACAGAACAGTATGAGGGCTTTTTCTTGCAAAATGAGTTGTGATACCATTTTTTTTTTTTTTATTTTTTTTTACATACTAGTTTTTTGATCACTTTGTATTCCTTTTTTGCATACCGGCATGGTGAAAAAGGTACATTAGCATTTTTATTTATTTTCTTTACGATGTTCAAATAATGATTAAGTGTCATAGCTTGACCGTTTCCTGGTGCAGCGATAGCAATTGTGTGTGATTTTGTTTTGCTTATTTTTGTTGTTAGAAAATACAAAAAGGGGGGAAAACTTTACAACAAAGCCAAATACGTGTAGAAAACGGTGTGTGTATATATATATATATATATATATATATATATATATATATATATATATATATATATATATATATTTGCTGAAGAGCATAGCAACTAACTGTGGTTAGTTCTAGCAAATCATAATTATCCTCCATCCCATAGTCCCATGCCCATATACCCATCATACATATCCAACATCCCATAGTCGAGTGCCCATATACACATCACACATCCTCCATCCCATAGTACCATGCCCATATACCCATCATACATATTCGCCATCCCATAGTCGAGTGCCCATATACCCATCACACATCCTTCATCTCATAGTCCCATGCCCATATACCCATCATACATATCCTCCATCCCATAGTCCCATGCCCATATACCCATCATACATATTCGCCATCCCATAGTCCCGTGCCCATATACCCATCATGCATATCCTCATCCCATAGTCCCGTGCCTATATACCCATCATACATATCCACCATCCCATAGTCCAGTGCCCATATACCCATCACACATCCTCCATCCCATAGTCCCGTGCCCATATACCCATTATGACATCATCACCATGGCAACTGTTATGACAACCATCAACATTGCAACCTATTAAGACATCATCGTCACCATGGCAAGCATTATGACATCATAATGAGGGGTGGGGCTTGCAACCTATGATGACATCAGCATCGCCATGGCAACCATTATGACATCATAATGAGGGGCGGGGCTTGATACACACTTTTTCCCCATTATGTAGATAGGGGCAAAATTGTTTGGTGAATTGGAACGCACGGGGTTAAAATTTCGCCTTACAACATAGCTTAGGACACTCTCGGGGTCCAGACGTGTGACTGCCAAATTTTGTGGCTGTAGCTGCGACAGTGCGGATGCCAATCCCGGACATACACACACACACGCACACCCACATTGAGCTTTATATATTAGATATATTATATCATGTGTTTAGTTTACAAACAATATTATATTTAACTATTTTTCCCTATCCATTACTGGGGTTACCCCAAGTTTTTGGGACCATTTCTATATATATCTTGGCTTTATAGGGACTGTATGGATATGTGGTATTTGAAGTACATATTTATGTCTATATGCTATCCCCGGGTGTACCCACTTGTTTTCTGTATCGGCGGTGTTCTCACTTTTTATGTGATTTTAATATAATTTTCAATAAACGTTATATATTTATTAAAAACGTGTACTTCAGTTTTGTTGTAAACGTTCCCCCTTTTTTGGATTTTCTATGTTATTTATGCTTTACGGCCACAAAAACAAAGGGTAACTAGTTGGTGTATTTATTTTTGTTTTTACATAAAATCTATGTATTTAGTGCCAAAACAGTTATATTTTGCTATTTATGCACACATTTTATTTATTTTGTTTTACACATTTTTACTAATTTTACTTTAAACATTTTTACTTAGTCCTACTACGAGACTTGGATATTTTTCACTTTGACTGCAGATCTCATGCACGGCAATACTTCTGTAACGCAGTGTATGAGGACCTGTCGGTTTCACACTGACACAGCCTGTTTGACCCTGCTTATGGTGCTTATGGCAGGGCCCAACAGATCACAATGCACTGAAGAGATTATGGTTGTAGGGTCTCGATAAGTTTAAGGAGGAGGCCTTCTCCCTCTGTAAAAAAAAAAAAAAAAAAAAAAAAATCTAAATGCTGATGTGATTAACAGAGGCATCTATGGGGTTAAACTGCCACAATCAGTGCCAAATTTGATTGTAGCTGATGGTCTGCTATAATAAGTTTACACCCACTACATTTTTACCTTTCAGGCAGCATTATTTACTAAACTTCTCAGCGCCATCAGGATGAAGTAATTCCCTTGCAACAGACTGATGGATCCGTACACCCCAAATGAGCATGCAACACTAAAAGACATCTTTTAGTGCAGGGCTAAAACTAATTTGCTGTAGCCATGAGGTTTTGCACTGAGTCATGAATAGAAGTAGCTAGATGCCATCACTGATACTTTTATATGTCTGTTATCTAACTGTATCTTCCTGCCAACTAAGGAAGGGGTGGGCTAACACCAATTAGTATAAATAGGCGGAGCTGCTGTAGCACTTAGGTAACTGGGAAGCTGCTGTGGAAAAGGAGAGGTTCACTCTGATGAATCAGGGCTTTGTCCCCCAAGTTAATAAAGTGTTTATGCCAGAAAACTGGTATAAAAAACACTAACTTTCTGCGCAATGCAAAGGTGAGCAAACATTTTGCATATTTTGGCATTTCCACTTCAGTGAAAAACTTTCCATTTCCACTTTGTGGAGAACTCAGGGCAGAAAGGGGGCATGACTGCACCCACCTGTCAAATTCTTCAAAAGCGGTGACGCTTTTTATGCCAAAAATATTACGCCAGTAACTCACTGGATTAACACGTCAGGTGTGGCGCACAGAAGTCAGTGATAAAATGCATTGAATTCATTAAGTGGCGTGCGTTTCTTAATGAATTAGGTGCATCTTATTTCTGCCCCTCATTATGACTCTGACTCAAAATGTTTGCTACAAGAGCAGAGGGGTGGCAAAAAGGCGAGCTAAATCATGAGAAATGGTTCATACAGTTTGCTGGACATTTTTGGACAACCCATCACAAGTGGTTGAATTATATTTTCAGACAAAAATGCCACATGGAAATATTAAAGACATGAAAAAAATATATGTAATAAATAAAACTTACTAAAGCAAATTCATCTACATGCAGTCTCGTTCTATCTATTTCCCCATTTTTGGCGTTTGGAAGGATGGCAGACTCCGCTCCTTTGGTGAAAAGTATCTTTTCCCCTGGAAGGAATTAAGGACATTTATACTCATTAAAAAAAGCCATTCTTAAAAGCTATGGACACATTTGCACAGATTTGTTCCACAAATGCAAATGGTCGCAATTTAAATTGTCCTATTATTTTGCTCCCGTTGAGTCTGTGTGACTCCTGCACATGGCTGGATGTGCTAGCAGCACACTACACCTGGTTGCTCTTGGCATGGGCTGATTTTGTTTTCTCTCTGCCCTATTTCTTCATGCTCTAACTATTAGAGACAGTAGCAAGAAAGAGAGAGAAAGATTGTATACAACGAAGACTGCAGTTAAAAGGGATAAAGGACCCATATCCTGCTGCTGGATAGATTATACAGGCAATGCCGACAGAAAATGAATCCTCAGCAGAATCTGCAGAGATGGTGGACAGTAGTGAAGAACATATAAAAAGCATTAGTGTGAAGGAAAGATCACACATAGCAAGCATTAGTGTAGAGGACAGAACTCGCAACATTGCACAGGGCAGAGGAAATTACTTTTGAGCCGTAAGAAGGATAAATCAGAATAGTGATGAAGTTGTGCTGATACATGAAGGCAGCAGCATCCTGTACATTGACCTTACATGTATCATGAAGTGTGAGGAACTTGCCCACCATACATGTAATATCTGAAACTAGAAGAAGTTTGAAACTGCATATGAGGGGGCCTGAATATGAATGAAGATGGCAGACTAAACACAAAAGAAAGAAGAAAAAAAGAGTAACAACTCTAGATGACTACTAACATTAGTAAAAATCAATTCCCCCATAGCCCTTATGTAAACTTACCAGAAGGACTCTCAACAATGACACTCATCCTGCGCCGATTTGCATCAAACTCCAACACATGAAGAAGCTTGTACCTATAAAAAAAGGAAGAGAAATTACCATTTTTATACAAACAGGACAAGAGAATATAACATTTCCTGCTCATAGTTTCATTTGATTTAACTTCTTTTCAAACTAGGTTGATAAATGAAAAGGGGTACACATGCACTACAATTAACTGATATCCTTGAGAGAAATCCAGGAGAGCGCGTCAGATCTTGGACACAGAAGCACAGGTAGGCTTCCATAAACGCCAGTTATCGTAATTGTAGCGCATAGATAGCTCGTTTTCATATATCAACTTACAGTAGTTTATGTGCGCACACTGGCAAAAGTGCGCCTGTAAGCAGCGCTTTTAACATTTCATGAGGAAGCGCTCATGCACATATTTTAGTATTTAATATAGGCCACATTGGAATTGCAATCTGAACTGCCAGCAGATCTTTCCCTTAAAGGGCCTGTCACACTAAGCGATATTGCTAGCAATATCGCTATAACGTCACTGGTTTTTGTGACGTTATAGCGATATCTGATGTCTGATACTTACCTCCGACCGCTCCCCCGCTGGTTATCGCTGATCGTGCGAGAATGTCCTGGACCGTTTCTCGTCGTCAGCTTCCTGCTGTGACGACGAGCGACATGTGGACGCGGGCGGGAGGACGTCAGGATCGCCTCGTCTGACAGGTAAGTAGCGACCCCCGACCCCTGCGATGTCGCTGGTGAGATCTGCCTGTGTGGCAGCTCACTAGCGACCACTTAGCGATGTACCAGCGATCCTGACCGTACTTTGCACTTGCTTGTCTTTTTGGACATAAATCATGTCACTTCTTTCAGCATTTTTTCACCCATTTTACTGAACAGAAAAAATAGCACAAAAAAAAAAAAGTAGTGAAAAATGCAGCAAAACCTGCATTTTTGCCACAGCTTCTTTCCTACCAAGCGCGCGGGTTTTGCTGCATGAAAAAAAAAAAACTGCAGCAAAAACGCCCAGTGTGAACTTAGCCTTAATAGTAAAGAATAATGCCCATGTTTGCATCATGTGCATATAAAGGTGTGGCCTGTCTTTCTTTTGAGCTGTGCATTATTGAGGTTGTCTCATGTCTGTGTGTCCACAAGTTGGGCTCAGTCCTTCTCAGCACTTATCCACATGCACGTCACTTGACAAACGGTAAGGTTTTTTAATATTAGAGTTAGGACTGTCACCGTGATGAAGCGGGATGGCTTTCACTTTTTTTTTTTTTAACCAAAAAACATGTTAGCTAAGTACCATATATTATTTTCATGCACTAGACTATTTACTGCAGGGTATTAAATGATTATGTTTCTCTCATTGTTTTTTTTTTTGTTTGTTTGTTTGTTTGTTTGGTGGCTAGTGTGATCGTGCTCTTAAGGGCATGTCACACTAAGAGATATCGCTAGCAATATCGCTATAACTAGTGACGTTATAGCGATATTGCTAGCGATATCTCTGTGTCTGATACTTACCTCTGACCGGCTCCCCCGCTGATTATCGCTGATCGCGCGAGAACGTCCAGGACTGTTTCTCGTCGTCAGCTTCCTGTGGCGCTTCCTGCTGTGAGGACGAGCGACGCGTGGAGCCGGGCAGGAGGACGCAGGATCGCCTGGTGTGACAGGTAAGTAGCAATCCCCGTCCCCAGCGATGTCGCTAGTGAGATCTGCCTATGTGGCAGCTCACTAGCGACCACTTAGCGATGTACCAGCGATCCTGACCGCGTCATATCACTGGTCGGGATCGCTGGTGCATCGCTAAGTGTGACAGTACCTTTAGGCTAGTTTCACACTAGCGTATGGCAGCGCTGCGGACTTCCTCCATGAATCTCCGTCCACTGCCACACCTCCTCCGTTCAGCTCCGCCTACCTCAGCATGTTGCATGAGTTCCCTATCTTTAGCATTGGGTACGCAGGCCATGCGGATGTATGAGGACGCCTCCGCATGCGTCGTTTTGACGGTGCGGCGACCTGCACCGAGCGCAACATGTTGCATTTTGTTGCGGTTGCCACACCGTCAAATAGACGCATGCAGAGGCATCCGCATACATCAGCATGGCCTGCTTACCCAATGCTAAAGATAGGGTACGCAGGCCACATACCGACATAGGTGGAGCTGAACGGAGAAGGTGCGGCAGTGGGCGGAGCTTCACGGAGGAAGTCTGCATCCCTCCGCAGCTCTGCCATACGCTAGTGTGAAACTAGCCTTACATGCTGCATGCACACCAGTTTATACCTTTGGGTTTTTCTTTTGCTTTTTTTTTAACACTTGGTAGTGTGTACTATCCTGAAATTTCCTTGGGGTCAAAACCAACAGAGGTGCAGAAAATTGGCACCACACAGAGGAAGGGTACTTTTGTGGGGGGTAAGGAGTCATATAATGTAACCTAGAATTCTGGTTCGTGTGACACTGCTCCTATGAGCCGCTTAGTTTTCACTTACTTTGGACAAAATGGACATCCGAAGGAAGTGATAACTGCTACTGCTCTCTCGCCTGCAACAGATGTCAGTTTCATCAGTAGGAAGAGAGCGGACAGAGACCAGTTATCGGCCGCCGATTGGCTGCAGGGCTCACATGACGTGACAAGACACTGTTCCAGGGATGTTGCACCAGAGGCAAGTATAGGCCATCTTACTTGTGAAGGAGTTGTCAGAGTAGTGTACAACCACATTAAATAATTTTCCTCCTATTTTATATAAAGTGTTACCTTTCTAGTTTGCCAAGGATTTTGATTTCCATAGTTTCTCCATTATTACCAAAAAATGCAACGCCCATCCTATGATCAAAACAAAATTAAGTTATTACCTTGAATAGGAGTTAATAATCATTAGCTTATAAAAAGATCAGTAATTAATTAAAAAGTAAAAGTTGTCTATAAAAGTCCCTGAAAATAAATGTGTACTAAATATATACCAAACAGACCTTGTGTGGTGAGTTTCTACAGTTGTGTTATCTGGGGTTGTAATGTTGGCACATGCATTTCTGTACTGTATGACATGTGAAATGGGTTCAAGGGGGTTATTTAGATTTATTCTTACTATTCATAAGAGGGGCTTTTTAATTATCACTTGTTAAAGCAAATTTCACTTCATAATTACTGAATAGATCCTCACCTTCTGGAGGCTTCAACCAAGGCTTTTTCATCAGGGGAGGATGCATAATATTCCAGTTGTGAAGAGATTCCATTGGAAAATCGTAGCACATCACCACAACCATCAGGCTGGTCATGACTTATTTGTACGGTGTGGCAGAGGGAAACCGCTTTAAAGAAGAGTTCTTCTTCTACACTCTAATAAATGGAAAAATATCTATTTTATACATACATTTGTTTTTAGGCACATAGTTACATAAAAGGTAGCAAAATACAGTAGACCACAAACGGGCATTCATAAGTGATTGCAGTCTCACGATATCTGGCTGTGGTATAGCCACGTGTTTGACTGCAGGCACCAGGGTACACACTGGGAATAGGTCTCTGCAGAAACAAATAACGAGGGCAGAGCATGGTCAGCCACAGAACTGACCACCTGCATCTCTCATACATACTACGAGTAGGAGACTAGGAACCCAATTCATTAAGAAAGGCATTTTATACACATACAGTAAGTACTAATGAAGAGTGCATGAGTAGGATGAGCCCAATTCATTAACTAGGTGCATCTTACAAGTGTCGTGCGCTTCGGCCACAGAGGTATTCAATCTCTGGCTGAAGTAATATTACTGGCCAAAGATGCACTACTAAAGTGGCGTATCGTTTAATGAATTACATAGGCAGGTGAAGCCACACCCCATCTCACCCAAGCTTCACCCATTTTGGCAAATCTCTCTGGTATTGGTCGGAAAACTCCATGTGTATTAACATTTTTGCACGACTTACTGTAGGCCTGTTTCACACTTCCGTTTGTCTCCATCAGTCAAGATCCGCCGTTTTGCAAAAAAAAAAAAACAGATCCGCCATTTTTCTTGGCGGATCCGTATTTTTCCCCATAGACTTGCATTACTGGCGGATCTTGACGGATGGCCATCAGTTGGATCCTTTTTTTGCGGATCCGCCAAGATTTTGGCGTCCGCTGACAAGACTGGATGGACAATGCAACGTTTTTCTGGCTGGGCGGATCTCTCTCTATCAGAGAGCGGTTCCTTTAAATTTCTTCCTTCCCCGGATCAGTCCAAAAAAAAAAAAAAAACGGTCCGGTGGCACACGTTGATGTCCGTACGCAGGCGGATCCGTTTTCCGCCATTTTGGCAGATTACAACTGACAGAAAAAACTGATGTGTGAAACAGGCCTTACAAGTTGTGAAAAATGTTGCAACCTATTGCGGTGTATTAAGTCAGAAAACTAGTGACAACGCCTTAATGAATCGGGGGGGGGGCTCTGTCTTCATCAGCATTTAAATAAAATGCCAAGATACAGGGAGGGCAGAGAACATTTATTAGGCTTAGAGGATCTATCGCCATCATACCAAGTTATATCACAGTATTCAGCACATACATCTAAACATGGCAGTAATGACTAGGAATATAGCCATTATAATTATGAAAAAGCTATCCGAAATACAGCTCATGGGAGAAACCATAATGGGATTGCCAGATAAACCTGCTATGTTCTAGTAGGGCCCAGATTCTTGTCTCGCTGCCGTCGGCAGAGCCATGGCTCACAGTCTCGTTGCCGTCGGTAGAGCCATGGCTCACAGTCTCGCTGCCGTCGGCAGAGCCATGGCTCACAGTCTCGCTGCCGTCGGCAGAGCCATGGCTCACAGTCTTGTTATGAGCAGTGTCATGGCTCACTAATTTTTTGCTATTGCTGTGTCCCTGTGTCTAATGCTTGATAACTCAGACAGTAATGCTTAACCCCTTAAGCCCCAAGGGTGGTTTGCATGTTCACTACCGGGCCAATTTTTACAATTCTGACCACTGTACACTTTATGAGGTAATAACTCTGAAACGCTTCCATGGATCCCGGTGATTCTGACATTGTTTTCTCGTGACATATTGTACTTCATGCTAGTGGTAAAATTTCATTCAAATAACTTGCGTTTGTGAAAAAAACGGAAATTTGGCAAAAATTTAGAAAATTTGGCAATTTTCCAACTTTGAATTTTTATGCCCTTAAATCACAGAGATATGGCACACAAAAAACTTAATAAGTAACATTTCCCACATGTTTACTTTACATCAGCACAATTTTGGAACCCAAATTTTTTTTTGTTAGGAAGTTATAAGGGTTAAAAATTGACCAGCGATTTCTCATTTTTTCAACACCATTTTATTTTTAGGGACCACATCACATTTGAAGCCACTTTGAGGGGTCTATATGATAGAAAATACCCAAAAGTGACACCATTCTAAAAACTGCACCCCTTAAGGTGCTCAAAACCACATTCAAGAAGTTTATTAACCCTTTAGGTGCGTCACAGGAATTTTTTGAATATTTTTAAAAAATGAACATTTAACTTTTTTTCACTAAAAAAAATACTTCAGGTTCAATTTTTTTTATTTTACCAAGGGTAACAGGAGAAATTAGACTGCAAAAGTTATTGTGCAATTTGTCCTGAGTACGCTGATACCTGATATGTGGGGGGGGAACCACTGTTTCGGCGCATGGCAGACCTCAGCAGGGAAGGAGCGCCGTTTAACTTTTTCAATGCAAAATTGGCTGGAATTCAGATCGGACGCCATGTCGCGTTTGGAGAGCTCCTGATGTACCTAAACAGTGGAAACCCCCCCAAGTGACCCCATTTTGGAAACTAGACCCCCCAAGGAACTTATCTAGATATGTGGTGAGAACTTTGAACCCACAAGGGCTTCACAGAAGTTTATAACGTACAGCGGTACAATTAAAAAATCATATTTTTTCCACAAAAATGATCTTTTCACCCCCAATTTTTATTTTTCCAAGGGTAACAGGACCCTAAAAGTTATTGAGCAATTTGTCCTGCGTACGCTGATACCCCATATGTGGGTGTAAATGACTATTTGGGCGCATGGCAGAGCTCGGAAGGGAAGCAGCGCCATTTGACGTTTTTGGCTGGAATTGAGATCGTACACCATGTCGCGATTGGAAAACCCCTGATGTACCAAAACAGTTGAAACCCCCCACAAATGACACCATTTTGGAAACTAGACCCCCCAAGGAACTTATCTAGATGTGTGGTGAGCACTTTGAACCCCCCAGTGCTTCACAGAAGTTTATAACGCCCGGGGGTGAAAATAAAAAATTCGTATTTTTTCCCACAAACATGATCTTTTAGTCACCAATTTTTTCATTTTCCCAAGGGTACAAGGAGAAATTGGACCCCAAAAGTTGTTGTCCAATTTGTCCTGAGTACGCTGATACCTCATATGTGGGAGAAAACTACTGTATGGGCACACGTCGGGGATCGGAAGGGAAGTAGTGACGTTTTGGAATGCAGACTTTGATGGATTGGTCTGAGGGTGTCATGTGCGTTTGGAGAGCCCCTGATGTACCTAAACTATTGAAACTCCCCACAAGTGACCCCATTTTGGAAACTAGACCCCCCACGGAACTTATCTAGATGTGTGGTGAGCACTTTGAACCCCCAAGTGCTTCACAGAAGTTTATAACGCCTGGGCGTGAAAATAAAAAAATAATTTTTTTCCACAAATATGATATATTTTTGCCCCCAATTTTTTATTTTCCTAAGGGTAACAGGAGAAATTGGACCCCAAAAGTTGTTTTGCAATTTGTCCTGAGTATGCTGATACCCTATATGTGGGGGTACAACACTGTTTGGGCGCATGGCAGAGCTTGGAAGGGAAGGAGCACCATTTGACTTTTTCAACGCAGAATTGGCTGGAATTGAGATCAGACACCATGTTGCATTTGGAGAGCACCTGATGTGGCCAAACAGTGGAAATCCCCCCAATTATAACTCCAACCCTAACCCCAACACACCCCTAGCCCTAACCCTAACGGGAAAATGGAAATACATTTTCTTTTAGTTTTATTATTTTTCCCCAACTAAGGGGGTGATAACGGGGGGTTTGATTTACTATTTATGGCGGTTTTTATGTTTGGCGGCTGTCGCACGCTAAAAGACGCTTTTTATTGTAAAAATAGTTTTTGCATCACCACATATTGAGAGCTATAATTTTTCCGTATTTTGACCCACCGAGTCATGTGAGGTCTTATTCTTTGCGGGACGAGTTGACGTTTTTATTGATACAATTTTCGGGCATGTGACATTTTTTGATCGCTTTTTATTCCGATTTTTGGGATGCAGAATGAACAAAAACCAGCGTTTCATGAATTTCTTTTGGGGGGGTGCGTATACACCGTTACGCGTGCGGTAAAATTGATAAAGCGGTTTTATTCTTCGGGTCGGTACGGTTACAGCGATACCTCATTTAGGTCGTTTTTTTATGTTTTGTCGGTTTTTTGCAATGAAAATCATTTTATATAAAAAATAATTATTTTTGCATCGCTTTATTCTGCGAGCTATAACTTTTTGATTTTTTTTGCGGATGACGCTGTATGGCGGCTCGTTTTTTGCGGGACAAGATGACGTTTTCAGCGGTACCATGGATATTTATATGCGTCTTTTTGATCGCGCGTTATTGCACTTTTTGTTCGGTGGTATGATAAATCATTTTTTGCTTCGTTTTTTATTTTTATTTTTTAAGGGGTTCGCTAAAGGGGTTAACTAATGGGACAGTTTTATAGGGCAGGTCGCTACGGACGCGGCAATACCAAATATGTGTACTTTTATTGTTTTGTTTTTTTATTTTCAAAAATGAATTTATTGGGGAATATATATATATTTTTTTACTAATTTATTTAGCGATTTTTTTAAAATTATTTTTACACTTTTTTTTTTTTTAACTTTATTACATAGTCCCAGGTGGGACATCACTGTCCTGTGACAGATCGCTGATCTGTCACATCACAGATCACTGTGACAGATCAGCAATTTGTCACAGGCAGTTCTGCAGACTTCCTCATGCCTGCGCTTTGCAGGCAGTGAGGAAGTCAGCTCCCTACAGGCCCCCGTCGCCATCTTGGATCCGGTGGCCTGTAGGGAAGGAGTCCCCCGCAGCAGCGCTGCACATTGCGCTGCCGTGGGGGGCTCAGGGAAGCACGGAGGGAGCCCCCTCCCTGCCGATGCTTCCCTTTAACCCCCGGTACACCGCAATCGTGTTTGATCGCAGTGTACAAGGGGTTAACGTGTTGGGGGCGGTCCGTGACCGCCCCTGACACATTGTGCCGGGTGTCAGCTGTGATAATCAGCTGACACTCGGCCGCAATCAGCGGCGCTCACCACGTGGGCGCCGCTGATCGCATTAGACGTACTATCCCGTCCTTGGGAATTAAGTCCCAGGGCACATGGATGGGATAGTACATCTAATGGCAGAAAGGGGTTAATGTTCTATCTAAAGCTTGCCATACACATCAGATAGCTGTTGACTGAATGATTTTTCAGACAAATCCTTCGTCTGGCAGCCATCTCCGTTCACTCTCCCGTACTGATGAATGCTTGCACAGCCAAAGGTTCTTTATGAAAGACATGTTTGGTGGTGACTTGTCTCCTGGAGACCAGAAGGATCGGCAGTCCTAAATTAATAACCCAGGGACCCCATACACATTAATGTGGCGGACATTAGTCCAATGTATAAGGGAAGTTTAAGCCTACTATGTTCAATACCGGATTGGTAAGCAAGAAAATCCGAGTCAATGTTATTTTAGACATTACTAATTGACCAGTGTATCTAAGGCATATCTAAGGCTAGGTTCACATCCATATAATGCTTTACATGGAGCAGTGCATGTTGGGTTGGCATCTAAATCACTAGAAATCGCGATTTATATGGAACCCCCCCCGATGATGGATGCAGAGGCAGAGTCACTTTGTACTACAACTGATAAGACACTGCTTTTGTGACTACCTACAAAAAAAAAATGCCATAACAAAAGTCAGAAGGGGTACAAAGTGACTTCATGCCTTGTTGTAGTGATTACCTACATTGGAGTTCAATCTAAATAATGATTTTTGGGTATTTAGATGGAAGCTCCAACGAGGTTCTCAGCATATTGCATAGTATGTCCAATGAGCTAGTATATCAAAGCCTATTATATGACAGACTGCTGGCTTTAGTTCAAAAGTACTAATAGTTCTATATGCAGTAATACTGAATGTTCCTTTGTAATGTATAACATACAGTATGTATTAGTGAATCTATTGCTCTTCATATTACAATGACTAATGTTCATGTATATTTTCTCAGAATACTATAAATTGTGTAAAGTGTATACGTTTTCTCTATTTTTATTTCTGCGTACACATTATAATATATAGTCATATTGGCAAAGTGCCAATTACAGTTTAACAGTATTGCACTAATATAGGTATTAACCCATTCCCGAAATCTGTCGTACATTTCAGAAGTGTTCTCAGGAGCCAACCCACACCATACCTGACAGCAGCAACCAACGCAAGCTCCAAACACAGTTGTTAACCCATGCAGACTTTCAGTCCCTCAATAACGCAAGCCTAATGTACCTGGCATAACAGGAGGTCAATATTTGACCCCCATCTGCTATGACAACTTTTGGTAACCCACAATAGGATTGTATGGGGGTGTGGGTCTGGGGGAGGAGGGTTGGAGACTGGTAATAGGGAGCTATATTCCTATCACATCCCTCTAAATGTCATGGTTGCTATTGACTGAAGCAAGTAGAAGATTTAACAGCCAAAGACAGTGCTGACCCCAGCTATGGCTGTTTAAGCAGGAGATGACAGCTAAGGCCTCTTTCACACTTCCGTTTTTGACAGTCAAGATCCGCCAATTTTGAAAAAAAAACGGATCCGCCATTTTTCTTTGCGGATCCGTTTTTTTCCCCATTGACTTTCATTATTGGCGGATCCTGACTGATTGCAGTCCGTTGCATCCGTTTTTGTGATGATCCGCCACAATGTTAGTGTCCGTCTTGATCCTCAAAAATCTCTCTCTCTCGTCCATTTGCAGGAACTCCTTCCTGGATAAGGAGGACTATCATGTCTTATGTAATTTTGCTACCTTACGTTGAAGAACTCATGGTTGTTTTTACTTTTTATTGCAGACCAAGAACTGGACCTGGTTTACATATTACTTGTAATGATTGTACTGCACAATACATACTTTCATTCACTTCTGCCTTACCAAGCTTGTAGAGGCTCCATCGACATAATCTATGGTTACTCCTTCTGGAACAAGCTTTCCATTGATCTCTTGGTATTTCAGTCCATTTACTGAACATTCTCTAAACTGCATTTCATTTTCGGTCAATGTGCCGGTTTTGTCTGTAAATACATATTCTACCTGTGAGAAGAAGAAAAATCTTTATTAACCGTAATTAGCTTTTTTCTTTCTAATAGGATACAAATGTAAAATATTTGTAACCTAAAAGTTTACAAAAAATAAACAAATAAAAAGTACTGACACACAAGTATAATGGGGAATGACAGATATGGGCACCTAAGGCCTGTTTCACACATCCGTTTTTTCCCTTCAGTCAAAATCCGAAAAATTTCTAAAAAAAAAAAAAACCGATCCGCCAAAAAAGGGGCGGATCCGTTTTTCCTCCATAGACTTACATTATTGGCGGATCTTGACTGAAGGTCATCCGTCTCATCCGTTTGTTTACGGATCCGCCAAGATTTCAGCGGCTCCCGGGCGGATGAAACGGACCCTGCGACGTTTTTTTTTTGCTTTGACGGTCCGCTAATTTCAGCATTAACCCATAAATGCCGCTTCGGGAGCCGATAAAATCTCTCTCCTCACCCGTCCCGCGATATCCCTCTCCCGATCGCGCTCCACCTCCTGCAATCTACATGCAATTCGCGACCGCCGCGGTCGCTTTAAATTTGGCCGCATCACTTCTCCCACAGATCCTTCATCCTACGTGCTCCGCTGACATCGTCCGTCACGGATCAGCTGCTTTCAACATTTGGCAGATTTCAACTGACCGCCGATGAAGGAGGTATGAAACAGGCCTAAATGGTTTGATGTGTGACTAGTAGAAACCTTGTATTTTCTCATGTTATGGATTTTGGACTCCTTTGGATCTGGACAAGACAATGCTTTGCACACAGACACTGCATTGGTAAAGAAGAGTGTCTTATCGAAAACAAATACAGGCTACTCATACGTGTTATGTCACTTCTGGTTGCAGTACAGATGAGGAGGCATAAGCCTCCGTGCTTACGAGCCGCAGCATGTCAATTAGCTCCGCTACGTAATTTCACCCTTCGTCATTGATTAGATGCGGTAAATCTGAACACAAAAAATGGACACATGCTAATTTAACTGCACAATTAGAACACAGAGTTTTGGACGCACCGAAAATACTCAGTGTGCACATAGCCTAAGGGAACTAACACGCGCTCTTTTAAGCGCTCCTTACTTTATAAAAATGGACATCACCTAATATTTTCCCTTTCAGAGGTTGCTGCAGGTAAAATGCCTGGCTTCGCCTTCCCATGGCAAAATCAGCTATTTAGCAGGTTGCAAGAAATTTCACATTGGCAATCGGCAGATCACCCTTAGGGAGGCATTCTGAAAGGGGTTGTCTCCTCTCGATCTTAATTGGCTATATCCCAAGATCATAGACAATGATGTCAACACTCCACTTCCAAGCAGAAGACATTTCTCCATCCAGATAAAAATTTAATTTTGCAATACTTTCATGTGAAAAAGGAGAAAACTAAAATAACAAAAATAACATGGTTGTGTGTGTGTGTATATATATATATATATATATATACACACACAATATATATATATATATATATATATATATATATATATATATATATATATATATATATATATATATACACACACACACATATATACACATACACGTATATTACTCAGGGTAACCAGTAATGGAAAGGGAAAAATAGTAAAATAGTTAAATATAGTATTGTAAACTAAGCAAATGATATAAAGGGTGCTGAACAATGGAGATTATATATATATATATATATATATATATATATATATATATATATATATATATAGCGCTATATAAAAATAAAGATTTTATATATATATATATATATATATATATATATATATATATATATATATATATATATATATATATATATATAATAATCTTTATATATACATACATACACTCACTGGCCACTTTATTAGGTACACCATGCTAGTAAGGGGTTGGACCCCCTTTTGCCTTCAGAACTGCCTCAATTCTTCGTGGCAGAGATTCAACAAGGTGCTGGAAGCATTCCTCAGAGATTTTGGACCATATTGACATGATGGCATCACACAGTTGGCGCAGATTTGTCGGCTGCACATCCCTGATGCGAATCTCCCGTTCCACCACATCCCAAAGATGCTCTATTGGATTGAGATCTGGTGACTGAGGAGGCCATTTGAGTACAGTAAACTCATTGTCATGTTCAAGAAACCAATCTGAGATGATTCGAGCTTTATGACATGGCGCATTATCCTGCTGAAAGTAGCCATCAGATGTTGGGTACATTGTGGTCATAAAGGGATGGACATGGTCAGCAACAATACTCAGGTAGGCTGTGGCGTTGCAACGATGCTCAATTGGTACCAAGGGGCCCAAAGAGTGCCAAGAAAAAATTCCCCACACCATGACACCACCACCACCAGCCTGAACCGTTGATACAAGGCAGGATGGATCCATGCTTTCATGTTGTTTACGCCAAATTCTGACCCTACCATCCGAATGTCGCAGCAGAAATCGAGACTCATCAGACCAGGCAACGTTTTTCCAATCTTCTACTGTCCAATTTCGATGAGCTTGTGCAAATTGTAGCCTCAGTTTCCTGTTCTTAGCTGAGAGGAGTGGTACCCAGTGTGGTCTTCTGCTGCTGTAGCCCATCTGCCTCAAAGTTCGACGCACTGTGCGTTCAGAGATGCTCTTCTGCCTACCTTGGTTGTAACGGGTGGCAATTTGAGTCACTGTTGCCTTTCTATCAGCTCGAACCAGTCTGCCCATTCTCCTCTGACCTCTGGCATCAACATGGCATTTCCGGCCACAGAACTGCCGCTCACTGGATTTTTTTTCTTTTTCGGACCATTCTCTGTAAACCCTAGAGATGGTTGTGCGTGAAAATCCCAGTAGATCAGCAGTTTCTGAAATTCTCAGACCAGCCCTTCTGGCACCAACAATCATGCCACGTTCAAAGGCACTCAAATCACCTTTCTTCCCCATACTGATGCTCGGTTTGAACTGCAGGAGATTGTCTTGACCATGTCTACATGCCTAAATGCACTGAGTTGCCGCCATGTGATTGGCTGATTAGAAATTAAGTCTTAACACACAGTTGGACAGGTGTACCTAATAAAGTGGCCAGTGAGTGTATACATACACACACACATACACTTTTTATAGCCACCATATACACTGCTCAAAAAAATAAAGGAAACACTCAAATAACACATCCTAGATCTGAATGGATGATTGAATACTTTGTTCTGAACAAAGTTGAATGTGCTGACGACAAAATCACACAAAAATCATCAATGGAAATCAAATTTATTAACCAATGGAGGCCTGTGTTTGGAATCAAAGACAAAATTAAAGTGGAATGTAATGTCCTTAAATAAAGTCAAAATGAGGCTCATTATTGTGTGAGGCCTCCACGTGCCTGTATGACCTCCCTACAGTACAACACCTGGGCATGCGCCTGATAAGGCGGCGGATGGTCTCCTGAGGGATCTCCTCCCAGACCTGGACTAAAGCATCCGCCAACTTCTGAACAGTCTGTGGTGCAACGTGACGTTTGTGGATGGAGAGAGACATGTTGTCCCAGATGTGCTCAATCGGATTCAGGTCTGGAGAACGGGCGGGCCAGTCCATAGCTTCAATGCCTTCATCTTTTTTTTTTTTTAAATTCGTATAAGTAGTTATATAATACACACATTTAGTATATGATGTTAAGCTTGATACAAAGTATACATATGCTCAGATAACATGAAAATGTGAAGCATAATGTGTGCATCAGTTGTATATAAATAAAGCAAAACATAATACCAACTGAATCACAACAGCATTGTGTCATTGTGCCAATAATGAAACCTGCCTAGCTTCTAAATCCTACCTACGTCTACAAAAACAAACTATTCCGCAGCCTACTTCTACATAACGAGCTGTTTATTGTGCGACATCTCTGCTCTGCAAAGTGAGGTGACAGGAGTTCCACCTCTCCCAAATCTTTTCGAATTTACCCGGGCATCCTCTATTTTGATACAGCGTTCATTCATATGGGATAATCAAATTTACCAAAGTGATCCAGGACCCAAGAGAAGGAGGTAAATTCCCCATCCACCGTAATGCTAATACCTTCCGTGCCATAAACAGTGTCTCCCGTAGAAAAATCCCAACATAATGACCCCATGCCTCCTCATCCCACACTCAAATCAGACAGATCAGTGGCTCAAGGGGAACAGGGGTTTGTACCAAAGATGTTAATAATGATGTCACCTCCCTCCAGTATTGCGCAACAACAGGACAGCACCAGATCATATGGATAAAGTCTGCATCTATTGAGTGACATCTTAAACATTCCGATGACTGGTATCGGCCCATCTTAAAGAGTCAAATTGGAGTCAAATATGATTGATTAGTAATATACAATTGTATCAATCTGTGGTTGGCAGACGGAGATACCCAGATAGGTGACTCCAGGATTTCTTCCCATTCCTCACCCTGTGTATCTGGGATGAGCCTCTCCTACTTCTTCTTAACGGAATCTAAGGCACATTCTGTCCCCACTTACAACATATATGTATATAGAGAGGAGATGAGACCCTGAGGGCCCTGTGATTTGCGTATCCCTATCAAAGGTAGAGACGAAATGGCATTATCTATACCTATACATCTCATGTGCGATTGAAAAGCTGACCTTAATTGTAAATAACTGAAAAACTGGGATCTCGGGACACTGCGATTAACTTGTAATTGCTCAAAGGACACCAACGTTCCACGATCGTATAGATCACCCATCGTAGAGACACTACACTGAACCCAGAACTCGGCGGATGGATGTTCAAGTGCACCGGGAGGTAATCATTATTCCATAGGGGCACTTCAGCTATAATATCCCCAAATCCATCCACCCTCTTAATCTGTCTCCATATCGATCGTGCCAGACGAAGCAGAGGTAACAGTCTCGAGACATTTATTTTCCTCATTTCCAAAAAAACCCAGTGGGCAACTAATCCGTGCAGCATGAAGTAGATGACTCTCAGAATTTGGGACATGACCTCCACGCATCCATGTACTTATGGCCTTGGCCTGTCCAGCCAAATAATATAAAAAGAAATCGGGTAACGCTGCCCCCCCTCCCCTCTTGGGCCTCTGTAGAGTGGTTAGTTTAAGTTTAGGCCTGGTTTTCCCCCAAATAAAGGATGTGGTTTGGGAATTCAGATTAGCAAAAAAGGATTTGGGCACCGCTACAGCACTATGTTGAAGAAAGTAACTAAGCTTGGGAAGCAATATCATTTTAATTAAATTAATACGCCCAGCTACAGACAGTGGAAGTTTACCCCAGATCGCGAATTTACCCCTGACCATCTCCAGCAATAGTTGTATATTGAGTTGCAAATCAAATTTACTGCCCTGAGAAATATGAACACCCAAATATTTAAAACTGGTTATAATGGGGAATAAGGAGAGAGTCTTAAGTCGTGGCATTGGAGCGTGGGAAAGAGGCATCAAAGCAGATTTCTCCCAATTTATATATAGGCCAGAATATTTACTGAATTTATTTATAGTAGTGATGACTCCCGTCAGAGTCTCCTCCGCTTTGTCCATAAATATCACCATATCGTCAGCATATAGGCCTATGGTGGCCGTCCGACCTGCTATTTCTATACCAGCAATATTAGGGGAAGATCTTATACGAATTGCCAGTGCCTCAATAGCAAGAGCAAAAAGGGCCGGGGAAAGGGGACACCCCTGACGAGTTCCCCTATGCAGTGAAAATGATTCAGATATGGAGCTATTTACGATGACCCGGGCCTTGGGCTTCATGTATAAAACACTGACCCATTTTTGGAATCTATCACCAAATCCATACCTCTGCAAACATGCGCGGAGAAAAGGCGATTCAAGAGAGTCAAAGGCCTTGGCCGCATTCAGCGATGCCAATGCCCATTCATTATCTGTTACCAGAGAACTATATTGGACCACTGACTGGACTCGTCTGATATTAATGGAGGTGCTTTTGCCCGGCATAAAACCTGTTTGGTCAGAGTGTACAAGATCTAATATGACTGAATTCACTCTTTTGGCCCAAATTTTTGTAAAAATGTTATAATCCACATTTACTAGTGATATAGGCCTATAAGATCCACAATCTAAAGGGTCCTTCCCCTCCTTTTTAAGAACTATTACATTGGCCTCATAAAAGGACTCCGGTATGCATCCCCCCTCCCAAATCCCACAAAACACTGTCAATAAAAGGGGCGCCAGTATATCCTGGTATTTCCTATATCATTCCACAGGAAATCCATTTGGCCCAGGAGCCTTCCCGGAGGCCATGTCTTTTATGGCATCCTCTACTTCCTCCAGAGTAAACCCAGCATCCATAAAGGCCTGTTGGGAAGGACTTAGCGCAGGAAACTCTATATCTGACAAATAATTTAGACACTCCGGGCCATCCACATCAATCTTAGAATTGTATAGTGAACCATAATAGTCAGAAAAGCATTTCAGTATCTCAGTTGAGGAAACCAAAGTACCACCCGAATCATGAATCTGTAGAATTGTGTTAGTCGCATTATGCTGTCGTACTAAGTAAGCCAAAAATTTGTTTGCCTGATTCCCCATCTCAAAATAAGACTGCCGGTCAAAAAATAATTTACGTTTCGTCTTGGTGTCAGTATATTGAGCATATAATAAAGTAACTTGGCACTCAACTGAATGATTCTTTTTGAAAATAAGTTTTTATTGTGGCAGTCACAAAGGACGTTTCGGCCTACAATTGGCCTTCGTCAGTCTGCCGACTGCTGCTACTGATGAAGTTAATAGGGGAGAATTATATAAGATCCTATTACAAGGCAGTGATTTTGGAGGTTACTGCAATGACCAACTGTCTATAACACGTGTAGTGCTCTGGTGAATCCGGGAGAAATTGGAACAGGCAATGGAGCTTAAGTCTCTAGGGACTTTATGCCTGTAAGAGTTTATGCCTGGTGGGTATGGGTTAATATCTTTTGATACTTGAACCAATTAATGTTAGAGAAAAAAAATTTCTTATAATCCTAAGAGGTTAAAGCCTGAGGCGCTTTAACAATCTTGTATCAGTAGATCAGGTTACATGAACACGTGCAGGTGTAGTGCCTGGGCGTATGGACCTGGACGCAGTATCCGCTGCAAGCCCCGTCCTTTGTGACTGCCACAATAAAAACTTATTTTCAAAAAGGATCATTCAGTTGAGTGCCAAGTGACTTTATTATTCACTTGGGTCTGGGTAACCCACTTGTGCACCCTGTAGTAGTGCCACGCTATACTGTACACAAGTATATTGAGCATATAACCTTTGAGCAGTCAGCCACTCCACCCTATTACTGTTAGTTTGATCAGATATATAGGCTGCCTCCGAATCTTTCAGACGTCGCTCTATCTTGCCATCCTCCTCCGATGTCACCCGTTTAATGTAAGAGATCGTAGAGGATAAACAACCCCGTAAATAGGCTTTAAGAGCATCCCAAAATACATTAATATTTCGGGGTTCAGGGTGGGACGAGACGAAGCAACGTAACTGATCTATCGTTCTATCAGGGGATGTTATCAACTTCAGCCAAAAAAGGATTCAGTTTCCATGTTATCCTATTAGTCAATGGCCCGTATTTAAGCTTAAGAATAACTGGGCTATGATCCGAAATCCCCCTACTTCCATGTTTAATATCATCCACCCACGCCGCCAGACTGCTGGATCCAAAAATGTAGTCTATTCGAGACAGAGAGCATTTAGTGGAGGAATGGCGAGTATACTCGTCTCTGGATGGCGCACTCTCCAAAGATCCAGCCACCCACTACCTCCCATGAATTGTGACAGTTGGGATGTGCCCGGGGGGGACCCCACCCTGTACTCCATCATCTAATCTCAATCTATCAAGATGGCTGTTCATAACCAAGTTAAAATCTCCCATACAAATGACATGTGCATCAGGGTAATTCAAAGCAAAGCTCAATGCCTTCTGAATAATTGATACATTGGCCGGAGGGGGATTATAAATACAAAGAATAACATATTTCTGAGAGTTAATCAGCGCATGCACAAACACAAATCGTCCCTCAGGGTCCTTCCGGGCCTCCCTGGTTTCCCACCGAACATCTTTATGAATTAACAGTGAAACCCCCCTTGAATAGCTGGTGTGACAAGCATGTATAAACCATTGCACCCACGGTTTCTGTACCCACTGAACCGTATCTCTGGTCAGTTGTGTCTCCACCAGAGCCACAATATGAGGACCGTACTGTCTAATTTGTGAGAACATCTTAATTTTTTTTCGAGGGGTTTTTATGCCTCTTACGTTCCAAGTCATACAAATCAACTCAGAACCCATCCCCGTCCATTTGGATATGATGCATAATAGTGCTCGAACCAAGTGCAGAGATCCCACCCATATAGCAAAATTGGCGTCGGCTGCGGCATTTACCTAAACAGCTATAAAAACTAAAACTTTTGAAAAAGAAAAAAACAGGAACCTAGTAACATAGGAGCACTCTCGCCCTCATCAAAAATTAAACCAGGGGATACCATCACTGAGCACAGCGTCCGGTATTGTTGACATCTAGGAATTCGCCGAGAGAGCTCCAATTAGAACTTGATTGAAAGGATCCGAAGTAACAGCAGCCACATTAGGATTCCTTCGCAGGGGATCCCCTATGGGACCGCAGCCACTCAGTCGCCTCGCCGGATCTGTGAAAAATACGGAGGAACCTTCATGAACAACCCGAAGTCGGGCCGGATATATCATCGAGTATACGATGTTTCTGTCCCTGAGCCGTTTCTTGACCTCGAATTGTGCCCGCTGCTTCTGCAGTTCCATGGAAAAGTCCGGAAAGATGGAAACGACATCTTAATACATCGACATCTTGTTGAACTTAATAGGACTCTTCAGTCGTTCAAGACGCAGAATGGTATCTCTGTCCTTACAATTGAGCAAGCGTGCCAGGAAAGGCCGAGGCGGGGCCCCCTGGAGGCAGGGGTCTTGTATGGACCCTGTGGGCTCTTTCAACAGCGAACATTGAGGAGAATTCATCTCCCAGGGAGGCCTTAAGCCAATCCTCCAGAAACTGCTCAGGATGCTGACCTTCCGAGCGCTCAGGCAGACCAACGATACGGATATTATTCCGGCGCATTCTGTTTTCTAAATCATCCGCCTTCTGCTTCCAAGCATTCATGGAGCCCGCCACCTTCGTTAATTTAGCCTCCATACGTGTAATGGTATCTTCCACCTTGGACACCCTGGTCTCCACCTCCGTAATGCGTCCCTTCATGGCCTGCATATCCTGACGAAGTCTCCCCACCTCCGTGTAAACATTCTCAATTTTCTCCGTCAGGGATGTCCTGGTCAAAGAAATAGCTTGCATCAACTGCTCAGATGCCTGTTTAAGGGTCAACTCCTCCTGTTCCGCCTCATCTTCACCCCCAGAGGGGCGATTTTTACGCTGAACTTGAGAGGAAGTGCTCCTATTATGTCGTGCACTTTCAGCGGGGTCAGGTCTGACAAACTCCTTCAGTTTTTCCGTCGCTCCTGATCCTTTAAATCGGCTCATGGTTATCTGCAGTGCGGTCTAATAAAAAAGCTGAAGACGTGTGGTCCGGATATCACCCACCACGGATAGGGGTCACAGCAGGGCTGGTAATAGTTAATTGTAATTCAGGCTGCAGAGGGATGCCACAGGGATT
The DNA here is from genome assembly GCF_039654945.1 of Dendrobates tinctorius. Classification (NCBI taxonomy): domain Eukaryota; kingdom Metazoa; phylum Chordata; class Amphibia; order Anura; family Dendrobatidae; genus Dendrobates; species Dendrobates tinctorius. The sequence continues at coordinate 17,442,776 of NW_027361728.1, forward strand.
ATGAGAACGGCAACCAGCCTCACTTAGCACAGTTCCTTGTGGCCAGGGGGAGGGAGAAGGGGCCCCACATAGACAGCTGCAGTGGGGGAGGGTGTACAGAGCCTCCCTTATTAATAGCGCCAGCCGGAGCAGTGAGCAATAAATAGGAGGGATACCACGCAGGACCCACTATTTCAGGGCACTCACCGCACGCCCCCTCAAGATTTCCAGCCTGTATCTTCACTGCCTGGCGGCGGTGCAGCAGTTGTAAGCAGACGCTGCAGCTCTCAGTAGCTGAGCTGCGCGCCCAAGATGGCCGCCGCCTCGTGGGGGATCTAGCCACCTGCTCCTGTCTCCCCCACCGCCTGCTCTCAGAAATTGCCTCACGACTTGCCGCGGGGTACCCAGGGGGTCCCCACATCCAAAGGGGTCCAGCCAGCGCCCGGTAAGCCACCAGAGAGAGGTCCTAAGTCCAGGATCCAGCAGGATGATGAGGAGCTCTCCTAGCCAGCGTCCTCTCCTGCTCACGGCATAGCCACGCCCCCCAATGCCTTCATCTTGCAGGAACTGCTGACACACTCCAGCCACATGAGGTCTGGCATTGTCCTGCATTAGGAAGAACCCAGGCCAACTGCACCAGCATATGGTCTCACAAGGGGTCTAAGGATCTCATCTCGGTACCTAATGGCAGTCAGGCTACCTCTGGCGAGCACATGGAGGGCTGTGCGGCCCTCCAAAGAAATGCCACCCCACATCATTACTGACCCACTGCCAAACCGGTCATGCTGAAGGATGTTGCAGGCAGCAGATCACTCTTCACAGATTGACTCTGTCACGTCTGTCATATGTGCTCAGTGTGAACCTGCTTTCATCTGTGAAGAGCACAGGGCGCCAGTGGCGAATTTGCCAATCCTGGCGTTCTGTGGCAAATGCCAAGCATCCTGCACGGTGTTGGTCTGTGAGCACAACCCCCCATCCGTGGACATCGAGCCCTCAGACCATCCTCATGGAGTCGGTTTCTAACCGTTTGTGCAGACTCATGCACATTTGTGGCCTGCTGGAGGTCATTTTGCAGAGCTATGGGAGTGCTCCTCCTGTTCCTCCTTGCACAAAGGTGGAGGTAGCGGTCCTGCTGCTGGGTTGTTTTCCTCCTACGGCCCCCTCCACGTCTCCTGGTGTACTGACCTGTCCCCTGGTAGCGCCTCCGGCCTCTGGACACTATGCTGACAGACACAGCAAACCTTCTTGCCACAGCTCGCATTGATGTGCCATCCTGGATGAGCTGCACTACCTGAGCCACTTGTGTGGGTTGTAGAGTCCGTCTCATGCTACTAAGAGTGTGAAAGCACAACCAACATTCAAAAGTGACCAAAACATCAGCCAGAAAGCATTGGTACTGAGATGTGGTCTGTGGTCCCCACCTGCAGAAACACTCCTTTATGGAGTATGTCTTGATAATTTCCAATAATTTCCATCTGCTGTCTATTCCATTTGCACAATAGCATGTGAAATTGATTGTCATTCAGTGTTGCTTCCTGAGTGGACAGTTTAATTTCACAGAAGTTTGACTTATTTGGAGTTATATTCTGTTGTTTAAGGGTTCCCCTTATTTTTTTGAGCAGTGTATATATTTGTTCTATGAAGTAAAACTTCCTTTAGGGCTAGTACCTTATTGAGCAACATAAAATCTCAGACTGCAAAATATTAACTAGAAAGATGCAGGACACACAAAAAAATTTGGATCTCACAAACTGAGACTAAAGGAAAAACAAACTCCTGCAATCTTCTGCTCCGCTAGACCAAATTGCTACAAAGAGCAAGCAACGAAGTGCAAGTACACACAGTGCTCACATCAATACATTGGTTTTAACTAGAAACAGAGAAAATCGCTTTTTCTTGTACCAAATGAAATATATTACATTCTGCACATACAATCAGCTGATCGTCACCTCAAGATGCCTATTGTGTTTGTGCATAGGAACCCTTCTTAAGGCCCCGTTACATTTAGCGATGCACCAGCGATCCCGACCACGATATGACCCGGTCAGGATCGCTGGTGCATCACTAAATGGTCGCTAGTCAGCTGCCAAACAGGCAGATCTCACTAGCGATGCAGCAGCGGTCGTACTCACCTGTCAGACGCGGCGAAGGTGACCGTCTTCGGCCCGCCCATTGCTCGCTCGTCAGCGCCAGCAGGAAGCAGACGACGAGAAATGGACCAGGCCGATCTCGTGTGATCAGCAATAGCCAGCGGGGGAGCCAGTCGGAGGTGAGTATCACATGTAGCGATATCGCTAGTGATATCGCTGCTGCGTCACAAAATCGGTGACGCTTTAGCGATATCGCTACAGTATGTGTAAAGGGCCCTTTACACAAAACAAGCAGCTCAGACTAAGGTGTGGCTGCCAAATGGAAAGCAATGTGCAAGTCACAACTACAATTCCTGCAGACAAAACAAGTAAGGCTTCTGCATCAGGAGATCTCATTCAGCTAATGGGAACAGTGTCATGACAGATTAATCCTCTTGTCAGTGCTTTGAGGCTAGACGGTAGCAAGCTTGAGATATTATCAGTTGGTTCACAGAAGAGTCAGTATATTCATAGAGAATGATTTCGCAGATGAAAAATAAGTAAAAGAAAACAGAAAAATACAAGACAAACTAAGTATTCAGAAGAAAAAAAACTAAAAAAGAAAGGAACAAGTGGATGTACACGCTATTTAACAGCCGCAAAACATTACCTGTCCAAGCTCTTCGTTCAGGTCAGATGTATTAACCTGTGCCCTTTGATTGCTTTCTTCGTGATACAGATCAAGGTCCCAACCAATGAAAAATGACCCAAGGAATTTCTGCATCTCCACCGTCACATACAGGGATATAGGGATGATAAAATTATACAGTACTAGAAATGCCAAAAAATCTGAAATGAATTTAAGAATCTAGAAAAAAAAATATCTATGTTAGTGAAGCATTTAATAGCCAATCAGGAAAATAATTCATTCCTAAAAGATGATTCATATATACGGTAATATAATGGATCTGGGTAGGGTGAGTATTATTGGACTTAATTATTTTACTTGCCAGCAAATTTTACGAAATCACATTTCTATGATTGAAACCTGTCACCAGGTTTTTAGCTATGCAATCTGAGAGCAGCATGACGTAGGGAAACAGACCAAGTTTCCAGAGATGTGTCATTTACTGGGTTGCTTGCTGTAGTTTTTATAAAATAACTTTCATCAGAAAGAGATAATGATAATCTTTACTTTAATATAGCGCTAACATTCTGCAGCGCTTTACAGTTTGCACACATTGTCCCTGATGGGGCTCACAATCTAAATTCCCTATCAGGATGTCTTTGGAATGTGGAAAGAAACCAGAGAATCCAGAGGAAACCCTCGCAAATACAAACTCCTTGCAGATGTTGCCCTTGGTGGGACTTGAACCAAGGACTAGAGCGCTGCAAGGCTGCAAAGCTAACCACTGAGCCACCGTGCTGCCCAATAGATCAAAAGAGGACAACTTGGCCTGCTGCCACGCATTCCAACCACGTCCCCATGACTGACAGGCAGCTTTCTCTGTACACTATGAATAGGCAGAAAGCTGCCAGTCATAGGTGTGTGTGGAGGGGGGTTTATACAGAGCCCAACTTTCAGAAGACTGCTAGATCTGCAGCAGATAATGCAAACAAAACCAGTAAAGTAAATTATATGTTGTTGGAATCAGGGACTCTGCCTCCAAATCATGCTGTGTAGGATAGCAAAAACCTGGTGACAGGTTCCCTTTAAATATCTTGAAGTTTTACGATGACCTATTATAAACATTGTTTAAAAACCAATTGTACGGATAATTGCTAATATTACATAGGTTTTATGCAATTAGAGAGTCAAACGTAAAGCAACGGTTACAAACAAGCAAAAGGTTTCTCCTAACTCCCTATTTAGTCTCAAAATTCTAAGCCATTTTTCTAATATACTTGCTTTAAAATTTCCCTACAGTTCCTAACTACACTCTATAACTGATTTTGTATTTTTTTTTCCTGTTTCCCGTCTGATGACCATTCACTTGAGTATCACCAGTGCATGCTGGGATCAGGGGGGCAGAGTCTGTGGTCACTATAACAGCCTCTGCCCCCTCCCTGAAATGAAGCGTCATCAGTGAAGCTTGGTCATAACATAATTAAAACAATGATTTTGTCACGATTCATTTTTGGATTTGTAGCAGCTCTGATTCTGCTATAATTTAAATGTTGCTTTTTTTCTTTATGGGTCAGCAAATATACTGTTAGTATCCTTGCTGGCAGCTGCTTTTTGGCTGGTCAGCTGATGTGGGTGGTGAACACTCCCACCATCCTTTAAATAGTCACATGACGCATCAGCTGACTGTCTACAAGAGTAACTCTTTGCAGACCAGCCTAGAGTTAGGAGCGCTATGGTGTCAGTGGTGTAGCTGCTGCAGAGTTTGTGTTCCTGGTGCTGTATCCTCTGCTGTTTGGAGTTTTGTAGCAGAGCAGGTGGCTGAGTATTGTTTCCCATTCCTCATCTATCTCGTGTTTGTCACTTCCCTGTGTTTTTACCATCTGAAGTGGTGAGGCCAGCGTCCTTGCTAACCTGTGCACTGGCCAGGGTATATTGAGGTGACAATCAGAGAATAGGCATGTGACAGCGGCGGGGAGGGACCCGCATAAGGCATTAGGGGAGATTAGGGACAGGCACAGGTTGGCGTCAGGGGGTGCCCCATCCCTTGCTCCCTACTGTTAGGGCCTTCCTCTCCCTATTTCATCCCATCATTTGTGTATGTTACGCCGTCCGCCAGAGTTACCCATCCCGAGTATGACAGATTTATTGGGAATGCAACAACAGAAGATATAGAAGAGTCAATTCATTTAGCTTTTAAATACTTGCATGCTCATATATACTGTTTCAGGGGATTGATTTCAGTGACAGATTCCCTTTAACCCATACAGGACCTTGCAATTTCCGTTGTTTCCTCCCCTTCATTTTTCTGTACTTTTGATTGACATAAGTCAATTTATTATGTGATGCACTGGAAAGTGGGAAAAAATTTCCAAGTGCACTGAAATTGGAAAAAAAAAATTCCAGAATTTTATTTTTTAACTTTACCATACTCATTATATGTTAAAATATAATATTTTAACATATAATGAGTATGGTAAAGTTAAAAAATAAAATTCTGGAATTTTTTTATTATTATTATTATTATCATTATTATGTGGCAATAAAATTTTCCTGATCAGTACGAGTACGCAGATACCAAAAGATGTATAGTTGTTTATTTTTAATTTAAGTGAGGGAAAAAAAAATTGGAAATTTGAAGCAAAACATTTTTTTGCTTATGTCCCCAAATTCCGAGACTCAATCTCTTAATTTTTCAAGATATGCCACTGTGTGAGGGCTTAAGTTTTTGCACCCTGAGAAAGTATTTTTACCAATACCATTTTGGGGGTAGGTAAGATGTTTTGATTGCTTCTTATTGCATATTAATGAAATGTTGCGGCAGCCAAAAAAACAAAATACTGAAGTTTTTATTTTTTCTTCTTGTTAGGCTGTATACAGATTTCATTAATTTATTTTATATTTTGCTAGATTTGACTTTTATGAACCCAGTGATGCCAAATTTGTATAATTATTTCTTTAAGAGTTTTATTTTTATCGGGTCAAAAGGGGGGCGATTTGAACTTGTGTGTAGAGGGTGGTTGGTATAAAAACTTCTCATTTTTTTACTTTAATAGTCTCCTTAGGGAACTTGAATTGGAGATCATCTGATCGCTTGTGCTATGTATAGAGAAAATCACAATCTCCTATGAACGTCAGGAACAGGCTGGCTTTCACATGAAGATTATATTGCCAAGCACAGGGGTCTACAGCAGACCTCCGACTGTCCTGACAAGCAACCGGCGTGCTGCAATCACGTGACAGGTGCACTGATGGGAGCATGGAATGATGCACCTTGCTGCCGACGCATGTTAAATGCAGGATTGAAAGCAGGATTTAACAGGTTAACAGCAGCGGGCGGAGCTCCGCTTAATTTCTTTTGCTTTCTAATACGCATGCAGAAAGACATAGTTCAGAATGTTGGGTATTTGGTTCTCCAAATGCCAACTAGGTTAATCTCTTACTAATCCCACAGATCGTGAAATTATAGAAGTTAACTGTCCTATAAGCGTACGCTAACATATCATTCAAGTATTTTTACAATGCTTTTATTTTTTTACCTTGCTGCTATTTCTGTCATGTTCTGTTTTTTGGTTGTACCATGGTTCATCCCATTTTTCCTCCGCTTGCCATGCATATTTTAAGATTGTACTGAGAATAGCTTCAAATAGCAGAATAATCAGGTACACAAGCAAAAAGGTGTTCATGGACCTATGCAAGTAAATGAACTGATGAAATATCAATACTAAATCAGAATAAGGCACTCCTATCTTCTAGGTGCTCAAGTAGGGCCCTACTCCTTATGCAGCAAACAAGCAACTTGCCACTCTTAGTAGATGAAAAGATAAATTATCACTATTTCACCAAAATTGACTCACAGAATGTGCATGAGATTTCGGTCATCTAGAAGACCTTCCCGAGATGCACATAAATTCTGTAAAGAGAGACATCGAAAGAGAATAAGTTCCATGGTACAACAGATCCACGCAGAATGAGGGCGCCAGTGAACAGCAGGCACCTTCTACTTTCATCTACAAGTCCCAAGTTCATTGTTTGCTGTTGAAATATCGAGACTGACAGCTACTAACAAAGTGCAAAAAGAGAACAGGGTAATAAAAACTTAAGCAATTCCCATTTTCATAAAAGGTTATTGCCAGACTGTTGTATTTACAAGCACAAATTTTTGTGAAAGTGCTTGTTTTTACCTATAATATTCATCTATAAAGATGGAAATACCCCTTTATACATCATGGTCTAAATTATTGGGTACAAAGAAAAACAGGCTATATAGCATCATCATTTTGTTGCAAATGTTTTAAAGCACCACAATAGTGGGGGTTTTTTATTACAGTGCTGGAGTGGTGTCACTCGTGTAAGTTCACTGTCCGTGTCTCATCCATACTAGTAGTCATATTCATTTGTTAGTGGCACAGCTCCAGTCAGTCTCTAGCAGTTTGTGACCTGCTGGAGCGATCTGAAAGTCACAACTCGTGCAAGTCAGAACAAATCCATAATGAGGCACTCAGACTTACACAGAGAGTTGTGACTTCCTGTCAGTCAGTAGTTGCAGTCACAATATGGAGGGGGGGACCAGAGGAAGAGCTAAAGACAGCAGCTGGTAAGTATAAGACTAGGCTCAGGGAACTTACATTAGTAGCACCTCTCCAGCATTGCAATAAAAAGAAAAAATGGAGTTGTGCTTTAATATACCGTATTTTTTTGATTATAAGACGCATTTTTTCCCACAAAATTTTAGGGGAAAATGAGGGTGTGTCTTATTAATGCGGATATACCTTACCAGCCGCGGTGGAGCAGGGTCCCAGGGTTGCTGCTGCAGGCCGCAGGCTGGGATGAGGGGGTGTTCCGATGTGCGCCAACTGCCAACATTTTGTGAAAGCCCAGAGCCATATAAGTGCGGGGGCTCTGGGTTTTCACAAAACGTCGGCAGAGTCCCTGCACCACCGAACACCCACAGCGGCGCACATTGGAACAACCCTTTTATCCCAGCCTGCGGCAACGCTCCACTCTTGCCTCCTCCAGCAGTGACCCTGGGACCCTGCTTCACGGCAGCCACCACCCCTGGTAAGCAATAAGACACATGGATTATAAGAAGCACAACTATTTTATTAAGAAAACATTTTTTTTTCCTATTTTTCGCCTCAAAATTTGGGGTGCATCTTATAATCCGCAAAATACGGTAACCTGTATTTTATTCTTTCAACCCCATGCTGCATTCACTGGACAGTCCTATGCATTGATCTACATCTTCACTGTATGACTCTCCATGCTGCATTTCGACACCACTATTCAATGTGACAGGCTCCTTTTACCAAGGCACTTTATATACACAGTAATTATAGTAACGTTATAGCACTGGGCTTGTTCTGGTTTACTGAAAAATAAAATGTCATACTTTTCCACTGCAGATCGCTTCTGTGATTTACTCTTGTAATTCAAAGCCATTTTTGCCTCCATCCCTGTATACACAGCAACTCCTGTCAAATAAAGGAGAATTAAATGTAATTGTAGAAAGAAGCAGTTACTGTGTCAAGGCTATCGACTTACCATTTCATATATGTTAATCTTTAAATAAAATTACCAAGTGTTTAATTGGAAAATATTAGTAAAGTAAAAAAAAAAGGAATATTTTCTACTGTTCCGGATTAGAAATACCAAATTGACATAATGAAAAATGGTCAGGTGCTAACGCCAGAGGAAGAGCTCCCTTTTTTTATTCCTTTCGTCTTTCAAAAGGCACTTACATTCTCATGGCACCACTGGCTATAGCAAGAGATTGGCATTTATAAGTATGCCATGGGCATATACACAACTCAATGACCCTCAGTGTGATAGAGTCATCAAATATAGGTCTGCTGCTGAGCTCAGGCACACATGAATAAGCAATCATCAGCAAGGAGGGAGTGAACACGACACACAGGAAACTTCAGAGTCAAGGCTTCAAAATAGCAAGAGATTCCTACTGTACAGATAATATTTTCAGATTAACCCCTTCCTAATATTTGATTTTTGTTTTTGAACACTTTTTTTTAAGCTGCTTCTTCCAACAGCTAAAAGTTTTTTTTGTTTTTTTTAATACTTTTCAATTCCCACAGGATAAATGAACATGCAATTGTACAAAACACTGCAATATATTAGTATTCTAAAATATTGTCAAGCACTATGAAGCACTTTGGGTATTAAAGTAATTTTACATTGTGTGACTTTCTCCTTCGGCAGCTGGCAGAATTCAGTGGAGTCATCTTGTGATGACGTACTCTCGGTAGGTCTACATCTATCATTCCCAAAGCTTCTTCTAACTCTAGGTCTGTATCTTTTTATAAATTTTAGTGAAAGACTTTCTCTGCCATTCAAAACATTTTATAAGAAGTCAGACTACCCCCATATCATATTTTCAGGTGAAGTCGATTTCGGTTTTTTTTTTTTTTTCTTTTTTAAACAGTGGGACTTTGTGCGGATTTCTCGCTAAGAGATTAGCATCACACAGGCATCTTCTGTCACAGTATTCACAGGTAACTTGAGACTGTCTTTGATCATCCTGGAGCTGATCATTGGCTGAGCCTTTGCCATTCTGGCTATTCTTCCATCCATTTCAATGGTAGTCTTAAAGCATTGGAGATCATTTTAGCTGAAGAGCCTATCATTGTCTGCACTTCTTTATGCTTTACCCTCTCCAATAAACTTTTTAATCAAAGTACACTGTTCTTCTGAACAATGTCTCGAACGACCCATATTTCTCAGGCTTTCAAGGAGAAATGCGCGTACAACACGTCCTGGCTTCGCCCTAAAATAAGGGCCACCTGATTTACACCTGTTTCTTCACAGAATGACTGACCTCACTAATTGAACGCCACACTGCTATTAATTTGAACAACCCCCTTTTCAATTAATTATTCTAATACACAGACTCAAAAACATGCAGATCATGAATGTGGAGTCTGGTGGTTTTCTTAGAATCTACTGCATTGTTTGACATGTGGTAATATAATCTATACCAAAAACAGTGATTAATCTGGTTAGTCATACTGGACTACTACTATTTTGAACACTACTGTATAGTGCACACTTCGCACACTGTCAGGATTCTCAGGTGTTGCTGGTGAGAGTGGGAAGTCATTTTATTAGAAGTATGCAAACACCTGCCAACTAGATGTGCTCAGCCTCACTCAATACAAAAGTGAGTAAAAGTACAAATTGCATACTTGAAATCACATGATCAGTGTGCACACACCAGACAACCCCTTTAATGAAAGTCTATGAGAGCTTTGTTCTGTGTCTCATAGACTTACATTTAAAAGTGATTACCGGTCACACAGAAGATGCTGTAGTGAACCAGCTAATGAAACCTGGAATCACATGATCCAGGAGAAATTGGGCTTGAAAATGACAGAAGGCAATGACTGCCAAGTACCGCATTTTTCGGACTACAAGGCGCACTTTTTTCCTCAAAAATTCTGTGGGAAAACAGGGGTGCGTCTTATAGTCGGAATGTTCTTACAGCTAGCGTGGTGGTAGCAGGAGTCGGGCGATTCTTCTTCCAGTGGTCCGACGCTGCGGAGTGATGATCTCGCTCCCATCCCAGTCTGGTGTGGCAGTTTCGGCGGTGCTTGGTGCAGAAGGGGGCTCCGGCAACAATATGTGAAAGCCCAAAGCCCCCGCAGTTCTAATGCCTCGATGCTGTGGCCTCTGGGAAAATGGCCGCGGGAGGCGGCGCAAGTGCAGATTGAGATCTCGTTTCATAAGATCTTGGGACGAGATCTCGTTGCCAAGATCTCAATCTGCACCTGGGGAATCAATCTGGCCTCCGGGAAAAGGGCCGCCTGAGGCGGCACATGCGCAGATTGAGATCTCGTCGCCGAGATCTTGTCTCCCGAGATCTCGTTGCAGAGATCTCAATCTGCGCATGTGCCGCTTCTGGAGGCCATTTTCCCAGAGGCCACATCATCAAGGCAATAGAAGTAAAGGGGCTCCAGGCTGGGATGGGAGAGAGATCATCTCCCTCCAGCGTCGGACCACCAGAAGAGTCACCCGACTGCTCTTGCCACCAGCGCTGCCGATCCCCCAAGACGGACCCCCATTTGACGCATTTATTTTTTTCCCCCATGTTCCTTCTAAAAATTTGGGGTGTGTCTTATGATCCGGTGCGTCTTATAGTCCAAAAAATATGGTACTTTGATGATCACACTTAATATAGTTTAACAATAGCTAACAAATGAGGAATTTAAAAAAAAAAAAAAAATCAAAACTGCCTTAGTGAGATTTCAAGGATTTATGTAATATACGCAAAAGACATTTACAAAAAGTTTTCACATTTTATTTGCATTTAAAACATACCAAAAATTTCCTTTGTGTTTTTCAACCTTGTCCCACGAAGCAAAAGATTTTCAGGACCAAGAGGCCTTTATAGAAAAAAACAAAGTTATATAAATATCTAACATTCGCTTCCAACAACCTGAAAAACCTAGCTAGACTGTCTTTAAGTGAATAAAATGTGGATTACATGTTATGGCTTGTATGTTAAGTGGAGGCCAAACGTGTGATGTGAACAGAGCCTAAGTATTTAAAACATAATACACACACACACACACACGGTATATACGTATATTTAAATACAGATGTTTGCTAGCCCGATGAAGTAATATTATGGACAAAGTCTGCATGTTGCAAGCTTTTCTGGCATACATGCTGAATGGCAATTACAAGCCTAATGTGTGCGTAGTCTTATCCAAAAGACAATCAGCTGCTAGAATATTTAATTATTGTATAAAGCTTGAATACTTAAAATTTATCTCCTCGAGTGTCTGCTTTTGTTAAAGGTGTTGTCCAATAAACAAAGTACATTTTAATTAATAGATCTTGGAATAATAAATAACAATTGGAAGTGTGAAAAAAATGTTCCTCTTAAGATGGATGATCTTATAAATGTTCATGGGACAACTGTTCTTATATCTCCATAACATAACAAATCAAGAGCATCTTTTCACACAACTCGGTGCTGTGCAGCTGCTCTGTAATCCCTAGAGATTTAAGAAAAAACTGACAAATGGAATGATAACACCTAGTTGTCAAAATGTGATCGTCCATAGATGGATAATTTCAACGCTGATTGCACAGTATCAATGTACCGGATTCACCCCTATTGGTTCTACTGACAACACTGCGGATTTTAAAATCTGCACCACATCCATTCTTTGTGCAGAACTCACTTTTTTAAAGCCAAAATATGAGTATCCAATTATTCAAAGACGTTCACGACATTGAGGACATCTTACATTGTAGCATAAATGCTGCGTTTTAGTCTGAATTTTTTCTTGTATGAAATTCTGCTGTGTTTAACAGTTCAACCACATGGATGATTTCATAAAAACTCATGCTTATTATGCATTCAAGCACCCTGGAGAACGTTACATTTCTTGGTGCTTTTTATCTTCTGATAGGCTTCAATGAGGAGAATTAGTAAAATATATATAAAAAAACGCATTTGCACTTTTAAGCACAGCAATCCAATATTTCTACAATAAAAAAAACATGGTATCATTTGCACTAAAAACAAAGTGAGAAATTAAAAAAACAAAAAAACAACATGCAATAATCACAAAATGATTGTTATTCATTGTTATTGTGTTATGAAGATACTTGATGGAAAAACATTTAATATTCGCAAGTGAAAACTTGGCCCTAACTTTTATTTTAATGACATCCCCTAATTTATTGTTCCTTACCGCCCTTAAATAGCTACAAGAAAACCTACATCATCTTTTCAGCATGAGCAATTACCATCTGAGGTAGTAGCTGCATTTAAAGGGAATTTGTCACCCCCTTGGACTTACCTAAGCTACAGATTCCCTTTAAATTTACATTTCTCTTTAGGTTTTCCCAACTGGACAACTATTAAAAAAACAGCTCAGGTAATAAGGAAGCTGAAGATATCTTTACTCTGTTCAAATTACAGGTTACAAACAAGGCTGAGAATTACAGTTTGGTGTCCAGTGTGAACAGTAAACAAGAAACATGAACCAGAATTACCTTACAATATCCTCTGAATGTTCCCGCAGGGTCATTCTTCCAACAAACCTAAGAAAACATTTACATTGCATCAGTACATACTGTAAATATGATTTATTTTAAGCTACATTTATCAATTTCTGCAGTAGATATTTTTAGCCAGATAATAACAACGTCAGCAAACAGTTAAGGTGTGTGCACACGTTGCAGATTCTGCTGCGGTGTACAGTACCATTTTATCCAATGTAAAACAAAAAACGCTGTGCACATGCTGCGGATTTTCTGCGGATCTGAATCCACAGCATGTCAATTCTTTGTGCAGAGCAGCAGTGTTTTTACACCTGCTCCATTCTAGGAATCCACAGATGTAAAGACTCAGGGGAAATCCTCACAAAATCTGCAGAAAATCTGCACTAAATTCGCAGGTCATTTTACCTGCAGATTTAGCAAAATCTGCGTGGACAAATCAGCAGCAGAATCCGCAACGTGTGCACATACCCTTATATGACTTGTACAAGTTTCCAAAATACTTCCTGCATAAATTCCTTATGGCATTCAAGATCTCTGCTTGCAGTCAATCAATAGGAACCTTGAGTTTTTAATCTTGGGATAACCACCTGCCCATGACCTTGTGAGGCTCACACATGTGCGGGGCTCGATACAGGGCAGCTCTCCTAACTGTATAGTAAAAGCACTCATTCTCATCCCATGCTCAGGACAGGTTTTCATCCCATACAAGCAAGAATCTTGAAATTTGTGAGGAACAGAAAGAGAAAATAGACTGCATAATTGTATCATGTTTCATTATATAGAGGATTACAATTATGAAGCGGAATATCTCTTTAATGAGAAACTAAATGTTTACAAAATGTTTTATATAGTCTTGATCTTTAACAGCAGATTGGTGGAAGTTCAGGTCCTGACACCTCACTGATTGCATTAAAAGCCAAAGCCCAGCTCCTGTCTGACCGTACACTCAGGAGTATGGAGTACAAATTCAATAGAAAAATAGAGCACAGAGACCCCGTCAAAGCTTTTACACAAGGAAACAGGTCGTAACTGGGCCCAAATTGGGCAACTTTTGGCATTTTCTCAACAGTATCTCCCAGTTCCACCAACATGGCTGAAGATGGGGAGGGGCAGAGGTGTGAAGCCACCGCTCATCTAATTCATGACGAGCTGTAGTGTTCCTAGGAGTAAGATTTCCCTGACTGGAGCAAGACTTCTGGCAAGCCACTCGTCAAATGCTCCACAGTCCCCCACCAAATCATCAATCAGGAGAGCTTGATTCCAACAAGCCCCCTTATCAACATAGACAAGAAAATCAAAAGTCTTGATGAATTGGTGCCACAGACTTTCGATTGAATCTGAATACTCCCAATTTGCACAGATATGCGCTTTTGCCTGCTGAGCTGCAAGCTTCTGAGAGATTTTTTGAGCGATCGGTGGAGATCTCTCTTTCTATATATATAGTCCGGCAATTAGAGCTGAGCAAACTTGTTCGGAAAACACTTGCCAAGCTCAAATTTGGTATGAATGTTGGACATCCAGATTTGTGTTCGGATTCCCAAGCATTTTCCTCAAAATTGGCAAAATTTGGCTAAAGTTCAGGAAAATGATCGAGTTTCCACTAATGCATTTGTTAGGACTTTGGCTAGGACAGTGGTGCTGTAAAAAGAGCAGGGTGGTGTGTGTGTGTGGGGGGGGGGGGGCAAGCTTGATGAGGGGAGGGTGTGGAGAGAGGTAAGAGTAGCAGCGGACTGTACTTTATTAACTTAATGTGATTCTGGCAGCCAATCAGGACACAGAAATCATCCACAATGTGCAGACACAAGGGCTTCTATCATTGGCTGCCAAAATCACATGTCCCTCTCTATAGAAAAAGAGGACATGTTTTTGCGCCTTTTTGTCAGTGGAACAGCGCAGACAAGCTACTCCTGCAAATAGTCAGATAGTCCAGATAGATAGGATCCGGTGTGAAATCGACCTTCCAGCATTTAAATCGTTTGTGCTAATAGTGTGGGCCAGACACCAGGCCACATTTCAGTATCTACAGTAAATATTTCTGTTACTAGGGTGGTCCAGACAGCAGGCCACATTTATGAATCTAACTCATTACTGCCAATTGAGTTGTCTAGACACCAGCCCACATTTCTGAATCTGAATCCATTCTGCTAATAGTGTGGTCCAGACATTCAGTTTTTATTAGTCGAGACAGTTTGTTAATTTAGTGACAGGTGACTGACAGCTGGTTGAAAGAGAGAAAGAACATATCCAACATAAGTGGGGGGGGGGGGAGCAAGGATGTGGTGAAAGGAGGAATATGTTTGATGTTCAAGGTGTATGTGGGTTAAGTGGTAATGATACTGAAAGTTCTACTGAACAGTCTCGTCCTATCCAAAAACAACATAAACAACATCTATTTCTGCACGGGCTACTCGACTCCCTTTCTTTGGCAGCCGCAGAGCGGTATGCCTTGTAGATGAGGGCCAGAAAGTGCATGTGCTCCACTGGCAAGTGCTGCATCAACGGCGTCTCCTCCTCTTCCTCCACCTTAACATCACACACATTACAGTCCTCAGAGGTGACACCCCAATTGCCCTAGTTACCCCCCCCATGTCACAACTCTCCAACCGCCCAAATGATTGTGGGGAACCACAGATGGGCAAGTCTGCAGAGCTGTTCACTCATTCTATTCCACAGGCATCAGAGTTCTGCTCCAAACATTCACATAATCATGAAAGGAAAGCAACTGCAACAACGTCCCAAATTTTTTTCAGTTGGATCAGGGGCTGGACGTAGAAAGGTTCGAGCAGAATCCAAACCCTTGTCACCACCAGACGTTAACCCCCCGGGGGTGGAGGTGATCCTGATAAGACTCAGATATCTGAGGCACATGTGGACTGTACTGTACTGTCAGGGCAGGAAGAGGAGGAGGGTGACTCTCAGGGTGAGGAGTGGGAGAACAGAGAGAATGTCAATTAAGTTGTTTTTCTTTTTCTATTGATTTGTTATTAGACATCCTTGATAAGGGCCAGAGAGCCGAAACGATGGAAATTTTGTCTTGTCCGTTTCATATGTCGGCTGTGAATAAAGATTCTTTGTATCATATTGCCGTAGTGGCAAATGTTGTGAATTCTCTTGATTTGACTTCTGAGTCGGGGCTCCCTCTGGTGGTTATTGCGGGTAGTGGAGCTGGCCGAGTTGACAGAAGTCTGCCACCTGACGACGATGATTCGAAGTCAGGGGTTACTGACTGGGAGGATATAAGTGAGCAGGCTTCCCTCAGTTGCTGCTGGTGATTGGTTTCTTCCTGTGCATTTTGAGGTCTGTTGTCTCCTGCCCGATCCTGCATTTTTCAGTTAAGTTGTTTATTTGCTAATCCTTTGCATCTGATCTGGTTTTGCCTTTTTCTGCTTTGATGTGAGGGTTCAGCGTGCTCCCTGCTGTGGCAGTGCTGGACCCTGCTCCATATGTTACAGCTTGTGTCAGTTTGTTCAGTCCCCTGTTATATTAGTCTCTTTTGCTTTGCTGCCAGTTCACACCAGAATGCTGATATAGTTGGGGGAGAGGTCGTGAGACCTCAGTGGTTTTTTTTTACATCAGATGCGTTGGATTTTTTAGGGTTTTTGCGTGATTGCAGACAGTGTCTTTCCTGTCCTTTTCTGTCTAGACAGTTTGGGTTCCATCATTTGCTCAGTCTATTTTCTGCCTGTGTTTGTGCCTCATCTTGTCTTACCGACAATATATGTTGGGGGCTATTACTTGGGGGTTCTACTCCGGGGCAGTTTAGATTTCACCATTCTTGCTTTAGGTGTTGTGAACTCCCTTGCTCGGATTTGAGCCGAAGCTCCCTCTGGTGGTTACTGAGAGTAGTGGAGCTTGCCAGGAGGATGGAAGTTCTCCACCTGACTATGATAATTGGGAACCTGGGACTACTGGCTGGGAGCATATAATGGAGCTGGCTGCTCTTGAAGGTTGCTGGTGATTTTTCCTCCTTGTGCATTTGGAGTTCTTTTGTCCCCTGCCTGATCTGTATGTTCAGTTAAGTGATTCTTTTGCTAATCCTTTGCATTTAATCTGGTTGTGCCTTTTTTTTGCTTTCTGCTCTGTTGCTACGGTTCAGCGTGCTCCCTGCTGGGGGTAGCGCTGGGCCCTGCTTCATATGTCACAGCTTGTTCAGTCCTCTGTTGTTAGTGTCTTCTTGCTTTGCTTCCAGTTTATATCAGAGTGCTGATCTAGCGGGGGTGAGGTCGTGTGACCTCAGGTTTTTTGTATATCAGAAGTGTTGGACTTTTTTAGGGTTTTGTGCGGGATTGCAGACGGTATCTTTTCTGTCCTGTCCTGTCTAGACAGCTTGGGCCCCACCGTTTGCTCAGTCTGTTTTCTGCCTGTGTTTGTGTCTCATCTTATCTCACCGACAATATATGTTTGGGGGCTGTCTATTCCTTTGGGGATCTGCTCCGGGGCAGTTTAGATTTCACCGGCTGTGACGAAGCGTCTAGGGCATCGTAGGAACGCTCCACGGCTACTGCTAGTTGTGTTGATAGGTTCAGGGGTCTGCAATCCGCTTAGTTACCAACCTCTCTGGTCTTCTGGTGGCTTAGGTTGTTCCGGCTATCCTCCTCGATGATCCATTCATAACATTTAGGCTTAGTTAGCTCACCGGCTATGCCGAGGCGTCTAGGGCATCGTAGGTATGCCCCACGGCTACTGCTAGTTGTGTTGTTAGGATTAGGGGTCTGCAATTCGCTAAGTTACCAACCTTTCTGGTTTCCTGGTGGCCTAGCCTATTCCTGCCATCCTCCTGGGTGACTTATTCATAACAGGCAAATATTGCAGTAATCTGACTAGTACATGCATGAAAAGACACATTCGCGATCAACACGCGTTAGAATTGGAATCTTACTGTGCTAAAATGCAGACTAGCAGGCCTCACCAAACACGTCTGCTGATTCTTTCTCCTCAGTCACTGTGGAAAGTGTTCTCACAGAGGTCTCCAGCCACAGAACCTCCATTTGTTTACCCACTAAAGTTGGGGTGAGTGAAAGCCCATCAGCTGTTATAGAAGTGGAGATGTCTGCTGTTTTTTGTTTCACCAAGCACATCACATCTTCATCTTTCCACTATAACATCTCCGCCTGCACCTCACTCACAGTCCAGAAGTTTGTCGTGTTCACCATACTCCACCTTCTCTCAGCATAGCAGCCAGCCCTCGGTTCCGCAGTTGTGGTCACGTAAAAGAATGTTTCATCCTACATGTGCCAAAGCTAAGAGCTTGAACTCCACCATCTTCAATCTGTTGGCCAAGGCAATGTCTTTCAGCCTGGTGGATACAGAGAGTTTCCAAAAGCTGATAGCCGTTGCAGTCCCCCAGTCGCCATGAGTTCTCCAAGAAAGCGGTGCCTGCGCTACACCAGCAAAACATCATCACCCGTTCCTTGAAAAAAATCGTAGTTACTTACCGATAACGGTATTTCTCTAATCCCATGATGGCACCACCGAGAGAGAGGGATCCACCCTCAGGGACAGGAAACCTACAGATGAAAAAGGCGGTACCTCTCTCCCACATCAGTTGGTTTACAGAGCATTACACAGAACTTTCAGCTGCAACTCTAATGGTTATAAAAATCCAAAATTAATCAAATTAAGCTTAATAGAGGCACCGTGTGGCTAAGTACTAAAGCTAACTAATTCACTCTAATGTGCACACCTGTGTGTAAAAGGGAGGGGATGTACGGGTGCAGTCATGGGATCAGAGAAATACCGGTATCGATAAGTTACTACGATTTTCTCTTTCCCCCATGACGGCACCACGGAGAGAATTACAAAGATTGTACATCTAGGGAGGGACCACCGCCTCCAGAACCCTTTTCCCAAAGGTGAGATCTGAGGAGGAGGTTAAGTCTAGACGGTAATGTTTGAAAAATGTAGAGGAGGAAGACCAAGTGGCCGCTCTACATATCTGGTCTATTGAAGCGCCAGCTTTCTCCGCCCAGGATGATGCCACTGCCTTGGTTCAGTGGGCCCTTACGTCCTCCGGGATGGCGGCCCCGCAAGAGAAGTAGGATAGGGTGATGGCCTCTCTTATCCACCTCACCAGTGTGGCCTTCGATGCTTTTTGACCCTTCCGAGGACCCTGAAAACAGACAAACAGAGCCCTATCCTTCCTAAACTCCCTTGTGGTTGTCAAATATTGGACCAGGCATCTTTTTACATCTAAAGTGTGTAATACCTCTTCTGTTTTGTTTTTGAGATTGGGACAGGAGGGTAGGGAGATTTCCTGGGTCCTATGAAACTGTGAAGACACCTTGGGGAGATATGCTGGGTCAGTTCTAAGAATTACCCTATCATCCAGAACTTGCGTGAAGGGTGAGTGGGCAGACAAAGCTTGTATATCACTAATGCGGCGGGCAGACGTTAAGGCTACGAGGAGGGAGGTCTTAAGGGACAATATTTTTAAGGGAGTCTCCGCTAGGGGTTCGAAGGGAGATTTGGTTAGTGCGTTTAGCACTAGGTTTAGATCCCAGGGGGAAGTGGTGCGTAGGGGGATCGGCCTAGATCTACTTGAGGCTCTAATGAATCTCATAACCCATCTATCTTTGGCTAGGTCATGGTTATACAAAGCTCCCAAGGCCCCCTCCTGTACTTTTAAGGTGCTGGTAGCTAACCCCTTTCCCAACCCCCTCTGTGGGAATTCCAGAATCTTGTCTACAGGGATTTTGCCCGTTGGGTCGGAGCCAGACACTGACATGAATTTTTTCCACACTTTGCCATATGCTTTAGTGGTTACTGGGTTTCTGCTTTGTAGTAGCGTGGTTACCAAGTTTGACGAGAAGCCCTTGTTACTTAGGAGCTCCCTCTCAAAAGCCAAGCTGTCATGTGTAGGTTTTTTATGTGGGGATGATACACTGGGCCCTGGTCCCTGGAATAGCAGGTCAGGAGTTTCTGGTAAACCCAGGGATCCGTTACGGACATTCTTCTCAGCCAGGAGAACCATATTCTCCGTGGCCAGAAGGGCGTTATTACCACTACCGTCGCCTTGTCCCCCCCCGTATTTTCCTCAGTACTAAGGGGATGAGAGATATTGGGGGGGGAAGGCGTAGGCCAGATGATAATCCCAGGGTATCGTGAAAGCGTCTAGAGCTACTGGGCCCCACCAGGGATCGATTGAGCAGAAGGTTTCCAACTTCCGGTTCTGACTGTTCGCAAATAAGTATTTCTAGCCGGCCACAGAGTTTCACGATCTGGTTGAAGACTATCTAGCTTAGTTCCCACTCCCCCTGTTTTAGACGTGTCCTGCTTAAAAAGTCCGCCGTTAGATTTTCTGCACCTTTTATGTGAAGGGCTGTCAGGGATTCTAGATTGAGTTCTGCCAGGTGGAAGATGGACTTTGTTACCTCCATCAGTGGTCGAGATTTGGTGCCCCCCTGGTGGTTTAGATATGCTACCACTACCTGGTTGTCTGAGAAGACCCTTGTGTGATGGAAACGAAGTGAATCTAGAAAATGAATGAGAGCTAGTTTTACTGCCAGCAGCTCCTTCATATTTGAGGAAGCAGACTCTCTTCCCTGGTCCCAGGGCCCTTGTGCCACCTGGTTGCCTAGATGTGCACCCCACCCCCAGGGGCTTGCGTCCGTAGTTAGGATCTTTGTTGCAGGCAATGCCCAAGGAACCCCCTTGGCAAGGTTGGCTGGAACAGTCCACCACGATAAGGAATGTCTTGTCTCTGGTGAGATGTTTAACTGCATGTCTAAATTCCCGTGTAGGGAAACGTCTGCGTCTAATATTTCCCACTGTAAGTCTCGAGTATGGCTCTGTGCCCACTGAACTGCTGGCATGCAGGCTGTAATTGACCCTAATAGTGACATTGCTTTTCTCAGGGTAGAGTTCGGGGAAGCCATCATTTGTGACGCCATTTGTGTCATTTTTTCAACCTTCGCCTGCGGAAGATAACATTTCTGTTCGATTGAGTCCAGTGTTATCCCCAAGTATTCTTGCACCTGACTTGGTACGAGTCTGGACTTGGGCAAGTTCAGCATCCACCCTAGACTCAGTAGAGCCCTCATGACCATGTCCAATTGTTGTTTGCAGTGGTGAAAGGTGACCCCTATTAAGAGATCGTCCAGATATGGGACTATCAGAATGTTTTGCTCTCTTATGTGGGCCATTACCTCTGACATTACCTTTGTAAATACCCTTGGGGCAATGGCTAGCCTGAAGGGGAGGGCTCTGAACCGATAATGCTTTATCTCCCCCTGGATTGTCACCGCCAACCTGAGGTATTTCCTGTGGTCTCTGTGAATAGGCACATGGTAGTATGCGTCTAAGTCTAATACGGCCATGAAGCAAGCTGGGGAAAGCATTTTTATACAAGATTTTATAGTTTCCATTTTGAAGTGCTGAATTTCTAGGAATTTGTTCAGCCTTTTTAGATTTATGATCGCCTGTATGATCCGTCTGGCTTCTTGCGAAGGAAGAGAGGGGAGTAGAAGCCTTTGCCCCTGTCTAGGTAGGGGACTTCTTGTAACACGTTTTTCTCTCTTAGATTCGCTATTTCTTGTTGTAGAGCCAGCTGTTCGTGTAATGCCCTTTGGGGAGTTATCACAAAAGAATCATTTGGGAGGGTAATGAATTTTAGCCTCAGACCTTCCTTTATTATGTTTAGTATCCATGAACTCGCGGATATTTTTTCCCAGGCCTGGAGAAAGTAGGATAATCTTCCCCCGACCCGGGGAGTACCTTCATTGTGGCTTCTTGTTGTCGGGGGGTTTGTTAAACATAAAGCCTTTATTCTTGTTCCTTCTATCCTCCCATCCTTCTTTGTTCCCTTTTGGGGGCTTCCGCCGCACAAACCTTCTGTTCCGAAAAGGTCGTTTGTATGACTGGCTGGGGAATCCGGGAAAGGATTTCTTCTTGTCCCAGGCCTTGTCTAAGATGTCGTCCAGTGTTGGGCCAAATAAGAATTCCCCCTCGCATGGGATTGCACACAATTTGGCTTTTGTCTGCAAATCTCCCAGCCAGCATTTCAGCCATAAGGCACGTCTTGCGTCATTTGAGAAGGCCGTTGTCCCGGCTGCCAGTCTGGTTGAGTCTACCGACGCATCCGCCAGAAACGCTGCTCTCCCTTCATTACCGAAACAGATCTCTGTATCGTTTCTCTCGGGACCTTCCCCTTTATCTGAGAATCTAAATGGTCCAGCCAGACCATCAAGGCACGTGCCATACATGTGGTTGCTATGGCTGGCTTTAGCCCTCCTCCTGCTGCTTCCCAAGCGGTTTTTTAAAAAGTTTCAGCTTTTTTATCCATTGGGTCCTTCAGGGTACCCATGTCTTCGAAGGACAGGGCAAAGTTTTTAGAAGCCCTCCGGTTTTTTTTTTTCTCTAGCCCTCCGAACATTATATCTTGGGCCGTTTTCTTGGGGCATTCGTCTACCAGTCCCATAGTTGTCCTCACAGCTTTTACCAGGGCGTCCGTCTCCTCAATGGGAAAGCAGCTGCGTCCCCCTTCTGAGGATGATGAAGAGGACTGGGAAGATGATGAATCACTTGAGTCGGATAGTTCACTTCCCGACTCACTGACGCTCGACTCTGGGGATCTATGCCTGGACCGGCGTTCCTTTTTTGAGGTTCTGGCGCCCTTAAGGGCGTCTTCGACCTGGGTTTTTATTAATGTTTTGAGGTCTAAAGCAAACCTCGGGGATTCCTCCTGTATTGTCTGCGCTCTATGCAAGCCGCACAGAGCTTTTTCTCCCACGTAGGGGGTAGCTCCTCCGTGCATATAGCACATACCATGTGTTTAGATTTGGTAGTGCATTTACGCCCCTGAAAAAGAAAAAATTAATAGTCGCAAATTAGCGAGCGGGCATTCACGGAGATCACTCACCCTCCTGTGGAACGAACGATACCGTCTCGGGCGTAGGGATTATCTCCACTGCTGAATCCACTTCTGGCTGTGCCGCCATGGTGGAGCTTTGGCTGCGCCGCAATCCCTTATGACCGCTGCTGCTGCGCTGCTGGGAAGTCGCGTTGGCGCTGTAGGTGCTGGTGCGGTTCCTGCGTTTGCTGTGGCCCCTGCTTCGGGGACCGCCGCCGTGTCTCCTTCTCCCTCTGCGGTTTCCCACTCATGGTGAACGCTTCCTTCTCCTTCAGCATGCTTTTTTTAAACCTTATTCTTTTTTTTTTTTTCCTTTTTTGAATTTGCCGCAGCCGCCGCCCCATTCCCAGGGATCCCTGCGCCCCGCCGGAAGTCTCGTGCGTGCGCACTGCGAGATTACCCAGCGGTGCACCGCGCCTCCCTTCTCCCTAATGGAGCTCTCGTTGGCCGCCGTCGCCTCCCCCGCTCTCAGGTATGGCAGGCTCTGACCTGTGGCCCTCGGTGACCGCCGCCACCTGCAAAGGCTGCCTTGTCCAGTTCGGCAGGGCTCTCCAGTAGTGACCGCCGTCACAACATTGCAGGAGGCGCTTTTTTTTTTTTCTCCTTTTTTGGGATCCGCAGACTTCCTGGCTTCTTCACTGCCTCTCCCCACTCACCCTCAAGGCCCGCCGACCCCGGTGGTGGTGCTTCGGGGGGGGGGAAGCCTGTTCAAGGCCTCGACCCAGCCGAGGCAGGGAGCCCCGCTGCCTATCACCGGTCTGGATCGGTCCCCGGAAACCTGTGACGACTTGTCAGGTACGTGCTGTAGGTTCCCCGTCAGGGACAGGAAACCAACTGATGTGGGAGAGAGGTACCGCCTTTTTCATCTGTAGGTTTCCTGTCCCTGAGGGCGGATCCCTCTTTCTCCGTGGTGCCGTCATGGTGGAAAGAGAAAATCTGTCTCTGGGGTGCATTTCACCACTGCTTCCTGGACGAACAAACATGGCCAGGGGCATTACAGCTTGCTGACTGGGGAATGGCGACTGTGGCGGCAGGCGGGAAAGGGGCTGCTTCACAAGTCTTGGAATCCCCAAGGCTTGCAGAACAAACCTATCTTCCTCCATTTCTTCTACCTCCTCCACCTCCTGTATGGCCTCCACCTGCACCCTCAACCTCTCGCTTAATGAGACATGTGCTCCAACAGTGCAGAGACAATCATCCCTCCCCCCACACCGTACTGCGCAACCAGGGAACACCGCAATCAGGCAGTATTTAAATTAATATGCCTTGGAGATCGCAGTAACACAGTTCAAGAGTTGTTGGCAGCTATCCAGGTCAACTTTGAGCAATGGCTGTCTCCACTGAATCAGGAGCTAGGAAATGCAGTGTGCGATAACGGTGAAAACCTGATAGCGGCCCTACGCCGGGGCAACCTCACACGTGCCTTGCATGGCTCACATCCTGAACTTGGTGGTACAGCAATTTCTCAGCAGCTGCGTGCTCACTTCTGTTATTCGCACCCAGCAGGTCATTGACTTGCATCGCTACAGAGGTCTTTCGGCCTACCGGTTAGCCGTTAGATATGCCATGTGCCAACATGGTGGAATTCCACTCTGTACATGTTGCAGCAGCAACGAGCCCTGGTGTAGTATGCACTTTTGAATAGCCTGGGCCAACGCAGTATGGACATGGTGCAAATCACGCATGCGGAGTGGGCACAGATTAAGGACCTCTGCACCCTTCTGCAGTGTTTCAAAATGGCTACTAAGATGGTTAGCGCTGACGATGCCGTCATCAACATCACTACTACGGTCATCTACATGCTGGTGCACACTTTGAATAGTCTGCGGGAGGAGGTGGTAGTCCTAAAGGAAAAGGTGGAAGCAGAGGAGGATGTAGGAGGGATTACAATATCTCAAAGTTTCCGACTGTGGTCACAGGTGGGTGCCATGGGAGGGTGGATTACAGCAAGCAAAAGGGGAACATGGTACCAGATAAATGAGAAGTAGGAGGTTATGGGTGTGCAACAGTCAGGAGATGAAGAGGATAACGATCCACTGTCTGTTGTCCGTGGATTGAGGGGATGGAAGAAGCAAGGTTGAGTATTATCTTGCCACCAACACAATATGGACTCGGACCTCATGGAAGTGCACGACACATGAGCGCCTTCTTGATGCACTATCTTCAACATGATGCCCGTATACTTAGGGTTAGAAATAGTGATGACTACTGGGCTGCCACTGTGGTAGATCCACAGTACAAGAGTCAATTTTTTCAGACACCCCACCGCCCTCCTAGAAAGGGACGAGCGCATGTTGGGGTATCTAAACACGCTTGTAGACAATCTTAAGAGTGGTTTTCCTGAAGACAGCAGTGAGACACACAATGTTCATCACTGTTATAGACAACATATCCCAGGAACATCGAGTGGTCAATGCAAAAATATTTGCAGCAGCGGAAGTGGCAGAAGCAATTTCTGTGAGTCGTATCACACATTTTTTTAGACCAGCCCGTGCACCAGCACAACAGAGTACAAGTCTGACACGTTGTGAATTACTGGAGAGGTGAAGGAGTATCTCAAGCTCAATATCAATGCCATCGGGGGAGGGGTTTGGACCTTTTTGCATTTTGGCATTCAAAAATGGAAGAGTGACATGAGCTCGCCTGTCATGCCTTGGAGGTTTTGTCATATCTGTTCTCTCAGAACGTGTCTTCAGCGCTGCTGGTGCGGTCCTAAAGGATAGGTGCATCCGGCTGTCCCTTTGAAAGTGTAGACCGTCTAACTTTCATCAAGATGAACAAGGCATGGATTTCCAATGACTTTTGCACCCTAGTCGCAGACTGGGTAGATTAGGCTATGGTGTAGTTTTTAGTGTGTTGCACTGATCTAGCGTTATTGCAGTCTGTGACACCTTTGTCGTGGCTCCTGTGCCTGCTGTTGTTACTGCTGCTGATGTTACAAACAATTTTTTTTAAATGTGGAGACTCCAAGTTGGGTCTCCATCTGGTGAGTTGCTGGAGTGGAAGGGGTGTCACAGCCCCATTATACCATTTCTGCTCTGGGGAAATTTATGCCTATTTAGTGGTGAATTAATTTTTGTTTTCTTTTTTAAAGTGGAGACTCCAAATTGGACCTCCTTCATGAGTGTTGCCTGCAGCAGTACGGATCCCAGGCCAGCAGGCCTGCACTTATCTTCAGTCAACTACCTGTGTTACTATCCTTAAATCTTTCTAACAATAATAGTTCTCGAATCTGGCATTTGTGCCACCCAAGTGTGGTTGAGCAGAAAAGCAGATTTGGCTGTTGCATGAGGTATCAGCTTCCAGCACAGCAGGCTTACATCGGTCCCCTCAACCACCACGTCTCAATTAAAAATTACATTCAAAGCTATAAATGTTAGTCCAGACTGGTTGACTGCTGCTGTGCCATTATCAAATTTCTACTATGGGTCAATTGATGCCACTTTTCCTGGTGTCTGCCCCTAATATTTGAAAATGTTTGGACTCCAAATTTGGTCATATGTGTGTTGCTTTAATTTGGCAGGGCTCTTGGAGCACCTGGCCTACACCTGTCAATCATCCACCTGTTATTTATCAATGTTTAAGCTAGAAATGCTGGTCCAGGCCCTATCCCAGGCCCTGTCCCATGCTGCGCAATTACTGTATATACTCGAGTATAAGCCGACCCGAGTATAAGCCGACCCCCTAATTTTGCCACAAAAAAACTGGGAAAACTTATTGACTCGAGTATAAGCCTAGGGTGGGAAATGCTCCATAGATTGTTCCCCCATATGCTGCCCCCATTAGAAGCTCCATAGATTATTCCCCCATATGCTGCCCCCATTAGAAGCTCCATATTGTTCCCCCATATACTGCCCCCATAAGCAGCTCCATAGATTGTTCCCCCATATACTGCCCCCATTAGAAGCTCCATAGATTGTTCCCCCATATACTGCCCCTATTAGAAGCTCCTAAAGATTATTCCCCCATGTGCTGCTGCTGCATGTAAAAATAAAAAAAAATGACATACTCACCTCTCCGTCGCTGGGTGTCAGATTCTCACCTGTCCTGCATCCATGGCTGCTCACCGCTATCTGCCACGTCATCAGTCAGTGACGTTCAGACTGCAGGGGGCGCGGCGCACACTAATCACGTCACCGCGCCCTCTGCTGTCTCAAGTCACTGACCGATGACAGACAGCAGCAAGCAGCCATGGACGCAGGACAGGTGAGTATCGCTATACTTACCCGTCCTGACGCTGCCGCTTGAGCCCCCAGCTTCTCCGCGCTCTCTCTTCCTGCGTTCAGCGGTCATGTGATACTGCTCATTAAAACTCATGAATATGCGCATATTCATGAGTTTTAATGAGCGGTAACACGTGACCGCTGAAGGCAGGAACAGAGCGCGGAGAAGCTGGGGGCTCAAGAGACAGCGTCAAGACGGGTAAGTATGACCTGACACCCCCGCCCCCTCTCCCCCTCCGACCCCCCGGTGTATATGACTCGAATATAAGCCGAGAGAGGGACTTTCAGCCCAAAAAAACGGGCTGAAAATCTCGGCTTATATTCGAGTATATATGGTATACTATTTGTACTGTGGGTCAATTGAGGCCACTTTTCCTGGTGTCTGCCCTTAATTTGAGCTGTTTTGGGAGCTTTTTGCTCCCTTCCCAGAGTGTGTTGTCTAGGCAGTTGGTTTTGCCTCCCATTGAATTAAAAGGGGTTCGGATATGTTCGGTGAACATCAGGACGTTAGTCAATCTGAACCTTGAAAGGTTCGCTCATCTCTACACCAGCAATACCTTTACATAGACAGACTGTTCTTCTGTTACTGAGTGTCCTAAATAAAAGTTAAAAATCTATAAAGACATCCCCAGAGGAGGGGGGGGGGGGGGAGGGACTATCACCCTCACATTGAACATATGGGATTAATTATAACTGAGGAAGTGAAAGAGATCCTACACTTCAACACACATTTAAAACGAACCTCCTGTCACGGAAAGGTAAATACAGCAGAGATCTGCTCTGACAGCTAGCCACAAAGACTCATATTTGTTTATTCAGAGACAGAGGAGTACACTTTCAAGGAACAGATCGCAGACTTTTTGGAGACAGCCATGAATATTGGGATTTGCATTGAACCGATATTTATGGGAGATTTTTTTTTTCAGCATCGTAGAGAAACAACGAACATAATGCATTAATTCACATTTTCGTAAGGCCATTCTAACCCCTTGCAACTTAATATCAGACCAATAGATGAGACTATCCATGCCAGGCTTCATCTCTATACAAAGGTAAAATCACAATACGAAACATGACAAGAATATCTACCGTCTGGTACCTCCAGGGGTGAAGATATCCTGAGATATCTCATAATATTTAATAGCTCTGTTCCTCTTGCTCTTTAAACCGCAACCCTTGAAGCCATACGCTACCTGTAATGGGTGTTCAATCAGCCTGTATAAATGATTGGTAGTGGCAGATCATTTTGTTACTGTAGAGTGGACAGTGATCATACAGGGGTATGTATGTAAATTGGAGGTGTATATACCATATGCTCACTTCGAAGCAGCTGCAGCATCATCCATCACTCGTCTGTCAATTGCGTAATTATCCTGATTGAAGGCGGAGAATTGCGTCCCCTGACAAACTAGTGGCAGCGGTGGTATCTGCGTGATCTCTGCCGTGTCCCCCCACTGACACTGAAAAATCAGAATATGAATCGATATGCAAATGAAGCTGAACTATTAATAGATCTGAAGTCTCTGTCACTCCAGCTCTATTCACCACCAGTGGTGCCTCCTTCTGCATAACTGTTTACTCCTTTTGCTTGAAGTCACACAGCAGAGAGGCTGTCAGTCAAGCAGGAGAAGGTCGCATTGAGCAGGGACTAGGAGCTGGCGTGGCAGAGGCTTCACATCTAGAAACAGCTCTTCAGCATCATGTTAATTCAAACAATCATTTCTCAATAAGGGATGAACTGACTCACCATTTAAAGGTATTGCTGGACTATGTGGAGCTATATGTGCATATAAATAATTTGGGGAGTGAAAACCTGCATGAAACTCCCTCACTCAGTTTTACTGCTGTCTTAGCGGAGAGCAGATGTGACCTCCGCGGCATCTCAAGCTCATTGCGCCTCACTGTTTGTACTTCGTTTTTTTTTCATCACAATTGTTTATTTTGCTCGTTTTATAAATGAATAATGCAATGGTGGTGGACATTTCTTCTAAATAAAAGATTTTTTTTTTTTTTCTTTTACACAAATAAGAGGGTTTTCTTAGAAATGCCACTCAGGGACATTGCACATGAACATGTAATAATAATCTGTGATATATTATAATATGATGTGCCAGGGTTGCTTTTGTCTACCAATGTGTTCAATGTGTTTCTTCTGCTGGACTTTTAGGCTATGTGCCCACGTATGCAGAAAAAAAACGCACTTCCCAGGAAAAACGCACGGGTTTTTTTGCGCGATCTTTGCACTTTTTTTCCGCGTTTTTACAGCGATTTTCGCGTGCTAAATTCAAGCACTTTCCAAGCGATTTGAAGCATCGCTTGGAATGTATTGACAGGTTGGTCACACTCTTCAAACATAGTGTTTGACTAATGTGACCAACTTTTTACTTCTGAGGCTGCCTATGCGGCATCAATAGTAAAAGATAGAATGTTAAAAATAAATAAAATAAAAAATCGTGATATTCTCACCTTCCGACGTTCCGCGCAGCCTTCCCAGGCCTCAGCGATGCTCCCATTCCCAGTAATGCCTTGCGAGACTTTTGATGACGTAGAAGTCTCGCGATACTGTAGCGATCTCGCGAGATCGCTAAGTCATCACAGGTCCTTGCCACAAGGCATTACTGGGAACGGGAGCATCACTGAGGCCAGGGAAGGCTGCGCTGGACGCCGGAAGGTGAAAAGTCTTAGTTACTCACCGGTTAACGGTATTTTTCGGAGTCCATGACAGCACCACCTGGAGAGAGGGGATCCGCCCTTCAGGAACAGGAAACCTACAGATACAAAAGGGCGGCACCTCTCCCACGCATCAGTTGGATTACAGAGCACAGAGGACCACAATGGTTAATAGCATAACTTATATACAATACTATACACGACTATTTAAATTACCCGTGTACGTATAAGAGGAAGGAGTGCACACCCAAAATAGACTAAAAGGGAGGGAATATACGGGTGCTGTCATGGACTCCGAAAAATACCGTTAACCGGTGAGTAACTAAGACTTTATCGGTCGTCCATGACAGCACCACCTGAGAGAATTACAGAGAGTAATAACTATTTAGGGAGGGACTACAGCCTGCAGCACCCTTATACCAAAAGAGAGGTCTGTGGAAGCACCCAGGTCTAGCCTATAATGACTATAAAAGGTGCTCGGAGAGGACCAAGTAGCCGCCTTACATATCTGGTCGATGGAGACTTCTGATCTCTCGGCTCACGAGGTCGCCATGGCTCTGGTGGAATGCGCCCTCAGCTTCCCAGGTGGCGACCTGCCTTTTGAAGTGTATGCTACAGAAATTGCTTCTCTAATCCACCTGGCTAGTGTATTTTTTGACACTCTACAACCTTTCCTAGGGCCTTGGTGGGAAATAAATAGGGCATTATCTTTCTTCCAAGGATCGGTAGCTGCCAGATATTCTATGAGGCATTTCCTAACATCCAGGGTATGTAGTTTTTCTTCCTTCTCATTAGCTGGATTAGGGAGGAAGGATGGAAGGACTATTTCCTGAGTCCTATGAAAGTTAGAAACCACTTTAGGTAAGTACGCCGGATCAGGTCTGAGTATTACCCGTCCTAACCTGTATATAAGGAGGACGCCTAAATAATGCCTGGATGTCGCTTACTCTGCGAGCTGAGGTTAGAGCTACCAGGAAGGCTACTTTGAGGGACAGATTTTTAATGGAAGCTGATGAAATAGGTTCGAATGGAGCTTCCGTCATGGCCGTAAGGACTAGATTCAAGTCCCATGGCATGAATCTATCCTTCACTACTGGCCTGGACCTACCTGCTGCCTTAATGAACCTACTGATCCAGTAATTACCTGCGATGTTGCAGCTAAAGAGAGCCCCCAAAGCTGATACTTGTACTTTAAGAGTACTAGTGGAAAGTCCCATATCCAGACCTTTCTGAAGAAACTCTAAGATCTGATTTATTGGAGTTGAACCCCCAGCAACTATTTCAGAGCGCTGCAGGAACTTCTTCCAAATTCTAGCATAGATCTTGGTAGTAATGGCCTTCCTATTCTTAAGTAGGGTGTTAATCAAGTCTGGGGAGAAGTCTTTCTTTCAAGAGTGCCGCTCAAACTCCACGCCGTCTGATGTAGGCCAGCCACCTGAGGGTGGAAGACTGGGCCGTGGGATACGAGATCCGGGATGTCCGGAAGAACCCAAGGATCGGACACCGACATGGTCCTGAGGCATGAGAACCATGCCCTCCTGGGCAAAAATGGAGCAATAACTATGACCCTTGCTCTGTCTCTCTTGATTTTTCTCAACACCAAGGGTAGTAGCGATAGGGGAGGGAAGGCGTATGCTAGCCTGAAGTCCCGCTTTATCAGAAAGGCATCTACCGCCAGGGGGTTCTCTCTGGGATTTAGGGAGCAGAATAGTCTTAATTTCCTTGGTGGCGAAGAGATCTACCTCTGGCTGTCTCCATTTTTGTATAATCAGGTCGAAGATCGAATTGTTTAGGGACCATTCTCCTTGTTTTAGTAGGTTGCGGCATTTATGTCAACAGGACAAGGGATTCCCAGCCAGTCTCCCATGCCGGTACTGGCCCGGCCTCAAGCTGCTTAACGGCTGCGCTCTGACGAGGGCATGCACATTCAGCTTAGAATGGCTGTTCTGCTAGTTGGAACAACCGTTCTGCCACATTCCTCAGGGGTTTGGAACGAGTCCCACCTTGGTGGTTGACATAAGCCACTGTGACCTGATTGTCGGAGAACACTCGCACATGATGGCTCTGCAGATACATAAGTAACTTCTTAGCTGCCTGCTCTACTGCTGTCAGTTCTTTTCAAATTAGATGACATTTTTATCTGGTGATGGTCCCATAGGCCCTGGACTAGGACTTCACCCATATGAGCCCCCCAACCGGAAGGGCTAGCATCCGTAGTGACTATGGGGGATATGTCACACTCCCAGGGAACCCCTCTGGACAAATTATCCTTTTCTAGCCACCACTCTAGGGACTCCCTTGTGCTTCGGGACAAGGTTAGCTGGCCCTCCAAGTAACCTCCAAGGATTTTTTGATGCAGTAAGACCTCCCCTGTAGTGTTCTTAAATGAAACTGGGCCCACTGGACCGCCGGATACAGGAGGAAAGGGAACCCAGAAGGGACATGGCTTTCTTGAGGGACATGGTGGGGTTATTGGCAGTGTTTAGGATCTGATAGTGTAGGCGAACAAGCTTCTCCGGAGGCAGCCTGTTTCTCAGAATCTAGAATCAGGCCTAAAAATTGCTGAATTCTCATCGTCTGTAACCAAGATTTTTTGATATTAAGCAGCCAACCTAACCGCTCTAGGGCCGACATTGCCCTCTGTAGCTGTTCCTTACAATGTTTTGCTGTTTTCCCTATAATCAGGAAGTCATCTAAGTAGGGGACTACTAGAATGTTAAATTCACGTAGATGGGCCATAACTTCCTTCCACCACTTTAGTAAACATCCGGGGAGCGACTGCCACCCCAAAGGGGAGGGCCGCATATTGGAAATGTTCAACTGACCCATTTAACTGAACTGCTACTCTGAGGAAGCGCTGATGGGCTGTATGAATGGGTATATGGTAGTATGCATCTTTTAAATCTAACACCACCATAAAGCCGTTTTGAAACAACAACTTTATTGTTGAATTGATTGTTTCCATTTTGAACGGCCGTATAACCAAGAAATCGTTTGAGGGACTTGAGATTAATTATAGTCCTAAAGGAGCCGTCTGGCTTGCAGACCAGGAACAGAGGGGAGTAGAAACCTTTCCCCCTTTCTCCCTCTGGAACCATAGTCAGGACTTTCTTGTGGCAAAGCTCATGAACCTCGGCCTCCAGGGCAGCTTGTTCTGATGTGGAAGACCTGAGAGGGGTGACCTTAAATTGATCTAGGGGAACCCGGGTGAACTCTAGTCGTAAACCCGCAGCTATCACCCCCAGTATCCAGTTGCTGCTAGAGATCAGCGACCAGGCTGGGTAGAAGGCAGCTAGTCTCCCCCCACAGCATCTAGTCATTGGGGCGGTTTTTTAGTGTCACGTGATGGACATTCCTTGCGCCCCCCTCCTCCGAACATGAAACCTGTACTCTCCTTCTTTTGTCGTCCCATCTGCCCTGATCTCTGGACGGCCTTCTATGGAAATATCCTTTCCTGGTGAAGGGGCGTCTATAAGAAGGATTCGGGAGGCTGGGGAACTTCTTTTTATCGTTCCCGGCTTTCTCTAAAAGTTCGTCCAGGATGGGGCCAAACAGATATTCCCCTCATATGGAATGGAGCAGAGTCGTGACCTGGCCTGGATATCTCCTGGCCAGCATTTTAACCAGAGGGCCCTTCGAGCTGCGTTTGATAACCCAGCTGATCTAGCCGCCATCCTTGCCGAGTCTGCTGAGGCATCAGCCAAGAAAGCCGCAGCACTCTGGATGATCGGTAGAGTTTTCCGACTGGATGCTCTTGGGGCTCCGTCCTTCAGATGGGAATCTAGTTGATCTAGCCAGACCATCACGGATCTGACTATACAAGTGGCAGCTATCGCTGGTCTTAGGGCGCATGCTGACATCTCCCATGTTCCCTTTAGAAAGGAATCCGCTTTTTTATCCAGCGGGTCTTTTAAGGAGGCCATATCATCGAACGGTATGGAGGACTTTTTGGAGGCTTTGGCTACTGCCGCGTCCAGCTTAGGGGCCTTATCCCATCTGTTTACCACTGGGTCATCAAATGGGTACCTCCGTTTGAAGGCAGGTGGTAAGGAGCCCCTTTTTTCGGGTCTCTTCCATTCCCTTTCTATCAGGCTCTGGACCGTATCATTTAATGGAAAAGCTTTGTGTTTCCTGGGATCTAGACCTCCGAACATTACCTGTGCCGAAAGCTCTGGCTTTGAGTCTGCTACTGCCATGGTGGACCTTATTGCTTTAACTAGCTTGTCCATCTGGTCTAATGGAAAGCAGAATCGGCTTGAGTCTTCATCCGAAGAGGATGAAGTGGAGGCCGGGGAATCCGAGGAGTAATTGTTCCTAGGGGCAGCTGAGGACTCCGACCCTGAGAAACTAAATTCTCTCCCCCTAGAAGAGTCCCTTTTAGATAGGGCTTTCATCTCTGTCCCTGTAAGGATGGGGGAGAGTGCAAGGGCCTGTCAGTCTATGCCTGGGCCCCCGTCCCCTTCCAACCCCTACCGTCTGTCGCACACATGGCTGACATAGTCTTTTGGGGTGGCCGTCTGGTAAGGGGCAACTACAGAGCGCACATTCCCTGTGCTTCTGTTTTACCGTAGCTTTCCTCCCCTGCGAAACCAGCATAAGGGAACACTGCATCAGGGTACATTCACGGAGATCTCTTACCCATGCAGATGAGGCAGGTACCGGATCATGGAGGGAGGCAGGGGGAATCCTTTAGACTGGAGGAACTTCTGCGGCTCTGCTCACTCGTCCGCTTCCACTCGTATGAGGCTTCACCGAGGCCTCCTTCTGTGGGTGCTCCTGCACGTCCTGCTGCTCTATGGGGGTTCTGTCATCCATCGCTGGGCCTTCAGAAGCACCCCGGCAGCATCACCTCCTGCCCTTTAAGGCCTCCCAGAATCCGGTCAGCAGGGCACTGGCGCGGCACCTCCCCCAGGAACCCTCCCGCGACCTTCCCCCGCATGAACCGTCCCCCCCCACCGCCTCGGGTACCGCGCGTCCCCCGGATCGCCGCGCACACGCGGCGCACACTAGGAAGGCGGCCGGCACCCGACTTCCGGTTTTGGCGTTCCCGGCCCCGCCCCTTCCACCGCGTCACTTCCGCCGCGCGTCAGAGGCCGCGGAAGCGCGCGGAAAGGAGCCGGCACGGCGCCCCCGGTATGCCCGCCCCCCCCATGCGCGCCAGCCTGCGCTTGGCGACCGGACGCAACCGCCGACCCGGCCGGAGGGGGGTTGAGACCGGACCCCGGGGGAAAACGCATCAGGAGGGGCCTGCATACATACCTGGTGCCCGCATTCTGGAGACGGCTGTCCACCGGACCCTTTGCTCCGCCTGCTCTAACCACTGCCGTGGCGACCTACCCGGCCCCACCGTGGCGCTTCCAGGTACCCCGAGCTTGACCGAGGTAGGAGATCCCCCCGCTACCTGAGTCGGTCAGCCGGCCTGGGAATCCCTCGACGACTCCATGATGGACGATCTGAAGGAAGTCCCATCCTCTAGGAACAGGAAACCAACTGATGCGTGGGAGAGGTGCCGCCCTTTTGTATCTGTAGGTTTCCTGTTCCTGAAGGGCGGATCCCCTCTCTCAGGTGGTGCTGTCATGGACGACCGATAAATAACCCAATTTTTTATTCTTTTTTTTTACAGGGATATGGTACCCAGGGCCTGGAGGACAGTCTCCTCTCCTCCAGACCGTGGGTACCATCCGCACACGAGCCACTCACTTTGTGCATGGTGGGCATAGCCACATGCGGGAAGTAAGCGGATCTCATGCATTCCTATGGATGCTGAATCGCGGCAATTCTTTTCGGAATTGCTGCGATTCTGCAAAAAGAATGAGCAGAGCATGCTGTTTTTTTTTCCCGCGATGCGATTTCGCCGCGGAAAAAATTGCAGCATTAGCACAGCATGTGCGGATTGCCATAGGAATACATGCAGTGCATTCTGTATGTGTTCGCAGCGTTTTCGCGGCTAAAATCGCCGCAAAAACGCTTAAAAAAATCGCAATGTGTGCACACAGCCTCAAAGTCTGAATCTGAGTGAACTTGACTCCAGTAGCATCCAAGTGCCTTACAATTAAGTTTACCTAATTATAATATTTAGTAATAGGTATGTCCTGAAAACTGAATGATATTCGGTGGTGGTTGTGAAATTTTTAGTACTTTTTTTTTTTATTACTTTTAAGGTTATTAAAGGAGTTCTTTTGCATCTGATTTTGTATACTCACTTTTAATATATCTCTATGAAGGTCACAGATTACATTTATAGCCCTTAAATTGAGATAACTAGATACTGTAGGAAATTTTCTAAACTATGCCCGTTAGGCGCATTGCGCCCAAACGCTGGTGTGCTAGAGATGTGCCTGACGAAGGGTTAATAACACTTATCTGTATTCAAGTGCTATATAAGTATGGTAAAATACGCCTGGACAAAGTACACATTCTGCAAAGTTTTGCTAATAATTACACACAAGTACAAATAGAACAAAAAAAGCCCACATGACATTTTAAACGTCTAAAAAACATAATACTCATAACTTCAGGGCTTAAGAAAATGCCTGTAAATGAGCTACTTTAAATTCCTTGACTTAGACCTTCTGAAATGTTTACCTGTACAGATCTGCTTCAGGCTGCTGACACTCTATCACAGCTTTTAACGTGTCTAGCTCCACAACAGACTGTAAAACTGCAGTTTCCGGTATAGCCAAATGTGTCTGAAAAGTCACAGTGCATAAGAAGAAGATAAAACTTCAGGTTAAGGATTTCATTTGTAAAGTTGTTCTATCAAGTGTCAGCAACTAATTACAACATGCTTTACATTTTTCTATAGCAGGTTTGAAAGGAACCCATGTCAGAAAATGACTTACTGTTGAAATCAGATTTTTGCGATATATGCATGTTTAACCTCTTACCGATATTTCCATACATATATGGAGCAGGTCCATAGCAGGTCATGAAGTGGGTTCATGGGGTGAACATACCCCATACCCGGTAGGTAATGGCTGTGTGTTACAGCCAGGACCTCAGTCTGCGAGCAGAGCTGCTTTTTTTCTCCTCCAGATATGATAATTTTCAACATTCTCAATTTATTGGTAAAATCTGCATTCAGTGAAGACATTATTACATTAATGAGGAGATGACCGTTGCTAATGATAAGATTCTATGTGGATAAAAGGGGTAGAAGAAGGGAGGAGTTAGAGACAGAGCTTGATCTTATCAATGGCAACCGTCATCTCCTATCTCCGTAATGTAATAATGTCTGCACCGAATACAGATTTTACCAATAAATTGAGAATTTTGAAAATAATCCATACTGGAGGAGAAAAAAGGCAGAATTAATGACAAGATATTACAAAGGTATTATTTTCACATGTATCATTGATTTCTGAAATAAAAATGATAACATCGGTTACGCTTTTAACTTGCAAATGCGTATGCAATACTGTAGTACTGCTGTGTACTGGGAAACTGACAACCTTCTATGAAGCCCAGCTCTGGGCAGACAGAGGGGCCTTCAGAAGACCACCACATGAAGATCCACAGGTGCCAAGGCAACTGATCTACACCCCACAATTCCATCATATGTGTTGCCGATGGATGTCAGACATGACAGCTGAAATGATGAAACCTACTAGATGCTGAAGTCATGCTTGACAACAGCATTTATGAGACTAAAGATGCAATGTCTACATAGAAAATAGAATATAACCTGTAAAATTGTTGACTACTTTTAACCGCTTAGGATCCTTCACATCTATTATTTCTGATGTTCTGTTCAGTCGTAGAAATATGTCCATGAAAATAACAGTGCTGATTTGACTCATACCATGGGTGCATGAAAAATCCCATTGCTCCTATGAGTTTATCAAACATTAAACCAAACAATATAGCACAGCTTATTGTTAAGGAATCGGCTAACGCTGCCTCCAATGTTGATGCTCTTGTACACATATAACACTGATTTTGTACACAAGGAAGCCTGCACCTAAGATACTGCCATGTGATAACACTTTCTGTCCCATCAGCTTTTTCAGAGTACATTTTTCTATATACAGTGCCTTGCGAAAGTATTCGGCCCCCTGGAACTTTTCAACCTTTTCCCACATATCATGCTTCAAACATAAAGATACCAAATGTAAATTTTTGGTGAAGAATCAACAAGTGGGACACAATTGTGAAGTTGAACGAAATTTATTGGTTATTTTAAATTTTTGTGGAAAGTCAAAAACTGAAAAGTGGGGTGTGCAATATTATTCGGCCCCTTTAACTTAATACTTTGTAGGGCCACCTTTTGCTGCGATTACAGCTGCAAGTCGCTTGGGGTATGTTGCTGTCAGTTTTATACATCGAGAGACTGAAATTCTTGCCCATTCTTCCTTGGCAAACAGCTCAAGCTCAGTGAGGTTTGATGGAGATCATTTGTAAACAGCAGTTTTCAGCTCTTTCCACAGATTCTCGATTGGATCCAGGCCTGGACTTTAACTTGGCCATTCTAACACCTGGTTACGTTTATTTGTGAACCATTCGATTGTAGATTTTGCTTTATGTTTGGGATCATTGTCTTGTTGGAAGACAAATCTCCATCCCAGTCTCAGGTCTTTTGCAGACTCCAACAGGTTTTCTTCAAGAATGGTCCTGTATTTGGCTCCATCCATCTTCCCATCAATTTTAACCATCTTCCCTGTCCCTGCTGAAGAAAAGCAGGCCCAAACCATGATGCTGCCACCACCATGTTTGACAGTGGGGATGGCGTTTTCAGGGTGATGAGCTGTGTTGCCTTTACGCCAAACATATCGTTTAGCATTGTTGCCAAAAAGTTTGATTTTGGTTTCATCTGACCAGAGCACCTTCTTCCACATGTTTGGTGTGTCTCCCAGGTGGCTTGTTGCAAACTTTAAATTACACTTTTTATGGATATCTTTGAGAAATGGCTTTCTTCTTGCCACTCTTCCATAAAGGTCAGATTTGCGAAGTGTACGACTGATTTTTGTCCTATGGACAGACTGTCCCACCTCAGCTGTAGATCTCTGCAGTTCATCCAGAGTGATCATGGGCCTCTTGGCTGCCTCTCTGATCAGTTTTCTCCTTGTTTGAGATGAAAGTTTAGAGGGTTGTCCGGGTCTTTGTAGATTTGCAGTGGTATGATACTCCTTCCATTTCAATATGATCGCTTGCACAGTGCTCCTTGGGATGTTTAAAGTTTTGGAAATCATTTTGTATCCAAATTCGGTTTTAAACTTCTCCACAACAGTATCACGGACCTGCCTGTTGTGTTCCATGGTCTTCATGATGCTCTCTGTGGTTCACGCAGAACCCTGAGACGATCACAGAGCAAGTGCATTTATAAGGAGACTTGATTACACACAGGTGGATTATATTTATCATCATTAGTCATTTAGGACAACATTGAATCATTCAGAGATCCACAATGAACTTCTGGAGTGAGTCTGCTGCACTGAAAGTAAAGGGGCCGAATAATATTGCACGCCCCACTTTTCAGCTTTTGAATTTCCACAAAATTTAAAAATAACTAATAAATTTCGTTCAGCTTCACAATTGTATCCCTCTTGTTGATTCTTCACCAAAAAGTTACATTTGGTATCTTTATGTTTGAAGCATGATATGTGGGAAAAGGTTGACAAGTTCCAGGGGGTCGAATACTTTCGCAAGGCACTGTATGTGTTACAAGTCATTATAGAAACATACACCGATGAGAACAACTCACCTTGAGATTTGTCTCTCCATCCAGACTAGCAGTGGTTACATGACAGGAGCCATCAACCCTATCTGAGGATAACAGTACAAGATCAGCAGGAAAGGTTTCATCTTTGGCTACACGGACAATGTCACCAACCTTATAAAAAATAAAAAAAAATTCAGAAGAACGTTTTATTGTCTATTTCTTTCTACAGATAAAAGATAGATGTAAAAAAGAATGCCACTACATACCCTGATGTTTTTGGACCTAGTCTTAACAAGGCCACCGCTTCTGACAACATAAACTGGAGCTCCATTGACTTCATTGTCTGCTTTGTGCCGCAGCCAGTCTTCATAGCCCTGGAAGCCCAGCAGAATCGTAAGCGAACAAGAAAGTTCTCACTACAAGCTGTTATGCATCACATAATATTTTCTCCTTTAGCTTCGGAGATGAGTAATAGAGGGAATTATCAACATGACAAAATACAAATGTATTAGAAGACTTGTTAACCAAAAAATCCTTCAATTATTTGTGTGATCTAAAGGAAACAAACACGCTACTGGCGGCATGCTTAACCCGTTCACGATATCCTGCGGCGGGCATAGCCCCTTCACCATATCGTTAACCTGTTAAATGCCTTGTCAAATCAGCACAGACCTGCATGAGAATTTTTCCCAGACATTATTTTAAATAAATGGGGAATTATCAGTGTAAGACAATTGACCAGGGCTGTGGAGTCGGTAAGCCAAACCTGCGACTCCGACTCCTCAATTTCCCTTACACCGACTCCGACTCCACGACTCCGACTCCCACACATATTGCTTATATTTAAGTGAAAAATTTATTGTAGTACAATGTGAACCTCAGACATTTAATCATTTTTATGATCCAATAATCAAGATATTTAGATAGAACAGAATATATATTGGTGTACTACCCGGTTTTCATTCTTTTTGGTACAGATACGATATGGATAGACAGATATGGATAAATGGATAGAGCAGATTTCTAATCTGCTTTTGCTAATGAAAACATTATCTATGAGCTCAAAAACCTTTCAGGTGATGCAGTTTTTTAAAAAGATGATCAGCTTTTGCAGCTGAAAAACGTATCCTCAAAAAACACAGGAAAAACGCTGTGTGTGAATGTAGCCTTAGATCAGGAATAGAACAGTCATTTATAGGACATTTCATAACTTTCCCAAACTCCTATAAAAAAATATTCAGCACATTCTGCATTGAATTACTCTACCCAATTTATTATATATTTTAGGAGTCGGAGTCGGTCCATTTTATACCGACTCCAACTCCGACTCTGACTCCACCAAAATGAGCACCGACTCCGACTCCACAGCCCTGCAATTGACTAACACAGAAGTGGAGAATTAGACTTTGTCTTCTTGTAAACACTTTTTTTGCTGCTCTGAGGTCTGCTGTTTTGCCACAATATTGCAGCCCTGTCTGCCTGTGAGCTGGAAGCTGGAGCTGAGAGGAATCTGCAGATGTGTCAGTTATAATCACACACAGCTCTGCAGTGAGATCAGGAGAGCAGAGAGCGACCATTACATATCACACTGGTAATGCCCCTTTCATACAAAATAATCTATGGAGGTAGAGTCTAATGCAGGTCAGTGTCCAGCCCATAGAGCTTTACCTATAAGAAAAACATACCGTAAATTTCTCTGGAAGAAAGCAGATTGCAGATACCACGGTATCATTCTACTCAGCTTCCCATGACCTACATACCCATGTAGATGGGCTTAGGAGAGTGGATCCTAGTGGCATATTCCCCTTAACACAATTGCCTTCGTATATTTTTTGCGTAAAAATAGTTATATATTTGTTTTACAGACTACATCTAACACTACCAGGAAAACACCATGGTGTAATCAACAAAACAAAAAACTTTTTCAAATACATAAAAAAATTGTAATTTCCTCAATTTAAAAAGGTGTGGCCTGCGAGATTGGATCGCTCTTCTCCCAAGCCAGCAGTAAAGACTCACTATTTTGACAGCTTTGAAAGACTTCCTGCTCCTCAGATGGGAGACGCCACTGTGAGAGGGAACAAAGGAGTGTGCAGCACGTAACCGGGAAATCTGTGCTACCGTCTTACTTCATACTGAATGTTATTATATAAGCAAAGTAAAATGAATAACTGTGTATTACAGAGCAGCAGGAGGCAACATGAAGCACTAGCAGAGGTAAACCCTGTCCCAGCCGTCTGCTCAGTGTAGCGTGGCTGCAGCTGGCCAGATGTAGTACTCAGATTCAGGTTACCCTTTACAAGCATTTTTCTCCTACTGTAGCACATTAACAGTAGCTGCTCTAATATTCTGTCTATATATAAACATGTATGTATGTATATATATATATATATATATATATATATATATATATATATATATATATATATATATGTGTGTGTGTATGTATGTATGTATGTATGCATGTATGTATGTATGTATGTATGTATCACCAACCAATCATGAAGCATCTTTCATTTCACCAGAGATGTTCAAAAGAAGCTGAGCTATGATTAGTTGCTATGAGCAACAGTTTTCCTTGCAACCAATCACTAAGCATCTCTCATTCCACCAGAGCTGGTTAAAAGAAACTGAGCGGTGATTGGTTGCTATGAGCAAGTTTTCCCACTTAACACCTCAGCAGACACTGACATGGTGGGAGAAATCTAGCATCTCTGGGAACATAAGCTCCCAGCCATTGTCTGCCCCCCCAGAAAGGAGCAGCGGGCACATGACAAATGAATCCCCCCTCCCGTGCCTATATACCCATCACACATCCTACATACCACCGTCAAAGTGTGAAAAAACGGATCCGTTGCAGATTTGCAAAAAACTGATGCACCGAATCCGGTTTTTGGATGGATCCATCGCAGCAGCCAGTGTATGAAATTTAAAGGAACAGAACTCTGGAAAAGGGGAGAGAGACCCCAGGGTCTCTTAACGGGATCACTGGTATGGAAGTTAGGGCAAATCCACACTGAGCTTTGATACTGACCCCAGGCCTTTCTTAAAGGGATCTCCGGTATGGAAGTCAGGGTAAATCCATCCAGCCCTTTGGTTCTGACTCAAGGACTCTCTTAAAGGGATTCCCGGCATGAAAGTCAGGGCATATGCCTTCAAATGCTCT
This sequence comes from Dendrobates tinctorius, assembly GCF_039654945.1. Lineage (NCBI taxonomy): Eukaryota > Metazoa > Chordata > Amphibia > Anura > Dendrobatidae > Dendrobates > Dendrobates tinctorius. The sequence goes on from NW_027361728.1 coordinate 17,485,045, forward strand.
GGTACTGACCCCAGGCTCTCTTAAAAGGATCTCCTGTATGGAAGATAGGGCAAATCCCTTTAATAGAACTCTGGGGTCAAAATCAGAGCGCTGAGGGATCAATGGTATGCAAGTAAGGGCAAATCCACTCAGCGCTCTGGTTCTGATCCCAGGCTCTCTTAAAGGGATCCCCGGTATGGAAGTTGTGGCAAATCCACTCAGCGCTCTGGTTCTGACTTCAGACTGACGGGATGATGTGGGATATTAGGGGCAGTAGTCTGGTGGCTCTGGCTGTTGTGGAATATTAGTGGTAGTAGTCCGGTGGTTCTGGCGGACGGGATGATGTGGGATATTATGGGTAGTAGTCCGGCGGCTGTGACAGGATGATGTGGAATATTAGTGGTAATTGTCCGGTGGCTCTGGCTGAGGGGATGATGTGGGATATTAGGGGTAGTAGTCCGGTAGCTTTGACGAAATGATGTGGGATATTAGGGGTAGTAGTCCGGTGGCACTGGCTGACGGGACGATGTAGGATATTATAGTGAATGTGGCTATGCGGAGTGGGTGGGGAGCTACACTCAGAGAGAGAGAGAGATCGATAGATATATATATATATATATATATATATATATATATATATATATATATTTTTTTTTTTTTTTTTTTTTCTTCTTCATTATAATTTACAGGAGGACGACAAAAGAGCACCACGCTAGACTTGTAAAAATCTCAAAAGTAGTGACTAAAGATGAAAGAGATTCCTGTTCCACCAAAAGATCCATAGAAGTGGCTGCAGCAGAAGATTCTGTGCACTGGAGCAGGGGGGTGGGAGCCAGTGAATGTGTGGATACTGGCGATAGACACCAGGGCCCTGACGAAGAAGGTCCGTGCACCTTCGAAACGCGTAGGCGATTGGTCTCTCCCAGCCTCCGTTCCCCCTGTGTCCAGTTCCCTGCTCTAGGTGATGTCACCCAGACCACGCCCCCCCGACACCTTGTCACTGTCAGCGGCGTCTCTCGGCCGGTGTACACCACCGCGCCTCCACTCTTGGTGAGGTTCAGGTGGGCCCCACTATCCAGGGGGGACGCTCCCCTGTCCCCACTTGTCCTCTGCCTGGAGTATACAGCACTCTCTTTGTGCCGCTGGTGTCTATCGCCAGTATCCACACATTCACTGGCTCCCACCCCCCTGCTCCAGTGCACAGAATCTTCTGCAGCAGCCACTTCTATGAATCTTTTGGTGGATCAGGAATCTCCTTCATAGGATCACCTTACTTACACTGGACCATTCAATCCTTGTAAGGTAGGCAGACGATTCTTTCATCCACTTGTTATACCTCCTTGATCTTTAGTCACTACTTTTGAGATTTTTACAACTCTAGCGCGGTGCTCTTTTGTCCTCCTCCTGTAAATTCTTTTCTTGACAGCCACCAGCACAGAGGCTGTCTCAGCGCCGAGGCTGTCTCAGCGCCTGCAGCTCCAGTTTGCAGTAGGTGGAGCGCCGGTGTTTACTTTTAGATTTCCTTCAATCATTATAATTTGTTATAACTAACCGTAGTTAGTTACTATGCCTGGGCAGCACCGGGCTCTTCAGCTAAACTGTGTTCCAAATTATTATGCAAAAAGAGTTTAGGAGTGATAAGATTAGAATTTTTTTGTTTGTCATTTAAACTCATTGATGGTGATGTGTGTCAGGGCTCTTTATATCACTGAAAGCAATTGCAGATACCTGTGCAAATTAGTTTGGCAGGTGTGTCCAAATAAAGGCAAGACTACTTAAGAAGGCTGTTCCACATTATTAAGCAGCCTACATTTTTTGCCAAAATGGGAAAGAAAAAGGATGTGTCGGCTGCTAAGAAGCAACAAATTGTGGAGTATTTAGGTCAAGGCATGAGTACAATCAACATTGCCAAGACACTTCATCGTGATAATCGCACAATCAAGAAGTATGTAGCTGATTCCCAGCACACACGTGTGCGTGCTGATAAGGAAAAATTGAGGACTCTTTCCAACAGGCAATTGCGTCAGGTTAAAAGAGCAGCTGCAAAAATGCCTTGTCATAGCAGCAGACAAGTTTTTGAATCTGCTGGTGCCTCCAACGTCCCCCAAACAACAAGATGCAGGGTCCTTCAGAGGTTTGCAGCTGTGCGTAAGCCATCCTGTCGACCACCTCTATCCACTGCACACAAGCAGAAACGGCTCCAGTGGGCCAAACGATACATGAAGACTGACTACCAAACTGTTTTATTCACCGATGAGTGCCATGCAACGCTCGATGGTCCAGATGGATGGAGTGGAGGATGGCTGGTTGATGGACACCCCATGAAACACGACTAAGGCGCCAACAAGGAAGAGGTGGAGTAATGTTTTGGGCTGGAATCATGGGGAGAGAGATTGTCGGCCCCTTTAGGATCCCTGAAGGGGTTAAGATGAACCCCATAATCTATGTGGAGTTTCTGAAACAGCACTTCCTGCCATGGTTCAAGAGGAAGAACTGTGCTTTCCGCAGCAAGATCATTTTCATGCATGATAATGCACCGTCTCATGCTGCAAATAACACATCTGCATCTCTGGCTGCTATGGGCTTATGGTGTGGCCACCATCTTCCCCTGACCTCAACCCCATTGAGAACCTCTGGAGCATCATCAAAAGGAGTGTCTATGATGGCGGGAGGCAGTTCACATCTAAGCAACAGCTCTGGGAGGGTATTCTGTCCATATGCAAAACAATTGAAGCACAAACCATCCAAAAACTGACAAATTCAATGGACGAGAGCGTTCAGAAGCTTCTTTCGAACAAGGGGTCCTATGTGCAAATGTAACATCACTTAGAATAAAGTTTTGACTTGAAAACTGTTTGATTTCATTTTGTAATAAGCTGATAATGCTTATAATTTCACAATTGACCATTTTTTTGTTCAAAATAAAAAGGTTGAAAACTCTGCTGTGCATAATAATTTGGAACATGCATTTTGAGTGTTTCTTATTTTTAAAAATATACTGTTTTCATAGGCAGTTTGTTCAAAAACATTGCAATTATACTAGGATATTAGATGACTGGAAAATAACAATGACTGCAATTCATATAGGTAATTTAGAGAAAATATGAGGAAATATTTTTTGCATAATAATTTGGAACACAGTGTAGTTTTTGATAAAGTTCAGGCTCTTTCCAGAGAATGAGAACATTTTGGCAGATTTGACCTGTGTGTACATGTTGCCCACTGGGATGCACTAGTGATCCGCTAATATCGAATATATGTCAAAAATCGCTGAACCGTTTTCCTCTAGTACTCTATTTGCCAGCGACGAGACAAAATTATGCTGGATCTAAGTGCAAAACCACATGAGATCCTCTTCCTCCTCCTCCACAGACAGATAATCTAATCTGATCTTGGGGTCACTCTAATAGCAAACCCAACTTGGTAATACGTATTTTAGAAAAGTCTTAGGTTAGTTTACACAAACCGGCATTGCTGATCTGCAATTGTATAAGGGTATGTGCACACGCTGCGGATTCTGCTGCGAATCCGCAGCGGTTTTTGCCCTGCAGATCCGCAGCAGTTTCTGCTGCGTTGTACAATACCATTAAAATCTATGAAAAACAAAAAACGCTGTGCACATGCTGCGGATTTTTCCACGCGGATTTGCTGCGGTTTCAAATCCGCAGCATGTCAATTCTTTGTGTGGATTCCGCAGCGGTTTTACACCTGCTCCATTGTACAGGTGTCAAACCGCAGGGGAAAACCGCAGGCTAATCCGCAGATAAACCGCAGGTCTTTTGACCTGCGGATTTTACCAAATCCGCGCTGAAAAATCCGCAGTACAATCCACAACGTGTGCACTTACCCTAAAAGCATAGTAACACAGATAGGCACGTCCACCTCTTCTGACCAGAACTAAACGATTTGTAATAGATTGTTCAGTGCGCATAGGCTGCCATTGTTCTCAGCAGCACGAGTCCACAGGACGTAAACATTGATCAGCAGCACAAAATATCATTTCACCTAATGAACAAGCATTTTGCTAGTTCATCAGACAACTGGCAGTCTGATTACACTGCATTATCAGGGAACAAGCTTTCCTAGTAACACTCATTCAAGATAATTTTACAGTGTATAAATGAACCATTAGTTTCATCAACTTTTGCAATATGATCTTTAAGTTTGGAAGCGTGAATCCTAGAATGGTGGTTACTACATATACTCCTTGGAAAAATACTGAACTGTCTGTGCACCTGGCTAGTATTGTAACAAAGGAAAATAGGTCCAGAACAAACACTAACGTGTACTTCCACGTAAGCTCCAGATTCAGTATCAGGTATCTGGTGAAGCTACTGTACACTAAATTTGCTGAGGCACCGTATCAAGAAACGAAGGCAGTACAAACGTTGCACATGAAAGTGAAATACTGACTAAAGTAGTTTTGTATTCAGGAAATGGAACAAACATGTGAGAATATAGATTTACCTGTTTGATGGCTGTTACGGTTATGACAAAAAATAGGGGAAGGCCACTTGTTACTGGACTTGTTGGCGTATCAATCATAAGCTGAAAAAAAAAAAAAAAACCATAGTGACCTGCATTGCAATTTATTTTTCTATTAACTTACATCTATGTAGAGACATAACTTCTTAAAACTGTAGGCCAACACATAAGGCTGCAAAACTAGAAAAAAAAATAATGACCGTTCCCTTGCATTGTCAGACAGGTCACAACAGCTGCTATCCCATCTACATTGACACAGCCTGTGAGCTGAAAACTTGGTCTAGGACCATGGAAGACGGAATTATTTTGGAGCTACAGCCAGCGGTTTAAAGTGGGTTTAACGGAATAGAACACTCATAGCCACTCACTAGCATAGGTCATTAATCAGACCTGCAGCTGCTTGAAGGGGCCATGGAACTTAAGAGCTCTGCAGTATACATATATATATATATATATATATACACACCGTATATATATATATATATATATATATATATATATATATATATATATATATATATATACACCGTATATATATATATTACACACATTCATAATCATGTTCTGAGTCTCTAACATTATGTACATTGCATTGTAAGATAACAGGGTCATGGAGATAAATGTCTTACCTGGACCAGAAATATGATGAGAAAATAGAAATTGGCTATTCTTCTGAATTGTTCAAATAAGTTTTTAGGAATGAAGTTCAACACTGTGTACTACAAAGAGAAAATACATGAAAATACATTCAATATGCAGAAATAAATGCAAAAGCAAAAAGTACATATAAAATAGTTAATCAATCCTATCAAATATATACTTAGCTGTGCACACTTGACTTATAAAGTTTCACTTACAGCTGTACCTAATCTTCCTTTTAAACTACTTCTGGATCACCCAGATGTCTCTAAAATGTCACTATATAGTTGAGCAGCTGCATGTGATCGTGCAGGGCTGTGGAGTCGGTGTCAATTCTGATGGAGTCGGAATAAAATGAATAGACTCTAAATATACAATGAATTGGGCACAGTAGTTGAATGCAAAATGTGCTGTAAATGTTTTGCTAAGAATTTGGGAACGTTATGAAATGTCCTATAAATGTCTGTTCTGTTCCTGATGTAAGGATCTCGGCTTTTAGCAGAGATGAATCTGTGCTGCACTTTATGTACATGCTCAGTAGTGAAGCAAAGCTGTGGGGTCGGCGACTGAGTCGTGGAGTCAGAAGTCTGGCTTTCCGACTCCACAGCCCTGCATGCAGCTGCATGACAGTGTAGCTGTCTGTCCCCATAAGAAAGGCATAGATCCTTTATTACCGTCTCTGCCTTCACTATCGTTGTATACACAGCAGTGAACTAGCACTGTGTACAGATTAATAGGAAGCACTATCAGCACAGCCTCTGTAAGGACAGATGCAGGGTGGGAGCAGGAGCTGTTGGGCCCTAGTCCTAATATACCACAGTCCCAGTTACAGGGGTAACCAAATTAAAAAGAAAATAGTACTCAAACACTGTAATGTCCCCAAAAGCTTTTTATAACTTTATGTGAGTCCAAAATATAAAATAAATGTAAAATAAAAAGCAGTCAAAAAATAAAATAAAAAAGCCACATCCAATCCAAATCACTGTCAAAAATAAAACAGTATCCAATATATAAAATTAATTTTTACAGAAAGGGGATCACATTTTTAAATGTACAGTATTTTGGTGGCCTTGAACTAATGATTTAGATTAAGCATTTTTTTTTTTTTTAAGACAAATAAACAATTAGTAGCTTGTCCTTTTCTACAAGCCAATATAAGCAGAAGAATTTTCTACAAAGATGATGTAGATTGTAGATCCTTAACAAAAAAAGGTACACATCTTAAAACCTATTACTAGATTCATGTGTCCTGATCTTCAAGCACTGTGAATTCGAGTTTGGCTGTGCAATTACAGCCAGATAAGCTTTACTTGGAAACAGAGCAGCATTTCAGAGAAAACCGTTTAAAAAGCAGGTCTGGGGTGTCATTGGGCGAGACCTGACTAGTCCCTCGTAACTCCCATCCGGCTTCTCCATGCCTGGCGATAGTTGATTGACAAGTCTCTCCCATATGTGTAACAGAGAGACCTGTTAGTCAACTGGAGCGGGACATAGATATGCCAGATGGGGGCTGAGCCAGACTAGTCTGCCTATAGTCCCAGGTCAGCTTTTCAAACTAGGTTTTCTCTGAAATGCTGGGTTTGTTTCAGAGTAAAACATACCTGGTTGCAATTGCGCAGCTAATGTAACTAATGACACCCATGGTTCAGGCAGCATGAATCTAGTGACAGGTTTCCATTAAACATCAGTTTCCTTGTTTTAGTTACATAGACTCCCATTTTTAATTTGGCTCCTGAACAGCACCACTTGTACTTCGTGCTTCCTACACAGAAAACAAGTAAAGCACATTAAAGGAAGCCTGTCATGACATTCCCTGTGGCTTCACTTCACTCCATTTCCCACTCTGCAGCGCTCCGGCGTTTGTTAAAACATTTTAAAACAGGGGGCAAGTAACAGAATGACTAGTAACCGAGGCATGCCCCACCAAGCTCGCCCTGCCAGGCTATGCATGACTGACAGGTCTCTCCCTATGCACGCACACATAGTGGCACTCCATAGTTTCTGATGGTGCACTCTTCCTTGTATGACATTTATGCAAGCAATTTGATAAGGGCCAAGTAACTACGGGGGGAGAGAGTAGCATTGGTTATATCTGCTCTGGATGACAAGGCAACAATGGTAGGTGAGCTGCAGTGAAGAACTGGACACGGGAAAAAGTACTGTAAGAATCTTAAGAATTATGTCAGGTTACTATGGAGAAAAAATTGTATGACAAACATGAATAACTAACCCAAGGTTGGTTTGAGCGGTCATAATACACCTGTATCCGAGTGACTTCATTTAATCTCGAACACTTGCTGTTAGTGCTATGGAGAAGTTAGTTCTCCATAAGAAGTCCATGCTAGGTTAGTATCACACGTCCAAGTTTCAATGTTTGTGCATGGACCACAATTTTCAGATTAGTCAAACGTCTCCTGACCCAATCGTAACAGCTTCATATACCCCTATAAAGCTGTTGAGTTTGGGTCAGGAGGCCCACAGCCAGTGTGGAAAACTGGCCTAAACAGAACTTCAGCTGTGTGTGAGGAAGGGTAAGATTTCAAATGCTGAATGTGATAGTGATCAACAAATTACATTATGTGTGTTTTTCTGCAAAGGGCCATTTGGATATTAATACCATCCTTTGTGGGCGGCGCAAATCGGGCACCAAATCCTTCCAAAAATAAATACTGACGCTGGCACTGGTGTCAGGATGCAATCTTTCATTGCACGCGCCTCAGTGTTCAGTAGTGAACGCTGCGTGTACGTGCTCTCAGAGCAAGTAGAAATTAAAAGGTCGGCGAACGTCAAAACACATCTGATAGCCCAAGCACTGCGGACCCCGGGAATCTGCCAGGGAAAGGTCATTGAGGGCCGTAAATATCCCCTATAGGCCTGAGGTTCCCCAAAGCTGGTGTAGCAGAATACATTGATTTTTCCCCTAGTCATGTCTCCTCGACTCAGGGGAGACATAAAAGTAGGGTTTGTATCTTGTTACTACTGACAGTGTGCTACATTCTAGTATATAATGCTACTGAAATAAAGCACAGTATATGGGAACTTTTACCACAGAGACTATGAAATCACAGAAACAGGTAGGCCTAAAAATAGATAATTATGGACTGGATTGAACCTTCACACACTGATGACTCATCATTCCTTTACCTAAGCTATAAGGATTTATCTTAAGTCTCACGTCTAGGAGATTAACATACAATCTGTACACAGGCTTACATCATGTACTCGGCAGTGGCACACAGGGCATTGGGCACCAGTCTTGCTTCCATGCAGTCTATAATGTATGCCAACAGACACAAACAACTTACCTTAGAGGAAATTATTCTGTTGTCTGCAAATTTTTGAGGAACGTAATGTCCATGTTGAGGGAATCTATTTGCCACATAAACCGTTCGGGTTTCACTATGATTTGGTGGGTCACATCCCTGGGGACAAGCATAGTAAAGGTTACTTCACTGAGAGAGAAAACCACAAATAGTCACAAAGCCGACACATTACTGAGCTAACACTCCCAAATGCAATGCTGAATAGACAATTACACAAGCCCATTAACTGGAAATATACACACTTCTTACACAAGCAGGTGAAATACAAAGGGATGATGCAAGCAGGTTGCAGAAGTGGATTACAAAACAGAGGAAAGAGCAAGAGCAAAGACACAATTTTCTTCTACAAAGGTGTAGTGAATGATGAAATCACAGTTCGGCTGGCTCTGATACAAAGCATACCTAATATCCAAAACCCTGGAAACAAACAGAAATAAAGACTAGGACTAGATGTGTCCTTCTGAATGTCATTTCCTGAACAGGAAGCCTCGGCATTGAGCAGTCAGCAGATTTCCTTGCTACCTTTTGCTTATTTACCTTTCACACTGCTGCATGCATGTAACAATTTTAAAGGTGAATCCCTACATAGCAATAATGATGCACTTTGTTTTATTTTTACATCCAGCATAAACATAACTGGAGCTAAAAAGAAAACCAGCAGGCTATGGCACCCTGAATGATCTAATACTGATTGTTCAGTGTGTGGTCCACCAGTGTAAACATGATACTAAACAGAAGCCAACAAACATATGGTCAATCAGTGGTCATTCAATACTGCAGATCAGCATCTGTAAATGCAGTTAACCCGTCACCAGATCAATGCTATTAACCTTCAGATATGTGGTTAATCTGCAGGTTAATAGCGTTACCAACCAGCTTGGTGCCCGCTAGAGAGATCGCTGATTTTGTGACGCCACAGCGATCTCGCCAGTGAGATCGCTGTGTGTGACGGGGATCAGCGAACGGCCCCCTCCCGCCGGTTATCGCTGATCGTGTAGCATCGTCCTGGGCCGTTTTTCGATCGCTGGTCTCCCGCTGGCCAGCACGCAAAGACCAGCGATTAGCAACGCTGGTTTTTAATGTAAACATCGGGTATCCAGGAGCCGCGGCTCCTGGATACCCGCTGTTTACCTTGGAAACCGGCGTACACGCTGGTTTCCAAGGTAAACAGCGGGTATCCAGGAGTCGCGCGGCTCTTAGATACCCGATGTTTACCTTGGAAACCAGCGTGTACGCCGGTTTCCAAGGTAAGCAGCGGGTATTCAGGAGCCGCGGCTCCTGGATACCCGAAGTTTAAATTAGAAACCAGCGTCGCTGATCCTGATCGCTGGAGGGGCTGTCTTGTGACAGCTCACCAGCGATCAGCCTAACAAAGTCCCAGCGATCCCATCATGTCAGATCGTTGGTGGGATCGCTGGGACATCGTTATGTGTAACGAGGCTTTTAGCCGAACACTGCCAGGAGAAAATTAACTTTATTCTCCCCAGCAGCATTATGGTTTCAGTCAAGTGGGTAGCACCAGCACTGGTTCAGTCATCGCTCTCAGTTAAATCCGTGCCCCTGGCACTGGCCGGGAGCCGACACTAATGCAGAGCCAGTGTCAGTGAGGGCTAAAGACACAGTTATAGCCGCCGCTTAGTGGGGTGACTGAACCAGCGCCAGCACCGCCTGTGACTGAAACCAGAAGCCCCGGGCAGGTTAACAAGGCTATTAACCAGCAGATTAACCCCATATCTGCAGGTTAATAGCTTTTTTTTTTTTTCAGGCTCCCTTTAAGCATCCCAAATTATGCAGTTATTGACACAAAAAAAAAAAAATACTATAATTGTGGCCCGTTTTCTAAGTAAATTGCAAAAAAAAAGGCAAAAATTTGCACAAAAACTTCCAAGGAATAAAGCATTGCTTTTTTAAAAAAAAGAAAATCAGCTAATGGACCATATATGGAAAAAGTTTTTAAAAAAAACAAAATCTGGGTGTGGTAAACCAGTATAGAGTGAGTGGAGTGTGAGTGTGGCGTTAGGGGATGGAGTCAGTCTTAAAATCTCATTCACATCGTGCATTTTTTCTCATTTTTTTTTTTTTTTTAACCTGTGGAGCAATATATTCAATATATTAAAAAATAAAAAAATATTGCGGCATGTTAATTTTTTCACCATTTTTACTGTAGACTTTCTCCATTGTAGTCACAATAAGTTAGCAGGAGAAAAACAAAACGCATAATCCCCCCCCCCCCAAAAAACGAGTTATTTCTGCGGCAGTTTTTCATCTTTAAATGCATAACGCACAACTCTCTCTCATCTTTACTATATCTGTTTTTTTTCTAATCTCTTAAAAACTGAAGCACGTACACTGTCTGAACTTTAATTTATCCACTGAATCTTAGTAATGGACCAGTGTAAAATGGATGGAAAGCTAAACAGATTACCACAGATTTTAATGGCTGAATCTGAGTCACATCGATGAACATGTGATGATTCCACAGCTCGCGGGCAGGGGAGGAAGCAAAAGGACATTACAGCAGGGGATCACAGCTGATTCTGTCTTTGAGGTAAAATATCCTGCAACAACAGGCAGGGAAAGATTTTACCCAACAAAGAATCTGCTGCAATCCCCTGCTGTCCTGTCTGTATAATCTATTGCTTCCTCCCCTGCACATGAGCTGTATGATCAGACAATGTCCCTGTACGGTCAGACACAGACATTACACAGTACACAGCAGGGGCACATTTATAACATCATCACAGCAGCACGGAGACTTTTTTTAAAAACACATCCAATTGTGGAAAATAATTATTATTTCTCAACGATCTATCGATATAAAATGTACTTTGTTTGTGGGAAAACCCCTTTTATTTCCCAGGAAGGAGTGGAGAGGGAAGCATTTGGGAAGTTCAATTCTAAAAGCCTCAATGTACATGAGTTGCAGCTTTTTATAAGAAAGCATAAACATAATAAACAGATATGTCAAATCTTATTTAGTAGAACCCATACAGTCAGATTCACTTAGGCCTGTTTCACACTTTAGTCTTTTTGCATCAGTCACAATCAGTCGTTTTTAGAAAAAAACAGATGCAGCAAATTATTTTGCTGGATCCGTTTTTTTCTCATTGACTTGTATTAGCGACGGATTGTGACGAATGGCCTTCCGTTTCGTCCGTCGTGCGACGGATCCGTCGGAAAATCTGTGTCTGTCAGCTAGAGACAACGTCCGTAGGGACGTTTTTTGTCTCAGTTGAAAAGTCATCACTTTCACTGTGTTTTTCCCACACTAGATTAGCAGAAACGTAAGCTCAATGAGATATTACACTGTATTTAAAGGGAATCTCTCAGCAGAAGGCATCACTGTGCAGGGAACAGAGCTGGAGAGACAGAGGCTTTAGATCTAGAAATCGTTCTGCAGTCTCATATGCTTATCGATTCAAACGCTGATATCTGACTAATGGACTGGATTGGCCATGTAAAGTTAATATAGGACTTGTCTTTGAAATAAATACGCATTCAAATAGTTCGTTGGGTGAAATCCTGCTGACAGATTCCCTGTACAATATAAGAAATAGTTACATAGAGTGCCTTGCGAAAGTATTCGGCCCCCTGGAACTTTTCAACCTTTTCCCACATATCATGCTTCAAACATAAAGATACCAAATGTAAATTTTTGGTGAAGAATCAACAACAAGTGGAACACAATTGAGAAGTAGAACAAATATTATTTGGCCACTTTAACTTAATACTTTGTTGCGCCACCTTTTGCTGCGATTACAGCTGCAAGTCGCTTGGGGTATGTCTCGATCAGTTTTGTACATCGAGATACTGAAATTCTTGCCCATTCTTCCTTGGCAAACAGCTCGAGCTCAGTGAGGTTTGATGGAGATCGTTTGTGAACAGCAGTTTTCAGCTCTTTCCACAGATTCTCGATTGGATTCAGGTCTGGACTTTGACTTGACCATTCTAACACCTGGATACGTTTATTTGTGAACCATTCCATTGTAGATTTTGCTTTATATTTGGGATCATTGTCTTGTTGGAAGACAAATCTCCATCCCAGTCTCAGGTCTTTTGCAGACTCCAACAGGTTTTCTTCAAGAATGGTCCTGTATCCATCCATCTTCCCATCAATTTTAACCATCTTCCCTGTCCCTGCTGAAGAAAAGCAGGTCCAAACCATGATGCTGCCACCACCATGTTTGACAGTGGGGATGGTGTGTTCAGGGTGATGAGCTGTGTTGCCTTTACGCCAAACATATCATTTAGAATTGTTGCCAAAAAGTTTGATTTTGGTTTCATCTGACCAGAGCACCATCTTCTACATGTTTGGTGTGTCTCCCAGGTGGCTTGTTGCAAACTTTAAATGACACCTTTTATGGATATCTTTGAGAAATGGCTTTCTTCTTGCCACTCTTCCATAAAGGCCAGATTTGTGCAGCGTACTACTGATTGTTGTCCTATGGACAAACTGTCCCACCTCAGCTGTAGATCTTTGCAGTTCATCCAGAGTGATCATGGGCCTCTTGGCTGCATCTCTGATCAGTCTTCTCCTTCTTTGAGATGAAAGTTTAGAGGGACGGCCGAGTCTTGGTAGATTTGGAGTGGTATGATACTCCTTCCATTTCAATATGATCGCTTGCACAGTGCTCCTTGGGATGTTTAAAGTTTTGGAAATCATTTTGCATCCAAATCCAGCTTTAAACTTCTCCACAACAGTATCTCGGACCTGCCTGTTGTGTTACTTGGTCTTCATGATGCTCTCTGTGCTTCAAAGAGAACCCTGAGACTATCACAGAGCAGGTGCATTTATACGGAGACTTGATTACACACAGGTGGATTATATTTATCATCATTAGTCATTTAGTTCAACATTGGATCATTCAGAGATCCACAATGAACTTCTGGAGTGAGTTTGCTGCACTGAAAGTAAAGGGGCCAAATAATATTGCACGCCCCACTTTTCAGTCTTTGAATTTCCACAAAAATTTAAAATAACCAATAAATTTCGTTCAACTTCACAATTGTGTCCCACTTGTTGATTCTTCACCAAAAATTTACATTTGGTATCTTTTTGTTTGAAGCATGATATGTGGGAAAAGGTTGAAAAGTTCCAGGGGGCCGAACACTTTTGCAAGGCACTGTAACTCACAGTTCTTTAAAGCCCACAGTGCAAAAAAAGGAGCAAAACCCAAGTATTGGCTGTACAATACTTTGCTGCCAGGCTTGTAACATTTCCATTTGAGACAGGGTATAGCATTGAAATGCTCTTTTACAGTATTTCAAGCAGAGAATTATGACTAAACAAAGATCTGAATAATACAATTAACAAATATATTCAATTATATGCTTTCTGATGACAAAATATTGATGCACCAAGCTTCAATTTTAGGTGCTCTGAAAGCAAACAGAAAATATGGTGACTCATTTGCTATTATTATAATAATAATAATAATAATAATAATAAATTTTATATCTATAGCGCCGACATATTCCGCAGCACTTTACATTTCAGAGGGGACTTGTACAGACAATAGACATTATAGCATAATAATCACATAGATTATAACAAATACTAAGAGGAATGAGGGCCCTGCTCGCAAGCTTACAGTCTATGAGGAAAGAGGTAGACACGAAAGGTAGGTGGTAACAGTTGCCCTGATTGTATGGACCACCCATAATGTTAAGTGTGTAACAGTACAGATACAGAGGGCTAATGGATGAATAAAGCATGTGAGAACATGATGCGGGGAACCTGGTTATGGTAAAACTTTTGGCTGTGCCACACAGGGATAGATTAGGTTAATGTGTTGAGGCGATAGGCCAGTCTGAATAAATGCGTTTTCAGAGCACGCTTAAAATTGTGGGGATTGGGGACTAATCGTATTGACCTGGGAAGTGCATTCCAAAGAATTGGCCAGCACGTGTAAAGTCTTGGAGATGGAAGTGGGAGGTTCTGATTGAGGATGCTAACCTCAGGTCATCAGCAGAACAGAGGGCGCGGGTAGGGTGGTATACTGAAACAAGGGAGGAGATGTAGGCTGGTGCTGAGCCATGAAGAGCTTTGTGGGTGAGGGTAATAAGTTTATACTGAATTCTGGAGTGGATGGGTAGCCAGTGTAATGACTGGCACAAGGTAGAGGCATCGGTGTAACGATTGGTGAGGAATATGATCCTGGCTGCAGCATTTAAGACAGAGGGGAGAGTTTGGTAAGAGGGAGACCGATTAGAAGAGAGTTACAATAGTCGAGACGAGAATGAATAAGAGAAACAGCAAGAGTTTTTGCAGAGTCAAAAGTAAGAAAAGGTCGAATTCTAGAAATGTTTTTGAGGTGCAGATGACAAGAGCGAGCCAGTGATCGAATGTGGGGGGCAAAGGAAAGCTCGGAATCAAGTATGACCCCAAGACAGCAGGCATGTTGCTGAGGAGTAATAGTGGAACCACACACAGAAATGGCAATGCTGGGTATAGGTACATTAGTAGAGGAAGGAAACACAAGGAGTTCAGTCTTTGACAGGTTCAGTTTCAGATATAGTGAGGACATGATGGCAGACACAGCGTTTAGACAATCGACAGTGTTTTCTAGAAAGGCTAGCGTGATGTCAGGAGAAGAAGCGTATAATTGGGTGTCATCAGCATAGAGATGGTACTGGAAACCAAATCTACTGATTGTTTGACCAATAGGGGCAGTGTACACGGAGAAGAGGAGGGGGCCTAGAACCGATCCTTGAGGAACCCCAACAGTAAGGGGAAGGTGAGAGGAGAAGGAACCAGCAAAAGATACAGTAAAGGAGCGGCCAGAGAGATAGGAGGAGAACCAGGAGAGAACGGTGTCTTTGAGGCCAATGGAACAGAACATAGTGAGGAGCTGATGATCCACAGTGTCAAATGCTGCAGAGAGATCCAAGAGAATTAGCATGGAGTAATGACCATTTGATTTAGCTGTTAGTAGATCATTAGAGACTTTAGTGAGGGCAGTTTCAGTAGAGTGTAAAGAGCGGAAACCGGATTGGAGAGGGTCAAGAAGAGTTACCAGAGAGATAGCGGATAAGACGGGAGTGGACCAGGCGTTCCAGGAGTTTAGAGATGAAGGGAAGATTACAGACAGGTCTATAGTTAGCGGCACAGTTTTGGTCGAGGGATGGTTTTTTAAAGTAGTGGATGTATGATGGCATGCTTAAATGAGGGAAAGATACCAGAAGAGAGAGAGAGGTTAAATATTTTAGTTAGGGTGAGGGGTGACAGCAGGGGAAAGGGACTGGAGGAGATGTGACGGAAATGGGTCACTGATGCAAGTGGTTGGGCGAGAAGATGCAAGGAGCCTGCTTACTTCTTCTTCTGTGACTGGTTCAAAATCAGAGAGTGAGGTAGATGGGTTGTCCTGCTAAAACATGTTATCGCCTAAGTGATAACTTAGGCCTCTTTCACACGTCAGTCTTTTGACTTCAGTCGAAATCCACCCTTTTTTGAAAAAAACGGATCCGTTTTTTCTTTTAGCGGAATCCGTTTTTTCTCATTGACTTGCATTAGGGACGGATTGCAATGGATGGCTGTCCGTTACATCCGTCATTTGACGGATCCGTCAAAATGTCAGCGTCCGTCGTCTGGATACAATGGACATAGTAACGTTTTTTGCCTGCGTTGAAAAGACAGCTGGTGACGGATCCGTCGCCGTCCGTCACCTGCTATAATGGACGCCTATGGGTGGCGGATCAGTCACTGACCGAATCCAGTGATGGATTACATTTTTTTAAATTGAGCATGCCCGGAAAAATTTCCATTCATTTAATTTAACCGCAAAAGCCGTTCTGGCACAGAAATCAATCTCTCTCTCCCTCTCCTTTTCCAGAGGTCTGTTCCTTTAAATTTCATACACTGGCTGCGACGGATCCGTTCAAAAAAACGGATCCAGTGCATCAGTTTTTTGCCAATCTGCAAAGGATCCATTTTTTCACACTTAAGCTATGTACCCACGTTGCAGAAATTACCCGCCGTGGGTAAAACGCATGCACATTTTTCCTGTGGAAAACAAGCGCTTTGCAAGTGTTTTCCGCTTACGGAATTGCTTGTGCATTCCCAGCGATTAGCATCCCTTGAAAATGTGGTAGGTAGGATGTTAAAATAATCAAAAAAAAATAAAAAATATTGTTATTCTCACCTTACGACGGCCCCCGATCTGCTCTGCGGTGCTCCTGGCATCTTCGAGTCCCAGTAATGTTTTGCGCAAAGGACCTGAGATGATGTCACGCTCACGCGTAAAGCATTACTGGGACCGGAAGATACCGGGAGCGTGGTGAGAGGCGGGAAGGACTCTGGGGGCGGCCGGAGGGTGAGTATATCACTATTTTTTATTATTATTCGATTTTTTACAGGATTATGGTACCAGGGCATGGAGGAGTCTCCTCTCCTCCAGACCCTGGGTACCATCCGCACATGATCCGCTTACTTTGCGCATGGTGGGCATAGCCACATGCGGAAAGTAAGTGGATCAATGCATTCCTATGGGTGCGGAATCACTGCGATTCCGCAAAAAGAATGGGCATGCTGCAGATTTTTCCGCTATGCAATTCCGCAGCATTACCACAGCATTGCGGAATCCCATAGGATTGCATGGGATGCGTTTTCGCAGCAATTCCGCTGCGGAAAAACGCCGCAAAAAAAAAAAGCTAAGTGTGCACACAGCCTGACGAAGTGGAACTGACGTCAAAAGACTGAACTGTGAAAGAAGCCTTACTGGTCGGTAGGACCCGCACTGATCAGCAGATCTGGAAATTTTGATCACTGACCGTGAGCTTTTATCCCTGTTTATTCACTGCTCCATTCATCATCTATGGGGATGGTGGAAAAAAAACAAGCACAGCAGCCACTTAGGAAATAAATGGAAGGGGGAAGGTCGCACACAGCCAGTGTCGCTCTATTAGGCCTGTTTCAACTTTCACACTTCGTTTTTTGACATCAGTCAAAATCCGCCACTTTTAGAAAAAAAACGGATCTGCCCCTTTTGAGGCGGATCTGGTTTTTTTCCCCCCATAGACTTACATTAGCGGCAGATTTTGACTGACGGTCGTCTGACGGACCCGTCAGAATTCTAGCGGCTCCCAGGCAGAGGAGACGGACTCTGAAACTTTTTTCTGAGTGACAGTTCGCTATTTTGTATTGCGCATGCCCGCCAGATTTACTCTGCCAGGGATTTTAACCCTGAATAAGGAACACTGAACGACAGTGAAAAATCTCTCTCTCTCTCCAAACCTTTCCTACTTCAGCAGATCCGACAAAAAAACAGTCCGGTGGCATACGTTGGTGTCACAACGGAAACGGATCCGTTTTTTCCCATCTTTGGCGAATTGCAACTGAACAAAAAAAACGGAAGTGTGAGACAGGCCTTAACAGGTATGAAAGTTTCCGGTTCGGCAGACAGACGCAGTCCTAGCCGTTGAACCCTCACTGGTTAACAAGTTATCTCCTGTCCTGGAGATTGCGATAAAGGGGTTGTCAACTTTAAACAATTTAATTTTTAGATTTGACCTGAAATTTGCATCCCTGGCTACTGCTCAGCTGTACTACACAATATGAGAAGACCACTTGTCAATGAATGCTGCTGTTACACAACATTAGCCTTTGGTGAACTCCGCAATTATGACCTGTTCCAATAGCTTTTCCTTTAACTGAAACAGCAGGTTAAAAATCTAACAAGGTCCAAGGAATCTCCAAACGTAGCGAAAAACTATATAATAAAAAAAAAAATCCTAGCAAAATAATTACTATAAGAATTCTCTAGTCCTTGCTCATCCGGGCTCCCGTTACACCTAGGTTTTTGGCATCATGGGTACGAGATGCCAGTTGTAGACCAGGTGAACAGACAGGTAACCATTATGCAGCTCAATGCAACACAAGTTACAATGTTCAGACACCTAAATTTAAGATGTGCCACAGAGGAATTGGGAAATTTGGCAACAGTTTGTAGTTTTTTTTTCTTCTGTGAAGAAAAGACATGACTTTTATAGGTATTGATTTCAAACTACAGTAAGTTAGTTATGCGTTAGGGGTACAGATTCTCCGGTATAGTATGCAAAAAATATACACCGGTAATGCAGATTTCACATTCCTTGCTTGAAAATGATCAGTTGCCTGAAAGTTTAACATGGTTTGCTGGAGGAACACAATATGTAAGGCTATGTGCACACGTTGCGGTTCTGCGTGGATTTGCACCAAACCCACATATGATTGCTCAAGCAAGGTTAAATCAATGGGAATCCAGAATAGGTATGCACAGGCTGCGGAAATTTCCATCCTGATTCGCAGCATATTATTTTCTGCAGCATGTCAATTCTTTGAGGATCTGCAGCATTTTTCCCCCATTGAATGCCACTGAGGCACTCAAATCCGCAGGTGTAAAAATGTTTGCGGATTTGATGCGGAATTGCTGCGGATTTGGCAGAAAAAATGCAGCAGATTTTTAAAAAAATACAAATATATCAGAAGGAGGAAGTCTGTGTGGGCTTACAATCAAAAATAGAGTCAATCTTGACCGAAACACATCAACAATGGAGGTAGGACGTGAAAAAGGCATTTATTTATTTATTTTTTTTACAGTAGTACATCTTTATTGAGCTAACAAATCCGCAGACAAAGCCACATACAAATCCGCATGTCAATCAATATCAAAGCTGCATGAAATCCGCACAAAAAATGCGCAGAATTTCTACTGAGTTTTCTGCCAAGAGATGCAGAATCCGCACTGAAATTTCCGCAGGCAAATCCACAACGTGCGCACGTAGCCTGAACGGTTTACAATAAGTTTAGATGAGATTCTGTGGACAGCACTCCATTAAAACCCATGTGTGACAGCACAAACATTTTATAGTGAATGACTACAGTTTTGAAAAACAGTAATTGCATCTCAAAACCATAGCAATCACAGCATCGATAACTACTCATCCAGCAACTACTCTGCAAAAAAGGCAGCAATCTGCAATAGAAAACATGCGGTTTTACATGCAGTTTTGGATGTGGTT
Organism: Dendrobates tinctorius; assembly: GCF_039654945.1. Classification (NCBI taxonomy): domain Eukaryota; kingdom Metazoa; phylum Chordata; class Amphibia; order Anura; family Dendrobatidae; genus Dendrobates; species Dendrobates tinctorius. The sequence goes on from NW_027361728.1 coordinate 17,504,469, forward strand.
ATTACTGCACGGTCAAAAACATCTACAGTTGTGGCCAAAAGTATTGACACCCCTGCAATTCTGTTAGATAATACTCAGTTTCTTCCTGAAAATGATTGCAAACACAAATTCTTTGGTATTATCTTCATTTAATTTGTCTTAAAAGAAAAAACACAAAAGAGAATGAAGCAAAAGCAAAGCATTGATCATTTCACACAAAACTCCAAAAATGGGCCAGACAAAAGTATTGGCACCCTCAGCCTAATACTTGGTTGCACAACCTTTAGCCAAAATAACTGCGACCAACCGGTAACCATCAATGAGTTTCTTACAATGCTCTGCTAGAATTTTAGACCATTCTTCTTTGGCAAACTGCTCCAGGTCCCTGATATTTGAAGGGTGTCTTCTCCAAACTGCCATTTTTAGATCTCTCCACAGGTGTTCTATGGGATTCAGGTCTGGACTCATTGCTGGCCACCTTAGAAGTCTCCAGTGCTTTCTCTCAAACCATTTTCTAGTGCTTTTTGAAGTGTGTTTTGGGTCATTGTCCTGCTGGAAAACCCATGACCTCTGAGGGAGACCCAGCTTTCTCACACTGGGCCCTACATTATGCTGCAAAATTTGTTGGTAGTCTTCAGACTTCATAATGCCATGCACACAGTCAAGCAGTCCAGTGCCAGAGGCAGCAAAGCAACCCCAATACATCAGGGAACCTCCGCCATGTTTGACTGTAGGGACCGTGTTCTTTTCTTTGAATGCCTCTTTTTTTCTCCTGTAAACTATGTTGATGCCTTTGCCCAAAAAGCTCTACTTTTGTCTCATCTGACCAGAGAACATTCTTCCAAAACGTTTTAGGCTTTTTCAGGTAAGTTTTGGCAAACTCCAGCCTGGCTTTTTTATGTCTCGGGGTAAGAAGTGGGGTCTTCCTGGGTCTCCTACCATACAGTCCCTTTTCATTCAGACGCCGAAGGATAGTACGGGTTGACACTGTTGTACCCTCGGACTGCAGGGCAGCTTGAACTTGTTTGGATGTTAGTCGAGGTTCTTTATCCAACATCCGCACAATCCTGCGTTGAAATCTCTTGTCAATTTTTCTTTTCCGTCCACATCTAGGGAGGTTAGCCACAGTGCCATGGGCTTTAAACTTCTTGATGACACTGCGCACGGTAGACACAGGAACATTCAGGTCTTTGGAGATGGACTTGTAGCCTTGAGATTGCTCATGCTTCCTCACAATTTGGTTTCTCAAGTCCTCAGACAGTTCTTTGGTCTTCTTTCTTTTCTCCATGCTCAATGTGGTACACACAAGGACACAGGACAGAGGCTGAGTCAACTTTAATCCATGTCAACTGGCTGCAAGTGTGATTTAGTTATTGCCAACACCTGTTAGGTGCCACAGGTAAGTTACAGGTGCTGTTAATTACACAAATTAGAGAAGCATCACATGATTTTTAGAACAGTGCCAATACTTTTGTCCACTCTCTTTTTTATGTTTGGTGTGGAATTATATCCAATTTGGCTTTAGGACAATTCTTTTTGTGTTTTTTCCATTTAAGACAAATTAAATGAAGATAATAATACCAAAGAATTTGTGTTTGCAATCGTTTTCAGGAAGAAACTGAGTATTATCTGACAGAACTGCAGGGGTGTCAATACTTTTGGCCACAACTGTAATGTAAATCCGCCTTTATATTCAAATTCAGTCAATACAAACATACTTAACCCCTTCACGACCTATGACTCCCCCGTAGGCTTCATACTATAACTAGCGTTCTCGCAGGTCGGGTGACCGGGGTCGCTGAAATGTCACCCGACCCACAGATACAGGACAACATTGAGTTAAGCCCAGGGGGGGTGGCTTCGCCCCCACGTGGTTAGGATCGCTCTGATTGGCTGTTAAAAATGAAACAGCCAATCAGAGCGAAAGTAATATTTCATCAATGAAAATTGATGAAATATTACAATCCAGCCATGGCCGATGCTGCACTAGCATCGGACATGGCTGGAGACACTAATTTAACCCCCCCCCCCACACCGGCTGGCAGGGGCAATCAGCCCCCGCCACGGACTGACGGCAACGATGGGCCGCTGTCGTCACGATCTACTCCCCCCTCCCCTTCTGTGCCCCCCGCTGTCCGATACCCTCCTCACCCTCCCAGGTACCTCCTATGGCCCGCTCTGCCTCCCGGTGTCCCGCCGTCCCTCCTGCATGGGCGCCGCCATCTTGGAAGATTGCAGGCGCAAGCGCAGTGCGCCCGCCGGCATTTCCCGGCTGCAGATTCAATTTACTTTTATTTTGATCACTGTGATAAACTCTCACAGTGATCAAATAAAAAAAAAAGTAAATCACCGCCCCCCCCCCCCCCCCCCCTTATCACCCCCATAGGCAGGCACATGTAATAAAATAAAGAAAATATTTTTATATTTTTATTTTTCAATTAGGGCTAGGGTTGGAATTAGGGTTAGGGTTGGAATTAGGGTTAGGAATAGGTTTAGGGGTGGGTTGGGATTAGGGAAAGGCTTGTGGTTAGGATTAGCGGTGTACTGGGGTTAGGGTTGTGGTTAGGTGTGTTGGGGTTAGGATTGGAGCTAGAATTGAGGGGTTTCCACTGATTAGGCACATCAGGGGGTCTCCAAACGCGACATGGAGCCACCATTTATTCCAGCCAATTTTTCGTTCAAAAAGTCAAACAGTGCTCCCTCCATTCCGAGCCCCGACGTGTGCCCAAACAGTGGTTTACCCCCACATATGGGGTATCAGCGTACTCAGGAAAAATTGCACAACAACTTTGGGGGTCTAAATTCTCCTGTTACCCTTGGGAATATAAAAAATAGGGGGCTAAAAAATTATTTTTGTGGAAAAAAAATTATTTTTTATTTTCACGCCTGGGCATTATAAAATTCTGTGAAGCACTTGGGGGTTCAAAGTGCTCACCACACATCTAGATAAGTTCCCTAGGGGGTCTAGTTTCTAAAATGGTGTCACTTGTGGGGGGTTTCCACTGTTTAGGCACATCAGGGGCTCTGCAAACGTAACATGACACCCACAGATCATTCCATCAAGTCGGCATTTCAAAACGTCACTACTTCCCTTCCGATCCCCGACGTGTGCCCAAACAGTGGTTTACCCTTACATATGGGGTACCATCGTACTCAAGACAAACTGGACAACAACTTTTGGGTTCGAATTTATCCTGTTACCCTTTTTAAAATAAAATATTGTGGGCTAAATAATGATTTTTTGAGGAAAAAATAAATATTTTTATTTTCACGACTCTGCGTTGTAAACTTCTGTGAAGCACCTGGAGGTTCAAAGTGCTCACTATGCATCTAGATAAGTTCCTTAGGGGGTCTAGTTTCCAAAATGGGGTCATTTGTGGGGGAGCTCCAAAGCTTAGGCACACAGGGGCTCTCCAAACACGACATGGTGTCCGCTAATGATTGGAGCTAATTTTCCTTTCAAAAAATCAAAATGGCGCTCCTTTCCTTCTGAGCCCTGCCATGCGCCCAAACAGTGGTCCCCCCCCAAATATGGGGTACCAGCGTACTCCGGACAAACTGGACAACAACCTTTGTGGTCCAATTTATCCTGTTTCCCTTGGGAAAATAAAAATTAGCTTGCTAAAATATAATTTTTTTTATTTTCTCTGCTTTGTGTTATAATCTTCTGTGAAGCACTTGGGGGTTCAAAGTGCTCACCACACATCTAGATAAGTTCCTACGGGGGTCTAGTTTCCAAAATGGGGTCACTTGTGGAGGAGCTCCAATGTTTAGGCACACAGGGACTCTCCAAACGCGATATGGCAACCGCTAAATATTCCAGCATATTTTCCATTCAAAAAGTCAAATGGTGCTCCTTCCATTCTGAGACCTGCCGTGCGCCCAAACAGTGGTTTACAACCACATATGAGGTATCGATGTACTCAGGGGAAATTGCCCAACAAATTTTACGTTACATTTTATCCTGTGGCCCACGTGAAACTGAAAAAAACTGAGGCTAAAAGAAAATATTTGTGAAAAAAGTACTTTTTTTTATTACGGATCAATTTGTGAAGCACCTGGGGGTTCAAAGTGTTCACTATGCATCTAGATAAGTTCCTTGGAGGGTCTAGTTTCCAAAATGGGGTCACTTGTGGGGGGACCTCCAATGTTTAGGCACACAGGGACTCTCCAAAACGCGACATGGCAACCGCTAAATATTCCAGCATATTTTCCATTCAAAAAGTCAAATGGTGCTCCTTCCATTCTGAGCTCTGCCGTGCGTCCAAACAGTGGTTTATCACCACATATGAGGTATCAGTGTACTCAGGAGAAATTGCCCAAGAAATTTCAGGATCCATTTTATCCTGTTACCCATGTGAAAATGAAAAAATTGATGCCAAAAGAAAATTTTTGTTGGAAAAATTAAAATGTCCATTTTTTCCTTCCATGTTGCTTTAGTTCCTGTGAAACACCTGAAGGGTTAATCTTCTTGAATGTAGTTTTGAGTAGCTTGAGGGGTGCAGTTTTTAGAACGGTGTCACTTTTGGGTATTTTCTGCCATATAGACCCCTCAAAGTGACTTCAAATGTGAGGTGGTCCCTGAAAAAAATGGTTTTGTAAATTTTGTTGTAAAAATGAGAAATCGCTGGACAACTTTTAACCCTTATAACGTCCTAAGAAAAAAAAAAATTTGTTTCCCAAATTGTGCTGATGTAAAGTAGACATGTGGGAAATGTTATTTATTAACTATTTTGTGTCACCTAACTCTCTGGTTTAACAGAATAAAAATTCAAAATTTGAAAATTGCGAAATTTTCAAAATTTTTGCCAAATTTCCGTTTTTTTCACAAATAAACGCAAAAATTATTGACCTAAATTTACCACTAACATGAAGCCCAATATGTCATGAAAAACAGTCTCAGAATCGCTAGGATGCGTTGAAGTTATTACCTCATAAAGGGACACTGGTCAGAAATGCAAAAAATGGCCAGGTTATTATGGTCAAAATAGGCTGGGTCATGAAGGGGTTAAAGTAGCACTCCTGCAGTTTTGTTTTTTTTCAGAGCTGGAGTGGTGTTTAAGATCTCTTGTACACAGTCTATTACTTCCCCACTGGCGTCTTCACCTTTTATTTGAGGTGCTCCAGTCCCATGGAGCCATCTTGCTACTACAACTTCTAACTGGTGAGAAGTAATATTCACATGCTGTCAATGCAAGTCTACGACAGCCAGAACGAGGCTCTCAAACTTACAACAAAAAGTGACCTTCTCGTCACCCAGCAAACACTGGAGCGAACCAGATGGTCAAAAACCGCCCGAGACTGAGGAGAGAAACGACAAGTAGAACAGTGAGGACCTTAGGTTGTATGCACCACGCCAGTGGTAAAATAAAAAAAAAATGCTGGCATGGTGCCTTAAAGGGCTACTACATGTTAAGGAAACTGGACCCCACACATTTATAGATCATTGACGACGAAGCCAAGGTAGATGGCTCAAGCTGCTGAGCTCAGCAATATGCTGCAGAAGTGGTGCGTACGGTCAATACGACGTCACCAATGTATCCAAAACAAAGACTGGACAACCGCAGAGAGACGGTGCTGTACCTGAGGAGGGATAGAGCCTGCTCTGTTTGTTATGTTAAGTAAATAAACACTTTGGGTCTCCACTTTTTTTAAAAAAGGAAAAAAAAAACATGGAGAAAAAAAGTTTCCAAGTGGGGTGAAATGATGGGAAAAAAACTTGCAGATCAGCCATTTTTTTTTCCATCATTCGCTTTGAGCTAAAAATGACCTGGCAACGTGATTCCCCAAGCTAGAACAATTATGGTGATTTTTTTTATTGCACTGTTAAGTGTTGTGCCACTAACGCAAGTTCCCTGCACATGGTCTTATACTTACCAGATGCCCCATCTTTATCTGCTGGGCAATCCGGAAGTCACAACCCAATGTGTCCATGAGAGCCAGAATGAGGCCAGGACAAGGCTCTCAGACTTGCATTGAGAACTTGTGGCCATTTACCTCTGACTTCCAGTTACAATATGGTGGCTTGGGACCACAGCGGCACCGGGAAGAGAAGATGGCAGGTGGCGAGTATAATAAGTGCATGGCCCTATACACATTATATATATATATATATATATATATATATATATATATATATATATATATACACACACACACACACACATACACACACACACATACACACACACACACACACACACATACATACTTGAGGTACTGTCTCCAAAGTAATGACTGCGTTTGAAAGAGAAGGAAAAATGTCCGTAGCAAAGCACAAGTCCGGCCGAAAGTCGAAGTTGACAGAGACCGTCGGACTCTAAAGCGAATTGTGAGAGGATCGCAAGACCACGGCTCTGAAGATCACTGCTGAGCTCAATGAACACCTACAGAACCCAGTTTCCATGAAAACTGTTTGTCGGGAGCTGCACAAATCTGGATTGCACGGAAGAGCTGCAATTAGAAAACCGCTGCTCTCAATGACAAATGTTTCCAAGCGTTTAGAGTGGTGTAGAACCTCCAGAATTGGTCCCTCGAGCAGAAGAAACATGATATTCTCAGACGAGTCATCGTTTACCCTATTTCTGACCTCCAGCCGAGTGTACGTTTGGAGACAGCCGAAAGAAGCATTCCATCCAGACTGTCTTCTCCCAACCGTAAAATATGGCGGAGGTTCTGTGATGATCTGAGGTGCTATTTCGTGGAGATCCGCCGGGCCAATGATATCCCTTCATGGAAGAATTAACAGCCGAGATTATTTAGGCATTTTGGGCGACCAAGAGCATCCTAAGGTTCAAGCACTGTTCCCGGAGGGGAACACCATCTTTCAAGATGATAATGCACCAATTCATACAGCTAGAATCGTTAACGCATGGCACGAGGAACATTCTAATGAAGTTGAGCATCTCATCTGGCCCCCACAATCCCCAGACCTCAACATTGAGAATTTATGGTCGATTTTAGAGAATCGAGTTAGACGTCAATTTTTGGAACTGGAGGGCGTTTTAACCAGGGCTGTGGAGTCGGTAAGCCACAGTTGCGACTCCGACTCCTGGATTTTATCAGGCTCCGACTCAGACTCCTTCATAAATGGCCAATTCATAACAACAAATTTACTGTTGTAAAATATTAAACATTGTGCTTATTCAGTTTCTCACCATCATATAAGTAATCAGACCACTTAGAGCAAAAACTACATTTATTAGAATACAATTAGAATATAGCAAATAACTTTTATAAACTTTTCTAAACTGTAAGTAAATATGCAATAAACACTTTTATGCAGTTAATAAGAAGAAATCTATAAATTTGTCCTCAGAAAAAGTATTGCCTCTGTCAGATCCTCCTTCATGGATGCCCTCAAATCTGATCTAATTATTTTGAGAGCAGAGAACAACCTCTCTACACTAACTTGTGTTGGTGGCAAAGCAGTAACCACTCGGGCAACATCTCTGACAATGTCAGGATACAGAGGAATCGCTTGTTGCACTGTTATTTTTGATGAACGGTCAAATTTCTCAATTTCTTTTAGTGCACATGAAAAATCCTGCTGAAATGTACTGGCTGTGTTCCTTGATGGGGATGACTCTTCTTCTATGCGGGAACGCTTTGCACGGTCCTTGTGATCCAAATATTTTTCGAAATTAAATTCTTCATCAGTTGATGATGAGGGTGAAGATGTGGCAGGACGACCAAATTCTTCTTGCTCCTCCTGACTGTTCTGCAACCCTTTCATCCTTACTGCTATTTCAAACAGAGCTTCTTTTCCTTTACTTAGCTGTTGATCATCTAGAAGAATCCGATGCATTGGGTCTACATAAACAGCTGCCAAAAGAATGTTATTTTGTAATAGTAGCTCCTCTCTCCGTTTCATTGATGTAGCAATGCCACTTGCAATTAACCCTCCTCTTTGGGACAGGCGAAACATCAGGTTCTTCCACTCCTTTAAGAAAATACCTGGAGTTAAGTCCTCTGCTTGTAATTTTTTAGTCACTGTAAATGGGTGCTCTAGCAATTTTTCCAGCTCAGTCACCTGATTCCACTGACTTTCATTTAGCGTCAGTTGAGGGTTAGCCATGTCTACAAGAAAGGTTTTCAGTTCAACCAAGCGCTGAATCATTAAGTACTGCCCCATCGTGTGGCTTGATCAATAATTGCCCCTTTTCCAGCACGTCTCTTCAAAATGGAGTCAACTTTAGGGGTTCTGGCAACAGTAGCCAATTTTCTCACCTTGCCAATCAGTGCAGCAGCATGTCCTTCTTGCAGACTGTCTCTTATAGCCAGCTGTAGCGTATGCACAACACAGCGCATGTGATGAATGAAAGAACATATTGACACAGTTTCAACAAGATCATCTAAACTATCATGTTGCTGTTCATCTGAAGCAACTTCAGTTTGCTCCTCAGTTACAATACTGTGTTCCTCTATTTCAAACATTTCTGTGTCTGTGGACCCAGAATGTTCTTCTAGCTGCTGGTCACCATCATTACTCTCATTCATTAGCTTAATAGTACTTATCATATTTGAAGCATTGTCAGTTACGACAGAAAGAACTTGCTCTTTTTTAAGTTCATAGTCTTGCAGAACCTTTTCCACCAAGACCTGGAGAAACTCACTGGTGTGATGAGCTTTGGTGTCTTTTACTGCCAATGTCTTGGTAACTATTTCATTTTTGTCACAAACAAATCGGACATTGATGGCAAAATAGTTCACCCTGTGACGTGTGCAGGCATCCATTTTAAGAAACAGAAAGCGTCCCTTGAGAGTTTTTTTAAGTTCTTCCTTTTGTTTAAAAGCTTCTTCGATTACTAATTTTCTAATACTCTCTCTCTCCAGAGAAACACCAAGCTTGCGGGCCATTTCCCCATTCAGACACATAAAAGCTGGTCGTGAAAATAATGAAATAGGCACACTATCCTTTACAACAAGCTCTATGATCTGTTTTTTTAAATGTATCTACTGTCATTGTCACAGTAACTTTGTCACTGACAAAATATCTTGCAACTGATGGCTGCAAAGTTCTCTGCTCCTTTGTTTGGCTGGAAGAGCTGGGCACTGGTTCATTGGTTTGGATGCAGTCTTTCTCATCCACTGCTTTCAGTACTTCTGGATGAAAGCGCTGTAAATGTCTCTTTAGATTAGAAGCTCTGGTAGGAGCATTTTTATCTTTGCCTGAATATGCACTCATCTTGGCTTCACAGCATTTGTTTTCGTCTGGATCATTTGTGATACACTGACAGACATAATGTTTTCTATCTTGAGTGATGGTGAAATGTTCAAATACAGCTGATTTAATGTGATGCTTCTTTGACATTCTCAGGTTTTTAATTCTGCATTCACAATCCAAATGACAATTGTTTTTCCTAAAAACAATTGTACAAAATTATTGCCAGGTCGTACAACTGATATAGTGGTCAGCAATACTGTTATTATTCCTCATGTACTCACAGTTAACTGATGCAAAGTTTGTTGAAAGGATAATACTTCTTACAGTCTTCCTCTTCTGAGTAGCAGGCAGCTGTGAGATGCTTGGAAGACGCACACCTAGTATGATCTAGTCTAGAGAGGAGCTTTACTACTAAGAATTTGCAACACATTTTCACTTTCCGTTTCATACATTGTAAGTAGGGGGGTTGGGGCAGCATGAGGTTAACCAAGTATAAGATTAGATAAGGGCAGTGGAGAACAGTGACACACAAGAAGTAAGAAATGTCTCTATCTCCAGCAGAACTGCTTATCACTGTTGTTCATAGTTTGATAGAACATATATATTTGAGTAACATTTATAAAATTCATATGAAAGTTCAATTATGAAATATTAATACATTTTTTTTAAAGTCGGAGTCGGTACATTTTTACCGACTCCGACTCCAACCAAAACTAACTCCGACTCCAGAGCCCTGGTTTTAACTGAAGAATGGGCTAAAATTCCTTTGGAAACAATTCATACCTTGTATGAATCCATACCTCGGAGAACTGAGGCTGTAATCGCCGCAAAAGGTGGACCTACACCATATTAAACTAACTTTTGTTGATGTTTCCAGGTGTTTCCATTATGTTGTCCAACCCCTGTATATACACACACACACAGTATATATACACGCACACATACAGGGTGGTCCAAAAGTAGGTGGACAGAAAATAATAACATTTTAATTTATATATAAAATTATATTTACTAACACAAAAATAACATTGACAAATAAATTTTATTCTGAACAATAATACAATAGCCCTTACATTTTATCAACGCAGGAGCTCAAACTGTATTCCATCACAATATGTACAGCTTTGAAGTCTGCCTCTTAAGCCCCCGTTACACACTGCGATATCGCTAGCAATATCGCTGTAAAGTCACCGATTTTGTGACGTTGCAGCGATATCGCTATGTCTGATACTTACCTCCGACCGGCTCCCCGCTGGTTATCGCTGATCGCGCAAGAAGCTGCTGGACCATTCCTCGTCGGTCACTTCCTGCGGCGCTTCCTGCTGTGACGACGAGCGACGCGTGGAGCCGGGCGGGAGGACGCAGGATCGCCGCGTCTGACAGGTAAGTAGCGATCCCCGACCCCAGCGATGTCGCTGGTGAGATCTGCCTGAGTGGCAGCTCACTAGCGACCACCTAGCGATGCACCAGCGATCCTGACCGCGTCATATCGCTAGTCGGGACCGCTGGTGCATCGCTAGGTGTAACGGTACCCTTACGCTTCGACAAACATTTTTACACAAGTCTCTTTGGGTATTAATTTCTTGAAATGCATCTCTTATGTAATTTTTCAAATCACTGACACTTTTTGGTTTTCAACTATAAACTTTGTCCTTGAGTACTCCCTAAAAGAACAAATCCTTTGGGGTCAAGTGTCGTGAACGTGCCGGCCAATCAAGTGGGCCTCTTCGGCCAATCCATTTATTAGGAAATGTGTCATCAAGATACTCGCGGACTACTCAAGAATAATGTGGAGGGGGCCCCATCTTGTTGGAAATAAAGGTCATTTGAATTAGGCTGTTGCTGTAACTGGGGAACAACTTGATTCATTAGAATTTCGAGATACTTATCTCCTGTGACTGTTAGATAAAAAAAAATGGTCCAAAAACACCAAAACTTGAAATACCACCCCAAACATTGACACCAGGCTCATTTAGTTGTTGCTCTAATGTTACATGCATGTTCTCGTTATACCAGTAAATACAATTATGTCTGTTAATATGGCCAGATAATTTGAAAGATGCTTCACCACTCCACATAATGTTATATAAAATTAATGGATTTTCTTCAATTTCGTTAAACATAATCTCACTAAATTGCAGCCACCTGTCTGGATCATCCTCCAATAAACCATGAATTAGACGTGGACGATAAGCTTTCCACCCAATAGATTTCAGGATTTGCATGATGGAAGCTTGTGAAATTCCCAATTCTAAAGAGCCTCTTCTGGTGGACTTTTTTGGACTCCGAACAAATGTTTCAGCAACAAGTTGTTTATTATTTTCTGTACAGGCTGTTTTGGGTCGACCAGTTTTTGGAGCATTAACCCCTTCATGACCAAGCCTATTTTGACCTTAATGACCAGGCCATTTTTTGCAATTCTGACCAGTGTCCTATTATGAGGTAATAACTCAGGAACGCGTAAACCGATCCTAGCGATTCTGAGATTGTTTTTTCATGACATATTGGGCTTCATGTTAGTGGTTAATTTAGGTCGATAATTTTTGCGTTTATTTGTGAAAATATTGGAAATTTGGCAAAAATTTTTGAAAATTTCGCAATTTTCAAATTTTGAATTTTCATTCTGTTAAAACCAGAGTTATGTGACACAAAATAGTTACTAAATAACATTTCCCACATGTCTACTTTACATCAGCACAATTTGGAAACAAAATTTTCTTTTTAGGAAGTTATAAGGGTTAAAAGTTGACCAGTGATTTCTCATTTTTACAACAAAATTTACAAAACCATTTTTTTTTTTAGGGACCACATCACATTTGAAGTCACTTTGAGGGGTCTATATGGCAGAAAATACCCAAAAGTGACACCATTCTAAAAACTGTACCCCTCAAGATACTCAAAACTACATTCAAGAAGATTATTAACCCTTCAGGTGCTTGACAGGAACTAAAGCAATGTTGAAGGAAAAAATGGACATTTTAATTTTTCCAACAAAAATTTTCTTTTAGTATCAATTTTTTCATTTACACATGGGCAACAGGATAAAATGGATCCTAAAATTTCTTGGGCAATTTCTCCTGAGTACATCGTACCTCATTTGTGGTCATAAACCACTGTTTGGGCGCACGGCAGGGCTCAGAAGGGAATGTGCGCCATTTGACTTTTTGAATGGAAAATATGCTGGAATATTTCGCAGATGCCATGTCACGTTTGGAGAGTCCATGTGTGCCTAAACATTGGAACTCCCTCACCAGTGACCCCATTTTGGAAACTAGACCCCCTCCAAGGAACTTATCTAGATGCATAGTAAGCACTTTAAACCCCCAGGTGCTTCACAAATTGATCCGTTTAAAAAAAAAAAAAAAAGACTTTTTTTCACAAAAATTTTCTTTTAGCATCAATTTTTTCATTTTCACATAGGCAACAGGATAAAATGGATCCTAATATTTCTTGGGCAATTTCTCCTGAGTACACCAATACCTCATAAGTGGTCATAATCCACTGTTTTGGCGCACGGTAGGGCCTGGAAGGGAAGGAGCACCATTTGACTTTTTGAATGGAAAATTGGCTCCAATCATTAGCGGACACCATGTCGCGTTTGGGGAGCCCCTCTGTGCCTAAACATTGGAGCTCCCCCACAAGTGACCCCATTTTGGAAACTAGACCCCCCCCAAGGAACTTACCAAGATGTGTGGTGAGCACTTTGAACCCCTAAGTGCTTCACAGAAGTTTATAACTCAGAGCCGTGAAAATAAAAAATTAATTTTTTCCACAAAAATAATTTTTTTAGCCTCCAATTTTTTATTTTCCCAAGGGTATCAGGAGAAATTAGACCCCCAAAGTTGTTGTGCAATTTTTACTGAGTACGCTGATACCCAATATGTGGAAGTAAACCACTGTTTGTGCACACGTCGGGGCTCGGAATTGAGGGAGCACTGTTTGACTTTTTGAACGCAAAATTGGCTGGAATAAATGGTGGCTCCATGTCGCGTTTGGAGACCCCGTGATGTGCCTAAACAGTGGAAAACCCTCAATTCTAACTCCAACCCTAACAACACCCCTAACCTTAATCATAACCCTAACCACAAGCCTAACCCTAATCTCAACCCCAACCCATCCCTAATTCCAACCCTAACCCTAATTCCAACGATAACCATTTGCTAATCCTTTGCATCTGATCTGGTTTTGTCTATCTCTGCTTGTTGTGCGGGTTCAGCTTGCTCCTCCTGGGGGCTGTGCTGGACCACCGCTCCATATGTTACTGCTTGTGTCAGTTTGTTCAGTCCCCTGTTATATTGGTCTCTTTTGCTTTGCTTCCAGTTAACACCGGAGTGCTGATATAGTGGGGGCGAAGTCGTGTGACTTCAGTGTTTTTGTGTACATCAGATGTGCTGGATTTTTCAGGGTTTTTGCACGATTGCAGACAGTGTCTTTTCTTTTTTATCCTGTCTAGTCAGTTTGGGCCCCATCATTTGCTCAGTCTATTTTTCTGCCTGCGATTGTGTTTCATCTTGTCTCACCGACAATATATGTTTGGGGGCTATCTATTCCTTTGGGGTCTGCTCCGGGGCAGTTTAGATTTCACCTTTCTTGCTTTAGGCTGTTAGCTCTCTGGCTGTGCCGAGGCGTCTAGAGCATCGTAGGTATGCTCCACGGCTACTGCTAGTTGTGTGGATAGGATCAGGGGTCTGCAATCCGCTTAGTTACCAACCTCTCTGTTTTCTGGTGGCTTAGCCTGTTCCTGTCATCCTCCTCGGTGACCCATTCATAACACCTAACCCTAATTCTAACCCTAATGGAAAAATAAAAATAATTTCTTTATTGTATTATTTGTGCCTACCTATGGGGATGATAAAGTGGGGATTTACTTTTATTTTGATCACTGTGAAAGTGTATCACAGTGATCAAAATGAATGAATGAATCTGCAGCCTTGCAGATTCCAGCGGGCGCACCGTGAATGCGCCCGCCATTTTCCAAGATGGCGGCGCCCATGATCCGGGACGGCGGGACACAGGAGGTACCGGGGGTGAGGTGGGGGGGATCAGATCATGACAGCGGCGGCAGATCGCCGCTGTCATTCAGTGGCGGGGGCAGATCGCCCCCGTTAGCCGTGGGGGGGGGGTCGGATCGGTATCTCCAGCCATGTCGGATGCTACTGCAGCATCGGCCATGGCTGGATTGTAATATTTCATCAAATTTCATTGAATATTCAATATTACTACCGCTCTGATTGGCTGTTTCACTTTTAACAGTCAATCAGAGCTATCGCAGCCACGGGGGGGGCGAAGCCCCCTGTACCTGCGGGTCGGGTGACCTTTCATTGACCCCGATCACCCGACCCGCAGGGGGGCTTTCAAGTCATGACACAGCATATGCGTCATTGGTCGGATTGGCACAGACTTTCATGACGCATACGCTATGTCACTAGTCGGGAAGGAGTTAAGGATTGAGCCAGTGGCATCGAATTTGTCACGAATGCGGTAAATGGTTGGTCTCTTTGGGGCTTGAGTACCAAATGTTTCAACCCAATTTGCTCTGTTTCAGCAATTGGAGATTTCCAATACTCTTTTAAAATCCATTTTCTTTGATCTGTATTTAAATTTTTTGCCATTTTGGGTTATCTGAATTATCTGAAGAGAAAACCGATATGGGGGAGATTTTTCTGTGAAAACTGGATTTGTGAAACTGACTCAGTTGCCCTTAGCAACCAATCAGATTCCACCTTTCATTTTCCAAAGAGTCTGTGAAGAATGAATGGAATCTGATTGGTTGCTAAGGGAAACTGAGTCAGTTTCACTTTACACCATGTTTGATAAATGTCCCCCTTCCTAACCCTATTACACATACTGTCCACCTACTTTTGGACCATGCTCTATACATTTTATTTTAAGGAAGGCCATCTCCAAATTTGAAAAAAATATGGACTTTATGGATTGACTGCTCTGGCCTGGCATCCAGAGAACTGCAAAGATTTTGACTAGGACTGTTGATTTATGTACAGATTCAATTTAACCCCTTAACGACCATCGATACACCTTTTAACAGCAGTAGTTAAGGGTACTTATGCCTCAACGCCGATGTTTAACGGCGCTGAGAAATAAGTTTATAGCGCCACCCAGAGTCGGAATTTCTCCAGAAAACATGATTCGAGTTGGGTTTTACCGACTCCAGTGTTGCGATCACCGTTATACACAGAATAACGGCGACCGTAAAAAAAGAAAAAAAAAAAGTTTGGTTTCACATCAATCTGATCACACATCAGAGGAGAGAGAGAGAAATGGGGTCCCCCGAATCCCCCCTAGTGTCCCTGGACCCTCCTGCATCCTGCCCGGCATCTTCTTCCAGAAAGAAAATGGTGAGCGCATGCGCAATGCACCTGCCGGCACCCGGCAACAGTAGGCCATATTTCCTATTGATTCATTTTGATCACTGTGATAGACCCTATCACAGTGATCAAAATTAAAAAATAGTAAATCAAACCCCCCCCTTTATCAACCCCTTAATTAGATAAAAATAATAAAATAAAAGTATTTCCATTTTTCCATTGGGGTAAGGGTTTGGGTTAGGGCTAGGCTTAGGGCTAAAGTTAGGCTTAGGGGTGGGGCTAAAGCTAGGGTTGTGGTTATGGTTGTGATTACGGATAGGGTTGGGATTAGGGTTAGGGGTGTGTTAGGGTTTGGGTTATGGCTAGGGTTGCAGTTAGAATTGGGGGGTTTCCACAGTTTAGATACATCAGGGGGTCTCCAAACACCACATGGCGCTACCAGTGATTCCAGTCAATTTTGCGTTCAAAAAGTCAAACTGTGCTGCCTCCCTTCTGAGCCCTACCATGCGCCAAAACAGTGGCATTAGGCTAGTTTCACACTAGCGTTTATGAGCGCAGCGACGGCCTGCGCACGGCCGCCGCTAAGCCCCGCCCCCGCCGGTAGCTCCACCCACCGGCGCATGACGCTGCATGCGCCCTGCGTCCCCTATCTTTATCACAGGGGGCGCAGGCCGTGCGCAGTATGCGTTTGGCGGCGCATGCGTCCTTTTGACGGTGCGCCGACCTGCGCCAAACGCAACCTGCTGCAGTTTGGTTGCGTCGGCGCAACGTCAAAAAGGCGCATGCGCCGCCAAACGCATACTGCGCACGGCCTGCGCCCCCAGTGATAAAGATAGGGGACGCAGGGCGCATGCGCCGGAGCTACCGGCGGGGGGCGCAGCAGGGGCGGGGCTTAGCGGCGGCCGTCGCTGCGCTCATAAACGCTAGTGTGAAACTAGCCTTACAGCACATGCGGGGTATCGGCATACTCAGGAGAAATTGCACAACAAATTTTGTTGTCCATTTTCTAGTGATACCCTTGTGGAAATAAAAAAAATGGTTCCAAAGTAAATTTTTTGTGAAAAAAGTAAAATGTTCATTTTTTCCTTCCACATTGCTTTAGTTCTTGTTATGCACCTGAAGGGCTAATCAACTTCTTGAATGTGGTTTTGCACACCGAGAGGGGTGCAGTTTTTACAATGGTGTCACTTTTGGGTATTTTCTGTTATATTGATCCTTAAAAGTCACTCCAAATGTGAGGTGGTCCCAATAAAAAATGGTTTTGTCAATTTTGTTGGAAAAATTAAAAATCGCAGGTCAACTTTTAAGCCTCATAACGTCCAAACAAAAAAATTATGTTTCCAAAATTGTGCTGATGTAAAATTGACATGTGGGAAATGTTATTTAACTATTTTGTGCGATATGACTCTCTGATTTAAGGGTACAAAAATTAAGAGTTTGAAAATTGCAACATTTTTGCCAATTTTCCGTTGTTTTTTCATAAATAAACGCAAGTTATATTGAAGAAATTTTACCACTAACACAAAGTACAATATATCATGAAAAAAACAATCTCAGAATCAGTGGGATAAGTTGACGAGTTCCTGAGCTATTACCTCAAAGTTACAGTGTTGAGAATTGTAAAAATTGGCTTGGTCATTAACGCCTTTCCGATCTTTGACGCCACGTAGGCATCATGAAAGTTGGTGCCAATCCGACCTGTGACGCCTATGTGACGTCATGGAAAGATCGTGTTCCTGTGGGTCTCGGGGTCCCTGAAAGGTCACCTGACCCGCAGGTACATGGGGACTTTTACTTCACCCTGGGGGGATGGCTTTGCCCCTTTTTTGGCTACAATCGCTCTGATTGGCTGTTGAAAGTGAAACAGCCAATTAGAGCAATTGTAATATTTCACCAATGAAATCTGGTGAAATATTACAATCCAGCCATGGCCGATGCTGCAATATCATCGGCCATGGCTGGAGACCGCGACCTGACACCCCCCCATAACTAACGGAGGGGGGGGCGATCTGCCCCCACCACGACTGACAGTGGCAATTTGCCGCCGCCGACAGTATTTGCTCCCCCTCCCCTCCGCTCCCTCGCCTTCCGATCCCCCCTCCTCCCGGTAGCTCCTGTGTCCCGGTGTCCCTCCTGAATCCTCCATCGGCGCCGCCATCTTCCAAAATGGCTGGAGCATGCGCAGTGCACCCGCCAAATCTGCCGGCCGGCAGATTCATTCACTCCAGGTACAATTTGATCACTGTGATAATTTTGATCACTGTGATAGGGTTTAACAAAAAAAAAAGTAAATAACCCCCCCCCCCCTTTATCACCCCCATAGGTAGGGAAAAATAATGGAATAAAGAAAATATATTTATTTTTATTTTTCCATTAGGGTTAGGGTTGGAATTAGGGTTAAGATTAGGGGTGTGTTGGGGTTAGGGTTGAGTTAGAATTGAGGGGTTTCCAATATTTAGGCACATCAGGGGGTCTGCAAATGAGACATGGCGCCACCATTCATTCCAGCCAATTTTGCGTTCAAAAAGTCAAACAGTGCTCTCTCCCTTTCGAGCCCCGACGTGTGCCCAAACAGTGGTTTATCCCAATATATGGAATTATCAGCGTACTCAGGAAAAATTGCACAAGGGGGACTAAATTTTTCCTGTTACCCTTGGGAAAATAAAAAATTGGGGGCTAAAATATTTTTGTGGAAAAAAAAATGATTTTTTATTTTCACAGCTCTGAGTTAAACTTCTGTGAAGCACTTGGGGGTTCAGAGCGCTCACCACACATCTAGACAAAGTTCCTTGGGGGGTCTAGTTTCCAAAATGGGGTCACTTGTCTGGAGTTCCTACTGTTTAGGGACATCAGGGGCTCTGCAAACGTAATGTGACGCCCGCAGACCATTCCATGAAAGTCGGCATTTCAAAACGTCACTACTTCCCTTCCGAGCTCCGACGTGTGCTCAAACAGTGGTTCCCCCCCACATATGGGGGACCAGCGTACTCAGGACAAACTGGACAACAACTTTTGGGGTCCAAATTCTCCTGTTACCCTTGTGAAAATAAAAAATTGTGGGCAAAATGATTTTTTATTTTCACGGCTCTGCGTTTTAAACTTATGTGAGGCACTTGGGGGTTTAGAGTGCTCACCACACATCTTGGGGTCTTGCTTTCAAAATGGGGGTCACTTGTGGGGGAGCGCCAATGTTTAGGCACACAGGGGCTCTCCATACGTGACATGGTGTCCGCTAACGATTGGAGCTAATTTTCCATTCAAAAAGTCAAATGGCGCTCCTTCCCTTCCGAGCCCTGCCGTGCACCCAAACAGTGGTTTATGACTACATATGAGGTATCTGTGTACTCAGGAGAAATTGCCCATTGCCAACAAATTTTAGGATCCATTTTATCCTGTTGCCCATGTGAAACTGAAAAAATTGAGGCTAATAAAAGAAAATTTTTGTGGAAAAAAAAAAAAAAGTCCTTTTTCATTTTTACGGATCAATTTGTGAAGCACCTGGGGGTTCAAAGTGCTCACTATGCATCTAGATAAGTTTCTTAGGGGGTCTAGTAAAATGGGGTCATTTGTGGGGGAGCTCCAATGTTTAGGCACACAGGGGCTCTCCAAACACGACATGGTGTCCAGTAACGATTGGAGCTAATTTCCATTCAAAAAGTCAAATGGCGCTCCTTCCCTTCCAAGCCGTGTGCCCAAACAGTGGTTCCCCCCATATCTGGGGTTTCAGCGTACTCAGGACAAATTGGAAAACCACTTTTGAGGTCCACTTTCTCCTTTTACCTTTGAAAATAAAAAAAATGGTTGCTAAAAGATCATTTTTGTGACTGAAAATGTTCATTTTTTTCCTTCCATGTTGCTTCTGCTGCTGTGAAACACCTGAAGGGTTAATAAACTTCTTGAATGTGGTTTTGATCAGCATGAGGGGTGCAGTTTTTAAAATGGTGTCACTTTTGGGTATTTTCAGTCATATAGACCCCTCAAACTGACTTCAAATGTGAGGTGGTCCCTAAAAAAATGGTTTTGTAAATTTTGTTGTAAAAATGAGAAATTGCTGGTCAACTTTTAATGCTTATAACTTCCTAACAAAAAAAAATTTTGTTTCAAAAATTAAAAATTTGAAAATTGCGAAATTTTCGACAAATTTCCGATTTTTTCACAAATAAACGCAAAAATGATTGACCTAAATTTACCACTAACATGAAGCCCAATATGTCACGAAAAAATCTCAGAATCGCTAGGATCCGTTGAAGCTTCCTGAGTTACCACCTCAAAGGGACACTGGTCAGAATTGCGAAAAATGGCCAGGTCATTAAGGTCAAAATAGGCTGGGTCATGAAGGGGTTAAGTACCAAATTGGCTCTGTCGGTAAGGGGTTAAAGGCATGATAGTTGCTATATTTCACATTGGGCAGCTTTAAACACCTCTATAACTGTTCCATAATCAAGATTTATATTTCCCATAAATACTGTTACTATAGTGATTATTCACATAAGATTTTCTAATCTGCTGTGGATAGAACTGTGAAACATGTATCTCAAAATGCTATGTTTAAAATGGTGATATGTAGTGGGGGATAGAAGAGGGACTGGGTCCCTTTCATGGATGAGTTGTTTTTTACTGTTGTGTCACAAAAAATAATTTTAATAAAAAAAAAAAAAAAATAGAAAAATTTTTTTTCATACAAACAAATTCTTAACAACAAAACCTGAGTTAATCAAAAAGCCATTTTCTGATGACACATTCACTTTAAAGGGCTTGTCCACTACTTTGACAACCCCTATGTTTTGCTCTTCCAGTAATATAACACCACCTAAACTTGCCTCCGGTCCCTGCACCGTTCCAGTGCTGTCAGCACTCGCTCGCCCAAGGATTGCGTGACATTTTTATGTCACGCGATCCTTGTTACCAATCAGGTTTGGCCTCACTCTGCATTCCTATGGACGTAAATTACATCTGGAGGAAGTGAAAGCAGTCGTAGCTCTCACTTCCTTTGGATGTTTGATCTGTCCAAAGGAAAGGATATTGAAGCCATCGCCGATTGGCGGCAGGGCAACAATGTCATGCAGTCCACAGTCAAGCCAATGCCAACACCGCTGGAACCAGAACTGTGGCGTCGGGAGTTGTGGAGTCTGAGTCAGTGTCCATTTTGGTGGAGCCAGTCAGGATAAAATGGACCAACTCCTAAAATATATAATTGGATACAGTAGTACAATGCAGTATGTGCTATAAATTTTTCAATAAGAATTTGGGAAGTTATGAAATGTCTTATAAATGTCTGTTCATGATCTAATGATCTAATCTTTTAGTTGAGATGAATCTGTGCTGCACTTTATGTACATGCTCAGTAGAGAGGCATGGAACCAGAGTCAGGGAAATTGAGGAGTTGGAGGATTGGCTTATCAACTCCACAACCCTGGCTGGAATAGCAGCGGCAGTGAGTAAAATATTTTGTTATTTTATAAAGGTGAACATAGTGATTAGGAAATGGTTGTCTGAGTAGTGTACAACCCCTTAAAAAAAAAAAAAAAAAAAAAAAAAAAAAAAAAGGCTTTTTTTCCCATAAGTTCTTATAGGGCTGCACTACATGCACTTTAAGACAAGTAGTGAGCAATGCAAGATGGAGACTTTTTTCATCCTTCAGTGACTTGTCATTTTGTTTTCTTCATCGATTCTAAAAATAACGCAGAAAAAAGTAAGTCTAGACACAATGGAAGAAATTAATTTAAGGCAAAGGGCATAAAGTTGTAAGCATAATAAATTTCATGAATCAAAGCAAAAGTGACAGTTATAAAAAGACAATTTAACTTCCCAGTGAAGCTGACCAATTTCATTACGACAAACTAGTCTATAGGTTGTATTTTAGGCTTTTTACTCTCAAACACAATGCAAAGTGTTAGACAACAATCTGCTAGTTAAAGAGAACCTGTCATTAACATCAACCCTCCTAAGCCGTCCATATGGGCAAGTAGGTCATAGAAAGCTGAATCAAATGATACTAATAGAATCCCGTTAAACTCTTTGAGAAAATTAAATTAAAGTGGGTTTGGAGGAGGGAATATAATGCATATATATTGTAATTTCATTTGTAGGCACGTGTACAAAAAGCAGACACTGCTGGTAGAGTGGGTTGTGCATGAAGAAAGGACAAATAGTAAAACAGAGAAAGCCTCAAAAATGAGGACGATGCCACCTCAGGAAAATAGCCGCCGCTTATTTTCCTGAGGTGGCTTACACTGGGGAAAACTCGGAGGGTCCGCTACTGTCTAAATGACACTGTGGTGAGCGCACTTCTTTTACTGGCTTTGTGACCTCTCAAAACCTGAAGCGGTTAACTGGTATAAAAAAAACAAAAAAAAAAAAAAACGAACATATATACTGTAAGTTGTTCTGACATTCCAGTGCATATTGTTCAATCTTTTTAATGGTGTATAAGAGCTTTTTCAAAAAGGTTTTGGGGCTGATCCTCCTGACATTGTGTGCACATGCCTTTATGGTATGATCACATGAGTTATACATAGTAACAGGAGTTTTTAGGGAAAAAAAATTCTGCAAAAACTACAACGAATTCAAAAACCACAAGTTTTGTTTAGAGTCTCCTCTCAAAAACTGAGAAAAGTGTGCACATTCCCTTGCAGATTCAGACAGCCTTAAACCTTTTAACTGTCAGAAAAGAGTTGCAAGTGATGAAAAGCGGAAAAAATGTGGCTTTAACAGAACCAA
The DNA here is from genome assembly GCF_039654945.1 of Dendrobates tinctorius. Classification (NCBI taxonomy): domain Eukaryota; kingdom Metazoa; phylum Chordata; class Amphibia; order Anura; family Dendrobatidae; genus Dendrobates; species Dendrobates tinctorius. The sequence goes on from NW_027361728.1 coordinate 17,526,660, forward strand.
ATCAGAAGTCCATGTTTAATTTGCTATATTAGAAAAAGGAGAATTAAGCCAATTTACCTACCAAAACTCTGCAACTTAGGGTCCACTAAATATTTCCCCTCAAAAGAGAAGATTAGGGGGCTGGAGCTAACTACCATAGTCAATAGTACATTCAACTGCGTAGTAACATGCAAGAGACCAAAATAATAAAACCTCATAAAACACTGAAAGGAACAAGATGTAAGGCTAGTTTCAGACTAGCGTTTTTGCCAGCAGCGCATGGCGCCGCTAAGCCCCGCCCCCTCCAGTCATCTCCGCCTAGTATCGCACATCGCTGCATGCGATCTGCACACCCTATCTTTAGCATAGGGTGCGTAGACCGTGCGCTAGTAGGATTTTGCGCGCACTGCGCCCTTTTGACGGTGCGCCAAACGCACCATGTTGCATTTTGGTGCGCTCGGCACACCGTCAAAATCCTACTAGCGCACAATCTGCGCACCCTATGCTAAAGATAGGGTGTGCAGATCGCATGCAGCGATGTGCGATACTACGCGATGACCGAAGGGGCGCGGCAGGGGGCGGGACTTAACAGCGCCGTGCGCTGCTAGCAAAAACGCTAGTCTGAAACTAGCCTTACATATATTTTTAGCTTTACAACTGTGTAAAAGTGAAAGCACTCATAATAAAGATTTTCCAAGAATAGCACACATTTTTAATGCAAAACGAAACCTAAGAGACACGGTCATGAATTGTGCAAGTGAACAGTTGAACCACAGCTAGTGACGTATCAAATGAGCTGTAGGATACAATCTCACTGCCCTTAAACACATAGGTTTTTCCAGAATTCAGGGGGGCAACTCATAAATCAATTTAATTCCGAAAGTCCTACAAGCCTGTTAAGAGTTGTGCCGTTCACCAAATGGCATAAATATTTTTCGAATTTAAGGCTGTGTTCACACGTTGCGTTTTCACGGCGGTTTTGCCGCGAAATAGCAAAAAAAAAAAAACAAAAAAACAGCATCCTATGCAATCCTATGGGATTCCGCAATGCTGTGCTAATGCTGTGGATTGTCCCGCAGCGTAATCGCATCGCGGAAAAATATGTAGCATGCTCATTAATTTTGCGGAATCACGGCGATTCCGCCCACATAGGAATGCATTGTTCTGCTTACTTTACACATGTGGCTGTGCCCACCATGTGAAATGTAAGCAGAACATTTGCGGATGGTACCCAGGGGGTGGAGGAGAGTAGACTCTCCTCCAGGCTGTGGGTACGATATCCCTGTAAAAAATAGAATTAAAAAAAAAAAAAAAAAAAATCGGGTTATATTCATCTTCCAGCGTCCCGCACAGCCTTACTGATCCTCCAGCCAACTCCCGTTCCCAGTAATGCCTTACGGCAAGGACCTGTGATTACTGGGAACAGGAGCATCGCGATGATCGGCAACGCTGCGCGGGACATCGGAAGGTGAGAAAAACACGATTTTTTACTTTTAACATTAGATCTTTTTACTACTGATGCTGCATAGGCTATTTGCACACGTTGCGGAACTTCCGCGGGAGTTCCGCAATGTGTGCACATAACCTAATAGGAAAATTACGCATGCAGTGATACTAAATAAGATATTTGCTTAGATTTCGCCATTTAGATTTTGGGAAAACGTGTGTGGTGGTAAGAAAATGACCCATCTGTGATTTTGTGTCCACTTTGAAATGGAATATGCTGTAATTATGAAATGATGATGCTAATATAATAAACTTATAATTAATTTAGTTTCAAAACACTTCTCAATATTTCTTACTGTAGCATTGTTGGCTTTTTTAATTCCAGCAATAGCAGCATTTTTTTTCTTTGAGAGCTGCAGGCATGATCTCAGTTGTCTGCAGTCGTATCCACTTGCTCTTTTGGCTCCAACAAGCCTACGCCATATGCACTCAGTCATCATCTCATTGTCATTTATTACACTTGCTATTTGGAGGTATTAAAGCTAGTCTGCTGGACATACGTGTAGGGAAACGCTAAATATGCTTATTAAAAGTATCCAGCTCCCCATTTTTCTAGATTATGAACACAATGTACAAAAGAGTAAGCATTCAAATAGCAATTAGGCTGAGTTCACACGTTGCATTTTTTTCGCGTTTCCGCGGCAGTTTTAACTGCGCGATTTTGCCGCGAAAAATAAGCATCCCATGCATTCTTATGGGATTCCGCAATGCTGTGCTAATGCTGCGGTTTTTACCGCGGCGGAATCGCTTCGCGGCAAAAAACGCAGCATGCTCATTAATTTTGCGGAATCACGGCGATCCCGCACCCATAGGAATGCATTGTTCTGCTTACTTTCCGCATGTGCCTGTGCACACCATGCGAAAAGTAAGCAGAACATTTGCGGATGGTACCCACGGTCCGGAGGAGAGGAGACTGTCCTCAGGACTTTGGGTATCATATCCCTGTAAAAAATAGAATTTAAAATAAAAAATATTGTTATTCTCACCTTCCGACGTCCCGCGCAGCCTTCCTGTCTCTCTCCGCACTCCCGTTCCCAGTCAGCCTTTGCGAGCGATGACGTCCGTTCTCGCGGGGTCGTGAAGTCTCGCGGTCATTTGCGCGACGTCATAGCGAATGACCGCGAGACATCGCAATCCCGCGAGAACGGACGTCATCGCGGTAATTCGCGCAAAGGACTACTGGGACCGGGAGCGTGGAGAGAGGCGGGAAGGCAGCGCGGGACGTCGGAAGGTGAGAACAACAATATATATATTTTTTTTACATGCTATCTTTAAGGCTGAGTGCAGACGGAGTTTTGAGCCCTGCGGATTTTTCCGTGCAGAATGGAAGAAAACCGCAGGTCAAATGACCTGCATTTTTCCTGCGGATTTCTTCCATTTTTCACGCGGTTTTCAAGCGGTTTTTGTGCGGTTTTCCATTGCGGTCTTCCCCCTGCGGATTTGGTAACAGGGGAGATAGAAAACCGCACAAAAGAAGTAACATGCTGCAGATTTTGTACCGCAGGAAAACCGCGCGGAAAAATCCGCAGCGTCTGCACAGCGTTTTTTTTTTTTTTCATTCATTTTAAAGGTACTGTACATCACAATGCGGATATGCAACGTTTCTGCGCGGTAAAATCCGCTGCGGAAACGCTGCAAATCTGCATCGTGTGCACATGGCCTTACTATTGATGCCGCATAGGCGGCCTCAATAGTAAAAAGTTGGTCACACTCGTCAAACACTATGTTTGACCAGTGTGACCAACCTGTCAATCAGTTCTCCAAGCGATGCTCCAGATCGCTTGGAAAATGCTAGCAATTCTGCAAGCTAATTTACGCTTGCAAAATGCTAGTTTTTCCGCGGGAATTTAAAATGCGATTTTCCCGCGGAATGGAATTCCGGAATTCTCGCGGTAATTTCCACGAGAGTTCCGGTACGTGTGAACTTAGCCTTAGAAGATAAAATTGCATCAGTCATCTGATTACCACAAGCTACCGCACTGTAAATAAACAGATATTCAAAAGCCACATCACAAGGAGCCATGTGTAGTGAGAGCACCTTGGGGCATTCCTGACTAACAGCTTGAACTTACTAGACAATGTATAGATGCACCAAATTTATATCTTCACTAGTTTACTTTGCACTAGAGAGAAGAGAATTGATTTGCAGAAACATGGTCCAGCTGCCTCTGACCTTTCCCGGCGCCTGCACACTGCAGTACTTTGCTGTGCCCTCAACAGGGCAGATCAGTACGACTGCGCAGGAGCCAAGACACGAAGCAAGGACGATGACGACATCGCAAGAAGATGGAAAGCGCCGGACCCAGACTTCCCCCGGGTGAGTATAATATAACTTATTTTTCTTATCTTTCAGGTTACATCAGGGGCTTATCTACAGCATTATAGAATGCTGTAGATAAGCCCCGAAAGGCAGTGGCCGCAGCTCATAGCTCAAAAATGAGGTGACAGGCTCCCTTTAAATCTGACTTCACATTTGCAATCTATAGTACCCCTTCCTAATAGCCTCCATTATGCTGCGAGTACATCTATCAGTGTTCCGTTACCTCCTCTCCTTCCCATCTCCAAAACCGCGGCCGCAGAGGAACTGAGCACTTTGGAATCTATAAACTATGCTACTCTGCCTTTCCTCTAGTGTGGAATGGATCCACGCTCATGACTGGTTCAATATTCTGGAAAATATACTTACGGAAAGTAGTTAAAACTAAATCTGATGCCCCCTGTACACCTACCTACTAACCATGCAACATATCTCCAGGAATGATTCCTTATGTCTGATGTGGACTACAAAATATCTCCAAGGGTATGTGCAAACGATCAGTAAACACTGCAGGTTGGACACTGTACTTGAGCAGCATCCAACCCGCAGCGGGCAGCTGTTAAAGCATAGTTGATGGGATTTCAAGAAATCCCATGCCCACTATGCGTGCATGGACGCCCACGGCTCACCTGCGGAGATGGACAGGCGGCGTCTCTCTCCAGACCACAGCATGTCTATTTATCTTGCATAGACACAAATAGCCTCCGCAAAATAAATTTCACCCGTACGATGTATTGGACGCGGTGAATTCACATGATTCAGTGAACGCAGAGGATTCACCTGCGTTCAACAGCCGTCAGCACTTTGGACGCACATAGGATAGCATTAACCCCTTAGTGACGGAGCCAAGTTGCAGCTTAATGACCAGGCCAATTTTTACAATTTTGACCACTGTCCCTTTATAAGGTAATAACTCTAGAACGCTTCAATGGATGCCCGCTGATTCTGAGACTGTTTTTTCATGACATATTGTACTTCATGTTAGTGGTAAAATCTCTTCATGACTTGCATTTATTTATGAAAAAAAAAGGAAATATGGCAAAAATTGTTAAAATTTTGCAATTTTCAAACAATTAATATTTATGCCCTTAACCCCTTAGCGACATGCAACGTACTAGTACTGCTCTGGGGCAACTGCAATTGTGCCATGAGCAGTACTAGTATGGCGCCGCAATCACCGCTGTCTCATAGTGAGCGCCGCGGCGATCGCTTGAGGGTGTCAGCTGTGACAGTTGAAACCTCGCAGCAATGCCCACGATCTGTGCTAGCACCGATTGTGGGCATTTAACCCCTCTGATGCCGCTGTCAATAGAGACAGCGGCATAGAGAACCATTGTGCAGGGAGGGTGCTCCCTGCACGCTCCCACCGGAATGCAATGCGATCGCGTTGTTCCGGTGGTCTCCATGGAGACCCCCGGCTCCAAGATGGCCGCGGGGTCCTTCCGGGTCCTGCAGGGAGGTGGCTTGTGAGCACCTGCTGAGAACAGGTACCAGCAAACCTCCTTCACTGCCTGTCAGTGCTATGGAAAGTGTCAGATCAGCGATCTGACGTGATATTGTGATGTAAAGTTATAAAGTGTTAAAAAAAAAAAAAATAGAATGTGTAAACATTTTTTTTTTTTTTTTAAATCACCAAAAGAAAAAAATAAATAGATATTTTTCCAATAAATCCAGTTATTTACCGGGTGTCAGAGATCATACTCACCCCCTCCTGTCGTAGTCTCTGCAGCCCCCCTGCTCTCCCTGCGATCACGTAGTACCGCTCATTAATGTCATGAATATGCGCATATTCATGACTTTAATGAGCGGTACCACGTGACCGCTGAAACTTGGAAGAGCAGAAGCGCCGAGACCATGGAAGAAGCAGGCAGAGACCGTGCGTCCGGAGGGGGAGATTGTGCCGGCGGGGGGGCGGGGTTTACGGTGAGCAGTGCTATATTCACCCGTCCCCGTTCCACCGCTGCGTGCCGCTCTGTCTGTGACGTTCAGGTCAGAGGGCGCGATGACGTAGTCAGTGCACGCTCTCTGCTGAACGTCACTGCAGAGGACCCGGGAGACAGAGCTGCGCGCTGCGATGGAACGGGGACAGGTGAATATCACCAGTGCCAGGGGGCCTGAGCCAGCGGTGACACCGGCACTTGTCCCCCATAGCGTGCCGGTGTCCTCACCTGCTCAGGACACCGGCACCTGGCCCCCAGCGACGAGAGGCGAGTATGTCATTTTTATTTATTTTTTCATTGCAGCGGCAGTAGCAATATATGGGCCGTATTTATCTATGGAGCATCTTCTTGGGCCACCATTAACCCTTGTGCAGCATTTTATGAGGATATTTACCTAAGAAGCATCTTCTTGGGCCACCATTAACCCTTGTGCAGCATTTTATGGGGATATTTATCTAGGAAGCATCTTCTTGGGCCACCATTATCCCTTGTGCAACATTTTATGGGTGTATTTATCTATGGAGCATCATTTTGGACCACCATTAACCTTTGTGCAGCAGCACCCTCGGCTTATACTCGGGTCGGCTTATACCTGAGTATATACGGTATGTAAATAAATAAAAACACATATTTGGTATCACCGCGTCCGTAACCCGCTCTATAAAACTGTTCCATTAGTTAACCCCTTCAGTGAACACCGTAAAAAAAAAAAAAAAAAAAAAAACACAGCAAAAAAACAATGCTCATAACGCCGAACAAAAAGTGCAATAAAACGTGATCAAAAAGGCGGATGTAAATAAAAATGGTATAGCTGAAAACGTCAGCTTGTCCCGCATAAAACAAGCTGCCATACAGCGGAAAAATAAAAAAAAGTTATAGCTCTCAGAATAAAGTGAAGCAGAAATTTTTTTTCTATAAAATAGTTTTTATTGTGTAAAAGCGCCAAAACAATCAATTTTACCACAGGCAGAACGGTATAAAAAAAAAATTAAAAAAAAAAAATTCCTGAATTGTTGGTTTTTGTTCATTCTGCTTAGGCCTGTTTCACACTTCCGTTTTTTCAAATCCGTCAAAATCCGTTGTTTTCCGTAAAAAAACGGATCCGCCATTTTTTGCAGGATCCGTTTTTTTGTCCCATAGACTTCCATTACGGTTACCGCGGATCCGTCAAAAAAACGGATCCGTTTTTAAAAAAACGGATCCGTTTGCATCAGTTTCCGTCAAAAAAACGGAAACGGATCCGTTTGGCGGACACAAAAACGGAAGTGTGAAACAGGCCTTACCAAAATCGGAATAAAAAGCGATCAAAAAACGTCATGTGCCCGAAAATGGTACCAATAAAAACGTCAACTCGTCCCGCAAAAAACAAGACCTCACATGACTCTGTGGGCCAAAATATGGAAAAATTATAGCTCGCAAAATGTGGTAATGCAAAATTATTTTTTTTGCAATAAAAAGCGTCTTTTAGTGTGTGACAGCTGCCAAACATAAAAAAAATCCGCTATAAATAGTAACTGAAACCCCCCTTTATCACCCCCCTTAGTTAGGGAAAAATAAAATTTAAAAAATGTATTTAATTCCATTTTCCCATTAGGGTTGGGGCTAAAGTTAGGGTTGGAATTAGGGTTAGGGTTGGAATTAGAGATATGGTGAGGGTTGGGATTAGGGTTAGGGGTGAGTTGGGGTTAGGGTTGGAGTTACAACTGGGGGGTTTCCACTATTTAGGCACATCAGGGGCTCTCCAAACGTGACATGGCGTCTGCTCTCAATTCCAGCCCCCGGCAGCCGAGACTCCAGAGAAAATCCGACTCTGAGGGGTAACTATACACTTAAACTTCAGCGCTGTTAAAAAGCGGTGCTGTGGTTTAAGTACCCTTAACTGCCGCCATGAAAAGGCATATCAGCGGTCGTTAAGGGGTTAACAGTCAATAATATAGGAACACATCTATCATGAAATATATTATTTGGTGTAATGTGTCTGTATTGTGAACTCCCTTACAGTAAACGAGGAAAAAAGTTAATACTACATATTTTTACATGTAGAATTTCTTACGTGGCACAACTCTTGAGCCTATCGAGGGAGGGCTTATGCCAATGAAAAATAAGTCTACTTCTGGCCACCAAGACCCAAGATCAAGTCTGATGGATTGAAATTTAAAGGGAATCTCCCGTCCTGAAATGGCTCCGGCGCAGGCGCACTGCTGTGCCCTGTTGAGGGCAGAGCAGAATTTTGCAGTGCGCTGGCACTGGCAGAGGTCTGGCGCCTGCGCAATGCAGAATTCTGCTCTGCCCTCAACATGGCAGAGCAATCCGCCTGCGCCATTTCAGGACGGGAGAAGAGGGCGTCATTGCATGAAGAAGGGAGGCGCCGGACAGGACCGGAACACCCATCGGACCAGACCGCCCACCTCGGTGAGTATACTATAACGTGTTTTTCTTCTCTTTCAGGTTACATTGGGGGCTTATCTACTGCATTACAGAATGCTGTAGATAAGCCCCCGATGTCTATGCCGGCAGCTAATAGGCCAAAAAAAGGGTGACAGATTCCCTTTAATAGTGAGCATTGTGCATACCATGTGCTAAACAACATTAGCAATACAGTTCATTGCAATAAAAATGATTAGGCAATGTTCTAAAAAACATACACAGGCAGCGCATGTCCTACAAATAAGAGATCCATCACATTTAGGGGGACCTGATACTGTTATTCAACACTGAAGTCAATTCCGGATGAGAAGACAGCAAAGTGCACTCATTTACGCCACCTCCGTATGTAGAAAGAAGCCATGTATGTGTTAACTCTCTGAAAAGTATCAGTTCCCCTGCTCTGAGGAACAAGCTCTCTGTGGTTAAGCACAGGTCAAAGATATGTCCTTAACACCTAAGATATAAAACTGCTTCACACACAGCATTACACACTTTTTTGCTATTTTAATGTCATTTTTCACCCACAAAACACTGTGACCGAATGTTATTTTAAAGTTGCACCTGTTTTTGCGGTGTGCGCAACGTATCCGTTCACACTGTAAAAATTTTGCGTTTACATAGAATATCATGGGAAAAATGTATGTGAAATTATCAGTTTAACATGTGTTCACATATCTGCTTCAATTCTGTTTTTTTCTTTTTTGTTTTTTTACTGGATGTAAAAATGTCAAAAAGCAGTCTACTGCCCTTTATCACGCTTTTAAAAAAAAATGTGTTTGTTGTGGAAGACGGATGCAAATGTAGTGTCATATGTTTCCATCCGTATTTCTCGTGCTTTTTTTCTATTCCCAACCTACCGTATTTGTCAATGAAAAATAGTATCAGTTTTTAAAAAAATTAAGATGGATATGAGTGCTGTAAGATATATCAGTTTTTTTGCTTCTAGTATAAAAATATGAGGTTGTAGAACAACATGGTGTGAAACAGGCTTTACGAAAGTACAGATAGGTGTAAAGAGAATATTTATATGGGCTCAAAATAATTAATAAAAAATCCAAGACATTTTAGAATATATTTACCAATTATCCTAAAATACACCGCTCCCAGCTGTTTGCAAAGCCACACTATGACAACATCATGTTTTATAACACAGTTTTGGAAATACAGGTGCTTCTTACAAAATTAGAATATCATATACAGTTAATTTATTTCAGTTCTTCAATAGAAAAAATGAAACTCATTTTATAGTCATTACGAGCAGAGTGATCTATTTTAAGTGTTTATTTCTGTTAATGTTGAGGATTATGGCTTACAGCCAATGAAAAACCAAAAGTCATTAAGTAAATTAGAATACTTTATGACACCAGCTTGAAAACTGATTTTAAAATCTGAAATGTTGGCCTGCTGAACTTGGTCGGGGCTCGTTTTGCATCAATGACTGCATCAATGCGGCGTGGCATGGAGGCGATCAATCGGTGGCACTGCTGAGGTGTTATGGAAGCACAGGTTGCCTTGATAGCAGCCTTCAGCTTGTCTGTATTGTTGGGTCTGGTGTCTCATCTTCCTCTTGACAATACCTCATTGATTCTCTATGGGGTTAAGGTCAGGCGAGTTTGCTGGCCAATCAAGCACAGTGATACTGTTGATTTTAAACCACCTATTGGTACTTTTGGCAGTGTGGACAGGTGCCAAGTCCTGCTGGAGAATGACATTTCCATCTCCAAAAATCTTGTCGGCACAGGGAAGCATGAAGTGCTCTAAAATTTCTTGGTAGACGGCTGTGCTGACTTTGGTCTTTATAAAACAGTGGACCTACAACTTTCCATTAATATGCTTGGATACAGCACTCTGTGAACAGCCAGCTTCTTAAGCAATGACATTTTGCGGCTTACCCTCCTTGTGGAGTGTCAATGACTGTCTTCTGGACATCTGTCAAGTCATCAGTCTTCCCCATGATTGTGGAGCCTACTGAAACAGACTAAGGGACCTTTTCAAACACTTAGGAAGCCTTTACAGGTGTTTTTTGTTAATCTAATTTAGGCTACTTTTTACACTTACCGCATTTTTTGCGGTCCATTATTGCGGCCTGTTTTTGCGGGCCGTATCGCCGCATTTTTTGTGGTCTGCCGCAATAACGGACCGCAAAAAAGTTTGCGGATTGCAGGTTTTTTTTTCCCCAACACTATGGAAATAATATTGGAAAAAAAAAATGGCGTTCCAAAAAACTGGAAGTCACTTCCATTTGTTTTTGCAGCCCCATTGATTAAAATGGGGTCCATGTCCGTACGCCGTATAAAAGATCGAGAAAACTCTATCTTTTATCACGGCCCTCATAGCAGTACGGCACACGGTGCACCGTGGAATTTTTGTGGCCGATTTTGCGGCCCCACAGAAATCTATAGGGGCCGCATAATCGGGCCGCATAATCGGCCCGCAAAAACACGGTAAGTGTAAAAGCAGCCTTACTGAGATAGTGACTTTTGGATTTTCATTAACTGTAAGCCATAATCATCAACATTAACAGAAAGAAACACTTGAAATAGATCACTGTTTGTAATGACTATATAATATACAAGTTTCACTTTTTGTATTGAAGAACTGAAATACATTAACTTTTTAATGATATTCTAATTTTATGAGAAGCACCTGTAAGGGGGGGGGGGGGGAGTAGTAGAAAATTAGAAAAGTGGGGGAATATTAGAAATTAACTTATTTTTCTATTTTAGGTCACAAGAAATTTTCTATCACAAAAACTATTCTCACAACAGGAAAGGGTCATTCTGAAATGGATATTGTAAAAATAAGCAACCTTGCAATTTTCTTCTAATCAACAAATGTCCTCTCTGTTCTCCAAAACTGTATCTAATTTTATAGTTTACTGCTCATTGCCCAAGTTACTGGCCACCTCTGAAGTCTATCAGCAGTGGCAGGTGTCCTAGGCAAGAAACTCAGCACTTACAAGATCTTACTATGCAACTTGCAAGCATTGCTCTGAAGCTGGTGGGATTGATAAACCCGGCCAGCTTCATGGCCCCTGCTGAACGCCTGATGCTGCAGAGTCAAAACTGTCTCTTCTTGCAGCATGGACTTTCTATCTGTGAAAACACGGATAGAATACATGTCACTCAGAGACATCTGATTGAGGCCTAAGAATAAAAAAATGTTGTGTTGACTCAAAGTTTAAAAAAAATTTGTCATATGAACAACAAATCATAGAGTCGTAGAGTTGGAAGGGACCTCCTGGGTCATCTGGTCCAATCCCCTGCTCAAAGCAGGATTCGCGAAATCATCCCAGACAGATGTCTGTCCAGCCTCTGTTTGAAGACTTCTATTGAAGGAGAGCTCACCATCTCTCGTGGCAGTCTGTTCCACTGATTGATCACTCTGTCAAAAAGTTTCTTCTAATATCTAATCTGTGTCTCCTCCCAAAGTGGATTTTCATTTAAATAAATAGGAAAAGTATTCAAATAGTATTAGAATTCTATGTGACGTTAGCCTTAGAGGGTGTTGCCATGGATTCTATTGCAGAAATACAGCAAATTAGAAATTATTCATTACAAACATAATGTCCAGAATGAATTCCACACAAAAAATTGACAAGCTGCAAATCAGAACGCTTATAATGCTGGTCAATGTACAGGAAGGAAATCAAATTCACATTGCCAGTTTAGTTGAGCCTATGTTCATTCAAGATGGGATTAAAGAAAATAAAATATTGATCTTTACTTGTATGTTTAACAGATGAAAAAAAAATAAAATGATAATTTCAACATTCATGTGAACTTGACTTAACAATTAAAGAACTTGAGGCAAAACTGCCGCAAATGTGCCACGTTTTGGGACTTTTTAAATGACATAGTCCCCCTTGTCAAATAAACAAACAAAAATAATCCCTACCAGCACTGTTGGCGATGGGTCTGTCAAGTTCACCTGGTACTACTGTGCCAAGTGAGTTTTGACAAGTAGTGGCCTCCGACATTACTCCCAGGGAAGTGAGATAGCAATAGCACCCGGAGGTGAGAATGTGTTACTTTTCTTTAATTTTACAAGAAGACTACTTCATTTATAAAAGGGCTGTCCAAGTTGTGGAGAAGATCAAAATAGACAAGAGTATAATCACAAGGGGACAAGCTGCTGCCAATCCTAGGAACGGGAGTCCCAAAGTCCCACGGTGAACGCAGCAGTAGTGTACATTTGTGACCACAGCTTCATTCACTGTCTAGATTATGATTGTCACACAAGAAAAGTAAAGCTCCATTTACGCATGGGGACTTTTGGACCCCCATTCTTGGGAGGTGAGGATTTCTGCAGTCAGACGTCTAGCAATTACAGCATTTTTCGGACTATGAGACAAACTTGTTTCCCCCAAAGAATGGGAAATGGGGGGTGTATCTTATAGTCGGAATATACTTACAAATACTGTGGCGGCAGCAGGAGTTGAGTGATTCTGCGGCTGTCTTGATGTGATGATCACATTTCCTTCCCAAGCTGGTACGGCAGTAGTGCTCTGTGGTGCAACGGGGCTTCGCCGGCATCTTGCGAAAGACCGGAGGCCACCGCATCGCAGCAGTGGATACGTGGGGTCTCCAGGCTTTCGCTAGCTGCCGGGGACAGCGCATGCGCAGACTAAGATCTCGGCAACGAGGTCCATAACCAGTCCATGAGGCGCAGTGCATATATCAGTAGTATATATGTAATGTCCAGTCCATGAGGCGCAGTGTGTATATCAGTAGTATACAGTATATATGTAATGTCCGGTCCATGAGGCGCAGTGTATATCAGTAGTATACCGTATATATGTAGTGTCCGGTCCATGAGGCGCAGTGTATATCAGTAGTATACAGTATATATGTAATGTCCGGTCCATGAGGCGCAGTGTATATCAGTAGTATACCGTATATATGTAGTGTCCGGTCCATGAGGCGCAGTGTGTATATCAGTAGTATACAGTATATATGTCGTGTCCGGTCCATGAGGTGCAGTGTATATCAGTAGTATACCGTATATATGTAGTGTCCGTTCCATGAGGCGCAGTGTATATCAGTAGTATACAGTATATATGTAATGTCCGGTCCATGAGGCGCAGTGTGTATATCAGTAGTATACAGTATATATGTAATGTCCGGTCCATGAGGCGCAGTGTGTATATCAGTAGTATACAGTATATATGTAATGTCCGGTCCATGAGGCGCAGTGTATATCAGTAGTATACCGTATATATGTAGTGTCCGGTCCATGAGGCGCAGTGTGTATATCAGTAGTATACAGTATATATGTCGTGTCCGGTCCATGAGGTGCAGTGTATATCAGTAGTATACCGTATATATGTAGTGTCCGGTCCATGAGGCGCAGTGTATATCAGTAGTATACAGTATATATGTAATGTCCGGTCCATGAGGCGCAGTGTGTATATCAGTAGTATACAGTATATATGTAGTGTCCGGTCCATGAGGCGCAGTGTATATATATCAGTAGTATACAGTATATATGTCGTGTCCGGTCCATGAGGTGCAGTGTATATCAGTAGTATACCGTATATATGTAGTGTCCGTTCCATGAGGCGCAGTGTGTATATCAGTAGTATACAGTATATATGTAGTGTCCGGTCCATGAGGCGCAAACATAAAAAAGAGGGTGGACAAAAGTATTGGCACTGTTCGAAAAATCATGTGATGCTTCTCTAATTTGTGTAATTAACAGCACCTGTAACTTACCTGTGGCACCTAACAGGTGTTAGCAATAACTAAATCACACTTGCAGCCAGTTGACATGGATTAAAGTTGACTCAACCTCTGTCCTGTGTCCTTGTGTGTACCACATTGAGCATGGAGAAAAGAAAGAAGACCAAAGAACTGTCTGAGGACTTGAGAAACCAAATTGTGAGGAAGCATGAGCAATCTCAAGGCTACAAGTCCATCTCCAAAGACCTAAATGTTCCTGTGTCTACCGTGCGCAGTGTCATCAAGAAGTTTAAAGCCCATGGCATTGTGGCTAACCTCCCTAGATGTGGACGGAAAAGAAAAATTGACAAGACATTTCAACGCAAGATTGTGCGGATGTTGGATAAAGAACCTCGACTAACATCCAAACAAGTTCAAGCTGCCCTGCAGTCCGAGGGTACAACAGTGTCAACCCGTACTATCTGTCGGCGTCTGAATGAAAAGGGACTGTATGGTAGGAGACCCAGGAAGACCCCACTTCTTAAGGGGGTTTTACACTAAGCGATATCGCTAGCAATATCGCTAAAACGTCACTGGTTTTGTGACGTTATAGCGATATTGCTAGTGATATCGCTATGTGTGATACTTACCAGCGACCGGCTCCCCCGCTGTCCATCGCTGATCGCGCGAGAATGTCCGGCTCCATTTCTCGTCGGGCGCTTCCTGCTGGGCTTCCTGCTGTGACGTCCAGCGACGCATGGAGGCGGGCGGGAGGACGCAGGATCGCTGTGTGTGAATGGTAAGTATCGTGCGCTGCGTCGCTGCTGCATCGCTGTGAGATCTTTCTGTATGAAAGCTCACTAGCGATCATTTAGCGATGCACCAGCGATCCTGACCGGGTCGGATCGCTGGTTGGATCGCTGGTGCATCGCTAAATGTAAAAGGGCCTTTACTCCAAGACATAAAAAAGCCAGGCTGGAGTTTGCCAAAACTTACCTGAAAAAGCCTAAAACGTTTTGGAAGAATGTTCTCTGGTCAGATCAGACAAAAGTAGAGCTTTTTGGGCAAAGGCATCAAGATAGAGTTTACAGGAGAAAAAAAAAAAGGAGTCATTCAAAGAAAAAAAACACGGTCCCTACAGTCAAACATGGCGGAGGTTCCCTGAAGCTTTGGGGTTGCTTTGCTGCCTCTGGCACTCGACTGCTTGACCGTGTGCATGGCATTATGAAGTCTGAAGGCTACCAACAAATTTTGCAGCATAATGTAGGGCCCAGTGTGAGAAAGCTGGGTCTCCCTCAGAGGTCATGGGTCTTCCAGCAGGACAATGACCCAAAACACACTTCAAAAAGCACTAGAAAATGGTTTGACAGAAAGCACTGGAGACTTCTAAGGTAGCCAGCAATGAGTCCAGACCTGAATCCCATAGAACACCTGTGGAGAGATCTAAAAATGGCAGTTTGGAGAAGGCTCCCTTCTAATATCAGGGACCTGGAGCAGTTTGCCAAAGAAGAATGGTCTAAAATTCCAGCAGAGCATTGTAAGAAACTCATTGATGGTTACCGGAAGCGGTTGGTCGCAGTTATTTTAGCTAAAGATTGTGCAACCAAGTATTAGGCTGAGGGTGCCAATACTTTTGTCTGGCCCATTTTGGAGTTTTGTGTGAAATGATCAATGTTTTGCTTTTTGCTTCATTCTCTTTTGTGTTTTTTCATTTAAGACAAATTAAATGAAGATAATAATACCAAAGAATTTGTGATTGCAATCATTTTCAGAAAGAAACTGAGTATTATCTGACAGAATTGCAGGGGTGTCAATACTTTTGGCCACAACTGTATGTAGTGTCCGGTCCATGAGGCGCAGTGTATATACATCAGTAGTATACAGTATATATGTAGTATCCGGTCCATGAGGCGCACTGTATATGAGGAGTATACAGTATATAGTGTCCGCTCCATGAGGCGCAGTGTATATATATCAGTAGTATACAGTATATATGTAGTGTCCGGTCCATCGAGGCGCAGTGTATATCAGTAGTATACAGTATATATGCAGTGTCCGCTCCATGAGGCACAGTGTGTATATATCAGTAGTATACAGTATATATGTAGAGTCCGGTACATGAGGCGCAGTGTATATACATCAGTAGTATACAGTATATACGTAGTGTCCGGTCCATGAGGCGCAGTGTACACTCACTGGCCACTTTATTAGGTACACCTGTCCAACTGTGTGTTAAGACTTAATTTCTAATCAGCCAATCACATGGCGGCAACTCAGTGCATTTAGGCATGTAGACATGGTCAAGACAATCTCCTGCAGTTCAAACCGAGCATCAGTATGGGGAAGAAAGGTGATTTGAGTGCCTTTGAACGTGGCATGATTGTTGGTGCCAGAAGGGCTGGTCTGAGAATTTCAGAAACTGCTGATCTACTGGGATTTTCACGCACAACCATCTCTAGGGTTTACAGAGAATGGTCCGAAAAAGAAAAAAAATCCAGTGAGCGGCAGTTCTGTGGCCGGAAATGCCTTGTTGATGCCAGAGGTCAGAGGAGAATGGGCATACTGGTTATATATATATATATCAGTAGTATACAGTATATATGTAGTGTCCGGTCCATGAGGCGCAGTGTGTGTATATCAGTAGTATACAGTATATATGTCGTGTCCGGTCCATGAGGCGCAGTGTGTGTATATCAGTAGTATACAGTATATATGTAGTGTCCGGTCCATGAGGCGCAGTGTATATCAGTAGTATACAGTATATATGTAGTGTCCGGTCCATGAGGCGCAGTGTATATATATCAGTAGTATACAGTATATATACGTAGTGTCCAGTCCATGAGGTGCAGTGTATATATATCAGTAGTATACAGTATATATACGTAGTGTCCAGTCCATGAGGTGCAGTGTATATATATCAGTAGTATACAGTATATATGTAGTGTCCGGTCCATGAGGCGCAGTGTATATCAGTAGTATACAGTATATATGTAGTGTCCGGTCCATGAGGCGCAGTGTATATCAGTAGTATACAGTATATGTAGTGTCCGGTCCATGAGGCGCAGTGTATATATATCAGTAGTATACAGTATATATACGTAGTGTCCGGTCCATGAGGTGCAGTGTATATATATCAGTAGTATACAGTATATATGTAGTGTCCGGTCCATGAGGCGCAGTGTATATATATATATCAGTAGTATACAGTATATATGTAGTGTCCGGTCCATGAGGCGCAGTGTATATCAGTAGTATACAGTATATGTAGTGTCCGGTCCATGAGGCGCAGTGTATATATATCAGTAGTATACAGTATATATACGTAGTGTCCGGTCCATGAGGTGCAGTGTATATATATCAGTAGTATACAGTATATATGTAGTGTCCGGTCCATGAGGCGCAGTGTATATATATATATATATATATATCAGTAGTATACAGTATATATGTAGTGTCCGGTCCATGAGGCGCAGTGTATATCAGTAGTATACAGTATATATGTAGTGTCCGGTCCATGAGGCGCAGTGTATATCAGTAGTATACAGTATATATGTAGTGTCCGGTCCATGAGGCGCAGTGTATATCAGTAGTATACAGTATATATGTAGTGTCCGGTCCATGAGGTGCAGTGTATATATATCAGTAGTATACAGTATATATGTAGTGTCCGGTCCATGAGGCGCAGTGTATATATATCAGTAGTATACAGTATATATGTAGTGTCCGGTCCATGAGGCGCAGTGTATATATATCAGTAGTATACAGTATATATGTAGTGTCCGGTCCATGAGGCGCAGTGTATATATATCAGTAGTATACAGTATATATGTAGAGTCCGGTACATGAGGCGCAGTGTGTATATATATATCAGTAGTATACAGTATATATGTAGTGTCCGGTCCATGAGGCGCAGTGTATATCAGTAGTATACAGTATATATGTAATGTCCGGTCCATGAGGCGCAGTGTATATATATATATCAGTAGTATACAGTATATATGTAGAGTCCGGTACATGAGGCGCAGTGTGTATATATATATCAGTAGTATACAGTATATATGTAGTGTCCGGTCCATGAGGCGCAGTGTATATCAGTAGTATACAGTATATATGTAATGTCCGGTCCATGAGGCGCAGTGTATATCAGTAGTATACAGTATATGTAGTGTCCGGTCCATGAGGCGCAGTGTATATATATCAGTAGTATACAGTATATATGTAGTGTCCGGTCCATGAGGCGCAGTGTATATCAGTAGTATACAGTATATGTAGTGTCCGGTCCATGAAGCGCAGTGTATATATATCAGTAGTATACAGTATATATGTAGTGTCCGGTCCATGAGGCGCAGTGTATATCAGTAGTATACAGTATATGTAGTGTCCGGTCCATGAAGCGCAGTGTATATATATCAGTAGTATACAGTATATATGTAGTGTCCGGTCCATGAGGCGCAGTGTATATATATATATCAGTAGTATACAGTATATATGTAGAGTCCGGTACATGAGGCGCAGTGTGTATATATATATCAGTAGTATACAGTATATATGTAGTGTCCGGTCCATGAGGCGCAGTGTATATCAGTAGTATACAGTATATATGTAATGTCCGGTCCATGAGGCGCAGTGTATATCAGTAGTATACAGTATATGTAGTGTCCGGTCCATGAGGCGCAGTGTATATATATCAGTAGTATACAGTATATATGTAGTGTCCGGTCCATGAGGCGCAGTGTATATCAGTAGTATACAGTATATGTAGTGTCCGGTCCATGAGGCGCAGTGTATATATATCAGTAGTATACAGTATATATGTAGTGTCCGGTCCATGAGGCGCAGTGTATATCAGTAGTATACAGTATATGTAGTGTCCGGTCCATGAAGCGCAGTGTATATATATCAGTAGTATACAGTATATATGTAGTGTCCGGTCCATGAGGCGCAGTGTACATATATATATATCAGTAGTATACAGTATATATGTAGTGTCCGGTCCATGAGGTGCAGTGTATATATATCAGTAGTATACAGTATATATGTAGTGTCCGGTCCATGAGGCGCAGTGTATATATATCAGTAGTATACAGTATATATGTAGTGTCCGGTCCATGAGGCGCAGTGTATATATATCAGTAGTATACAGTATATATGTAGTGTCCGGTCCATGAGGCGCAGTGTATATATATCAGTAGTATACAGTATATATGTAGTGTCCGGTCCATGAGGCGCAGTGTATATATATCAGTAGTATACAGTATATATGTAGTGTCCGGTCCATGAGGCGCAGTGTATATATATATATATATATATATATATATCAGTAGTATACAGTATATATGTAGAGTCCGGTACATGAGGCGCAGTGTGTGTATATATATATATATATATATATATATATATATATATCTCTATCAGTAGTATACAGTATATATGTAGTGTCCGGTCCATGAGGCGCAGTGTGTGTATATCAGTAGTATACAGTATATATGTAGTGTCCGGTCCATGAGGCGCAGTGTATATCAGTAGTATACAGTATATATGTCGTGTCCGGTCCATGAGGCGCAGTGTATATCAGTAGTATACAGTATATGTAGTGTCCGGTCCATGAGGCGCAGTGTATATCAGTAGTATATAGTATATATGTAGTGTCCGGTCCATGAGGCGCAGTGTATATCAGTAGTATACAGTATATATGTAGTGTCCGGTCCATGAGGCGCAGTGTATATCAGTAGTATACAGTATATATGTAATGTCCGGTCCATGAGGCGCAGTGTATATCAGTAGTATATAGTATATATGTAGTGTCCGGTCCATGAGGCGCAGTGTATATCAGTAGTATACAGTATATGTAGTGTCCGGTCCATGAGGCGCAGTGTATATCAGTAGTATACAGTATATATGTAATGTCCGGTCCATGAGGCGCAGTGTGTGTATATCAGTAGTATACAGTATATATGTAGTGTCCGGTCCATGAGGCGCAGTGTATATCAGTAGTATACAGTATATATGTAATGTCCGGTCCATGAGGCGCAGTGTGTGTATATCAGTAGTATACAGTATATGTAGTGTCCGGTCCATGAGGCGCAGTGTATATCAGTAGTATACAGTATATATGTAGTGTCCGGTCCATGAGGCGCAGTGTGTGTATATCGGTTGTATATATGTGCAGGCTCCAGCACACAGCGTCCAGGCCTCCTCTCCCTCAGTCTCCTCAGCCCGTGCTGTGTGACAGGGATGAGTCCACACTCTCTACACTTGGTGCCGCACAGAAAGTTGTGTAGTGGCCATTTGTGAGGCTTTCCTGCTCCGCCATTGTGCGCCTCTCTCACCTCGTCCTCCACAGCACAACTCTCCGTCCACGGATAACAAAGTTCTCATCACAGACTGAGATTGAGGCCTACACCGATCCCCGCTCTGTCCTGCAGAGCTGCCCGAGATCCCCGCGCCCAGAGTGCCGGGACAGGATGGGAGGGTACGTACCAATTGCTGCCAGACCCAGCGCACAAGACCGCAGTCCCGCCAGGAATCCATTGCCGAGCGGCGCCAGTATCACCGCGCCAGCATGGCCATACGGGAAAAGACGAGTTTGTGGGCGACTCTCCCGCGGTGAGATTGGCCCCGTCAGTCGCTCCCTCCGCGGTGCGCGTTCACAACAACAGGATAGAATGCCGGGGACGCGCACAGGGTGAAGCCGACGACGATCCCGCCCAATGGCTGCAACGTCACCAACCAGCCGTCATCATGTGAGTGAGACGGAGCCCGCGGCTGCCGCGGTGACAACTGACATGAGGGAAGGTCCACACTGCGCCGTGTCCTCCTCACCGGCCGCGCTCCTGGCGCCTCTCCCGCAGTGAGCCGCCGCTCAGGATGTTACTGCACAGCCTGACTCCGAAATAAAGGCCGCGATATCCGTGCCCATGATGAGGGGAGAATCAGTAACTTGTGAGTGTGGTAGCTCACACCAAGCGCGACTGCCTGCACGACGACATAAGCGACCAAAACGGGGGCATGGGATCGCAATGCTACAGTCTTCAGGTTCTGTAGCTGCAGGAGCTCCTGATGGTTCTCTGAAGCCACTGAGCTTGGTTGTTACATCCAGAACCATCACTTAAGCTTGGCGTTGTGCTACAGTCCTGTGGGCGGTTGTGCTACTACAGTCCTGTGGGCCCACTGTGGGCGGTTGTGCTACAGTTCTGTGGGCGGTTGTGCTACAGTCCTGTGGGCCCACTGTGGGCGGTTGTGCTACTACAGTCCTGTGGGCCCACTGTGGGCGGTTGTGCTACTACAGTCCTGTGGGCCCACTGTGGGCGGTTGTGCTACTACAGTCCTGTGGGCCCACTGTGGGCGGTTGTGCTACTACAGTCCTGTGGGCCCACTGTGGGCGGTTGTGCTACTACAGTCCTGTGGGCCCACTGTGGGCGGTTGTGCTACAGTTCTGTGGGCGGTTGTGCTACTACAGTCCTGTGGGCCCACTGTGGGCGGTTGTGCTACTACAGTCCTGTGGGCCCACTGTGGGCGGTTGTGCTACTACAGTCCTGTGGGCCCACTGTGGGCGGTTGTGCTACAGTCCTGTGGGCCCACTGTGGGCGGTTGTGCTACAGTTCTGTGGGCGGTTGTGCTACTACAGTCCTGTGGGCCCACTGTGGGTGGTTGTACTACTACAGTGCTGTGGGGCGGGCCCACTGTGGGCGGTTGTGCTACTACAGTCCTGTGGGCCCACTGTGGGCGGTTGTGCTACAGTCCTGTGGTGCGGTCCCACTGTGGGCGGTTGTGCTACAGTCCTGTGGGGCGGGCCCACTGTGGGCAGTTGTGCTACAGTCCTGTGGGGCGAGCCCACTGTGGGCGGTTGTGCTACAGTCCTGTGGGGCGGGCCCACTGTGGGCGGTTGTGCTACAGTCCTGTGGGGCGGGCCCACTGTGGGCGGTTGTGCTACAGTCCTGTGGGGCGGGCCCACTG
This sequence comes from Dendrobates tinctorius, assembly GCF_039654945.1. Lineage (NCBI taxonomy): Eukaryota > Metazoa > Chordata > Amphibia > Anura > Dendrobatidae > Dendrobates > Dendrobates tinctorius. The sequence continues at coordinate 17,548,445 of NW_027361728.1, forward strand.
TGGGCGGTTGTGCTACAGTCCTGTGGGGCGGGCCCACTGTGGGCGGTTGTGCTACAGTCCTGTGGGGCGGGCCCACTGTGGGCGGTTGTGCTACAGTCCTGTGGGGCGGGCCCACTGTGGGCGGTTGTGCTACAGTCCTGTGGGGCGGGCCCACTGTGGGCGGTTGTGCTACAGTCCTGTGGGGCGGGCCCACTGTGGGCGGTTGTGCTGCTACAGTCCTGTGGGGCGGGCCCACTGTGGGCGGTTGTGCTACTACAGTCCTGTGGGGCGGGCCCACTGTGGGCGGTTGTGCTACTACAGTCCTGTGGGCCCACTGTGGGCGGTTGTGCTACTACAGTCCTGTGGGCCCACTGTGGGTGGTTGTGCTACTACAGTCCTGTGGGCCCACTGTGGGTGGTTGTGCTACTACAGTGCTGTGGGCGGTTGTGCTACTACAGTGCTGTGGGGCGGGCCCACTGTGGGCGGTTGTGCTACTACAGTCCTGTGGGCCCACTGTGGGTGGTTGTACTACTACAGTGCTGTGGGGCGGGCCCACTGAGGGAGGTTGTGCTACTACAGTCCTGTGGGCCCACTGTGGGCGGTTGTGCTACAGTCCTGTGGGCCGTTGTGCTACAGTCCTGTGGGCCCACTGTGGGCGGTTGTGCTACAGTCCTGTGGTGCGGGCCCACTGTGGGCAGTTGTGCTACAGTCCTGTGGGCGGTTGTGCTACAGTCCTGTGGGGCGGGCCCACTGTGGGCGGTTGTGCTACAGTCCTGTGGGGCGGGCCCACTGTGGGCGGTTGTGCTACAGTCCTGTGGGCCCACTGTGGGCGGTTGTGCTACAGTCCTGTGGGCCCACTGTGGGCGGTTGTGCTACAGTCCTGTGGGGCGGGCCCACTGTGGGCGGTTGTGCTACAGTCCTGTGGGCGGTTGTGCTACAGTCCTGTGGGGCGGGCCCACTGTGGGCGGTTGTGCTACAGTCCTGTGGGGCGGGCCCACTGTGGGCGGTTGTGCTACAGTCCTGTGGGGCGGGCCCACTGTGGGCGGTTGTGCTACTACAGTCCTGTGGGGCGGGCCCACTGTGGGCGGTTGTGCTACTACAGTCCTGTGGGCCCACTGTGGGTGGTTGTGCTACTACAGTCCTGTGGGCCCACTGTGGGTGGTTGTGCTACTACAGTGCTGTTGGCCCACTGTGGGCGGTTGTGCTACTACAGTCCTGTGGGTGGTTGTGCTTCAGTGATGTGGGCTGTTTTGCACAATGCTGTGGGCCCACTGTGGGCGATTGTGCTGCAGTCATGTGAGACGGAGCCCAGACCAGCTGCGGTTGTGCTAGTCTCGTGGGCCCACTGTGTGCGGAAAATACTAAAACCCTATGTTTCATTTTTGTCTATACCTATGCCTATGGTAGATAGTTCATCGTTTCGTTTTCTTAATTTACTTTTCCTTTCCACTTCACTCTATTTGAAGCAGAGTAACCAATTTATTTACTTATGTATTTATTTGACATAAAGTTGCTATATAGGAATGTATGGATGTTCAACTTTCTTCCCAAAATAATCTCTGGTAATGGTAACCAGATCTTCCATCTAAATATAGCACAGTAAATGTTATCTGCCCTCGATCTAGCTTACCATATACAATACTACAATAATCTGTCCCTAAATCACTAATTTTAAAACATGCAACTAACTGTCCCTTGCTAAACTAGTCTCCTAAAGCGTGTTCAGATTGAAGACGTTTTAGGAGAATGAATGCCACAGGATGCGCGTGCACGCGCATTCCGGCAACTGTTCAGTTGCACTTTGGCCCAGAAGAGGAGCTTTGTGGGCCGACAGGAGGGTAAGTAAGAAGTTTTCTTATTTTAAACAGGTCCTAAGGGGGTAAGGGGTTTCTAGAAAAAAAACCTTCAAACATGATAGTTACTCTCCATTCAGTTGTGTAAATGTTCACTTAAATATTTCTCCCAAATAAAATAGTTTTATGTACCTTAGACTCGATGCTATGTTTTGATTTGTTTTAAATAAGATTAGGTCAATATTCGTATTCCGTTCAGTCATGTAAGTGTTCACTTAATTATTTTTCTGTAATGAAAATACTTTTGTGTAACTTATATTTCATCATCTCAGTGGTTATCGCTGCAGCCTTGCAGTGCTGGTGTCCTGGGTTCGAATCCCACAAAGGACAACATCTGCAAGGAGTTTGTATGTTCTCCCCGTGTTTGCGTGGGTTTCCTCTGGGTACTACGGTTTCCTCCCACATTCGAAAGACATACTGATAGGGAATTTAGATTGTGAGCCCCATCGGGGACAGTGATGATAATGTGTGCAAACTGTAAAGCGCTGCGGAATATGTTAGCGCTATATAAAAATAAAGATTATTATCATCTAATCTAGGATTCAGCATTCATTTCAAATCTACAGTAACATATGTGACTTGTGTTTACAACAGACAGCTTAATTTTTCCTCATAAGGGCTCGTTCACACAGGCAGCGTTTGCACGTTTTTTCAGCGCATCTGTTCTGCGCTGATAAAACGAGCCTATTGTTGTCAGTGGGCTAGTGCAGACACCGCTTTTTCCTGCGCATCGGACGGATGCGCAGAAAAAAGCGACAGCATGTCCGTTTTTGCCGCGCAGAATGGACTGCCGCCGCCTATTTGAATGACTGTGTGCGCTAAAAACCAGCGACACAGTAATTCAGCATGCGCTTCTTATTCGCGTGCGCATAAAAAGCGCATGCACATAACGGAGCCGAAACGGCCAGTGTGAGTGAGCCCTTAATTTTTTTTTTTTTAAATAAAGTAAACTGTATATTTTATTTTATCAGTAAACTGAGATCAGAGAGTTTATATAAACTAAGAAAACCATTAAAAAAAAACTGTGCCATTACCATAGTCTTGTGTGAAAATCAAACAAACAAAAACAAGGGCTTTAAGGCAAAATTTTTCGATAAATATCTACTTAGGGATTCACTGTTTATTTGAAATGTAAAGTTATTATATAGGAATGTATGAATTAACATTGTTGAAAACAGAATTACATTTTTAAGCTCTGTTTTTCTTGTTGGAAAAAGTTCATATTAATGACAAACTTATTTTCAGAGTTGCATCAAGATCTTCTTAGGGATTCAGTGTTTATTTGAAATTTAACGTTACTATATAGAAATGTATGGGTTTGCCTTATTGAAAACACAATTACAGTTTTAACCTCTGCTAATTTATTTTTAAATAGAGTGAAGTGGAAAGGGAAAATACATTAAAAAAATTCAACTGTAAAAAAAAAAAGTTACCATAGGGCTAGGTATGGCAGAATATGGCGGCACATAAAGACTGAATCCCTAAAAAGATCTTAATGAAACTGGGAAGATAACCTTGTTGTACTAATATGAACTTATTCCAATAAAAAATCCGGAGCTTAAAACTGTTATTGAGTTTCCAAAAAAGTTAACCACTACATTCATGTATAGCAACTTTATGTCAAATAAATACATAAGTAAATTGGTTACTCTGCTTCAAATAGAGTGAAGTGGAAAGGAAAACTAAATTAAGAAAATGAAACCGTGAAAATAATCTAAAATAGGTATAGATGAATACGACTAAAATATCTACCCTAGGCATAGGTATTGATTCATTTGGCACATGGGGTTTTACTATGCACCGTTGTGTGCTACTGTCTTCTGGGCCTGATGTTGGCAGTTGTGTTGCAGACCTGTAGGCAGTTGTGCTGCAGTCCTGTGGGCCCACTGTGGGCGGTTGTGCTGCAGTCATGTGAGACGGAGCCCAGAGCTGCTGCAGTTGTGCTACAGTCCTGTGGGCAGTTGTGTTGCAGTCCTGTGGGCCCACTGTGGGTGGTTGTGCTTCAGTGATGTGGGCTGTTTTGCACAATGCTGTGGGCCCACTGTGGGCGGTTGTGTTACAGTCCTGTGGGCGATTGTGCTGCAGTCATGTGAGACGGAGCCCAGAGCTGCTGCGGTTGTGCTAGTCTCATGGGCCCACTGTGGGCGGTTGTGTGCTACTGTCTTCTGGGCCTGATGTTTTCAGTTGTGCTGCAGTCCTGTGGGCCCACTGTGGGCGGTTGTGCTGCAGTCATGTGAGACGGAGCCCAGAGCTGCTGCAGTTGTGCTACAGTCCGGTGGGCAGTTGTGTTGCAGTCCTGTGGGCGGTTGTTGTGCTACAGTCCTGTGGGGCCACTGTGGGCAGTTGTACTACAGTCTTGTGAGCTGGATGTTGATTGTTTTGCTAGACCACATTGTTCTCATCCCGAGTGTTTGCAAGGCAGGCTGCAGTCACGGCATGGTACTTTAGGTTGTAAGTGTCCCTGTAGTTGCCCAGGGTTAATAATTTAGGTCGGGTTGTTCTCCAGTTCCATCTCACAGGTAGACATTACAGGTGATCCTAATCAATTACGGTGTTCGGAGCATCCATGTCTCTGCACTCTACTATTTCAATGTCCAGAGCAGGACTCCTGATCTCACTGCACTAATTTACTGACTTGTGTACTCATTGACTAGCTGCGTACACGATCTAACTGCTATTTCCTTGTGACCAAGGGCATAATCACACCCTTGTCTTAGACTCCGGGACCTTCCTAAGGTGAAATGTGTTGCATTACGCTCTGGAGTTGTGTGTGCTCTTGTAGCCTGTGACCCTTCAAACATCTGCAGAAATGATTGGAGAAGAAAAGTTGAACACTACCATGAATCCTGTGTCCATGGCAACAGTAAAACACCCTGAGACCATTCTAACAGTGCAAAATGGATGTGAACCTCAAATGGTACTGGTTATACCTTGATTAATATATGTACACATAGTAGCTGTCAGGTATTGATAGCGTACCTTATTAGGTGGCTTTTCCCCTGCACCAATGGCGTGCAAAGTCTCCTTTTCTTGCTCATGGTTAGTAGAGGTGGTACAGGGGTTGATTTATCCTATGTTCTGAATTTGGATGAATAGCAGTGTCCGCAACATTCCGGCCGCTCACTCTTGCTAAAACACCATGTGGAAAAAACTACTGCCATGGGTACATGTGACGTCACTGGCTGTAGGCTCTTCCTTAGACAAAACAAAGTGTTGCTTAGTTCTACACGTTTCTGAGGAACCGTCCTCCTTCGTTACATCTGTGCCCAAGGTGGCAGTTTTTTTCACACGGTGTCTTAGCAAGCGCGAGCGGCCGGAAGGCCACGGACACTGTTGTTCATCTAAATTCCAAACGCAGGAAGAATAATCCCGTGTACCATCTCTACTGACTGTCAGCAACAAAATGAGACTTAGCACGCAATCAGTGCAGGGGAAAAGCCACCTAATAAGGTAGACTTAAGGGGGTTTTACACTAAGCGATATCGCTAGCAATATCGCTAAAACGTCACTGGTTTTGTGACGTTATAGCGATATTGCTAGCGATATCGCTATGTGTGATACTTACCTCTGACCGGCTCCCCCGCTGTCCATCGCTGATCGCGCGAGAATGTCCGGCTCCATTTCTCGTCGGGCGCTTCCTGCTGAGACTTCCTGCTGTGACGACGAGCGACGCTGGACGCGGGCGGGAGGACGCAGGATCGCTGTGTGTGAAAGGTGAGTATCGTGTGCTGCGTCGCTGCTGCATCGCTGTGAGATCTTTCTGTATGAAAGCTCACTAGCGATCATTTAGCGATGCACCAGCGATCCTGACCGGGTCGGATCGCTGGTTGGATCGCTGGTGCATCGCTAAATGTAAAAGGGCCTTTAATACCTGACAGCTACCTTATGTGTACATTTACTAATCAATCAGGTATAACTAGTACCTTTTGAGTATCAGATCAATTTCTCACAGGCTACAGTCAAACTATCAGTATTTGGTCAGTATTTTCTCTCACTATTTGTAAGCCCAAACCAGGCCCACGCCTGGTTTTGGCTTAAAAAAAACTGACTGACTAAATTCTGAACGTGGCCTTAAATTTTCTCACATCAACCGCATCTTGCAAAAAGTTGCATTTATCCCATAACTTTTTTATTTTTGAGATTGCATTCCAGTACGCACCCAGGCATGCTGCGTGTCTGTATGTGCAGATAAAGTCACCTAACTAGTGGCAGCGCTGGTTTTAATATTATTTTTCATGGTGGATGAAGGTGAGGAAAAAGCCAATATGCTAAATGACTTTTTTAAAACAGTATTTACACAAAATCCCATGACGGATAACATGATCAGTGATAAAAATTCTCTATTAAATGCCACCTGCTTAACCCAGCAGGAAGTACGGTGCCGTTTAAAAATCACTCAAATTGACAAAGCCCCGGGCCTGGATGGGATACACCCTTGAGTACTGCAGGAATTAATTACGGTCATAGATCATTATTTTTAATCTTTAAAGATTCCATAATAACAGGGTCTGTACCACAGGACAGGCGTATAGCAAATGTGGTGCAACTATTCAAAAAGGGGACAAAAACTGAACTTGGAAATTGTAGGCCAGTAAGCTTAACCACAACTGTGGGTAAAATCCTGGAGGGTTTTCTAAGAGATACTATACTGGAGTATCTGAACAAGAATAACCTCATGACCCAATATCAACATGGGTTTACGAGGGACTGTTCCTGTCAGACTAATCTGATCAGTTTCTATAAAGCGGTAAGTTCCGGACTGGACCAAGGGAACGCAGTGAACATGGTGTACATGGACTTTTCAAAAGCTTGTGATACGATGCCAAACAAAAGGTTGATACATAAAATCAGAACAATGAGGATAGGGGAAAATATGTGCAAGTGGGTTAAGAGCTGGCTCAGGGATAGGAAACAAAGGGTGGTTATTAATGGAGCACCCTCGACTGGGTCATGGTTAGCAGTGGGGTACCACAGGGGTCAGTATTGGGCCCGCTTTTTAACTCTGTGTAACAACCCTGCTGGCGTCACTGCATGGCCTCCCATCCCCCGCACATCAACTTACTGCTCCGGGTCATGCTGTGAATTCTGTCTGTTGCCAGTCCTGTGCTCTTTGCCTCTGCTCTCCTGTATGTTTCCTGGCTATGTGTGTATAGGGGGGCGGCGCCAGAACTCTCTGGTTCTTATGCAGTCAGGGTGCACCTGTCTAATCTGTCCCTGACCAATAACCTAGAGCCCTTGACTATTTAGCTCCGCCACACCCACTGAAACATTGCCTGAGCAATGTCTAATCTCAGTTAGTATCTTGCTGCTGAGGAAGCTAGGCCCCATTCTGTGTATTTCCTCCTTCTCTGGAGGAATACTTCTTGTCTTGCCTTGTACCTTGTATGCCTGCCAGGAGGCTGAATATCCTGGCCCTTGAGTTTTGGTTCCAGTACCTTGTCTGTACTCTGTCCTACCTTAGTCTCTCTTTCTCCTTGTCCGTGGCTTCCTTCCTTGCTGTATCTTTCCTTGTGTCCTCTCTGTCTGTGCATCTGCACCCTTGCATCTCTATCTGTGCATCTGCACCCTTGCAGCTCTGTCTGTGCATCTGCACCCTTGCAGCTCTGTCTGTGCATCTGCACCCTTGCAGCTCTGTCTGTGCATCTGCACCCTTGCAGCTCTGTCTGTGCATCTGCACCCTTGCAGCTCTGTCTGTGCATCTGCACCCTTGCAGCTCTGTCTGTGCATCTGCACTCCTGTGGCTCTGCCTACTCCACACTCCTGCCTATATCCATACCTGCACCTCCTGTGTGAACAGGTCCAAATCCTGTTCCAACATACACCACTTCCTCCTGCCTGCACCTGCTGTGTGAACAGGTCCCTACCTGCCCCTTCTCATAATACGCCCACCTGTCCTGTGTCTCCAAGCCGCGCCCGCCTGTCCTGTGTCTCCAAGCCGTGCCGGCTTGCCCTGTCTCAGCCTGCTTGTCACTCGCACCTGTCCAGGTGTCCTGTTCCTGAGTGGGATCAGCAGCCACAGCCAGACACCACCATGGAGTGGCATCCGGCAGCTACCTGCCTCACAAGTCTGACCTCACCATCAGAGGCTCCAGTGAAGACCGAGGTAGCTGCCGTAGTTACGCCCCTTACAGGGCAGTCTGGTTTGTGGCACAGTGGGGCCACAACCCCCTGGCTCGTGCCGCTCAGCCAAGGCGCGAGCGTGACACTCTGCAGGGTAATCAATACAGAGGAGGATAATTTTATATTACAGGAGGATTTATGTAAACTAGAAGCTTGGGCTGATAAATGGCAAATGAGCTTTATTGGGGATAAATGTAAGGTCATGCACTTGGGTAGAACAAACAAGATGTATAATTGTGCTTAATTGTAAAACACTGGGAAAAACTGTCACTGAAAAAGACCTGGTTGTATGGGTTAACGACAAACTCATATTTAGTGGCCAGTGTCAGGCAGCTGCTGCAAAGGCAAATAAAATAATGGAATGCATTAAAAGAGGCATAGATGCTCATGAGGAGAACATAATTTTACCTCTATACAAGTCACTAGTGCGACCACACTTAGAATACTGTGTACAGTTCTGGTCTCCAGTGTATAAGAAAGACAGCTGAACTAGTGCTGGTGCAGAGAAGAGCAACCAAGGTTATTAGGGAACTGGGGGGTCTGCAATACCAAGACAGGTTACTACACTTGGGGTTATTTAGTTTGGAAAAACGAAGGCTTAGGGGTGATCTTATTACAATGTCTAAAAATATGAGGGGACAGTACAAAGACCTTTCTAACAATCTTTTTACTCTTAGACCTGTGATGGGGACAAGGGCGCATCCTCTACGTCTGGAGGAAAGAAGGTTAAAGCATAATCACAGTGTCACGTGGACCAGTCCTGTGTGACATGACCCACAGGCCGGTAACTAAAACGACAAGACACGGGGGAAGGGAAAACAGTTACAACGGTGGGCCCTGCGATAAGGGGCGTGGAGACCACCTGCACTCCCCTGAGTCAGTGTCCCTCACACTCCTAACGTTCCCTATACAGGCTCCTCACCTGTCGCCGAGCCGGAACCTGTCACCCTACACCTATCCCTTGCTAGGGAGCTGGGTGATGCAGGCACTGGCCCCACCACTGTACTAATACCAGGGAAAAATACAAACAAGGAAACACCACTTAGCTTTGCTCTGTTGCTCTTGCTCCCAACAACAGAGTCCACCGCCAGAATGCAGCTTTCCTCCTGAATAGCTGCCACCAAGCTCTGTTAGAGCTGCAAGGAAATCCCCTCTGTGACTCCTTCCACACCAGGACTCTGACTGTGCTGCAAGGAACTCTCACTAGCTCCTTCCTCCACCAAGGATGGTTGAAAATGACCACTATCACCAACAGTGATTGCAACACCTGACACTCTTATAGCAGAGCCAGAGCAATCACACCTGCTTTATAATCACATGCACTAAACTAAAGAAACCAGAGTGCAATGACCCTATCGGCCACCGGGGGGCAAAACAAGAACTGAAACTATCTTTAAGCACCACAGCTTAAGGAAAAAAAAAGTTACTAGTGCATTTTATCTGTCATGATCCAGCATGGATCATGACACACAGATGCAGATTCTTTACTATAAGAGGAGTGAGACTTTGGAACTCTCTGCCATATGATGTAATGAGTGATTCACTGCTAAAATTTAAGAAGGGTCTGGGTGCCTTTCTTGAAAAGTATAATATTACAGGTTATATACACTAGTTTCCTTGATATTATGTTGATCCAGGGAGCTAGTCTGATTGCCGTATGTGGAGTCAGAAGGAATTTTTTTCCCCAATGTGGAGCTTACTGTTTGCCACATGGGGTTTTTTGCCTTCCACTGGATCAACATGTTAGGATAGGATATGGGTTGAACTAGATGGACTTTAAGTCTTCCTTCAACCTTAATTACTATGTTACTTCACTTTTTAATTTTTCCTTGAAAACTTTGCTTTTCCTGATGTTTTAGACAAATTAATTAGATATGACTTTTGCCATAGAACCTAAAGTAATATGTTGGAACATAACAAAATGTGCCAAATTCATCATTTGTGATTTATTTGAGTCACTTTTCTTTTTTTTTCCTGTGGTATTTGCTGACATTTATGGCGGGCATGCGGCCCATGAATAAAAATTGATCTTTACTTTTGTCTTCAACCGTTTTTCCAGGACGTCCTATCCTGACAGCACCATGGGGTTGTCCTTCCTTCATCACAGGGACAGGAAATGCACGAGAGTTTAAAAGGTCCCCTCCCACTCTCAGACTCCAGTGTTTTTCCTGTCCCTGTAAGGACAGACACGAGAGCGTCGCGGAGGAAGATAGCCGCGGCATCCAAGAGAAGCTTACCAACGGGCCAGGGGGATCGAGGTCCAGACACCAGCTCTCCCCGTCAGATGGTCCGAGGCGGCACCCCCCTAAGGGGGGTTCTCCGCCAGGCATCCCGTGGAGCGCTGCTCCGGGACTTGGAGCCGCTTCCCCTCAGCAGGGCTCTCGGCGTCACATCATCCCCAGGCCCACATCACTTCCAGGCGCCAGATGACAGCTTCCGGTGGCGTCCCAGCGTGGACGGAACAGCGACGCGGCTGGAGCAGCGGCGCTCCTGGGGCAGCGACGGCTGAAGCAGCAGGGCGTGAGGATCAATCGACCCACTCAAGACAAGGTAGGATGATGGGGTGGGTCAGCGGCACGAGACACCGACATGGAAGGCGCTGTGGAAACCTGGCGATCACCCTGAACCACCAATGTCTGTAAGTTGTGGACAGGATGGACATACTTAAGACAGGAGCTTTAACCAAAAAGGTCCTGTACTTTGATAGCAAAAGACATCATCGACTCCTGCAGCTTCAACCTCCAGGAAACCAGGCAGAGCTAATACCCGTCCGTGCCAGCATGACTGCATTTGTCAAAACGCCTAGCGTTAGCCGGGCAAATCACCTGGACTGACGTCTCTGCTGGGAAGGAACCTCGGCGGCTGCAAAGGATGGGAGACCGCAGAGGACAGGGCTTGAGATTCCCCCTGTGCAGTGAGGGAAACTTCATGCCTAATACATCTATCCCAGGTGCTGACAAGTCTGTAATCGCAGGTCGCACGGAGCTGAGATGCGCTTAGGGGTCAGATAGGAGGTCCACACTTACGTCCCAGGATGGCTACCTTCTCAGTCTTCCTCCCCACACTAAGAGGTGTTAGGCTGAGCAGCCGTCGCTAGTCAGGTGTCAGCCGCTAGGCGGCCAGGATGAGAGTCCGGTCGATCATCGGACGAGTATAAATCATTCTAGAGGAATGGGAGGACGCTGAGAAGCGGCTCGTTGTCGCCTGAGACTTCAGGCTCTCCTACCGTCCACCAGGTTAACACTTGGGATGGAGTTCCTAGGATCAACAACCCAGGGGGGTGTCAGGGAACACTTCAATTCCCTTCGAAGATTCCTCTAGCCCCAAAAGACACAGGGACAGGCTCCTAAAGAGGGCTTGGGTCTGCAGTAGCAGATAGGCCACATCGGTCGCCAGATCCACTTATATAGGATCAACCAGTTGGAGCAGCCACCGGCTATCCTAGGCTGAGCATGAGTGTATTCGTCAGGTGGCAGCCGCTGAGCAGCTTGAGCCTGGGCTGGGACCCGAATGGGAGACAAGCCCATGCTCGGAGGTCCGACAAGTTACAGAGGAAACCCCTAGAAGTGATTTCTTAGAGGACCTTTCCCTGGGAGAGTTGCAGCTAGATTCCTGTTGGACGCTTTGGCCGTACCGGTGTGTTTGCGGCTAGGAATAATTCTGTACCCAAAACGGCTCGCCAGGCCTTATGGATGAAGATCTGGTCAGGGGTTTACCTTTCAGACAGGAAGGTAGTTGGACCGGTCTTAGATACAACACGGAAGAATGCCACTGATATTAAAAAATGGTCCCGTGGGAAAGCAAAGGTTTTCCCTTCAGAGGTCCCGTCCTTTCGAAAGGCAGGAAGATAGAGGGTAAATCGACTCTCTGGTATCACCAGAAGGGGGGAAGAGTAGGATCCCCCTTCTCACTCAGGACAAAGTTCCTCAACAGGCAGTGACACCATACTGGTTGGGGGCGCCTCAAAACACTTCCTGGAACCAAGGGCTCATCCCCCAGAACCAGCGGATCCTGAATACAGGTTCCCAGTGCTATACCTGCAAATTTATAACCCCCCAGCACGGTTTGTAGTTACGAATCCCGGGCCAAAACCCTTATAGACGTAATAGATCTACTAAGATCAGAAGTAATGGTCCCGGTTCTAGGAACACCTCCGGTGGAGAGTCGGACCATTATAAATTTAGAACCACTAAACCATGGGATCCGATACAAAATTTCGAACGGAGTCCCGAAAACCACCATTTCCTGAATAGATCAGATCGCCACAACAGGCACAATAGATCCAGAGGCGCATACTATCACGTTCCCATCCACCCTGACCCTCAGAGGTTCCTGCGGTTCGCACTGGAAATAGGAAGTGGATACTACCGTTTTAGTTTCAGGCTCTGCCTTTTGACCTAGCTTCAACACCCGGGGTTTACGAAGCCGATCGCCAAGATCAGGGCACACTTAAGAGGCCAAACCAGTAGGACTTTCTCAGCATCAGAGCTAAGAAAACAACTCGATGGGGTAATCGCCATGCCCGGAGGCCTAGGATTGGATCCTGAACAATGCAGCCCGGTACCCGGGAAGAATTCCTGAGAGTCTCGTTAGATCTCAAAACAAGAATCTCGTTTATCGGAAGAAAGAAAGGAGGCCATCAGGAACAGGGTTCATCAGCTATGGTGAGATCAAATATCCAAAAGACCACACTAAAGGTCCTAGAGACCCTGACAGCAGGCATACCCTGCGTAAAGTGGAACCAGGCTCACACAGGAGTCTACAAAGAAATTCAGTCAAATAGGACAGAACAGCAGACCGCTCTGGACAAAGAGACTCGACCGTCCCCAGCCTAAAATCATCTCCGAGACAGGGAACGGGTCACAAGATCCATCAGCCCAGGGGACCTCGGATCCTATCACCATACAAGACTATCATCACGGACGCCAGCAGGAAAGGGCATCTGGAAGGTACCTTCAAGGTCATGGCTGGGAAGCATCAGTTCACAGTCCTCAAACTACAGAGAGCTACGAGCAGTTGGGAGACACTTAAACGAGGCCGGTCGAGTCCACAGGGCCAACTTAGGAAAGCCAGGTCAAACATTGTAACCACAGTATCTTTCCTACACCACCGGGGGAAAGCTTCAGGACCTGGCAGCCTGCACCTTCACCCGGGCAGAGAACAGGGTTCGCTCCATATCTGTGATACACCTGCAGGGCCCAGGAACAATATAGCCGACTATTTGAACAGACAAGAAGTCTGAGCCACCGAGTGGGAAGTGACTGAGGAGACATTCATAGGCTTACGCCATCAGTGGAGAAGCCCTCAGCTAAACCTCTTTGCGACAAGGAAGAACACCAAGCTACAGAGATTCTTCTCTCAGTCCAGCAGACCATCCAAAAAAGGAGTCGACTCCTTGAATTGGAGATGGAGTGGGGGACTGCTATATGGTTTCCCCCTATGCCTATAATACCGAGAGGCCTCAGAAAGATCCAGAGAAAGGCGAGTGTGACATCGGCGGTCGTGCCCGCCGATGCCCCTTTAGCGGCGGTGCCCGCCGCAGCTTCCTCTCACCTGCGCCTCCCGGTTCGCGCGTTCCTCCGCGCTGCTTGCCGCTCTGCTGCGGGTAACCGCGACGGCCTTAGGCCGCGCACGCGCGTTCCCCCGGCCTCTTCCGTTGGCAGGGGGCGTCGCTAGGGGAGGGTCTGTAGGGCGCACTTCCGGTCTCCGCATATATCAGGCGTCCGCTCTATTCTGAGGGCGCCTGATGATTGTTTGTGACTTGCAGCACCCATCGGCCCTACCTTCTTCTGTGTACCCTGCCTATCCTTACTGTTCCTTTGTCTGCCCTGTTCCTGCTCCGTGTCTGCCTGCCTGTCCCCTTCCTGTGGTCCTCGCTGTATCTTTCCTGTAGGCTTCCAGCCATTTCCTTCTGCCCTCCACCTCGCTACTCTGCTCTGTCTGCCAGTCCTCCGAGTCGTCCCTGCTGGCTCCGGCTGTCGCGGTTCCGCCCCCTGCGGTCCTGCCCCTAACGATCCCTGTACAGGGGTCGGTCTTCACCAGGTGTGCTCGGCCCAGGGGCTCCGGATCCGCGATCCAGAGGGTCCACTCTTGGACGTATTAGCCAGAGGCGTCACAGTATCATCAGGCCATGGATCCCGCCGGTGCCGCAGCCGCCACACAAAAGGAATTGCTTTTCCTTCGTGAAAATCAGAACCGGATAATGTCCTTTATGAAGTCTATGGACACCCGGTTGTCCGCCCTGCAGACCTCTGACCCCGGGCACGCTCCTCTCTTAGTCAGCCTTCAACAGGAGCTCGCGCAGCAGCGCGACGCCCAATCCCACATCTTGGGTTACATGGCATCCGTGGATGACCGATTGCTGGCCCTGCAATCCTCTGCTGCCGCTGCAACTTCCTCCCCGGATGTAGCCTCTACTCCGGCTCCCCGTCTGGGTAAACCCCCCAGGTACAGCGGAGATCCCAAGTTATGCCGGGGTTTTTTAAATCAATGCAGGCTACATTTTGAGCTTGCCCCCCTTCAGTACCCTACTGACCGCGCCAAGGTGGCGTTCGTTGTGTCCCATCTTGAGGGTGAGGCCCTGTCCTGGGTGAACCCCTTGTGGGAGAGAGATGACCCCGTAGTGCTAAATTTACAGACCTTCTTAGAAACCTTTCGCAAGGTATTCGATGAACCGGGTCGCTTAGCATCCTCCACTGAGGCCCTTTTTAACCTCCGCCAGGGTTCCCTCACAGTGGGGCAATACGCCATCCGCTTCCGGACCCTCTCTTCTGAGTTAGGGTGGAACAATGAGGCTCTTGTGGGAGCCTTTTGGAGAGGCCTCTCCAGTAAGATCAAGGATGAGCTTGCCGGGCGAGACACCCCCACCACTCTGGAGGACCTTATTTCGCTGGCCACTCGCATAGACCTACGCTTTCAGGAGCGCGCTCGAGAGGCAGTCGGAGAGAGAAGGTCCTTTAGGCTGTATCAGGCTCCTGTCCCCCGTTTCCCTGTATCTCCTGTTAGCGCCGCCCCTGAGCCTATGCAGGTTGATCGTGTCAGACTGTCCGAGCAACGCCGCAGGGAGAGGATGACCAAGGGCCTCTGCCTGTACTGTGGAGGGGCCAACCATTTTGTGCGTTCCTGTCCAGAGAAGCCAGAGAGGTCGGGAAATGCCTCCACCTAGGTCAGGTAAGAGAGGACCCCCTAGGTGATCAAAATTCCTCTCTTCCCCTTACTCTTTCAGCTTTGCTAATTACAGGTCGGGGGCGTGGGTCTGTGGAGGCGTATGTGGACTCGGGTGCTGCCGGTAATTTCATCCGCCAGGAGGAGGTTGACAAACTCCAGATTCCGGTGTTGGTATTGAAGAACCCTCGCGCTATTTCCTCCGTTGATGGTAAACCTTTACCCGGACTCATCACCATGATTACCGTCGAAGTAGATCTTCAAATCGGAGCTCTCCACCTCGAAAAGATAGCCTTTTATGTCCTGCCACAACTAGCCCATGCTGTTCTCCTAGGACTGCCCTGGCTCAGACGGCACGAGCCTGTGATTGACTGGCGCTCTGGGGAAGTTCTCCGTTGGGGGCACTCCTGCCAGGAGCACTGCCTACGGGCCCTCACGCGTCCTCGTCCATGCTTGAAGCCTGCCGACCTCCCGGGCTTACCCGCACCCTATCACACGTTTGCCGACGTGTTCAGCAAGAAGGAGGCGGATTCCTTACCCCCTCATCGCTCCTATGACTGCCCTATCGACCTAGTTCCTGGTGCCACTCCTCCCAGAGGGAGAACTTATCCTTTGTCCCCAGCAGAGACCTCGGCTATGTCGGAATATATACAGGAAAATCTGGCCAAGGGGTTCATCCGGAAGTCCTCGTCCCCTGCGGGCGCAGGTTTCTTCTTCGTCCGGAAGAAAGATGGGTCCCTGCGACCCTGTATTGACTACCGGGGCCTGAACAACATCACGGTTAAAAACCGGTACCCGCTCCCGCTGATTCCTGAACTCTTCGACCGGCTGAGGGGGGCCAGAATCTTCACGAAGTTGGATCTGCGGGGAGCTTACAACTTAATCCGAATCCGAGCGGGGGACGAGTGGAAGACGGCCTTCAATACCCGGGACGGCCATTATGAATACTTGGTCATGCCGTTCGGTCTCTGCAATGCTCCAGCGGTGTTTCAGGAATTCGTAAATGAGGTGTTCCGAGACCTACTCTATTCCTGCGTGGTGGTGTATTTGGACGATATCCTCATTTTCTCGACCGACCTCTCCTCCCATCGGAGAAGTGTACGCATGGTCCTGCAGCGCCTTCGAGAAAATCGTCTTTACGCCAAGATCGAAAAGTGCCTCTTCGAGCAAACAGCGTTACCCTTCTTGGGGTATATCATCACGGATTCCGGTCTTAAGATGGATCCGGACAAGCTGTCCGCGGTACTCCAGTGGCCTCGTCCGGTTGGCATAAAGGCCATCCAACGTTTCCTCGGCTTCGCTAATTATTACCGGCAGTTTATACCCCACTTCTCTACAGTCACCAAGCCCATTACGGTCCTGACCCGTAAGGGGACGAAGCCTAACGTCTGGCCCTCTGAAGCTGAGGACGCCTTTCTTGCCCTGAAACGCTCGTTTGCTTCTGCTCCGATTTTACACCGTCCAGTGGCCAGTAGGCCCTTCATTCTGGAGGTTGATGCCTCCTCCACTGGAGCTGGGGCAGTTCTCTCCCAACAGGCTCTATCTGGACGTCTTGTCCCCTGCGGGTTCTTCTCCAAATCCTTTTCTCCGGCGGAGTGCAACTACTCCATTGGGGACCGGGAATTATTGGCCATTAAAATGGCGCTGGAGGAATGGCGATATCTGCTCGAGGGGGCAGTGCACCCCTTTACTATCTTCACGGACCACAAGAACCTGGCCTACCTGCAATCTGCCCAGAGACTCAACTCCAGACAAGCCAGGTGGGCTCTGTATTTTTCCCGTTTTGAGTTTAAGCTCCACTTCCGGCCCGGCAGTAAGAACATCAAAGCCGATGCGCTTTCCAGGTCTTTGCAGCCTCCAGAGAGGGAGGAGGATCCATCATATATCATCGAGCCGGCTAAGGTTATCTCCGTGGCCCCCGTGAGTTTCTCTAACCCTCCGCCTGGCAAGACCTTCGTCCCTCCAAACAAACGCCTGGAAGTACTGCGCTGGGGACATTCTTCCAAGGTTGCTGGGCACGTTGGGATTAAGAAGACTCTTTTGCTTCTTTCCCGGTATTACTGGTGGTCCTCTCTCCACCAGGATGCAAAGGACTTTGTAGCCTCCTGCAGGTCTTGTGCTCAGAACAAGGTTCCAAGGACTCTCCCCTCCGGCCTCCTTCATCCGTTGCCTGTCCCAGAGGCTCCTTGGCAGCAAATCGCCATGGATTTCGTGACTGATCTGCCTCGCTCGGCTGGGTGTACTACCATCTTAGTCGTCGCTGACCGCTTTTCCAAGATGGCCCACTTTATTCCCTTGGTCGGACTGCCATCTGCCCCAAAGTTGGCCGAAATCTTTATCCACCACGTGTTCAGGCTACATGGTCTCCCTCTGCGAATCGTGACCGATCGAGGGGTCCAGTTTACTTCCCGATTCTGGAGGGCCCTCTGTCGGCTCCTGGGCACGTCTCTCGACTTCTCTTCAGCGTATCATCCTCAAACCAACGGCCAAGTGGAACGGATTAACCAAATTCTGACCACCTACCTACGCCACTTTTCTAACGCTCATCAGGATAATTGGGTCTCTCTTCTACCTTGGGCGGAATTCGCTCATAATAATCATTCCAGCGAATCAACGTCCAAGACACCGTTCTTTGTGGTAACTGGGCTAAATCCTGGGGTTCCATTGCCCTTTTCCGCATCGTCTGGAGTTCCTGCGGCAGACACTCTCGCCAAGGAGTTTTCGCAAATCTGGAAGGAGACCAGAGAGGCGCTCGAGCTAGCCAACGTCCGAATTAAGAAACACGCGGACAAAAGACGAAGGGATCTACCCCCGTACCAGCCCGGGGACAAAGTCTGGCTTTCTACCAAACATATCCGCCTGAAAGTCCCTGCTTACAAATTAAGTCCTCGGTACATCGGGCCTTTTGAAGTACTTGGGCGCATTAACAGGGTAGCCTACAAATTGAGGTTGCCGGCGTCACTCCGGGTCCCTAACGCCTTCCATATCTCGCTCCTTAAACCTGTGGTCTTGAATCGGTTCCAACCAACCTCCATGTCCCCTCCCTCGCCAATTTGTTCTGACAATGTCTTTGAAGTAAAGGACATCCTGGCTATGAAAAGGGTCAAAGGTAAGACTCTTTTTCTTATCGACTGGAAGGGTTTTGGCCCAGAGGAGAGGTCCTGGGAGCCCCGAGAGAATGTCGATGCCCCCCTTATCATGAAAAGATTTCTAACCAACCTCAGAAGGAGAGGGCATATGGGAGGGGGTACTGTGACATCGGCGGTCGTGCCCGCCGATGCCCCTTTAGCGGCGGTGCCCGCCGCAGCTTCCTCTCACCTGCGCCTCCCGGTTCGCGCGTTCCTCCGCGCTGCTTGCCGCTCTGCTGCGGGTAACCGCGACGGCCTTAGGCCGCGCACGCGCGTTCCCCCGGCCTCTTCCGTTGGCAGGGGGCGTCGCTAGGGGAGGGTCTGTAGGGCGCACTTCCGGTCTCCGCATATATCAGGCGTCCGCTCTATTCTGAGGGCGCCTGATGATTGTTTGTGACTTGCAGCACCCATCGGCCCTACCTTCTTCTGTGTACCCTGCCTATCCTTACTGTTCCTTTGTCTGCCCTGTTCCTGCTCCGTGTCTGCCTGCCTGTCCCCTTCCTGTGGTCCTCGCTGTATCTTTCCTGTAGGCTTCCAGCCATTTCCTTCTGCCCTCCACCTCGCTACTCTGCTCTGTCTGCCAGTCCTCCGAGTCGTCCCTGCTGGCTCCGGCTGTCGCGGTTCCGCCCCCTGCGGTCCTGCCCCTAACGATCCCTGTACAGGGGTCGGTCTTCACCAGGTGTGCTCGGCCCAGGGGCTCCGGATCCGCGATCCAGAGGGTCCACTCTTGGACGTATTAGCCAGAGGCGTCACAGCGAGTGACGCTAGTAATACTCTTCGGGCCCAGACGAAGTTAGTTCCACCTCCGGAAGAAGACTGCTCAGGAAGGACCGCTCCATCTACCAATGCCAGAAGATCTACTTTCCCAAGGCCCAGTTCGGCACCCAAATCTGGTGAACCTACAGCGGCAGCATGGATCCTGAGAGAGGGATCTTAAGATCCAGAGATCTCTCCGACAAAGTGATCTCAACGATGCAAACCAGCTGTAAGCCCGTTACGAGGGCAATCTATCATAACTCTGGGAGAAGTTCTGCTCAGAAGGTGGTAGTATCCCCATAGATCCATCTCGCCCAGAGATCTCTCAAATCCTTGACTATCCCCAGGCAGGATTTAATAAAGGTCTAAGTCCAAAGCACATTGGAAGTTCAGAGAGCAGCTTGGAGTACTCTAATTCACTTTGGCCTCTCATCCAGGGATGCCTCGTTTTACAAAGGCCATACAGAGATTAAGAGCCACAGTGCTCTGGGGGACCTTATTCTGGTACTTACCGCTCTACGCAGACCCCCATACGAGCCAATATCAAAGATAAATGTCACAAGACTTACAAAAAAAAAAAGGAAAAGAAAAAACCTTTTTGGTAGAGATCTCCTCAGCCAAGCGGCTGGGTAAAAGCCAGGCCCTGTCAGTCCAGAACTCCTATATTCAACTATTTAACGATTGCATGTTACTAAACGGAACCCAGGATTCCTCCCTAAGGTAGTATCTCCCCAGAATTTAAACCAGGAGATAATCCTACCCTCATTCTGCCATCCACGGAAAACTGAGTAAGATTCTTTCCCTCATTTGTCGTCAGACGAGCAGTCACATGCTACTTAGAGGCCACTCAGGAGTGGCAACAGGACGCAGAATTGTTTATCCAATACAATGGTTGAATAGGATAAAGGTGCATCTACGCACACCCTGGCAGGGTGGATACGTCAATTATCTCTTCAGCATACGATACTGAGGGATTACCTACCAGGGACCTTAGAGCTCATTCCACTAGGGCGATAGTAACATCATAGGCAGAGAAGGCGGGAGCCTCAGTAGAGCAAATATACTGGGCCGCCACTTAGTCTACACTAGACACTTTCTGTAGACACTACAAATTGGACACGCTAGCAGCTAACCAGACGACCTTCGGTCGGTCGTAAGATGCTAAAAGCAGTAGTCCCACCCTAAGCGAATTCCTACTTTGGTATTCCCCATGGTGCTGTCAGGATAGGACGTCCTGGAAAATAGAGATTAGACCTACCGGTAATGTTATTTCCAGGAGTCCATCCTGACAGCACTGGTAGTTCCCTCCCG
This sequence comes from Dendrobates tinctorius, assembly GCF_039654945.1. Classification (NCBI taxonomy): domain Eukaryota; kingdom Metazoa; phylum Chordata; class Amphibia; order Anura; family Dendrobatidae; genus Dendrobates; species Dendrobates tinctorius. Next base: position 17,568,756 of record NW_027361728.1, read on the forward strand.
AGGATTTGTATTGGTAGTAATATGCTTGTACTAAATCTAAATAAATAATAATTGCATCCATACTGGTGTGGTACTTGGAAAATCACTGGAGTCTGAGAGTGGGAAGGGACCTTTTAAACTCTCGTGCATTTCCTGTCCCTGTGATGAAGGAAGGACAACCCCATGGTGCTGTCAGGATGGACTCCTGGAAATAACATTACCGGTAGGTCTAATCTCTGTTTTTTGCAAATTTGAAGCACCAAAAAGTAACAGGTCCTTTAAAAATGCACCAAGCTGAAAACTTCTTCAAAAACTTTACTCCAAGGGGAACTGAAATGAGATGCGCCCCAAAAAATTAGAACACTTCGTAAAAGTGGCAGTTAATTAATCTGTTCAAAACATCCACAACAGCAAAGTTTTCCAGAAAACTCTAGAAATGACAATGATGAATCTGGGCCAATGAGTCAATTACGTCAAAAATTCCATACAGCAACATAGTTCAGAAATGTCTTTCTGTAAGGAGGTTGTGGGGTACTTCTCAGATCAAGCCCCTTATATGAATATGCACCAGACCTAATACCAGGCTTGGACTGGCCAACGGTAGAATCTTCTTGTGAGCCACCACCCTCTTATATGAGCAGTACTTGGCACTATATTCTTGAATAACTATGTACAGACAAATTCAGCATCTTATTCATTTAAAAATCTACCCGGTCATCTACATACACTGCTCAAAAAAATAAAGGGAACACTAAGATACCACATCATAGATATTACTGAATGAAATATCGCAGCTGCAAATCTTTATTCATTACATAGTGGCATGCGTTGAGAACAAGAAAACATAAAAATGATCAATGTAAATCAACATTAGTATCCCATGGAGGTCTGGATTTGGAATGATACTCAAAATCAAACTGGAAGATCAAATTACAGGCTGATCCAACTTCAGTGGAAATGCCTCAAGACAAGGAAAAGATGCTCAGCATTGTGTGTGGCGTCCACGTGCCTGTTTGACCTCCCTACGACACCTGGGCATGCTCCTGATGAGTCGGTAGATGTCATGAGGGATCTCCTCACAGACCTGGACTAAAGCATCCGCCAACTCCTGGACAGTCTGTGGTGCAACATGACGGTGGATGGAGCGAGACATGATGTCCCAGATGTGTTTAATTGGATTCTGGTCTGGGGAACTGGCGGGCCAGTCCATAGCTTCCATGCCTTCATCTTGCAGTAACTGCTGACACACTCCAGCCACATGAAGTCTGACATTGTCCTGCTTGAGGAGGAACCCAGGGCCAATCGCACCAGCATATGGTCTCACAAGGGGGCTGAGGATCTCATCTCGGTACCTAATGGCAGTCAGGCTACCTCTGGCGAACACATGGAGGGCTATGCAGCCCTCCAAAGAAATACCACCCCACACCATTACTGACCCACTGCCAAACCAGTCACGCTGAAGGATGTTGCAGGCAGCAGATCGCTCCCCACGGCGTCACCAGACTCTGTCATGTCTGTCACGTGCTCAGTGTGAATCGGCTTTCATCTGTGAAGAGCACAGGGCGCCAGTGGTGAATTTGCCAATCCTGGTGTTCTGTGGCAAATGCCAAGCATCCTGCACGGTGTTGGGCTGTGAACACACCCCCCATCTGTGGACATCGGGCACTCAGACCATCCTTATGGAGTCGGTTTCTATTTGTGGCCTGCTGGGGGTCATTTTGCAGGGCTCTGGCAGTGCTCCTCCTGTTCCTCATTGCACAAAGGCGGAGGTAGCAGTCCTGCTGCTGGGTTATTGCCCTCCTACAGCCCCCTCCACGTCTCCTGGTGTACTGGCCTGTCTCCTTGTAGCGCCTCCAGCCTCTGGACACTACGCTGACAGCAACACAGGTGCAAAATACCAGATCAACAGCCACTCGCCACCTACCCAATCCTGGAGGGGGTGACTGCCCAGTATACAATTGCACAATAGAGGCCCACATAGGTCGTTGTCCACACAAAGGTACCGCACAGTGTCTGGTTCACAGCCTATTAGTCACGCCCCTACTTTTCGATTAGGCGGGCTGGACAGCACACTCTCAATGCATAGCCTTGTGAACACACCCCTCATGCGAGACCAGACGTGTCTGGGCTTGGCTGCACCCCGAAAAATAAAGTGCAAAAAATACAAAAATAGTGAGGTATTAGTTGATATTTTGGCCAAAATACGTGAGCTCGTAACCTACGCCAAAGGTCCCCATACTTACGGGTCCCTACACTAAACTAAATAGCAAAGCCACTAAAGAAGCCTCAGGGTCTCCAAAAATTCATTTTTAAACAGCAGACAAAAAGGCGGCAGCACTTACCTGCCCAGATCTTGAAACAAATGCACTACAGGGTGCAGCCAGCCCATATAGCAAGATGTCAGCAACACAGGTGCAAAATACCAGATCAACAGCCACTCTCCACCTACCCAATCCTGAAAGGGGTGACTGCCCAGTATACAATTGCACAATAGACGCCCGCATAGGGCATTGTTCACACAAAGGTACCGCACAGTGTCTGGTTCACAGCCTATTAGTCACGCGCCTACTTTTCGATTAGGCGGGCTGGCCAGCACACTCTCAATGCATAGCCTTGTGAACACCCCCCAGCGACAGGATCGTAAAAACACACCATCAGGTATAATCAAAATATCCTCTTTTGGGCTTCTCTTTGTAGGGGTTATAGATATAATGGGCGCATCATTTATGTTATGTACAAGGAAGCGCAGTGATTAATGAGATAAATTCACCAGTTTTAGGTTTCCCATTGTGGATGTAATTTATATGCTATGTATGGGCCGCATATTATGGGATATAAATAGGCCTTTTCACTGGGGTTTTTTTACATGATAAAAGGTATGACGTTTTATGCTACATTCAATTACGCCCAAAATAAAGAGAGGATAAAATGTGTTGCTCTACAATGAATGCGGATCCTTTTAGGGCAGTCTAGCTTGAAAGCAAAATGGATCAATAAATTTTGGATGGATGCCTTCAGGGCACTAATTACATTTATTATATGATATATGAATATATGATCTTTATGCTGATAGGGAGACGTGCCCTTGGGGTATCTGTATCTATTGCTTGTGGAATATTGTGTTCAAGATATGCTGTAGTCTCCTATATTGGGGTATTTTCTACTATAATGGATATGTGGTCTTGTTGTTATTATAACATGATTTTGTAATAAATGATAATTTTTAATCCAATTTTTTGGTTCGCTTCTTTAACCCCTTCCTGACATCAGACGTACTATCCCGTCCATGGGACCCGGGCCCCTATGCCCATGGACGGGATAGTACGTCTAGCGCGATCAGCGGCGCCCACGTGGTGAGCGCCGCTGATCGCGGCCGGGTGTCAGCTGATTATCACAGCTGACACCCGGCACTATGTGTCAGGGGCGGTCACGGACCGCCCCGACACGTTAACCCCTTGCACACCGCGATCAAACATGATCGCGGTGTACCGGGAGTTAAAGGGAAGCATCGGCAGGGAGGGGGCTCCCTCCGTGCTTCCCTGAGCCCCCCACGGCAGCGCAATGTGCAGCGCTGCTGCGGGGGACTCCTTTCCTCCTGGCCCCCGGATCCAAGATGGCGACGGGGGCCTGGAGGAAGCTGGCTTCCTCAGTGCCTGCAAAGCGCAGGCATGAGGAAGCCTTGTGCACTGCCTGTGACAGATTGCTGATCTGTCACAGTGATCTGTGATGTGACAGATCAGCGATCTGTCACAGGACAGTGATGTCCCACCTGGGACTATGTAATAAAGTAAATTAAAAAAAAGTGTAAAAATAATTTTAAAAAAATCGCCAAATTAGTAAAAAAAAAAAAAAAAAAATATTCCCCAATAAATTCATTTTTTGAAAATAAAAAAAACCCAAAACAATAAAAGTACACATATTAGGTATCGCCGCGTCCGTAACGACCCGCCCTATAAAACTGTCCCATTAGTTAACCCCTTTAGCGAACCCCTTAAAAAATAAAAAACAAAGCAAAAAATAATGATTTATTATCATACCGCCAAACAAAAAGTGTAATAATGCGCGATCAAAAAGACGCATATAAATATCCATGGTACCGCTGAAAACGTCATCTTGTTCCGCAAAAAAACGAGCCGCCACACAGCATCATCAGCGAAAAAATAAAAAAGTTATAGCTCGCAGAATAAAGCGATGCAAAAATAATTATTTTTTATATAAAATAGTTTTCATTGCATAAAACCGACAAAACATAAAAAAACTACCTAAATGAGGTATCGCTGTAACCGTACTGACCCGAAGAATAAAACCGCTTTATCAATTTTACCGCACGCGGAACGGTGTAAACGCACTCCCCCAAAAGAAATTCATGAAACGCTGGTTTTTGTTCATTCTGCGTCCCAAAAATCGGAATAAAAACCGATCAAAAAATGTCACGTGCCCGAAAATGGTACCAATAAAAACGTCAACTCGTCCCGCAAAAAATAAGACCTCACATGACTCGGTGGGTCAAAATACGGAAAAATTATAGCTCTCAATATGTGGTGATGCAAAAACTATTTTTACAATAAAAAGCGTCTTTTAGCGTGCGACAGCTGCCAAAAATAAAAACCGCCATAAATAGTAAATCAAACCCCCCCGTTATCACCCCCTTAGTTAGGGAAAAATAATAAAATTAAAAAAATGTATTTATTTCCATTTTTCCATTAGGGCTTGGGTTAGGGCTGAGATTAGGGTTAGGGGTGTGTTGGGGTTCGGGTTGGAGTTAGAATTGGGTTTTCCACTGTTTGGGCACATCAGGGGCTCTCCAAATGCAACATTGCGTCTGATCTCAATTCCAGCCAATTCTGAGTTGAAAAAGTCATATGGTGCTCCTTCCCTTCCAAGCTCTGCCATGCGCCCAAACAGTGTTTTATCCCCACATGTAGGGTATCAGCCTACTCAGGACAAATTGCAAAACAATTTTTGGGGTCCAATTTCTCCTGTTACCCTTAGGAAAATAAAAAATTGGGGGCAAAAATATCATTTTTGTGGAAATAAATGATTTTTTTATTTTCACATCCGAGCGTTATAAACTTCTGTGAAGCACTTGGGGGTTCAAAGTGCTCACCACACATCTAGATAAGTTCCGTGGGGGGTCTAGTGTCCAAAATGGGGTCACTTGTTGGGAGTTTCAATAGTTTAGGTACATCAGGGGCTCTCTAAACGCACATGACACCCGCAGACCATTCCATCAAAGTCTGCATTCCAAAATGGCACTGCTTCCCTTCCGAGCCCCGACGTGTGTCCATACAGTAGTTTTCTCCCACATATGGGGTGTCAGCGTACTCGGGACAAATTGGACAACAACTTTTGGGGTTCAATTTCTCCTATTACCCTTGGGAAAATAAAAAAATTGGGGAATAATTGATCATGTTTGTGGAAAAAATACGATTTTTCTATTTTCATGCCCTGGCATTATAAACTTCTGTGAAGCCCTTGGGGGTTCAAAGTGCTCACCTCACATCTAGATAAGTTCCTTAGGCCTCTTTCACACTTCAGTTTTTTGCATCAGTTATAATCCGCCAAAAAGGCAGACAAGCGGATCCATTCTAAACTGATGTGAACGGATGGCACAGGATCCGTTTTCAGACGGATCCTGAAAATGAAGAAATTTAAAGGAATCGCTGGCCCGGGGGGGGGGGAGAGAGAGAGAGAATTTTTTTTTTTTTGTCCGGCACCCAGAAAGAAATTCGGGTTAAATCAGTGTTTGCAGGATCCGCCAGAGAAAAAACGTTACAAGCTCCGTTTTGAAATTTTTGAGGATGGTGACGGACAGCAACTTTTGGCGGATCCTCACAAAAAACTGAAGTAACGGACAGCAATCCGTCACAATCCGCCATTAATGCAAGTCAATGGGAAAAAAACGGATCCTCAAAAAAAAAATTGAGGATCCGTTTTTTTTCAAAACCTGGCGGATTGTGACTGATTGTAAAAAACGGAAGTGTGAAAGAGGCCTTAGGGGGTCTAGTTTTCAAAATGGGGTCATCTGTGGGGAGTTTCCACTGTTTAGGCACATTAGGGGCTCTCCAAAGGCAACATGACACCCGCAGACCATTCCATCAATGTCTGCATTCCAAAACGTCACTACTTCCCTTCCGATCCCCGACGTGTTCCAATACAGTAGTTTTCTCCCACATATGGGGTATCAGCATACTCAGGACAAATTGGACAACAACTTTTGGGGTCCAATTTCTCCTGTTACCCTTGGGAAAATAAAAAAAATGGTGACTAAAAGATCATGTTTGTGGAAAAAATACGAATTTTTTATTTTCACGCCCGGGCGTTATAAACTTCTGTGAAGCACTGGGGGGTTCAAAGTGCTCACCACACATCTAGATAAGTTCCTTGGGGGGTCTAGTTTCCAAAATGGTGTCATTTGTGGGGGGTTTCCACTGTTTAGGTACATCAGGGGTTTTCCAATCGCGACATGGTGTCCGATCTCAATTCCAGCCAAAAACGTCAAATGGCGCTGGTTCCCTTCCGAGCTCTGCCATGCGCCCAAATAGTGGTTTACCCCCACATGTGGGGTATCGGCGTACTCAGGACAAATTGCACAATAACTTTTAGGGTGCTGTTACCCTTGGAAAAATAAGAATTGAGGGTGAAAAGATCATTTTTGCGGAAAAAATATGATTTTTTAATTGTACGGTTTTATGTTATAAACTTCTGTGAAGCCCTAGGGGTTTCAAAGTTCTCACCACATATCTAGATAAGTTCCTTGGGGGGTCTAGTTTCCAAAATGGGGTCACTTGTAGGGGGTTTCCACTGTTTAGGTACATCAGGGACTCTCCAAACGTGACATGGCGTCCGATCTGAATTCCAGCCAATTTTGCATTGAAAAAGTCAAACGGCGCTCCTTCCATTCTGAGCTCTGCCATGCGCCGAAACAGTCGTTTCCCCCCCACAAATCAGGTATCAGCGTACTCAGGACAAATTGCGCAATAACTTTTGCAGTCCAATTTCTCCTGTTACCCTTGGTAAAATAAAAAAAATTGAACCTGAAGTATTTTTTTTTTAAAAAAAAGTTAATGTTCATTTTTTTTTTTAAATATTCAAAAAAAATTCCTGTGACGCACCTAAAGGGTTAATAAACTTCTTGAATGTGGTTTTGAGCACCTTAAGGGGTGCAGTTTTTAGAATGGTGTCACTTTTGGGTATTTTCTATCATATAGACCTCTCAAAGTGGCTTCAAATGTGATGTGGTCCTAAAAATAAAATGAGTAAAGTAAAAATGAGAAATCGCTGGTCAACTTTTAACCCTTATAACTTCCTAACAAAAAAAAATTTTGGTTCCAAAATTGTGCTGATGTAAAGTAAACATGTGGGAAATGTTAGTTATCATAGTTGTGTGCCGTATCTCTGTGATTTAAGGGCATAAAAATTCAAAGTTGGAAAATTGTGAAATTTTCAAAATTTTTGCCAAATTTCCGTTTTTTTCACAAATAAACGCAAGTTATTTGAATGAAATTTTACCACTAACATGAAGTACAATATGTCACGAGAAAACAATGTCAGAATCACCGGGATCCATAGAAGCGTTCCAGAGTTATGACCTCATAAATGTACAGTGGTCAGAATTGTAAAAATTGGCCCGGTCATGAACGTGCAAACCACCCTTGGGGGTGAAGGGGTTAATGGTGAACTCATTAATTTGTTGCCACCATAGTGTTTTGTATCTTATTTCGAAGTGCCATTTTTTGTATATTTGGACACATTGTTGAAATATTCCATTTGCACAACAGCATGTGAAATTGACTGTCAATTAGTGTTGCTTCCTAAGTGGACAGTTTGATTTCACAGAAGTTTGATTTACTTGGAGTTATATTCTGTTGTTTAAGTGTTCCCTTTATTTTTTGAGCAGTGTATATAAAATTGAATGTATGTGGGTATCACCAACCAATCACGAAGCATCTTTCATTTCACCAGAACTGTTTAAAAGAAGTTGAGCGGCGATTGGTTGCTATGAGCAACAGTTTTCCTTGCAACCAATCACTAAGCTTTTATCATTTCACCAGAGCTGTTTAATAGATGAAAGCTGAGCTGTGATTGGTTGCTATGAGCAACAGTTTTCCCACTCCACAACATCTCAGCAGACACTAACCGTGTGGGAGAAATCTAGCATCGACTGGGAACATAAGCTCCCAGCCATTGTCTTCACCCCAGAAAGGAGCAGAGAGCACATGACAGAAATGAATCACCCCCTCCCGTGCCCTTATACCCATCACACATCCTCCATCCCATAGGCACATCTTCCCTCTTAAAGGGATCTCTGGTATGGAAGTTAGGGCAAATCCCTCAGCGCTCTGATTCTGACCCCAGACTTCTATTAAAGAGATCATTGGTATGGAAGTCAAAGCAAATCCATCCAGAGCTTTGGTTTTGACCCCAGGCCTCTCTTAAAGGGATCACCGGTATGGAAGTTAGGACCGCTCCACTCAGCGCTGTGGTTCTGACCCTAGGGTCTCTTAAAGGGATCATTAGTATGGAAGTTAGGGCAATTCCACTAAGTGCTCTAGTTCTGACCCCAGGTCCCTCTTAAATGGATCTCTGGTACAGAAGTGAGGGCAAATCCACTCTGCACTTTGGTAGTGACCCCTGGCCTCTCTTAAAGGGATCTCCGGTATGGAAGTTAGGGCAAATCCCTCAGCGCTCTGATTCTGACCCCAGGATTCTATTAAAGGGATCAATGGTATGGAAATCAGGGCAAATCCATCCAGCACTTTGGTTCTGACCCCAGACCTCTCTTAAAGGGATCCCTGGTATGGAAGTTAGGGCAATTCCACTCAGCGTTTTGGTACTGACCCCAGGTTCTCTTAAAGGGATCCCTTGTATGGAAGTCAGGGCAATTGCCTTCAAACGCTCCGCTACTGACCCCAGGCTCTCTTAAAGGGATCTCTTGAATGGAAGTTAGGGCAAATCCCTCAGCACTGTGATTCTGACCCCAGGATTCTATTAAAGGGATCATTGGTATGCAAGTCAGGGCAAATCCACTCAGCGCTCTGGTTCTGATCCCAGGCTCTCTTAAAGGGATCCCCGGTATGGAAGTTAGGGCAATTCCACTCAGCGCTCTGGTTCTGACCCCAGGCCCCTCTTAAAGGGATCCCCGGTATGGAAGTGAGGGCAAATCCACTCTACGCTTTGGTAATGACCCCAGGCCTCTCTTAAGGGATCTCCGGTATGGAAGTTAGGGTAAATCCCTCAGCGTTCTGATTCTCACACCAGGCTTCTATTAAAGGGATCATTGGAATGTAAGTCAGGGCAAATCCACTCGGCGTTCTGGTTCTGACGCCAGTCCTCTTTTAAAGGGATCCCCAGTATGGAAGTTAGGACCGTTCCACTCAGCGCTCTGGCTCTGACCCCAGACTGACGGGATGATGTGGGATATTAGGAGCAGTAGTCCAGTGGCTCTGGCTGACGGGATGATGTGGAATATTGGGGGTAGTAGCCCGGTGGCTCTGGCTGACGGGATAATGTGGGATATTATGGGTAGTAGTTCTGTGGCTCTGATGGAATGATGTGGGATATTAGAGGTAGTAGTCCGGTAGCTCTGGCTGACGGGATGATGTGGGAAATTATAGTGAACTAGATGGTGGCCCAATTCTAAGGCATCGGGTATTCTAGAATATGGCCAGCGGGAGACAAAAAAATGTTAAAAAAAGGTTCTCACCTTCCGACGGCCCCTGATCTACACGCTCCCGGCATCTTCCAGTCCCAGTAATGCTTAGCGCGAAGGACCGGAGATGACGTCACTCTCACGAGAGCGCGACGTCATCAGCGGTCTTTCACGCAAAGCATTACTGGAACCGGAAGATGCCGGGCGCGTGGTGAGAGGAGGGAAAGAGTCCGGGGGCCGTCGGAAGGTGAGTATATCACTATTTTTTTTATTTTAATTTTATTTTTTACAGGTTTATGTACCCAGGGCCTGGAGGAGAGTCTCCTCTCCTCCGGACCCTGGGTACCATCCGCACATTGAGCGCTGCGCCGGTCATCTCCCAGCTGCGTCCCGGCCGCTGACCACCGTGTGTCAGGAGATGACCCGCGGCAACCGTCGAGAGATCAGCGGCTAGCGCCGCAGATCTCCCGACGGTAGGGGTGGCGTGCATCGTTCGAATTCTGCGCCAATTCATGGCCGGACTGCGCCTGTCGCTGATTGGTCGGGTGCAACCAATCAGCGATGAGGGATTTCCGTTACAGACAGACAGAATTAGATGATTATATAGTAGATGTGGCTATGCGGAGTGGGCGGGGCTATACACTCAGCTTTATTTATATATATATATATATATATATATATATATATATACACTCACTGGCCACTTTATTAGGTACACCATGCTAGTAAGGGGTTGGACCCCCTTTTGCCTTCAGAACTGCCTCAATTCTTCGTGGCAGAGATTCAACAAGGTGCTGGAAGCATTCCTCAGAGATTTTGGACCATATTGACATGATGGCATCACACAGTTGGCGCAGATTTGTCGGCTGCACATCCCTGATGCGAATCTCCCGTTCCACCACATCCCAAAGATGCTCTATTGGATTGAGATCTGGTGACTGAGGAGGCCATTTGAGTACAGTAAACTCATTGTCATGTTCCAGAAACCAATCTGAGATGATTCGAGCTTTATGACATGGCGCATTATCCTGCTGAAAGTAGCCATCAGATGTTGGGTACATTGTGGTCATAAAGGGATGGACATGGTCAGCAACAATACTCAGGTAGGCTGTGGCGTTGCAACGATGCTCAATTGGTACCAAGGGGCCCAAAGAGTGCCCAGAAAAAATTCCCCACACCATGACACCACCACCACCAGCCTGAACCGTTGATACAAGGCAGGATGGATCCATGCTTTCATGTTGTTTACGCCAAATTCTGACCCTACCATCCGAATGTCGCAGCAGAAATCGAGACTCATCAGACCAGGCAACGTTTTTCCAATCTTCTACTGTCCAATTTCGATGAGCTTGTGCAAATTGTAGCCTCAGTTTCCTGTTCTTAGCTGAGAGGAGTGGTACCCAGTGTGGTCTTCTGCTGCTGTACCCCATCTGCCTCAAAGTTCGACGCACTGTGCGTTCAGAGATGCTCTTCTGCCTACCTTGGTTGTAACGGGTGGCAATTTGAGTCACTGTTGCCTTTCTATCAGCTCGAACCAGTCTGCCCATTCTCCTCTGACCTCTGGCATCAACATGGCATTTCCGGCCACAGAACTGCCGCTCACTGGATTTTTTTTTTCTTTTTCGGACCATTCTCTGTAAACCCTAGAGATGGTTGTGCGTGAAAATCCCAGTAGATCAGCAGTTTCTGAAATTCTCAGACCAGCCCTTCTGGCACCAACAATCATGCCACGTTCAAAGGCACTCAAATCACCTTTCTTCCCCATACTGATGCTCGGTTTGAACTGCAGGAGATTGTCTTGACCATGTCTACATGCCTAAATGCACTGAGTTGCCGCCATGTGATTGGCTGATTAGAAATTAAGTCTTAACACACAGTTGGACAGGTGTACCTAATAAAGTGGCCAGTGAGTGTGTGTGTGTGTGTGTGTGTGTGTGTGTGTATATATATATATATATATATATATATATATATATATATATATATATATATAATCATTATAATTTGTTATAACTAACCGTAGTTAGTTACTATGCCCGGGCAATTCCAGGCTCTTCAGCTAGTTGTTATATAAATTTGTGATTGAGGATAATGTCACATCTGCATGTAGTTGAAAAGTGGGGCCATGGAGTTGGTTACTGGTGGGCCCTTGGCAGTCAGACACTGCCTAATACTGTACTAAAAATATCATAATGTCACAATCTATTATGAAACGCACCAAATACATGTGCAATTTTGCCACAAAAAAATGGGAAAACTTATTGACTCGCGTATAAGCCTAGGGTGGAAAATGCAGCAGCTACTGGTAAATTTCAAAGATAAAAATAGTTACCAATAAAAGTAATATTAATTGAGACATCAGTAGGTTAAATGTTTTTGAATATCCATATTGAATCAGGAGCCCCATATAACGCTTCACACAGTTCATGATGGCCCCATAAGATGCTCCATACAAAATACACCCCATATAATGCTGCACAAAGGTTAATAATGACCCCTTAAGATTCTCCATAGATTATGCCCCCATAAAATGCTCCATAGATTATGCCCCATTAGATGCTCTATAGATTATTCACCCATAAGATGCTCTATAGATTATTCACCCATAAGATGCTCCATAGATTATTCACCCATAAAATGCTCCATAGATTGTGCCCCCATAAAATGCTCCATAGATTATGCCCCCATAAAATGCTCCATAGATTATGCCCCCATAAGATGCTCCATAGATTATGCCCCCATAAGATGCTCCATAGATTATGCCCCCATAAAATGCTCCATAGATTATGCCCCCATAAAATGCTCCATAGATTATGCCTCCATAAGATGCTCCATAGATTATGCCCCCATAAGATGCTCCATAGATTATGTCCCCATAAGATGCTCCATAGATTATGCCCCCATAAGATGCTCCATAGATTATGCCTCCATAAAATGCTCCATAGATTATGCCCCCATAAAATGCTCCATAGATTATGCCCCCATAAAATGCTCCATAGATTATGCCCCATATGCTGCTGCTGCAAAGGAAAAAAAATGACACCTCTCGTCACTGGGGGCCAGGTGCCAGTATCCTGAGCAGGCGGGGACACCGGCGTCCTATGGGGGACAGGTGCCAGTGTCACCGCTGGCACAGGACCCGGCACCTGAGATATTCACCTGATATTCACTAACTACGTCATCGCGCCCTCTGCTGCCTGAACGTCACTGACAGAGGACGCAGAGGACAGAGCGGCGCGCAGCGATGGACCAGGGACAGGTGAACATCGCATATAGTTACCCCCTCCTGGCACGGTCTCTGCTTCCCCTGCATCTCTGGCAGCTCTTCCGTCCTTCAGTGGTCACGTGGTACCGCTCATTAAAGTCATGAATATGCGCATATTCATGACTTTAATGAGCGGTACCATGTGACCGCTGAAGGAAGGTGTGGAAGAAGCAGGGGGCTGCAGAGACGTGCCGGTGGGGATGATCTGACACTGGTGTATATGACTCAGGTATAAGCCGAGAGGGGGACTTTCAGCCCCCAAAAATGGGCTGAAAATCCCGGCTTATACGCGAGTATATACGATATATCAGGTTTTTATGTTTGTCTGCTGTTACACACTAAAAGATGCTTTTTATTGCAAAAAATAGTTTTTGCATCACCGCATTTTAAGAGCTGTAATTTTTTCCATATTTTGACCACAGAGTCATGTGATGGCTTCTATTTTTGTGGGACAAGTTGACGTTTTTATTGGCACCATTTTCGGGCACATGACATTTTTTGATCGATTTCTATTCCGATTTTTGGGAGGCACAATGAACAAAAACCAGCAATTCAGGAATTTCTTTTTTTTGTGAAGGGGGATATACTGTTCCATGTGTGGGAAAATTGATAAGGTAGTTTTATTCTTTGAGTCAGTACGATTACAGCGATACACCATTTATATTGTTTTGTATGTTTTGGCACTTTTACACAATAAAAACTATTTTATGAAAAAATAATTATTTCTGCATCCCTTTATTTTAAGATCTATAACTTTTTTATTTTTCTACTGATGGAGCTGTATGGAGGCTTGTTTTTTGTGGGACGAGATTACGTTTTCAGTGGTATCATGTTTATTTATATCCATCTTTTTTTATCACATTTTATTCCACTTTTTTTCAGTGGTATGATGATACATAGAGATGACCTGACACCTGGATGTTCGGTTTCGGCCAAACAGTTACAAAAAGTTCGGGTTCAGGTACCAGAACAGTACCTAGACCCATTCACTTGAATAGGGGGCCCGAACATCCAGTGTTTGCCACACTGTCATGTGTATGACAGCGTGGCAAACATCGCTTCTGATCGGTGGTAAAATCATGCTCACCCGTCAGAGAGTTGCGGTTCCCACGCTGTCAAAAGACAACGTGAGTGTTCAGCTTGATCGGAGGTGTAACAACTCTGTTGGCATCGCTGCATGGCCTCCCATTCCTCACTCACCAACTTGCTCACTGCTCCAGGCCATGCTGTGAATTCTGTTTACTGCCAGCTTTTTGCCTTGTCTGTCTGCTGTATTCTTGTTTTCTGTGTGTATAGGGGGGCAGCACCTGAACTCTGCTTCTTATGGTGTCAGGGTGCACTTGGCTAATGTGTCCCTGACCAATTACCTAGAGCCTCTACTCTACTCTACTCTACCTCTACTATTTAGGGCTGCCCCACCCACTGAATCTTGCCTGAGCAATGTCTAAACTCAGTATCTTGCTACTGGGCCTGCCAGGTCCTCTCCTGTGTATCTCCTTATCTGGAAGCTTTTCCCTTTCCCTTGCTTGGTACTCTCTGTCTGCCCTCCAGGAGGCAGAATATCCTGGTCTCTGTGCCTTGTCCTAGCCCCTGTCTTTGTACTCCAGGAGGCAGAATATCCTGATCCCGGTTTCATTACTCCTTGCCTTGTCTTGTCTTGGTCCAGCCTTGCTTTGTATCAGTCTCCTTGGTCCTATTATACCTTGTCTCACACCTATGCCTTGTCTGAACTCTGTCCTACCTCTGTCTGCCAGTCTCCTTGTCTGTGGTTCCTTTCCCTGCGGTGTCTTTCCTGGTGTCCTCCCTGTTTGCTTGTGCTCCGTACTCTAGCGGTTCCACTCTGTTCTGCCTGTGCTCTGCTGCTGCAGGACCTCTTGCTGCAGCTTCTCTCCACAGACCTTGTGGTTCAGCTTTGCTCCACTCCTGTTGCTGCAAAACCTCTTGCTGCAGCTTCTCTCCGCAGACCTTGTGGTTCAGCTTTGCTCTGCTCCTGCTGCTGCAGAACCTCTTGCTGCAGCTCCTGCGGCTCCGTCTACTTTGCACTTCTGCGGCTCTGCCTACTCTGCACTCCTGCGGCTCCGTCTACTCCGCACTCCTGCCTGTATCCGTACCTGCACCTCCTGTGTGAATAGGTACAAACCTGTTCCTTCATATTCCACTCCTTCCTTCCTGTATCCGTACCTGCATCTCTTGTGTGAACAGGTCCAAAACCTGTTCCTTCATATTTCACTCCTGCCTGCTTATGTCTCTCCCGTGCCAGCCTGCCCTGTGTCTCTCCTGTGCCAGCCTGCCCTGTGTCTCAAGCTGTGTCAGCCTGCCCTGTGTCTCAAGCCGTGCCAGCCTGCCCTGTGTCTCAAGCCGTGCCTGCCCTGTGTCTCAAGCCGTGCCTGCCTGCCCTGTGTCTCAAGCCGTGCCTGCCTGGGTACCAGCTGTGCTTGCCGTGCCTACCTGCCTGCCTGTCAGTCGCACCTGTCTAAGTGCCTTGTCCCCGAGTGGGATCAGCAGCCACAGCCAGACACCACCCTGGAGTGGCACCTGGCAGCTACCTGCCACACAAGCCTGACCTCACCATCAGAGGTTCCAGCGAAGCCCGAGGTAGCTGTCATAGTCATGCCCCTTCCAGTGTAGTCTGGTTTGTGGCACAGTGGGGCCACAACCCCTCGGCTCGCGCCAACCTGCCAAGGCGCGAGTGTGATAGGTGATATAAGGTTTACCTTTGGTCATGGTGTCAGCTGATGGGACTACTACTCCCATCATCCGACATGTGCTGCCGCTAATTACAGTGAGAGCAGATGGGAGTATTCATCAGCCGCTCCTGTGCTGTAAATAAATAATTTTTTTTAAAAACTGCGTGGGTTCCCCTGTATTTTTGCTAACTAACCAGGCAAAACTCACAGCTGTGGGCTGCAACTCTCAGCTGTCAGCTTCAGCAAGGCTAGTTATCAAGAATAGAGGGGTCCCCAAGCTGTTTTTAATTATTTAAATAAAATTTTTTTTAAAAAAAAGGCGTTGGGGTCCCCCCATTTTTGACAACCAGCCTTGCTAAAGCAGACAGCAGGGGGCTGGTATTCTCAGGCTGGTAAGGGGCCATGGATATTGCCCCCCAGCCTAAAAATAGCAGCCCGCAGCTGCCCAGAAAAGGCACATCTATTAGATATGCCAATTCTGGCGCTTTACCCAGCTCTTCCCACTTGCCCTGTGGCGGTGGCAAGTGGGATGATGATAGTTGGGGGGGGTTGATCAAGGCACAGCTATTAGATGCACCAATTCTGACGCTTTGCCTGGCTCTTCCCAGTTGCCCTGTAGCGGTGGCAAGTGGGGTGATAGTTGGGTGCGTTGATTAAGGTGACATAAAGCCCCGAGGTTAGTAATGGAGAGGCATCAATAAGACATCCCCATTACTAACCCCATAGTCACATTGTAAGAAAACACAGACACCCAGAAAAAAGTCCTTTAATTGAAAGAATGACACAGACTCCTTTAATAATCTTAATTAAACCATACTTAGGATCTCGTCTAATTCCACCGAAGCCCTCGATTTCCTCTAATAAAACTAAAATAATGAAAACAACAATATACCATACCTGTCCGTCGTTCTGTTCCACGCTGTAATCCATTTCTGGAGGAGAAATAGTTTTCAACCTGGACGGTGCCAAGATGAGATCGTCCAGGCTGAGAACCACTGGTGATTGAGGTGCTGCAAGCGCAGCGTCAATGATTAGCATTGACGTCACTGAGGCTGCGTTTCCTGCCGGGCTGAACTGCGGTGACCTCGGTGAGATCCCCGCTAGCACTGTGAGAAACAGTCAAAAACTTCTGCTAGCGGGGATCTCACTGAGGTCACCGCAGTTCAGCATGGCTGGGAATGGAGCCTCAGTGACTTGGATGTAACCTCGATGATGTCACCACCAGTCACTGAGGCCGTAAGGATCTGTTAGGGTGGTCTCTAGGGTGGACTTTATTTGCATATTCGTATTTCCCAGGGAGCAATGCACCTAGGATTTCACTGATTGAGCTCCTTTGCCGGCTGCCGCAGTGTTTTCTTTGACTGGTCTCCCTGAGGTCAGTGATTGTTTCGTGATGTTGGTCTACTAGGCATTGCTCCCAACAAGCCAGAATCCTACTCCACACTGATGAGGGGCAACACCCCGAAACAGCTGTCTGTGGCTGGATACCTGGCCTTGGTATCTCCCTTGTCATATCTGTAAACTCGTAAAGAGCTGGATATTGACTTAAAGAGCCACTTAATATGGTGGTAATGGTGGTTTCCGAAAGGAGCCACTCCTTGGCTGGGTCCTTCCCTGGAGGAAGATCTGGCTAGTCCCGTGTTTGAGACTCTTAAATGAGGCTCCACGGACTTTATTTCCATATTCGTATTTCCCAGGGAGCACGCCACAGGGTCTCTGATCCAAAGGCAGAGGGGTTGTCAGCCCTCTGTTGGATCACGGAATCCTGTGATCTCTTTCAATCGCAGCATTTAGGGGGTTAAAGTGCCACGAGCGGGCACTTAGTGCCTGGTATCGGCTGTCAGAATCAGCTGACACCCTTCGGCGATTGCCATGCAGTAATAATACGCCCCTGGTCAGATGGGCACAGGGACGTATTATTACGACAAATGTCAGAAAGGGGTTAAAATACATGATGTGCTCCTTTTAAATTTTATTTGTAGGTTAGTTTTTGTCTGTTTAATGGCCAGTGTGAACTTTCTCCTACACGTTGTATGTATACCAACTTATAATCTAGTTCATTTCTGTCAGTTTTACACTGCTTTAAAGTCTGTGATACCCTCCCTGCACTATATTGGTCAGGTTGCGCTAGGCTTGGGGGCAGCGTGGCATATGACTCAAGAGCCAGTTCTCTAATAACTGTTTAGGGTCCTACCTTTTATGTCACCTGTGGCGACATCAAAATGTGTAACAGAAGTGGCACATTTTATGGAGGGGGATACCTCTGCAGATGATTTATTGCAAGGTACAGTGCTGTTAAGCCACCTGACCGCCGAGTGTTAGTCGTGCTGTATTTTGAAATATGCGGTCCTCCAAAGAAATGCCTCCCAACACCATTACTGACCCACTGCCAAAATTGGTCAGGCTGGAAGATATTCTCCACGGCGTCTCCAGGCTCTGTCACATGTGGGCGTCTCCAGGCTCTGTCACATGTGCTTATTGTGAACCTCCCCTCATCCATGAAGAGCACAGGGCGCCAATGTTGAATCTGACAAAGTTAGTGTTTCCTGCAAATGCCAATCGCCCTACACCCACTTGTGGACGTCGGGCCCTCATACCACCCTCATGGAGTCTGTTTCTGACCGTTTGAGCAGACACATGGATGTTAGTGGCCTGTTGGAGGTCATTTTGCAGGGCTCTGGCAGTGCTCCTCCTGTTCCTTCTGGCTCAAAGGAGGAGGTAGCGGTCCATGTCTCCTGGTATCTGCTCCATATTCTGGACACTGTGCTGATGGACACAGCGACACTTCTTGCCACAGCTTGCATTGATGTGCCATCCTGGATGACCTGAAGTACCTGAGCAACTTCTGTGGGTTGTAGACACAGCCTCATGCGACTGTACAGTATCTCTAGGGTGAGAGCAATAGCAAAATGCAAAAGTGAACAAAACAACAGCCAAAAAGAATGAGAAAAAAGAAATGGTCTGTGGTCATCTCCCCCCGCAAAACTATAGGAACAAATATAAATAAGCATAAAAAAGTAAACTTCACTAAAGCAATTGGTAAAAAAATGAACAAAATAAAGAAAAACTCTGAAAACAGCTCAAAATTGCAAATACACAAACTACATGGCAAGAAACTGCTGAATTGCGTAGTACGTATATGCAGAGGCAAAGAGGAGCAGTGTACTGTAGGATGGGGCTGTATACAGAGGGGCTGAGAGGAGGGATATATTGCAGCTTCATTGTATGTACTTTATAGGTGATGCTAATATTTTCATTCAACAGTCCCTGAGCAGTGTGACTTCAGACACCATATACATAAAGATGTGCTTAAAAGTTTACATACCCCGGCAGAATTTTTGCTTTCTTGGCCTTTTTTCAGAGAATATGAATGATAACACCAAAACTTTTTCTCCACTCATGGTTAGTGGATGGGTAAAGCCATTTATTGTCAAACTACTGTGTTTTCTCTTTTTAAATCATAATGACAACCCAAAACATCCAAATGACCCTGATCAAAAGTTCACATAGCTTGGTGATTTTAGGAACCTTGAGTACTGCAGAAATTCTTTTGTAACCTTGGACAGATGTGTGCCTTGCCACAATTCTGTCTCTGAGCTCCTTGGCCAGTTCCTTTGACCTCATGATTCTCATTTGGCCTGACATGCACTGTGAGCTGTGAGATCTTATATAGACAGGTGTGTGCCTTTACAAATCAAGTCCTATCAGTTTAACTAAACACAGCTGGACTCCAGTGAAGGAGTAGAACCATCTCAAGGAAGATCACAAGGAAATGGGCAGCATGTGACTTAAATATGAGTGTCTGAGCAAAGGGTCTGAATATTTATGACCGTGAAATTTCTATATTTCTATTTTTTTTTTTCAGTCAAGATGGGGCAGAGAGTGTACATTAATGAGAAAAAAAAAGAACTTTTTTGAATTTACCAAATAGCTGCAATGAAACAAAGAGTGAAAAATTTAAAGGAGTCTGAATACTTTCCGTACCCACTGTAGCAATCTGGAAAGAGTAGTTGAATTGCCGAATTTATCGACTCCATTTTGAACTTTGAAATCTTCAAGAATTTGTTCAGGCCCTTTAAATTGAAGATTGTCCTGTTTGAGCCATCCGGCTTCTTTATTAGAAACGGGAGCGTAGAACGTTTCCCATCTTCCTCCGCTGGTATGTCCTACAGAACGTTCTTCCTCAAGAGACACAGTACCTCTGACTCCAGTGCTATCTGTTCTGATATGGACGCCCGTGGAGCCATAATGATGAACCTGTTTGGGTAATATCTACCGAACGCCAGTCTCAACTCTGCCACCAGGTTGAGAATCCAAAGACTGGATGATATTTACTCCCAGGCTGGAAGGAAGAGGGAGAGCCTTCCTCCCACCTGTTGAAGAGAGTAATTTGGAGCACCTCCGACCACTTTGGTTAGAGGTACCGAACAGGAACCCCTTGGACTTTTTCGGTCTGTCATCCTGTCTCCTCTGCTCCGTGGATGTTCTCCTTCTGTTGTACCTTTTCCTCCGAAAGGACTGTTTGAAGGAAGAGAAAGGAGGCTTTGGGAACCCCTTTTTCTTATCGGCCGCTTTTCCAAGCTATCATATAGAACCGAGCCGAATAAATATTGTCCTTCGCAGGTAAAGCAACATAGCTTCCCATTTGCCTGAACATCCCCTGGACAGCATTTCACCCAGACCGCTCTCCGGCCTGTGTTAGATAGTGTGGCTAATCTTGCGACCAGCCTGGCTGAGTCGGTTGACGCATCTGCCAAAAAGGCTGCTGCTCCCCTGATCATCGGGAGCATGGTTTTAATGGTGTTACTGGATGAATTGTCACCCAGCTAATCTTCCAGTGTGCTCAACCAGACCATGAGAGACCTCACTGTGCATGTTGCTGCAATGGCTGTCCCTGCTGATGACTCCCATGTTGCCTTAAGAAAGCTATCAACCTTCCTATCAAGAGGGTTCTCTAATAACCCTGAGTCCTCAAAAGGTAGGGATAAGCTTTTTAAGGCAACTTCTAATTTGGGAGCTTTACTCCAGGACAAAGAGGCCTAATCTTCAAAGGGGTATTTCCTTTTGAAGGAGGATTGTAGGGAGCCTTTCCAATCTGGCTTCTCCCACTATCTAGTGATGAGACTCTGCAGCTTCTTATTCACAGAAAAAACTGTTCTTGTTCAAAGTGCCAAACATGACGTCTTGGAGAGATCTTTTAGGCCTCTGGTCCACCGGTCCCATTGTGGACCTTACTGCCTTACTAAATTGTCCACCTCCTCCAGGGGGAAGCAGTAACCCGAGTCCAAGTCACTTGCTGATAAGGAAGATTCCGAAGTATCCCGCAGAACTCAGATGACATTGACGGTGAAGGAGATTCTTCAGCCCTATCCCTACTTGATGTTTTCCCTGAATGGGACTGAGAGTTTAATGAGTTCTCCACCTCGGCTCTGATGAGAGTTCTCAGGGTAGAAGAAAAATCAGGTGTCTCAATAGCCACCGTGTCATTGATACACATCTGGCATAATTTTTTGGGCCATGTGCTATCCAGATCCTGCCAGCATAAAGCACAGACTCTGTGCTTTAACTTCTCCGTACTCTTTCTAGGGGGCTCCTACCAGAAAGCCATGTAGAAATGAAGAGAAGGATTTGCATTAATAAAATGGTATTCTCGTAGTTCACTCATCACTCCGAGAAATTAAAGGGTACTGGAACAGGAGGCAGGATCTTGTCCAAAAGGTCTCCCTTAGGGGCTGCAGAATCTTTCATCCTGGAAGAGCTGCACCGACTTGTCCTGGAATCCTTGGACCTGCGTGCCCCGCTGGAACATCCAGAACTCCCGTCTTGGTGAGGCTGGCGTCCGGGTCGCTGCGGCTGCTCAGACTCCCAATGCTTCTGCTGTGGCTGTGGATTCTGCTGCTGGCACTGTGGAGAGGGCTGCTGTGTCTCCATCGCTGCACTGGTGCCCCTGCCTGGCCAGCGATCCTCCCTTAAGATCTATGCCCATAGGGGATCTGCCAGACAGCGTCTCCTGCAACTTCCAGTACCTCCCCCGGAAGTTCCCGGGTGCAAAGGTCCCGGCCGCGTCATCAGAGCGTGACTTCATGTTTCCGGCCGTGCTCTGACACTGCGTCGGATCGCAGGCAGGGCTGACGGCCACCATGTGATGATGGCACTGCAGGCTCCTGCACAACCGACGGCCGAGACTCCATCGGGCCCCCCGCGGCGCTTCCAGTACCACTGGCACCAGCCAAAGCTGAGACAGTGCCCTGCCGCCGCCAACTGGCCCAAGCCTGGGAACTCTTCTTTCTTCTTGCAATGCTGCCATACAGGTAAAGACTCCACCCATCAAGGACAGCTAACCACTGATGCGGAGAGAGGAGCTGCCCTTTTTATCTTAAAGGTTTCCTGTCCTTGAAGGATGGATCCCCTCTCTAATTGGTGCTGTCATGGGTGATAGGAAAAAATGGGCTGCATAGTCAAGTTGCAAGAAGAAAACCATTATTGCGCAATCCCTCAAAACTTCTGGAACAAGGTAATTTGGAGTGAGGAGACCAAAATTGAACTTTTTGGCCACAACCATAAACGTTACATTTGGAGAGAGGTCAGCAAGGCCTATGGTGAAAGGAACACCATTCCTACTGTAAAGCACGGAGGTGGATTGCTGATGTTTTGGGGATGTGTAAGCTTCAAAGGCACAGGAAACTTTGTCAAAGTTGAAGGAAAGATGAATGCAGCACGTTATCAGCCAATACTGGAGGCAAATTTACAATCATCAGCCTGGAAGCTGCGCATGGAACGTACTTGGATGTTCCAACATGACAACGATCCAAAACATGAGGCCAAGTCGACCTGCCATTGGCTACAGCAGAACAAAGTGAAGGTTTTGGAGTGGCTATCTCAGTCTCCTGACCTCAATATTATTGAGCCACTCTGGGGAGATCTCAAGCGCGCAATTCATGCTAGACAGCACAGGAATTTACAGGAACTGGAGGCTTTTTGTCAAGAAGAGTTGGCAGCTTTACCATCTGAGAAAATAAAGAATCTCATCCACAATTACCACAAAAGACTTCAAGCTGTCATTGTTGTTAGAGGGGGAAATACACGGTATTAAGAAATGGTACTCATTCATTAAAGTGTTTGCACTCAATCTGGCGTTAGAGATTGCACAAAAATTTTGCGACTTTTGGCGTGCTCACTCCAGTTTTGCCCAGCTCCTCCAAAATGTGTAAAGCTGGGAAGGAATCGGTGCATGAGGCCTTAGCTCATCTAACTCATGATGAACTGTGGCGTGTTTTACGCCAGAAATATGTGGATATTGCACATTGGGTCCACATAGCACTTTTCATATGTGTCATATTCATTAAGAGACATTCACCGCTTAATAAATTTAGCGCATCTGACTTCAGTGCGCCCCCTTATCAAGACTGCCATGAACAACGTCTGTCTTGATGAATGGGAGCCTATGTCTTGTGAGTTGTTTGAAAACCTTGTGAGATATGTTGCCCATATGTAGCCACACGAGACCGAGGTGCAACAAGAACAAGATTTAAAAAAAAGATTATCAGAAAATGTTACCAATTTTGCCAACACCTTTATAGATATGCTAATAATATTTGAAAGGGTATTTCTGCTTTTATGTAAATAAGGCTTGCCAACTGTGTAAAAAAAAATTATATAACTTCCTATCATGTTTTGATGCCTCCTTGTTTTCAAGATCTCTGCTTTAAAGCCTCATTCTGGCATTTTTTATTTTACCGTCGGAGTGGTATCACTAATGCCTGTTCCCTATTGGAGTAAAATACTTTCCAGCTGCCATGCTTCTGTTCTCGGCACCGCTCCAATCATCATCTTCTGCTAGTTTCGACCTGCAGGATTACTCCAGAGTTTGCTGGGCAATTGACTTTTCATTCAGTGTAAGTATATGAGAAGCAGAACAAGGCTCTCATAGACTTGCATTGAGACCTTGTGACTGTTCGCTCTGATTTCCAGTCAGTGAGGAGCTGCGGTGACAAAATGGTGGATCGGGACCAGAGAAGCAGCAGGAAGAGCAGAATATGTTGACTGGTAAGTATTTTACTAGGGCAGGGATCATGCAATAATGATATCACTGCAGTGGTGAATTAATAAAAAACAAACCACTGGAGTAGTGCTTTAAGTGAAAACGAATACAGACCTAAAATCTCTTGGCTTTGCTGGAGTTATAACCAATCTAAGGAATTCTATGTGACCAGGTCATTTTTGACTAGGCGCTCAGACTGTTTAACTTACAGCTGATGGGAATGAAAAGTTGTTATCGGTCACATGAGTGTTTCCATCCTTTGTTCTGTTTGCCTCACTGCATGGAAAAACATACATTTTTCATCAATGAAGTAATTGGAAGATCATCAGTTTTTCCATCTGTTGATTTTCGCATCATAATCAAGAAGACAGATGATGTCAACCATGGCATTTGTTTACTTGTATCCATGGTCCAACTGAGAAAAATGGATGAGAAGACAGATCAGATATTACACATGCAACCATCCTTGTGGGACTCACAGGAAATGTTGTGAAGTTAACATCCTGAAAAATTATTTTTAAGCAATAACAAAGTAATGCTATCAAATGCTTGTTAATGAAAGAGATGAAACACAATATGAGGGCAGGCTCAGACCACATGGATTGAGTTTGTTTGTTCACATGGGAAGATGTATAATTCAGATGAGCATTGGAACAACATCAAAACTTTTTGGTAAGTTGCTTATTTTTTTCAGATTACATGCAATGAACAATAAAAAAAGTGAGAGTTGAAATGGCCTTTAATGAATTACATTTTTTACACATACAGCAAACTTGCTCTACAGCTATAAAGTCTAGGCATATCTTCACCTATGAAACATATTTGCAAAGTATATTGCAAAGAAGCCTTAGGCCGACAGGTTATAGGGTACAGAAAACAAAAGGAGGAAAACATATTGTGGCATCGGCATCCCTGCACGCTTTTTCCCTCCCCCGGCAGGGACACTGACTTACTCACCGCCGAGGCCCCCATCCTGCACTCATTCTTCCTTTTCTTGTTGCTGCCCAGGGTCTGCGTATGGCTCGCAAATCCTCAGGTATTGTGCTTACTGCACGCTCACTCCAGCCCTCTTAAAGAGACAGAGACTGTCCTAAATTGTTCCCAGCCAATGGCTTGGAGACACTTATTATTTAAGGCACTTCCACCTGATGGGAGATGCCTGAGCAATGTGTTTTGTCAGTCTGCACACTTGCTAGTTCTAAGGTCCCCTGCCTGTGCATAATTGTCAGTAACCATTAGTTGCCACTAGTACATACCTGTATCCGCTTGTTCTGCTCGTTCCTGCTTGTGCCTTCCAGTGTGCCTGCTGGCACCTGCCTGTACACACCTGTTATTTACTAGCTGTACTACATGCACTTGCCTGTGCCCACCTGTATATGAGCCGTATCTGCTGGCACCTTCCTGTGCCCACCTGTATACCAGCCGTACCAGCCTATTTTTCGCCTCCATGGGGTACCTCTCCATATTGCCCCTGATAGAGGTATCCAATTTACATTTCGCTTCTGGAGGGCAACCTGCAAACTGCTACTGTCATGTCAGATTTCTCTGCTGCCTACCATCCGCAGTCCAATAACCAGGTAGAGCAGGTTAATCAGATCCTGACCAACTACTTGCCGCAGTTTGCCAATGCTCACCACATTGATTGGGCCAAACTCCTGCCTTGGGCCGAATTCTCATACAACAACCGTGTAAGTGAAACTTCAGCTAAAATCCTATTTCTTGTGTGGTACGGTCAACACCCCAATATTACATTTCCTGTATTTGCAACAACCAACATTCCTGCTGAAAATCTTCTAAAGGGCTTTTCTAAGAGCTGGGAGAACACCATGATCTCTTTAATGAAATCTTCCGAACAGATGAAGAGACACATGGACAAGAGGCATCGGGAGCCGCCTCTCTTTTGCCCTAGGCATAATGTTTGGCTTTCATCAAAATAGGTCCATCTCAAGCTTCTCTCAGATAAATTAGATCCTCGATTCATCAGTCCGTTTGAGGTTCTCAAACAGATTAATGCCGTAGCCTATAAGTTCAGACTCCCTGCCTCTATACCAATCCCCAATTCATTTCACATGTCTCTCCTCAAGCCTGTCATCTTCAGTCCCTTTTTCAGGTACCACTCGTGTTCCTTTCAGCACGGAAGATGTTTTCGAGGTAGAGAATATTCTAGCCATTATGAGGGTAAGAGGAAAAACCTTTTTTTTCTTATTGATTGGAAGGGGTTTTGTCCTAAGGATAGGTCTTGGAAGCCCAGGGAGAACATTCATGCCCCTCTCATCCTGAAGAGATTTCTTGCAGCCTGAAGAAGAGTGGGTGTAACGGGGAGTACTGTAGCGCTCCCTCTCCTGGCAGTGTCGCTTTCCGCCGCTACTCGTCCTGCATTTCCTCCTGCCCAGGGTCTGTGCATGCCTCGCAGATCGACAGACACTGTGCTTAGAGTGTGCGTTCCACCCTCTTAAAGGGACAGCACCCCCCATGCTAAAGTGTCTCTAACCAATGGCTGGGAGACACTTATTAAAAATTCAAAACGCCAGAATTATGTTTTTTTTGGTCGCCGCGACATTGCATTAAAATGCAATAACGGACAATCAAAAGAACATATCTGCACAACTGTGGTATCATTAAAAACTTCACCTCGGCCCACAAAAAATAAGCCCTCACTCGACCCCAGATCACGAAAATTGAAGACGCTACGGGTCTCGGAAAATTGTGCTTTTTTTTTTTTTTCTTTGCAAACTTTGGAATTTTTTTTCACCGCTTAGATGAAAGAGAACATAGACATGTTTGGTGTCTATGAACTCATAATGAACTGGAGAATCATAGTGGTAGGTCAGTTTTTGCATTTATTGAACCTAGCAAAAAAGACAAGCAAAAAAACAAGTGTGGGATTGCATTATTTTGCAATTTTACCGCACTTGGAATTTTTTTCCCGTTTTCGAGTACATGACATGCTAAAACCAATGATGTCGTTCAAAAGTGCAACTTGTCCCGCAAAAAATAAGCCCTCACATGGCCATATTGACAGAAAAATAAAAAAGTTATGGCTCTGGGAAGGAGGGGAGCAAAAAACAAAAGCAAAAAATCGAAAAAAGCTCCGGTCATGAAGGGGTTAAGGAGGGATATGTGGAAGGTATCGATGATTCCCAGACGTGGAGGAAGGGCAAGTCGGTAGACCACAAGGTTAACCTGTTTGAGGACCTTGAAAGGACCTATGTAGCGAGGCGCGAACTTAGTGGACTCGACCCGCAGCCTGATGTTACAGGCGAAGAGCCACACTAAGTCACCAGGGGCGAAGGTGGGAGCAGGGTGCCGGTGTGCGTCCGCGGAGACACTCATTTTCTCCTTGGAGGCCTGAATAGCATCCTGGGTGCGGTCCCAAATATCACATGCCTCCACCGCCCTGTCTGCCACCCTGGAATTGGTGGATGACGGGCATGGGCACAGGGACACGTGGATGCTGGCTGTAGTTAAGGAGGAATGGGGTCTGACCGGTGGAGTTGGCCACAGCATTGTTCAAGGCAAACTCCTCACCCGGCAGCAAGTATGCCCAGTCATCCTGCCTAGCTGAGACAAAATGTCGTAGGTATATGACCAGGGTCTGGTTGGCCCTCTCTACCAACCCGTTCATCTCGAGATGATAGGCCGAGGAGAGATTCAGATCAACGCCGAGCAAGCGACAAAGCTCTCTCCAAAACCGAGACACAAACTGGGGACCCCGGTCACTGACGATCTTGTTCGGCATGCCGTGTAGGCGGAAGACGTGTTTGATAAACAGCGTTGCCAGGCCCCGTGCAGAAGGTAGCCGAGAGGCACCAGGTGCACCATTTTAGAGAAATGGTCGGTGATGACCCAGATAACCGTGCTGCCACTGGACTTGGGTAGGCCCACCACGGCTTCCATACAGACCATCTCCCAGGGCCTGTCTGCCACCGGCAGGGGGTAAAGCAGCCCAGCAGGCCACATATCTGTCAAGGAGACCTATTCTTGGAGCAGGAGGCGCACGCACGAATATAGTCTCCGACATCATGGGCCATATGCTGCCACCAGTACGTTCTCGCCAGGAGCTCAGATGTCTGCTTTGTCACAAAGTGTCCACCCTCCCTGGACGCATGAGCCCATGAAAGAACCTCTGGTCGTAGAAGGGCAGGAACAAAAGTCTTGCCTGGAGGTACTGACTCAAGAGTGACCGGAGCCAAGGTCCTCAGGCTCTCGGAAGGGACAATTAGCCGAGGCTCTGGCTCCTCCTCCTCCGATGACACTACAGAGCGAGAGAGAGCATCGGCATGGAAGTTCTCCCCAGAGAGAAAATGGAGGGTAAAGTGAAATCGGGAGAAGAACAGGGACCATCTGGCCTGGCGAGAAATTTAGCCGCTGGGCTGTCTGCAAGTACACCAAGTTCTTGTGGTCGATATATACCTGGAAGGGGAACCGGGCCCCCTCCAGGAGATGTCTCCACTCCGAGAAGG
The DNA here is from genome assembly GCF_039654945.1 of Dendrobates tinctorius. Taxonomy (NCBI): domain Eukaryota; kingdom Metazoa; phylum Chordata; class Amphibia; order Anura; family Dendrobatidae; genus Dendrobates; species Dendrobates tinctorius. The sequence goes on from NW_027361728.1 coordinate 17,596,843, forward strand.
CCAACTTCATTGCCAGCAACTCCCTGTCCCCAATGGAATAGTTCCTCTCCACCGGCGAAATGGTTTTGGAGAAAAAGAAGCAAGGTTGCTTCCGACCTTGAGGGCCCTTCTGGAAGAGGACCGCTCCGGCACCGATGGAAGAGGCATCCACTTCCAAGATAAAAGGTTTGTCCGCATCAGGATGATGTAGAATGGGAGCGCTAGCAAAATGAGTTTTGATGGAGGAGAAAGCCTTGGAGACCTGTTCTGACCACAACTTGGGATTGGGTCACTTCTTGATGAGGGCAACCAAGGGAGCCACCAAGGTGTAGAAGTGGGAAATGAACTGGCGATAGTAATTTATGAACCCCAAAAAGCGCTGCACCGCTTTAAGGGAGTGGGGTTCTTGCCAGTTCATTACCGCCTGCAATTTGTCAGGATCCATAGCCAAACCCTGGGCAGAGATGATATAGCCCAGGAAAGGCAAGGACTCCTGCTCAAACAGGCACTTCTCCAACTTGGCGTAGAGGGAGTTAGCTCTTATGCGGGCGAAGACTTTACCAACCTCTCTCTGGTGGGAGTCCATATCTGGAGAGAAGATGAGAATATCATCCAGCTGGACAACCACCGAAGTGGAAAGCATATCATGAAAGATATCGCTGACAAAGTCCTGTAAGACGGCCGGAGCATTACAAAGAAGAAAGGGCATGACCAGATTCTCATAATGGCCATCCCCGGTGTTAAATTCCATCTTCCATTCGTCCCCCGCACGGATGCGTATCAGGTTATTGGCCCCCCACAGATCTAGCTTGGTGAAAACCCTCGCTCCCCGTAACCTATCAAACAGTTCCGAAATCAGGGGTAGAGGGTACTTATTTTTAACAGTAATAGCGTTAAGACCCCTGTAATCGATGCAGGAATGTAGTTCTCCATTCTTCTTCTGGACGAAGAAGAATGCCACCCCGCTGGTGACACTGACTTCCTAATGAATCCTCTTGCCAGATTCTCCCTGATGTATTGAGACATGGCTTCTGTCTCCGGGAGAGATATGGGGTAGACTCGACCCCGGGGAGGCTCAGCACCAGGCATGAGGTCAATAGGACAGACATAAGGGCGATGCGGTGGAAGGGTTTCCGCCGCCTCTTTGGAGAACACATCTGCATACTGTTGATAGTGTTTGGGGAGAGAGGAAAGATCTCCGGGAACCTCAGTGGAGGCAACCTGAGCGCACTCCCTCAGACATCTACCCTCACAGGACTTACTCCAACCGAGAATTCTCCCCGAGGACCACTCTATATGGGGAGAATGATACCGCAACCAGGGGACCCCTAGAAAGACCTAATTGATACCCTCAGGCATGACGAGAGGGGATATCGTCTCCTGATGAGATATAGACACCGAGAGTATCAACGGGGCGGTCTGGTGGGTAATCTGTGAGGGTAGAGTCGCGCCGTTCACCACTCTGACAGTAACTGGCTTGGATATCATAACCAGGGGTATTGCGTGCTGTTGAGCGAAGGCAGACGACATAAAATTGCCCTCCGCTCCGGAGTCCACGCAAACCTCCACCGCAAGAGTGGATGAACCAAACTCAAGCGTTCCCCTTAAAGGAGAGCTTGGAGGAAAACGCCGCTGATTCTAGTGAGCCTCCTCCTATGACCACTAGGGGCGAGCGTCTTCCCGACTGCTGTGGGCACCGGTTGGCAAGGTGACCAGGCTGCGGCAAACATGACAGACCACAGGTGCTCGAGTGGACCGGGGCCTGGATCCCACACGGGCAGCCCCCAGAGGCTCGGACGCCCGATCGGGAGATTCCACGGGTTTAGCAAAACTGGGTGCCAACCTAAACCTCTGCCTACACTGGGACCACTCCAACCTTCGCTCGGTGAAATGAAGATCTATACGGGTGGAGACGGTGATAAGCTCCTCCAGTGTGGCGGGAATCTCCCTGGTGGCCAGGGCGTCCTTCACATGGTCAGCCAAATCTCTCCAGAATGCCGGAATGAGGACCTTATCTGGCCACTCCAACTCTGAGGCCTGAACTGGATGGCGAAATGGCAGACCAAGGACGAGCCCTGTGACAATGCCAGCAGCTGGAGCGCGGTATCATGGGTGACGTCCCAGGAAGACCTGCTTCAGAGTGCCCAAGAACTGCGAGGCACTCTGCACCACATGATCACCATGCTCCCACAGTGGTGTGGCCCACTCCAATGCCCTGCCCGACAAGAAGGATATAACAAATCCCACCTTAGCCCGCTCAGAGGGGAATCATGCAGCCAGCAGCTCCAGCTGTATAGTACACTGGCTCACAAAACCCCTACAAGAAGCACTATCGCCCGAGAACTTCTCGGGCAATGGAAGGCGGGACAAAGTCGGGACTGAGATTGCAGGGGACACACGGGAGACAGCCTCCGTGGCTGCCTGAACAGCGACCGCGGTAAAATCCACAGCTGAGGCTGAGCTCTCGAGAGCCGCCAACCTGCCCTCCAGGTGCTGGATGTATCGCTGCAGTCGCTGTTCGTTTGCCATTACTAGCCAGACCCTGCGCTAGTATGCTGTTAGGGCTAGCGGAATGCACCAAGTAAAAAGAGATGGAATCAAGGTGCGTTCGCAGCCCGGGGTCCACCGTGCAGAGATGTTACCTGCTGCTTGGTAATGGCGGAAGCTGAAGGCAATATACTAACAGAACACTGGCAGGTTAACTTCACCTGATGTGTACGGAGGTGAACTCTGTTACTGCACAGAGTCACGGGAAATAAACGCCGGAGCCTGTTAACACTCACATAGCTCGGCTATGTGAGCGCTAGTGTGTAGTCACAGGGCTTTACCCCAAGGACCCAGGGTTAGAATCCCTCTAGGCCACTAGAGCTCGGCGTCACAACTGTGGAGCCAACTAGAGGTTGAGTGAAATGCAGTGCACCACATGCGCACTGCACCACTCTGACGGATGCCACTAACCACCCAGACTTGGGAGGAAAGCGGATGCAGCCGCTTAATGCGGTACAGAGGTGCCCAGAACTGGACGGCACCATATGGCGCTGAGTGAGGTGCTGAGACGTAGAAGCACAGTAGCGCAGATGAAGCCACTAGTAGGCATTGACTCTGACTCTAATAGCCCTATAACATGCGTATCCAAGGGAGGGGAGTCATAATAAGTCAGTCACCAGATTAATGCATCCATCATCACTAACACAAAATACAATAAGAGTCTATACTAGTGCATGGCCGAGCGGCCATGCGAACCTTTTATAGCAGTGTCCTTCTGGAACCTTCCTGGTGGTCCAATCCGAGCTGCTTGAGCATCTGAGCATGTGACTTCCGATCTCCAATGAGAGGTCATCCCACGGGCATGTTCAGGGACTTAGACTCTGGACAGTAAAGGGACTTAGACTCTGGAGCTGCTTGCTGCTGGCTAGTGCGGATTGCTAAAGCTGAACCAGAGGTGGCAGCAGCAGCAACCAACCTGACAGTACTTACTTGAGCAAGATGCCGGGAGCGACGCCTTTGCTGAGCAGCCTCCTCTGCGGCTGAAACAGAATGGGAGACCAGAAAAGGCAAGGCTCGGGATTCCTCCTGTACAGAGGCAGGAACCCGACGCCTAGCAGACCTGAGGGCCAAAGCTCAAGGCCTATGTACGGACCACTGGGGGTGAGGAAGGTTTAACAAAATGACAATGGTGGACTATATCTCAGAAACGGACACTCGAAGACGACTGAGAGGGCCCTCTCGACTGGTCGGGAAAGATAACATGTATGCTTGGTCTTGAGATCCCTGGTTTATGACAAGTGTTCAACCCCACAAGTTTGAACAGAGGGGAGGGTAGCTGACGCAGTGACCCCTGTTACAGCTAGGGGGCGCTGAGTATGTGCTTCAGGATGCGCTTGGAGGCATAAATATGATGGTGAATTTGGGACTGGCATTATTGTAAATGGCTGGGACTTATAGTTCCACAAGTGTTTATTTTGTATTACTTATAAGGGGGCTTATAGGGTTAGTCAGAGAGCTGTGTGGAAATTGACTAACCACACATGCACCACCCATCCATGGAGGTGGTTACAACCATATAATGTGACTGAGGTCTGGTCACATGGGCAGAGTGTATGGACCTGAATGGTTCAGAGTGCTAGGTCCTGGAAGGTCTGTGTTGGAAGGTCCTGGGTGAGATCTTGGACCTGTTGGCCTGGGTGTTGGCCGAACGTCCTGAATAGCACCCGGACAGGCCACATGTGTGTGCAGAGCTTGGGACGGCCATACACTGAGAAAGATGCCGTCCTGTTAAGGACCTTGGACTGACGAGGAGTCAGCCTGTGAAGCACGAGCTCCTGAGAGGTAACCCCGGGTATGGGGAAAAAACTATGTGCACTGACAAAGGACAGTTACTGAACTGCGCGGTCACCTGGTGAATGGAGAGAGACAGGCGTGACTATTGAATGCTTTGTAAAGCCATACGTGATGAAGTAACGGACTATGTGTAAGCCGGTGATGTGCAACCTGACTTTTAAATAAACCGTATGGGCTGTTTTGTGTGAAAAACAATGTCTGACTACGTTAATCTGCTGCCATGCGAGTGTTACCCAACACAAACAGCAGGCGCAATGCTACATTATATACACACACATTATATATATATATATATATATATATATATATATATATATATATATATATATATACATACACTGTTCAAAAAAATAAAGGGAGCACTTAAACAACACAATATAACTCCAAGTGAATCAAACTCCTGTGAAATCAAATTGTCCACTTCGGAAGCAACACTGATTGACAGTCAATTTCACATGCTGTTGTGCAAATGGAATAGACAACAGATGAAAATTATTGGCAATTATCAAGACACCCTCAATAAACGAGTGGTTCTGCAGGTGGGGACCACAGATCACATCTCCGTACCAATGCATTCTGGCTGATGTTTTGGTCCCTTTTGAATGTAGGTTGTGCTTTCACACTCGTGGTAGCATGAGATGGACTCTACAACCCACACAAGTGGCTCAGGTAGTGCAGCTCATCCAGGATGGCACATCAATGCGAGCTGTGACAAGAAGGTTTGCTGTGTCTGTGAGCGTAGTGTCCAGAGGCTGGAGACGCTACCTTGAGACAGGCCAGTACACCAGGAGCCATGGAGGGGGCCGTAGGAGGGCAACAATCCAGCAGCAGGACTGCTACCTCTGCCTTTGTGCATGGAGGAACAGGAGGAGCACTGCCAAAGCCCTGCAAAATGACCTCCAGCAGGCCACAAATGTGCATGTGTCTGCACAAACGGTTAAAAAACGACTCCATGAGGATTGTCTGAGGGCCCGACGTCCACAGATGGGGGTTGGGCTCAAGCCGTGTGGCCCTCCAAAGAAATGCCTCATAAGTAAAGGCTTTTCCCTATATGAGAGATTTAAACACTTTCTCATTATCCTATTAGAGGACGTTCTCCTCCTGAATACATCTGGCCAAATTTAAGTGCCTTATGCCATCCATGAAAATTTTTGATACCTATGGTAGTGGATGCTCATTAGATGCAATTTATATAAATAAGCAATTTGGGTCAATTTACCCACTGATCATTTAACTATACCTCTTGAAGGTGTACCCCAATCTACATGGCTGGTTTCTATCCCAACATAGTGGAGGGTGTTCACACTGAGCAGTCGGTACTTGATGAAGGTCCACTCTGGGACCGAAACGTTGATTTTGGACTGCATTAAAATTTTCATAATCATCAAAAGTTGAGTGCCAAGTTTTCTCTTGATATTGCTGTGCTCACTAGACATAATGGCACATGACTGGCAGGTCACACAGCGCTGCTGACATTGCTTGAAAGGTGCCTGTCTGGAAGAGGAGTTTGTGCTTTTTTAATTTTATTAGCACCACTATAGAAGTGTGCTCTACAGTAGTTGTGGACAGTCCCTTTAAGAAATCACAATTTTAGCTCGTATGTTGAATTTTAATTAAATGTATACACAAATCAATACTTTAAAGATCTTATGCTTATTGCTGATGTAGCAGTTAATGATGTAGGATTTTGGCAGCATGCATGTTGAATCTCTTATAAATTTCTCATCAGTATTAAATAGCAGAGTCTACTGAAAATCTTTTTCTTTTTAAGCATGAAGAATATTATTTCTACACAAATTTTGTTTGTGAATGGTTCTTGAAGTTAAAATAGTTCTGATAGAGCGACATCTGATTCAGATATCTGTGCCAGTCCATTCCTAAGCTGCTTTAACCTCTTAACCCCCAGAGGTATTTTTGTTTTTGCGTTTTCGTTTTTCACTCCCCTTCTTCCCAGAGCTATAACTTAACTTTTTTAAATATGGCCATGTAAGGGCTTGTTTTTTATGTAGGATGAGTTGCACTTTTGAATGACACCATTGGTTTTACCATGTCGTGTACTAGAAAACGGGAAAAAATTTCCAAGTGTGGTGAAATTGCAAAAAAGTGCAATTCCACACTTTGTTTTTTGTTTGGCTTTTCTGCTAAGTTCAATAAATGCTAAAACTGACCGACCATTATGATCCTCCGGATCATTACGAGTTCATAGACACCAAACATGTCTAGGTTCTTTTTTTATCTAAGTGGTGAAAAAAAATTCCAAACTTTGTTAAAAAAAAAAAATTGCACCATTTTCCGATACCCGTAGCGTCTCCATTTTTCGTTAATATTTTAAAAAAACTTTTATTTATTTATTTTTTCTTTTGGCATGCTTCTATAGTCTCCATGGGAGACTAGAAGCTGCCATAACCCGACCGTCTCTCCTACATAGAGGTGATAATCAGATCACCTCTATGTAGTAGAATTACTCAATTGCTATGAGCGCTGACCACTGGGTGGCGCTCACAGCAAGCCGGCACTAACAACCATAGAGGTATCCAGGAGACCTCCGGTTGTGATGCCAGCACACCGGTGACCCACGATCACGTGACGTGAGTCAACGGTGGGCGGATTTCCAGTGCGATTGCCTGAAGCGCTTGTTAAATGGCGATGTCAGCGTTTGACAGCGGAATTTAACGGGTTAATAGCTGCGGATGGATTGCGATTCCACCCGTGGCTATTGTGGGCACATGTCAGCTGTTAAAAACATCTGACATGTCCAGGGAAAGATGTAGGCTTAGTGCCGTAGCCCACATCAAAGAGAGGGAGTCCGACATTGGCGTACTATTACGCCCAACGTCGGAAAGGGGTTAAATTAAAGATGCAAATTAACAATTCATCAATTTATCATATTCACCCTTTAATATATAGTGTTTAGCTTAATAGGTAAATGAACTTTGAGTAATTTGTATGAAATCCTGGATACAGTGGTATGTAAAAGTTTAGGTACCAAAATTACTGTTACTGTGAACAGTTAAGCAAGTTGAAGATTAAATGATCTCTAGGAGGCCTAAAGTTAAAGAGGAAAATGGGCCAAGGCAAAAGTTTGGGGACCTTACATGGTTAGTACCTAGTAGCATCCCCTTTTCAAAGCTAGTAAACACTTTTGTAGCAAGACAAGAGTCTTTCAATTCTTGTTTGAGGGGATTTTCATCCATTCTTCCTTGTAAAATTCTTCCAGATCTGTGAGATTCCTGGGTTGTCTTGCATGCACTGCTATTTTGAGGTCTAAACATTTTTGGTTAAACGATACCACTGGCGCTAAATATAATAGAACCTCCCCCAGCTGCCTGGTTTGGTGGACAACTTCCACCTGTTATCTAAAATAGTAAAACTCAAAAGTTCAAATAAAGATACCAAACAGCACTTGGGGTTAGGTGAAGCTTGTGTATATGAAGTTCGGTTAAAATAGATAAAATAAATAAATCCAGTAAGCTAGTGCAAGTATTATATAACAACGCCAAAGGAGAAGGCTATTGGTGTATTAAAACAGTAGGTAATATAAGTGGGAGTCAGTGTCTCTTAAAAGTATATTAGATTTGGTCTTCTGTATGGTCACCTAAATGGTTTGAAGAAAAAACCCAAAGAGAACTACAGGATTGCAGGTATAAACTAGCTCAAAATATTATTATTACAGGCTGTACAATTAATAGTAGTGACAGTGAATAATAAGAAGGAGATGTGTTACCTGTTGCGCTGCTGATGTGTAGGGATGTGCAGGTGCTTCTCACAAAATTAAAATATCATCAAAGAGTTAATTTATTTCAGTTCTTCAATACAAATAGTGAAACTCATATATTAGATAGTCATTACAAACAGAGTGATCTATTTCTAGTGTTTATTTCTGTTAATGTTGATGATTATGGCTTACAGCCAATGAAAACCCAAAAGTCATTATCTCAGTAAATTGGAATAATTAACAGAAACATCTGCAAAGGCTTCCTAAGTGTTTAAAAAGGTCTGTTTCAGTAGGCTTCACAATCATGGGGAAAACTGCTGACTTGACAGATGTCCAGTAGGTAGTCATTAACAGACTCCACAAGGAGGGTAAGCCATAAAAGGTCATTGCTAAAGAAGCTGGCTGTTCACAGAGTGCTGTATCCAAGCATATTAATGGAAACTTGAGTAGAAGGAAAAAGTGTGGTAGAAAAAGGTGCACAAGCAACCAGGATAACCACAGCCTTGAATGGATTGTTATGTAAAGGCCATTCAAAAATTTGGGAAAGATTCACAAGGAGTAGACTGCTGCTGGAGTCATTGCTTCAAGAGCCACCACACACTCGTATCCAGGACATGGGCTACAAGTGTCACATTTCTTGTGTCAAGCCACTCCTGACCAATAGATAATGCCAGAAGCGTATTACCTGGGCCAATGAGAAAAAGAACTGGATTGTTGCTTAATGGTCCAAGGAGTTGTTTTCAGATTAAAGTAAATTTTGCATTTCATTTGGAAATCAAGGTCCCAGAATCTGGAGGAAGAGTGGAGAGGCACACAATCCAAGCTGCTTGAGGTCTAGTGTGAAGTTTCCATAATCAGTGGTGCTTTGCGGAGCCATGTCATCTGCTGGTCCACTGTGTTTTATCAAGACCAAAGTCAGCGCAGCCATCTACCAGGAAATTTTAGAGCACTTCATGCTTCCCTCTGCCGACAAGCTTTTTGGAGATGGAAATTTCATTCTCCAGCAGGACATGGCAGCTGTTCACACTGCCAAAAGTACCAATAACTGGTTTAAAAACAACAGTATCAATGTGCTTGACTGGCCAGCAAACTCGCCTGACCATCTACGGGGTATTGTCAAGAGGAAGATGAGAGACATCAGACCCAACAATGCTGACAAGCTGAAGGCTTCTATCAAAGCAGCCTGGGCTTCCATAACACCTCAGCAGTGCCACAGGCTGATCGCCTCTATGCCATGCCGCATTGATGCAGTAACTGATGCAAAAGGAGCCCCGATTAAGTATTGAGTGCATTTACTGAACATACATTTCAGTAGGCCAATATTTCGGATTTTAACATTATTTTTTCAAGCTGGTGTCAAGTATGTCACTCGTTGTCTCTGTAGGTTTTAAAGCAGATCTTACGGGAGTATAGAATGTCCAAAGCAGAGAGTACAGAGTAGTATACGGCAGGTTAGAGGAAGCACCGCAACCTCAGCTGTGAGCAGTAAGCAGGAGAAAGGAGCTGGTGCCTGCTTAAAATTGAAAAAGGTGCGTGCTGTTGGTAGTCTGTGTGATCAATCTTCTGCAGAGATAATCTTGTTACACTGCTGTTGTGCAGGAATTAATGACATCCGCTACGTCTGTTGATTTGAATGCATATCTTGTCCAATGGTCGCTGATGCAGATATGGTCCACAGAGGTCTTGATATCAGTTGTCCAAAATAAAAAGTACAGTGTGGTATGCGACTGATCAGGGGAAGCACTGCAACCTCAGCTGAGGGCAGTAAGAAGGAGGCAGGAGTTGGTGCCTGCTTAGAACTGCAAGAGGTGCATACTGTCCATAGTCTGTGTGCTAAGTACTCAGCATAGAGAAGGAGAATGTCTTAGTGCGTAGAAGCTGTACCCAGGTCTCGCGGAGCCGCCGTAGTCCCAGGTCAGTTCGATCGGCGGTGATCCAAGGATAAAAGCACAGCCCCGGCCGGTATAATGTGCTGGAGGGATCACTGCCAGTTCACTTCAACCGACATGTGGAGAGTGAAGTCACTACAGTTCCAACTTACAGTCAGGCTGTTAGAGGGATAGAAGTTAGGCTGGTTTCACATTTGAATCTGTGTGTGCAGCATTGTATCCGCAGCAATCCGCATGCGTCATGTGTTCCTATCTTTAACATGGTGTACGCAGGGACATGCGTTTGCATCCGTTTGCATGCGTCAGCGTATGCATGCATAGTTTCTCGATGTGCAGCAGGGTCCGGTGAAGGCAACATGTTGCATTTTTTGAAGCAGAAAAACTTCTAAACAGATTTAAGGTGAACTTCAAGCTCAAGGAACATCAGTGTCAGATTGCACCATTCGTTGTTGTATGACCCAAAGTGGTGTTCATGAGAAACGACCAACGAGGACACCATTCTTGAAAAAAAATCATAAAAAAGCCAGACTGGAATTTGCCAAAGTACATGTTGACAAGCCAAAAAGCTTCTGGGATAAGGGAGCTTTTTGTCAAGGCACATCAGCTCTATGTTCACAGATGGACAAATGAAGCATATCAAGAAAAGAACACTGTCCCTACTGTGAAACATGGAGGAGGCTCTGTTATGTTCTGAGGCTGTTTTGCTGCATCTGGCTCAGAGTGTCTAGAATCTGTGCAGGGTACAATGAAATCTCAAGACTATCAAGGGATTCTAGATTCTAGAGATTAATTTGCTGCCCAGTGTCAGAAAGCTTGGTCTCAGTCACAGGTCATGGGTCTTACAACAGGATAATGATCCAAAACACACAGCTAAAAACACCCAAGAATAGCTAAGATGAAAACATTGGACTGTTCTGAAGTAATGTTCTATGAGCCCGGACCTAAATCCTATTGAGCATGTTGGGAAAGAGCTGATACATGTCGTCTGGAAAAGGAAACCTTCAAACACGAGACAACTGGACCAATTTGCTCTTGAGGAGTGGGCTAAAATATCTGTCGAGAGGTACAGAAGTCTCATTGACAGTTACAGGAATCGTTTGATTGCAGTGATTGCCTCAAAAGGTTGTGCAGCAAAATATTAAGTTAAGAGTACCATCATTTCTATCCAGGCCTATTTCATGAGTTTTATTTTTTTTAAATTCTGTGGAAGCATGGTTGAAAAGCAATGTCTGACTTTCATTTGTTCATTTTCAAAGATTTTTGATTTATTGTTACTTTAGTCAGATTCAAGTTATTTCTGTGACCATTGCGGGTTTTACTATCATTAACAAGGGGTACCAGCAATTTTGACCATGTGTGCATCTATATATATAAAAATGAGTGTATGTGTCTGTGTGTGTATGTGTGTGTATTAAGCCATGCTGCCATGGTGACTATGATATCATAATAGGTTGCCATAGCGATGATGATGTCATAAAGGTTGCCATGGCAAAGATGATGTCATATTGGTTGCCATGGTGAAGATGATGTCATAATAGGTTGCCATGGCGACGATGATGTCAGAATGGTTGCCATGGTGAATATGATGTCATAATGTGTTGCCATGGCTGCAGTGATGTCATAATAGGTTGCCATGTTGACGATGATGTCATAATGGTTGCCCTGGTGACTATTATGTCATAATACGTTGCCATAGTGACGATGATGTCATAATGGTTGCCATGGCAAAGATGATGTAATAATGGTTGCCATGGCGACGATGCCTGGTTCACTTTAAACTTATTTATACAGCTACAACTGCCACTCTAAATTAGTCCTTCTTTACAGTTTTTAACTAAATGGTATTACACTCAGGGGGCGGAGCTGCCACACTGAAATGCTCTGTGCTGTGGGGACACTGTGCCTCCACCGTGTACAGACTGGAGGGAACCTGGATGACATACAGGTATATACTATATACCCCCTGTAAGAAGAAGCTAACACAAAACGTGCATCCAGGGTGGCCTCCTGAAACCAGGTCATGTATACCCTCTCTAATTAGAATATAATTTATCCTCCTCCTCCCTTCCGCACAATGCTGTTTCACTATTTATAGTATTTCTGAGTAGCATACTTGCACATTTATCGTTATATACTATGGTTTTATCATAGCATTATCTTTTAAGCGGATATACACTCACTGGCCACTTTATTAGGTACACCATGCTAGTAAGGGGTTGGACCCCCTTTTGCCTTCAGAACTGCCTCAATTCTTCGTGGCAGAGATTCAACAAGGTGCTGGAAGCATTCCTCAGAGATTTTGGACCATATTGACATGATGGCATCACACAGTTGGCGCAGATTTGTCGGCTGCACATCCCTGATGCGAATCTCCCGTTCCACCACATCCCAAAGATGCTCTATTGGATTGAGATCTGGTGACTGAGGAGGCCATTTGAGTACAGTGAACTCATTGTCATGTTCAAGAAACCAATCTGAGATGATTCGAGCTTTATGACATGGCGCATTATCCTGCTGAAAGTAGCCATCAGATGTTGGGTACATTGTGGTCATAAAGGGATGGACATGGTCAGCAACAATACTCAGGTAGGCTGTGGCGTTGCAACGATGCTCAATTGGTACCAAGGGGCCCAAAGAGTGCCAAGAAAAAATTCCCCACACCATGACACCACCACCACCAGCCTGAACCGTTGATACAAGGCAGGATGGATCCATGCTTTCATGTTGTTTACGCCAAATTCTGACCCTACCATCCGAATGTCGCAACAGAAATCGAGACTCATCAGACCAGGCAACGTTTTTCCAATCTTCTACTGTCCAATTTCGATGAGCTTGTGCAAATTTTAGCCTCAGTTTCCTGTTCTTAGCTGAGAGGAGTGGTACCCAGTGTGGTCTTCTGCTGCTGTAGCCCATCTGCCTCAAAGTTCGACGCACTGTGCGTTCAGAGATGCTCTTCTGCCTACCTTGGTTGTAACGGGTGGCAATTTGAGTCACTGTTGCCTTTCTATCAGCTCGAACCAGTATGCCCATTCTCCTCTGACCTCTGGCATCAACAAGGCATTTCCGGCCACAGAACTGCCGCTCACTGGTTTTTTTTTCTTTTTCGGACCATTCTCTGTAAACCCTAGAGATGGTTGTGCGTGAAAATCCCAGTAGATCAGCAGTTTCTGAAATACTCAGACCAGCCCTTCTGGCACCAACAATCATGCCACGTTCAAAGGCACTCAAATCACCTTTCTTCCCCATACTGATGCTCGGTTTGAACTGCAGGAGATTGTCTTGACCATGTCTACATGCCTAAATGCACTGAGTTGCCGCCATGTGATTGGCTGATTAGAAATTAAGTCTTAACACACAGTTGGACAAGTGTACCTAATAAAGTGGCCAGTGAGTGTATATATATATATATGTGTATATATATACAGTTGTGGCCAAAAGTATTGACACCCCTGCAATTCTGTCAGATAATACTCAGTTTCTTCCTGAAAATGATTGCAAACACAAATTCTTTGGTATTATTATCTTCATTTAATTTGTCTTAAATGAAAAAACACAAAAGAGAATGAAGCAAAAAGCAAAACATTGATCATTTCACACAAAACTCCAAAAATGGGCCAGACAAAAGTATTGGCACCCTCAGCCTAATACTTGGATGCACAACCTTTAGCCAAAATAACTGTGACCAACCGCTTCCGGTAACCATCAATGAGTTTCTTACAATGCTCTGCTGGAATTTTAGACCATTCTTATTTGGCAAACTGCTCCAGGTCCCTGATATTTGAAGGGTGCCTTCTCCAAACTGCCATTTTTAGATCTCTCCACAGGTGTTCTATGGGATTCAGGTTTGGACTCATTGCTGGCCACCCTAGAAGTCTCCAGTGCTTTCTCTCAAACCATTTTCTAGTGCTTTTTGAAGTGTGTTTTGGGTCATTGTCCTGCTGGAAGACCCATGACCTCTGAGGGAGACCGAGCTTTCTCACACTGGGCCCTACATTATGCTGCAAAATTTGTTGGTAGTCTTCAGACTTCATAATGCCTTGCACACGGTCAAGCAGTCCAGTGCCAGAGGCAGCAAAGCAACCCCAAAACATCAGGTAAGTTTTGGCAAACTCCAGCCTGGCTTTTTTATGTCTCAGGGTAAGAAGTGGGGTCTTCCTGGGTCTCCTACCATACAGTCCCTTTTCATTCAGACGCTGACAGATAGTACGGGTTGACACTGTTGTGCCCTCGGACTGCAGGGCAGCTTGAACTTGTTTGGATGTTAGTCGAGGTTCTTTATCCTGCATCCACACAATCTTGCGTTGAAATCTCTTGTCAATTTTTCTTTTCCGTCTACATCTAGGGTGGTTAGCCACAGTGCCATGGGCTTTAAACTTCTTGATGACACTGCGCACGGTAGACACAGGAACATTCAGGTCTTTGGAGATGGACTTGTAGCCTTGAGATTGCTCATGCTTCCTCACAATTTGGTTTCTCAAGTCCTCAGACAGTTCTTTGGTCTTCTTTCTTTTCTCCATGCTCAATGTGGTACACACAAGGACACCGGACAGAGGTTGAGTCAACTTTAATCCATGTCAACTGGCTGCAAGTGTGATTTAGTTATTGCTAACACCTGTTAGGTGCCACAGGTAAGTTACAGGTGCTGTTAATTACACAAATTAGAGAAGCATCACATGATCTTTCGAACAGTGCCAATACTTTTGTCCACCCTCTTTTTTATGTTTGGTGTGGAATTATATCCAATTTGGCTTTAGGACAATTCTTTTTGTGTTTTTTCATTTAAGACAAATTAAATGAAGATAATAATACCAAAGAATTTGTGTTTGCAATCATTTTCAGGATGAAACTGAGTATTATCTGACAGAATTGCAGGGGTGTCAATACTTTTGGCCACAACTATATATATATATATATATATATATATATATATATATATATATTTGTTTGTTTGTGTCAGGCATACACTAAGACACTTTGAGCATTATGGCATTTTATTAATTTGTTTATCTGTTATTTTTTTTGTAATTTATTTGAGGAGTGGTATATATAAATACATTATTCTATTTTCTACAATGTTATGAGCTCTGTATAACAAAAATTACAGCTTTTTCATGAGAAAATAAATGTATCATCCTTATGGTTCATTTAAGTATCTAAAGTGTAATTTAGCATTAGTGCTCATAAATTATGGATACAATGTCCTGACATTTTATATATGATTTCTAGTTCAGTTTGAACGTTAGGATTAATCCATTATTCACACATTGATTGGAAAATAACTGTTTTCATATACATTGAACCATATAAGCACCAATTGTACCAGACAGTACTTTTTTGTATTAGTATTTATTTTTTCAAGTTCTTTCTTTTTTAATTTACTTTGATCATTAGCTCATTAATTGGATGTTACTGATCCGGTTTTCAGGTCCATTTGTGTGTCTACCCACTATATTACAATTGATTTTTACCAATTGTTTGTCAATAATGTTAATAAAGATTGAATTTTAAATTTATTTGGCATATACTTCTTGTAATGTATAAGTTTAATGGTATTTTGGAAGTGCCTTATGCAATTAGGTCACCCCTTTATGGATTTTGTGTGCTATATACAGGGGGAGATGACATACAAGTATATACTATATACAGGAGGAGATGACTCACAGATATACACTATATACAGGAGAAGATGGCATACAGCAACAATTTATGTGCAATATAATCATTATAATTTGTTATTCCAAATATAGCACAGTTAGTTACTATACCCGGGCAACGCTGGGCTCTTCAGCTAGTATGTATGTATAAATAGAATAAAAGCTGGCAATTCAGCATCCGTGTGGTGTAAAATCACAGCAGGAGCCGACAGGCTAGAATACATGGATTACATACAGTAAATACACATATAATAGGTAGATATATAGCTGTCAGTGACACATGCAATTAGTACAGTGTGTGTGGAGCTTACTGTACATGAATTTAATTAATAAAAGATTATTTTCAGAAAAAAATGGCGTGGGATCCGACGTAATTTTCTTAACCAGCAGAGGGAAAGCCGATGGCTAGGGGCAGATGTTTAGCCTGGGAAGGGGATAATACCCATGGAGCTTACCAGGCTATTAATATCAGCTCACAGCTGTATACTTAGCCTTTATTGAAAAGTATAATGAGGGACCCCCCAAATAAAAGACATAGGATCACCCTATAATTGATAACCAGCAAAGGCTATGCAAACAGCTGTGGGCTGATATTAATAACCTAGGAAGGGGCCATGGATACTGCCCCCCAGGCTAAAAATATCAGATTTCAGCTGCCCTGGAAAAGTCACATCTCTAAGATGTGCCAATTTCTGGCACTTAGCCTCGCTCTTCCCACTTGCCCTGTAGCAGTGGCAAGTGGGGTGATAGTTGGGGGAGTTTATGTCATCTTTGTATTGTCAGGTGACATCAAGCCCCGAAGTTAGTAATCGAGAGGCGTCAATAAGACGACCCTATTACTAACCGCATAGTCACAGTGTATAAAAACACAGACACTCAGAATAAAGTCCTTCAATTGAAAGAATGACAGACTCCTTTAATAAATCTTAATTAAACCAAACTTATAACCTCGCCCATTCCCCCGACGCCATTGTCTTGTGCAAAAGAGTTTAAAAAAAACAGTATTCCTCGTCTTTCCACAGAGATAATAATCCATATGTCCCATGATGGGTCTAGCTCTGCTGTATCTAGATGACAGGCTGCATGGTTGCATGATACACTGCAACCATGCATTGCATACAATTTTCATATTCCAGGTGCCTTCTGGGAAAAGCGAAGTGTCTCCCTCAGCAAGAAGATCGTTGGGTTCAGTCGGGACCAGCTGATTGGAAAGCATCGCCAAACCAGGGATTGAAGCTTGAAGAGGACAATTTGCATATTCCAGGTGCCTTCTTGGAAAAGCGAAGTCTCCCTCTGCAAGAAGATCGTTGGGTGCAGTCAGGTACAGCTGCTTGGAAAGCATCACCAAACCAGGGATTGAAGTTTCAAGAGGACAATTTGCATATTCCAGGTGTCTTCTGTGAAAAGCAAAGAGTCTCCCTCAGCAAAATCGTTGGGTAAAGCCGGGAACAGCTGCTTGGAAAGCATCGCCAAACCAGGGATATCTTGATTTTTCCAAAGCGTTTGATACCGTGCCACACAAGAGGTTGGTAAACAAAATGAGAATGCTGAGTCTGGGGGAAAATGTGTGTAAATGGGTAAGTAACTGGCTTAGAGATAGAAAGAAGAGGGTGGTTATAAATAGTATATTCTCTAACTGGGTCGCTGTGACTAGTGGGGTACCGCAGGGGTTGGTGTTGGGACCTATCCAACATATTTATTAACGATCTGGTAGAAGGTTTACACAGTAAAATATCGATATTTGCAGATGACACAAAACTATCTGAAGCAGTCAATACAAGAGAAGATAGTATTCTACTTACTGGATAAGTTGGAAACTTGGGCTGAAAGGTGGCAGATGTGGTTTAACAATGATACATGTAAGGTTATTGTAACGAATGGAAGCGGAAGCAGAGATGGTGAAGTTCACATTCGTTTTTATTTTTTAAGTGGAACCTCAGGACCACGGTCCGGGGGGCTCCGAAGGGGGCGTGACTAGTGAGCCCCGGGCACCCGTAGTAAAGCCCCTCAGGCAGGGCCAGAATGGAATACCCGGAGGACACAGGTGCTACCTCCAGTTAGACCCCGAACACGTGGCAGTTGTCCCAGTGGGACCAAAAGGGATAACAAAAGTTACAGCAGAGTCCGTAATGCGCTGGGTCCTGGATCCGGTTAGTTGGTAAGGAGTCAGCTCCAGTGACCTTCACACAGTCCTTGGACTCAGATGGCTGTAAGCGGAACAGGATGGCTTAGGCCCAGATGGTTGCTGATATAACCAGGTAACACAGGATACTGATATGCTGTGGAAACAGAGAGCATTAGACAATGCACAGAGACTGCTGATGCAGCGCAGACAGGTTAGCATGAGAACCGGTTGTAGCAATGATAGATGCTCATTGCTCCGGCGCTCTCCCTATGGAGGAGAGGCAAGAAATAGCATCCAGTGCGCTGCCATTGGTTGATTGCATCTTTTGAATAATGCACACCGCCCCTTTAAGAAGGTAAGAGAGCGGGCGGGCGTGCCCTAATTGCCTTAGCTACAGATCTCCTTACAGGGCGCCAGGAGGAGGAGGCAGGAGGGAGGACAGAACGCTGAGCAGCAGCATGAGAGGCTCGAGGTGAGTGCCCAGAACGGAGAGCAGCGGCAGGCCGGACGCAGCGCCAGGACGGGGGCCAGGTGTAACAGCGGCAGACCTGGGCGCAGCGCCAGGACGGGGACCGGGTGTAACAGTATCCCCCTCTTTACACCCCCTCTTCTTCAAGCTTGCATAGAACCGTTTAATTAGAAGAGGAGCCTGCATGTTCTCCCTAGGCTCCCAAGATCTCTCCTCAGGACCAAAACCCTTCCAGTCCACCAGGTTGTAGGTCTTACCCCTTACTTTTTTTACAGCCAGGATATGTTTTACCTCAAAAACATCATCCTCCGAGACAGGGTCAGGAGTGGTACCCGGATCCTTAAAGAAGGGTCTCAAAACTACTGGTTTGAGGAGAGAAACATGAAAGGAGTTAGCCACACCTAGGGAAGTGGGCAACTTCAGCTTGTACGAGACTGGATTGATCTGTCTCAAGATCTCAAATGGTCCGATGAACCGGGGACCCAATTTGTAGGATGGCATCTTTAACCGGATGTACTTAGAAGAGAGCCATACCTTGTCTCCGGGACGAAAGATAGGCGCATCCAAATGTCTCTTGTCCGCATGCCTTTTCATACGCTGGGAGGCTTTTTCCAGAGCAGTTTTGATATCCCTCCAGACCTTAGAAAAATCTTGGGAGAAAGTATCGGCAGCTGGAACTCCAGATGATCCGGAGATGGGAAGAGGTATTCCGGGTTGCAATCCGAAGACAATCTGGAAGGGAGACTTTCCAGAAGATTCACTTACAACAATCAAGTAAGAAAATTCGGCCCAGGACAGTAAGTCTACCCAGTCGTCATGATGGGCGTTGACAAAGTGACGCAGGAATCCAGCCAGGATTTGATTTGTCCTCTCCACTTGTCCATTGGACTAGGGATGGTACACTGAGGAAAAATCCAGTTCAATCCTTACCAGTTTACAAACTGCTCTCCAGAATCTTGAGGTGAACTGGACTCCTCTGTCGGACACGATGTGGAGAGGGAAACCATGGAGACGGAAGATGTGACGGATGAACAGGTCCACTAACTCAGGAGCAGTTGGAAGACCGGGTAGTGGAACGAAGTGAGCCATTTTAGAGAAGCGATCCACCACTACCCACACCACAGAACAGCCGGATGAGATCGGGAGATCTGTGATGAAGTCCATCGCGATATGTTGCCAGGGAGCAGATGGAATTGGTAGGGGCTGAAGCCTACCTGCGGGTAGATGCTTGGTCGTCTTGTTACGAGCACAGGAAGGACAGCTGACGTACTCCAGAATGTCCTTAGCCATGGCAGGCCACCAGTAGTACCGGGAGATGAGTTGCAGAGTCTTTCTCTGGCCGGCGTGACCAGCCAACTTGGACGAGTGACCCCACCGAAGGACACGAGTACGCTCAGAAGCTGACAAGAAAGTCTTCCCGGGAGGCAGCCGGGCAAGATTAGTAGAAGCGACCGCGACTAACCTTAAGGGTTCAATGATGTGCTGCGGTTCTTCTTCTTGATCAGGAGGTAGAAAGGCTCTGGAAAGTGCATCTGCTTTGACATTTTTGTCAGCTGGCTGAAAATGAAGAACAAAGTTAAAACGAGCAAAAAACAAAGCCCAGCGGGCTTAACGAGGATTCAGCCTTTGCGCAGTTTGGAGGTAAGCAAGGTTTTTGTGATCGGTGTATACGACTACCTGACGAAGAGCTCCTTCTAGAAGATGCCTCCACTCCTGCAGAGCCAATTTGATAGCCAACAATTCCCGATCTCCAACAGAAAAATTCCTCTCTGCAGAAGAAAAAACCTTGGAAAAAAAACCACAGGAATGCATTCGCCCGGAGGACGATTTCTGGGTTAGAATAGCTCCCGCACCTACTGAAGAGGCATCGACCTCAAGAAAAAATTGTTCATTGGAGTTAGGACGATGAAGAACAGGTGCGACAGCAAAGGCCTTTTTGAGAGAAACAAAGTCCTCCTCAGCCTCAGGAGGCCAATCCTTCAGATTTGAACCTTTCCAGGTTAGAGCTGAGATGGGCGCCACTCGGGTGGAGAAGTTAGGAATGAATTGCCTGTAGTAGTTGGCGAAGCCCAGGAATCGTTGTATGGCCTTCAGCCCAGACGGACGAGGCCACTTGAGTACAGCAGATAACTTCTCTGGATCCATTTTTAATCCTGTGGAGGAAACAATGTAACAGAGGAAAGGCAAAGAGGATTGTTCAAAGAGGCACTTTTCAAACTTGGCATACAGTCTGTTCTCCCTGAGCCTCTGTAAGACCAGGCGCACTTGTCTGCGATGCGAGACCAAGTCAGTAGAAAAAATCAGAATGTTGTCTAGGTAGACAACAACACAGGTGTAAAGCAGATCCCTGAAAATGTCATTGACGAACTCTTGGAAAACAGCGGGAGCATTGCTTAGACCAAACGGCATTACCAGGTAATCGTAGTGGCCATCACGGGTGTTGAAGGCTGTTTTCCATTCGTCTCCATCTCTGATTCGGATCAAATTGTAAGCCCCTCTGAGATCCAGCTTGGTGAAGATCCTGGCCCCTCGGAGACGGTCAACAGTTCTGAAATTATAGGCAAAGGGTACCTGTTTTTTACCGTGATCTGGTTCAGTCCTCGGTAGTTGATACGGGGCCGCAGGGATCCGTCCTTTTTCTTCACGAAGAAGAAGCCTGCTGCTGCCGGTGATGATGATTTTCGGATAAACCCTCTGGCCAAGTTTTCCTGGATGTAGTCCAACATAGCCTGAGTCTCTGCCTGCGAAAGAGGGTAAACTCTCCCACGGGGAGGAGATGTTCCAGGAAGAAGGTCTCTTAGACAGTCATACGACCTGTGGGGAGGAAGTTTTTCAGCCTCCTTTTTCCCCGAAGACATCCGAGAAAGACCAGTAAGCGGATGGTAATCCAGGCAGGGTAGCAGGTTGGACCGGGGGTGAAGTTGGTTCAATCCGGGTCAAACAATGGTCCGAGCAGGAATCTCCCCAACGTAGAATTTCGCCTGTTCTCCAATTAAGGACTGGTTCATGTTTCTGAAACCAAGGCAAACCTAGAAGCAAGGGGTGAGACAAACCAGGGTACACATAAAAACGGATTCTTTCAGAATGTATAAGACCTACCTGGAGTTCCACTGGCTCAGTCTGGAACTGGACGGGTTCGGTCAGAGGCTGGCCATCGACAGCGGTTACCCGCAACGGGTTGGGAAGAGCCTGAACTGGTAAGTGGTAGCGATCCACAAGCGTCTGCTGGATAAAGCTTCTGGCGGCTCCAGAGTCCAACAGACAGAGTCCAGAAAATTTTATTGCTCCGCAGGTCACGGAGACTGAGATCTGCAACGAAGGAGAGGAATGTTCTCTACCTAGGGTGGCCTCTCCTACCGAGCCTAGGCACAGGAGTTTTCCGACTTCTTTGGACAGGAGCGGATCAGGTGTTCGGAACTACCACAGTAGAGACAGCTTCCGTTTTTGCGACGCTCCTCCTGACAGCGGCTGGCCAGACTTACTCGATCTACCTCCATAGCTTCGGGAGAAGAGGATGAGGTAGACGTCTTGGAAGAATTAGAGTCCAGGTGGTAAGACCTCCTGTCACACTTAATCTCCATGGAACAATCCTGAAAACACGGGTCAATCCGGGTCACCAAGGAAATCAGGTCATCCAAGATGGTATGCCTGTCCTGTCCCGCCAGCTCATCCTTAATTTTTCCAGATAGGCCCTCCCAGAAGGTAGCCAGCAAGGCCTCATTGTTCCAGGATAACTCAGACGATAGGGTGCGGAACTGAACAGCATACTGAGCCACCGTGAGGGTTCCTTGGCGTAAGCGAACCAGGGCAGAAGCAGTCGACGTGACCCGGCCAGGTTCATCAAAGGTGCTGCGAAAAGTTTCTAGGAAAGATTGAAGATCATTAACCAGTGGGTCTGCTCTCTCCCATAATGGATTCAGCCAGGCGAGAGCCTCTCCTGCTAGTTGTGACATAATGAAGCCCACTTTGGCACGGTCAGAAGCAAACATATGCCCCAAGATTTCGTAGTGTAGGGTACACTGATTGAGAGAACCCCGACACTGAGTGGGATCACCATGGAAGCGGGTAGGAGCCGCCAGGCGGGGGCCCTTGCTTGTCATGACAGCAGGTACCTGGGTGTTGCTAGGAGAATCAGGAGCAGCCGGGTTCTGCAGAGATCCATGCGGGTGGACAGGTTACGTAGATACGTCGTGATCTTATCCTGTTGATCTCTTAAACGGGTCACCTCTTGGCACAACTCCAAAGTCGGAGGCCTCTGGGGTCCAGCGGATTCCATGGCCGGAGCAATCTGTAATGAATGGAAGCGGAGGCAGAGATGGTGAAGTTCACATTCGTTTTTATTTTTTAACTGGAACCTCGGGACCACGATCCGGGGGGCTCTGAAGGGGGCGTGAGTAGTGAGCCCCGGACACCCGTAGTATAGCCCCTCAGGCAGGGCCAGAATGGAATATGCGGAGGACACAGGTGCTACCTCCAGTTAGACCCCGAACACGTGGCAGCTGTCCCAGCGGGACCAAAAGGGATAACAAAAGTTACAGCAGAGTCCGTAATGCGCTGGGTCCTGGATCCGGTTAGTTGGTAAGGAGTCGGTTCCGGTGACCTTCACACAGTCCTTGGACTCGGATGGCTGTAGGCGGAACAGGATGGCTTAGGACCAGATGGTTGCTGATATAAACAGGTAACACAGGATACTGATATGCTGTGGAAACAGAGAGCATTAGACAATGCACAGAGACTGCAGATGCAGCACAGACAGGTTAGCATGAGAACCGGATGTAGCAATGATAGATACTCGCTGCTCCGGCACTCTCCCTATGGAGGAGAGGCCAGAAATAGCAGCCAGTGCGCTGCCATTGGTTGATTGCATCTTTTGAATAATGCACACCGCCCCTTTAAGAAGGCAAGAGAGCGGGCGGGCATGCCCTAATAGCCTTAGCTACAGATCTCCTTACAGGTCGCCAGGAGGAGGAGGCAGGAGGGAGGACAGAACGCTGAGCAGCAGCATGAGAGGCTCGAGGTGAGTGCCCAGAACGGAGAGCAGCGGCAGACCTGGACGCAGCGCCAGGACGGGGGCCAGGTGTAACAGCGGCAGACTTGGGCGCAGCGCCAGGACGGGGACCAGGTGTAACAGTTATACACATGGGAAGAAGGAATCAATATCACCATTACACACTGAATGGAAAACCACTGGGTAAATCTGACATGGAGAAGGACTTCTGGATCCTAGTTAATGATAAACTTACCTGGAGCAGACAGTGTCAGGCAGCGGCTGCCAAGGCAAACAGGATCATGGGGTACATTAAAACAGGTCTAGATACACATGATGAGAGCATTATACTGCCTCTGTTGTACAAATCCCTGGTTAGACCGCACATAGAATACTGTGTACAGTTTTGGGCACCATGAAGGATATAATGGAACTTATCGGAGAGCAACAAAATTAATAAAAGGGATGGGGGAACTACAATACCCAGATAGATTAGCAAAATTAGGATTATTTAGTCTAGAAAAAAGACGACTGAGGGCTGATCTAATAACCATGTATAAGTATATAAGGGGACAATGCAAATATCTCTCCAAGGATCTGTTTATAACAAGTGAGGTGACTGTCACAAGGGGAAATTTTCTGCATCTGGAGGAGGGAAGGTTTTTCCCCCAACATAGAAGAGGATTCTTTACTGTTAGGGAAGTGAGAATCTGGAATTCCTTGCCTGAGGAGGTGGTTATGGCGAACTCAGTCGAGGGGTTCAAGAGAGGCCTGGATGTCTCCCTGGAGTGTAACAATATTGTATCTTAAAGTTATTAGGTTCTTTAGAAGGACGTAGCTCTGGGGATTTATTGTGACGGAATATAGGCTGAACTAGATGGACAAATGTCTTTCTTCGGCCTTGCTAACTATATTACTTTGATGCCATCACAATGGTCCAGGGAGTTCACAGTCAATCAATTAACAGACTTTTTTCTGGGTGTGTGTGTTTTTATACAATATGACTATGGGGTTAATAATAGGGTCCATTACTAATCTCGGGGCTTGATGTCACCTGACAATACAAAGGTGACATCAGCCCCCCCAACTATCACCCCACTTGCCACCACAACAGGGCAAGTAGGAAGAGCGTGTCTTAGTGCAACTTAGAGAAGCGCCTCCTCTGGGTCAGCTGAGAGCTGATGTTTTTAGCCTGGGGGGGGACCAGTATCCATGGCTGCGTCCCAGACTATTAATATTAGCCCGCAGCTGTATGCATAGGCTTAGCTGGTTATTAATTACTAGAATCATAGAATCTTAGAATCGTAGAGTTGGAAGGGACCTCCTGGGCCATCTGGTCCAGCCCTCTGCTCAAAGCAGGATTCGCTAAATCATCCCAGACAGATGTCTGTCCAGCCTCTGTTTGAAGACTTCTATTGAAGGAGAACTCACCACCTCTCGTGGCAGCCTGTTCCACTCATTGATCACTCTAACTGTCAAAAAGTTTTTCTAATATCTAATCTGTGTCTCCGCCCATTCAGTTTCATCCCATTGCTTCTAGTTTTTCCTTGTGCAAATGAGAATAAAGATAATCCTTCTACAATGTGACAGCCCTTGAGATATTTGTAGACAGCTATTAAGTCTCCTCTCAGTTTTCTCTTCTGCCAGCTAAACATTCCCAAATCCTGCAACCTTTCCTCATAAGACAAGGTTTGCAGACTGGTCACCATTCTGGTCGCTCTTTTCTGAACTTACTCCAGTTTGTTTATGTCTTTTTTAAAATGTGGCACCCAAGACTGAACACAGTATTCCAGATGAGGTCTGACCAAAGAGGAGTAGAGGGCAATAATGACTTCACGTGATCCAGACTGTATGCTTCTGTTAATACATCCTAGAATTGCATTTGCCTTTTTTTGATGCTGCATCACACTGTTGACTCATATTCAGTCTGTGATCTACTAGTATTCCCAAGTCTTTTTTGCATGTGCTGTTGCTTAGCCCTATTCCTCCCATTCTGTATATGCTTTTTTCATTTTTATTGCCCAGATGTAGTACTTTGGTTTTTAACAGGGAAAAATGCATTCTGTTAGTTGCTGCCCACTGCTCCAGTTTATTTATATGTTTTGAATCTTCTCTCTCTCTTCTCTAGTATTAGCTATCCCTCCTAGCTTTGTGTCATCAGCAAATTTATAAGGGTTAAAAGTTGACCAGCGATTTCTCATTTTTACAACACCATTTTATTTTTACGGACCACATCACATTTGAAGTCACTTTGAAGGGTCTATATGATAGAAAATACCCAAAAGTGACACAATTCTAAAAACTGCACCCCTTAAGGTGCTCAAAACCACATTCAAGAAGTTTATTAACCCTTCAGGTGCTTCACAGGAATTTTTTGAATGTTTAAAAAAAATGAACATTTAACTTTTTTCACAAAAAAATTACTTCAGGTCCAATTTTTCTTACTTTACCAAGGGTAACAGGAGAAATTGGACTGCAAAAGTTATTGTGCAATTTGTCCTGAGTATGCTGATGCCAGATATGTGGGGGGAACCACTGTTTCGGCGCATGGCAGATCTCAGAAGGGAAGGAGCGCTGTTTGACTTTTTCAATGCAAGAGTGGCTGGAATTTAGATCGGACGCCATGTCACGTTTGGAAAGCCCCTGATATGCCAAAACAAAAGAAACCCCCCACAAATGACACCATTTTGGAAAATAGACCCCCCAAGCAACTTATCTAGATGTGTGGTGAGAACTTTGAACCCCTAAGGACGTCACAGAAGTTTATAACCTACAGCCGTACAATTAAAAATCATATTTTTTCCACAAAATGATCTTTTCACCCTCAATTTTTATTTTTCCAAGGCTAGCAGGACCCCAAAGTTATTATGCAATTTGTCCTGAGTACGCTGATACCCCGTATGTGGGGTAAACCACTACTTGGGCTCATGGCAGAGCTCGGAAGGGAAGCAGCACCATTTGACTTTTATGGCTGGAATTGAGATCAGATGCCATGTCGCGTTTGGAAAGCCCCTGATGTGCCAAAACAGTGGAAACTCCCCCACAAATGACACCAATTTAGAAAGTAGACCCCCCAAGGAACTTATCTAGATGTGTGGTGAGAACTTTAAACCTCTCAGGGCTTCACAGAAGTTTATAACGTACAATTGTAAAATTAAAAAATCCCATTTTTTCCACAAAAATGATCATTTCACCTCCAATTTTTATTTTCCCAAGGGTAACAGGACCCTAAAAGTTATTGTGCAATTTGTCCTGAGTACGCTGATACCCCACATGTGGGGGTAAACCACTATTTGGGTGCATGGCAGAGCTCGGAAGGGAAGCGGCGCCATTTGTCTTTTTTGGCTGGAATTGGGATTGGACGCCATGCCGCGTTTGGAAAGCCCCTGATGTGCCTAAACAGTGGAAACCCCCACAAATGACCCCATTTTGGAAACTAGACCCCCCACGGAACTTATCTAGATGTGTGGTGAGCACTTTGAACCCCCAAGTGCTTCACAGAAGTTTATAATGCCTGGGCGTGAAAATAAAAAAATCATTTTTTTCCACAAAAATGATATTTTTGCCCCCAATTTTTTATTTTCCTAAGGGTAACAGGAGAAATTGGACCCCAAAAGTTGTTTTGCAATTTGTCCTGAGTAGGCTGATACCCCATTTGTGGGGGTAAAACACTGTTTGGGCGCATAGCAGAGCTTGGAAGGGAAGGAGCACCGTTTGACTTTTAAAACGCAGAATTGGCTGGAATTGAGATCAGATGCCATGTTGCGTTTGGAGAGCAACTGATGTGCCCAAACAGTGGAAACCCCCAATTCTATCTCCAACTCTAACCCCAACACACCCCTAACCCTAATCTCAGCCCTAACCCTAGCCCTAACCCTAATGAGAAAATGGAAATATTTTTTTAATTTTGTTATTTTTCCCTAACTAAGGGGGTGATAAGGGGGGTTTGATTTACTATTTATGGCGGGTTTTTATGTTTGGCAGCTGTCATACGCTAAAAGATGCTTTTTATTGAAAAATAGTTTTTGCATCACCACATTTTGAGAGCTATAATTTTTCCATATTTTGATCCACCAAGTCATGTGAGGTCTTATTTTTTGCAGGACGAGTTGACGTTTTTATTGGTACCATTTTCAGGCACGTGACATTTTTCAATAGCTTTTTATTCCGATTTTTGGGACGCAGAATGAACAAAAATCAGCATTTCAAGAATTTCTTTTGTGGGGTGCGTTTACACGGTTCCGCATGCGGTAAAATTGATAAGGTGGTTTTATTCTTCAGGTCAGTATGATTACAGCGATACCTCAATTATGTCTTTTTTTATGTTTTGGCGCTTTTATGCAATAAAAACAATTTTATATAAAAAATAATTATTTTTTCATCTCTTTATTCTGCGAGCTATAACTTTTTTATTTTTTCACTGATGACGCTGTATGGTGGCTCGTTTTTTGTGTAACAAGATGGCATTTTCAGCGGTACCATGGTTATTTATATCTGTCTTTTTGATCGCGCGTTATTGCACTTTTTGTTCAGCGGTATGATAATAAAGCATTATTTTTTGCTTTGTTTTTTATTTTTATTTTTTAAGGGGTTCGCTAAAGGGGTTAACTAATGGGACAGTTTTATAGGGCGGGTCGTTACGGACGTGGCGATACTAAATATGTGTACTTTTATTGTTTTTTTTTTTAATTTCCAAAAAATGAATTAGGGAATATTTTTTTTTTAAATTTATTTAGCGATTTTTTTTTTATAAATTACTTTTACACTTTTTTTTTCTTAACTTTATTACAATGTCCCAGGAGGGACATAACTGTCATGTGACAGATCGCTGATCTGTCACATCACAGATCGCTGTGACAGATCAGCCATCTGTCACAGGCAGAGCTGCAGGCTTCCTCATGCCGGCGCTTTGCCGGCATGAGGAAGCCACCTCCCTGCAGGCTCCCGAAGGTCCCCACCGCCATTTTAAATCTGGGGAGGCCCCCGCAGCAGCGCTGCACATTGTGCTGCTGCGGGGATCTCAGGGAAGCACGGCGGGAGCCCTCTCCCTGCCGATGCTTCCCTAAACCCCCTGTACACTGCGATCGTGTTTGATCGCAGTGTGCCAGGGGTTAACGTGTCGGGGGCGGTCCGTGAGCGCCCCTGACACATGGCGCTGGGTGTCAGCTATGATAATCAGCTGACACCCGGCCGCCATCAGCGGCGCTCACCACGTGAGCGCCGCTGATCGCTATGACGTACTATCCCGTCCATGGGCATAGGGGCTTGGGTCCCATGGACGGGATAGTCTGTCAGATGTCAGAAAGGGGTTAATAGTTTGTTCAAAGATCTTTCCTGGTATAGAAGTCAGACTAACCAGCCTATAGTTATATATTGCTTTTGCAAGTTTTGGGAGATCCCCGCCCCTCTCTTGTGAACCATGCACATAAAAAGCCGTCTTTCACAGCGTATCCACATCAAGCATTGCCTTTCTGAATACTGCTCATGTAGGTACTGTTCACATGATCAGGTTTTAAGAACATCGGTTAGGGACTGCTCTAAGATGGGTATACCTTGACGTTGGTGGAGTGGCTTAGTATACATTTTTTACAAAAAAAAGTATCAACTAAATACCCTGTTTTTGTTATCTTTTTTTACTGGCACTTGCTGTTTACTGTTACATATTTTTTTACTACAGTGAATTTTTACACATTTGTTATACTGTGTTTTTTCTGTGTTTTAACCCGCCTATAGTTGCCTGGGTCCACATTCTTCCCCATTTTGAAGATAGGAACAACATTTGCTCTTCTCCAGTCTTCTGTTCTCCAAAAATATTAAAAGATTGTGGAGAGGGATTCAAAAATTTCTTCTATCTCCTTCAGTACTCTGGGGTGTAATTCATCTGGACCTGGAGACTTGAATTCATTTAGGTTAGCTAAGTGTTTCATCACTATCTTTAAGTTTATAGATATCCTGGATTCTTCTATTCCCTTAATAGGACAGTGAAGAATAGTTGATGTTACATTTCCTTTCTGAGAGAAAGCAGATGTAACTGTGATGGTCAACGTGTGACTGGACACACCGCCGCCAGCAGGGTGAATTTCTATGGCACACGTGACCCTAGATACACCGCCTCCAGCAGGTCGAATTTAAATAATATAACGTGCAGCCGGATACACCGCCTCCAGCAGGCGAATTTCAGAATTACACGTATAACTGGATACACCGCCTCCAGCAGGGCGAATTTAAATAATAAAGGGAAACACCAGGGAAACTGATACAATGGAGGGCCCTGCGACAGGGAACGGGGATGTGGAGACCTCCTGCACTCCCCTGAGTCAGTGTCTCTACACTCCTAACGATCCCTAGGCCGGTTCCGCACCGGGCGCCGATCAGGAACCTAAAAACCCTAGCTCGCCCTGCACCTGGCCCTTTCTAGCGAAATGGACGGTGCAGAAACTAATCTCACTACTGCACTGCAACACACAAAAGGAAAGTTACAAAACAGGGATAACACCACTTAGCTTTGCTCTGTTGCTCTTGCTCCCAGCAACAGAGTCCAGAACCTCAGTACAGCTTTCCTCCAGAATAGCTGCTGCATCACCAAGCTTTGTCAGAGCTGCAAGGAACTCTCTCTCTAGCTCCTTCCACACCAGGACTCTGACTGAGCTGCCAGGAACTCTCTCTAGATCCTTCATCCACCAAGGATGGTTGAAATGAACACTATCACCAACAGTGAGTGAGAGCACATGACACACCTTTATAGTTAAGCCAGAGGAATCACACCTGTTAGTGATTCCCGTGTAATTACACTAGCCACCACCGGGGGCAAACTAGAACAAAAGACACCACTGTGCAATGACCCTAATGGCCACCGGGGACAAAACCAAACTTAAGCACACAGCTTAAGGAAAAAAAAAGGTTACATGTGCTTTTATCTGTTATCATCCAACCTGGATCATGACAGTAACACTACTAGATGGTGGCCCGATTCTAACTCATTGGGTATTCTAGTCAGTCTCTCTCTCACCGCGCCGCACATCTCCCGATGGAGGCATGTGTTCTCCCGATGGAGGCGTGTGTCGTTCGAATGCGCTGATTGGTCCCAGCCAGCCTGGCGCGACCAATCAGCGCAGCGGGATTTCCGTTACAGACAGACAGACACAGTTAGACAATTATATAGTAGATTGGTGGACCCTCCGTCATTTTTTGGGGGTCCTCATTTTAATAGCCAGTAAAGCCTAAGTATGCAGCTGTGAGCTGATATTGACAGCCCGGGAAGCTCCCCCTTCCCAGGCTATAAACATCTTCCCCCAGCTGTCGGCTTTCCCTCTGCTCGTTAAGAAAATTAAGTGGGAGCATGCCTTTTTTTCAGAAAAACAATCTTTTAATAATTAAATACATGTACCGTAAGCTGCACACACACTGTGCTAATTGTATTTGTCAGGAAAAAAAAGAGTATTGTTCCAGCTTCTTAAAAACTCCAGGTTTTATTGATCAAAAGTTTAAAAATAAACGATGACAGAC
Organism: Dendrobates tinctorius; assembly: GCF_039654945.1. NCBI lineage: Eukaryota > Metazoa > Chordata > Amphibia > Anura > Dendrobatidae > Dendrobates > Dendrobates tinctorius. The sequence goes on from NW_027361728.1 coordinate 17,627,508, forward strand.
AATAATGCACACATTGTGTGTGGCTACGCATTTCGAACACTAAGTGTCCTTTTTCCTTTTATTGATTAATTACATGTACAGTAATCTGCACACACACTGTACTATTTGTTTTTGTCACTGATATCTATTTATCTATTCTATGTGTATTTACTGTATGTAATCCATCTTTTCTATCCTGCCAGCTCCTGCTGTGATTTTATAGTACATGACAAGATGAATTGCTGGCTTTTCTTCTATGTATTATATATACTGTATATATATACAGTATATATATATATATATATATATATGTGTGTACGTGTCACTGACATCTATCTATCTTACGTGTATATATCTATTCTATCTATTCTATTGTAACCTGTCATGCTGTGATATTACTGTACGTGGCACATGAATTGCTGGCTTTTCCTCTATGTATGTAATATACAATATATACATCTAATATATAAAGCTCAATGTGTGTGTGTATGTATGTATGTACACCGTTGCAGCTACACCCACAAAATTTGGCACAGTCACACGTCTGGACCGAGAGAGCGTCATAGTTGTGAGGCAAAAGTTTAACCCCGCGCGTTCCAATTCACCAAACAATTTTGCCCCTATCTACATAATGGGGAAAAAGTGTATGTATGTATTGGCATCTGCACCTTCGTAGCTACAGCCACAAAATTTTGCACAGTCACACGTCTGGACCCCAAGAGCGTCAAAGGCTATGTTGTGAGGCAAAATTTTAACCCTGCACGTTCCAATTCACCAAACAATTTTGCACCTATCTACGTAATGGGAAAAAGTGAAAGGAAAAGTGTTGGAGGCAAATTGACAGCTGCCAGATGTGAACAAGGGGGACTGAAAGAATGAGAGCGATGGCGCCAAAGAGTATATACCGTACAGTTGCTAAGGTGGGGCCCTGACATGGGATACTCACCACACACGGGGATATGAACACACACACAAAATGCACCACACACTACCACGTGCTTCAACACATATACCACCCTCAGCACACATTTCACCACACATACACCAAGCTCGTCACATAAAAGTCGAAACACAAAAGTCGCCACTCAAAACTCGCCATGCTGTCCCAGAGCTGTTTAAAAGATGAAAAATGAGCTGTGATTGGTTGGTATCAGCATCAGTTTTCTTTGTAGACAGTTGTGGTAACTGAGGCCTATTATTCTTATCATTTCTATGGTGTTATCGTCCTTCTGTAAAGCTGGCAATAACACAATTTATTACCGTGCCAACACAGACCACCCTCTGACACAGACTGCAGGGGGAGCCCAGTATCACACAGGATAAGATTAGATACACGGCTCAGCAGTCAGTATCACACAGGATAGGATTAGATACACAGCTCAGCAGTCAGTATCACACAGGAGAGGATTAGACACATGGCTCAGCAGACAGTATCACACAGAATAGTATTAGATACACGACTCAGCAGACAGTATCACACAGGATAGGATTAGATGCACGGTTTTTATGTGCAATATAATCATTATAATTTGTTATAACTAACCACAGTTGGTTACTATGCCCAGGCAACGCCGGGCTCTTCAGCTAGTATATAGTATATATATATATATATATATATATGTGTGTGTGTCACTGACATCTATATACCAATGTATTCTATGTGTATATTTCTATTCTATTCTAACCTGTCAGTGTGATTTTACTGTACATGATTTACTGATCGATGTGTAAAAATTGGACAGCACTTGCATGGTCCAAGTGCTGTGTGATTTTTTTTTCTCGCACCCATTGACTTCTATTGCGGGATGTGATCTGATTTCTGATGACAATCATACCATGCTGCAACTTTTTCCAGTCCAATCATGATCTGATCCAAGCTGGAAAAAAAAACACAGATGAACACACAATGATAGAATAATATTTGTTCGAATGCAGTCCAATTTTTTATCGGATTGAATTCGTCTGATCTCATCGCAAGTGGGAATGAGCCCTAAATAAGATCTTGAGATCTCAGACCATTATGAACATGGGTATTCAAGGTAAAAATCCATTTGGTATCACTGTGCAGTAGTTTGCCTCTATGGTCCCCTCCCCTTGATGGTCTGTGAACCTTTTCTATACCCATGAACATAAATGCCTTTGTGAATGGCAGCAAAGTGTTTGGAAACTGCAGACATGGCAGTAGCTATGGGGTTAACTGCATCTGAAAGATGTCTGCGTCAGGGCTGCCACTAGGAATTTCGGGGCCCCATACTGGCAAGATTTATGGGGCCCCCTTGAGACTCAGCCCAGGCTCCACCCCCAGTTCCGCCTCCACCCTAGCTCCTCCTCCACCACGCGAACCTTCCAAAATCCCACCGCCCTTTCTTGGAAAAACGGCTGAGCTGCAGGTGGAGACAGTCAACATGCTGGTACTGTGCAGCACAGTCTGTACTGCTGACTAAAAGGATAGGAGACGGACAACGGTCGGCTGAGCTGCAGGTGGAGTGGAGAGACATTCTGTGTCAGGTGCATGGAGTCCAGCATAGCCCCTTCACGGGAATGAGTCACAGAAATGAATGCAGCAACAAGCTGTGTGTCAAGTAGCAGCTACAGAGCCCTCTCCTCTGTATAAGCCAGGCCAGGCATGTAGCAGAGCTGTGTGTGTCAGGTAGCAGCTGCAGAGCCCTCTCCATAATGGGACAGGCAGAGAGGGCTCTGCAGCTGCTACCTGACAAACACAGCCCTGCTACATGCCTGTCCCATTATGGAGAGGGCTCTGCAGCTGCTACCTGACACACAGCTCTGCTACTTGCCTGGCCTATACATAGAGGGCTCTGCAGCTGCTACTTGACAAACACAGCTCTGCTACATGCCTGTCCCATTATGGAGAGGGCTCTGCAGCTGCTACCTGACACACACAGGTCTGCTACATGCCTGGCCTATACAGAGAGGGCTTTGCAGCTGCTACCTGACAAACACAGCTGTGCTACATGCCTGTCCCATTATGGAGAGGTCTCTGCAGCTGCTATCTGACACACACAGCTCTGGTACATGCCTGGCAGGCATGTAGCAGGGCTATGTGTGTCAGGTAGCAGCTGCAGAACCCTCGCCTGTGTCTGCACCAGGCATGTAGGACTCAGTCAACATGCGGCATGCCTATGGACGCTGGAGATTTGTCCCCCACAGCCCCACTCCCGCCCCATCCATCATGAACCCGGGCCCACACACACCACCGGAGACGTCAGAGAGAGAGACAGACTGAGACACAGACTGCTCTGCCTGCCGTTGGTCTGCGCCTCGCTGTCCACCATTTTCTGCAAGTCCAACTGCTCCCACAGCCTCCCAGTCCCACATGGTGGCACACTGCAGCTCCTCTGCTCCGGGAATGAGGAAGTGGAGCAGAGCAGTGTGTGACCTCCGGTGAGGGCGGCGCTGTGGCTGGCCTGGACCATTGTGCACGGGGGAGATTGCGGCGCTGGCTGGACTATGGTGCCCGGGGGGCCCAGCAGGCGCTGGGTTTTGATTAAAAATAAATCTGGAGAAGCCTGAACAAAATTTAGGGGGGCCCTAGCGCGGACGAGGCTGCTAGCGTGCTCGGGCCCAAGTCACCGGGCCCCATACACTTGTAAGGGCTGTCATTCCCTGATGGCAGCCCTGGTCTGCGTATACGCACTTTTAGTGGCCCTGTTGTGCTCCCAATGTATTGGATTTCACATAAGGTGCACTCTATGAAATAAATAACAAAGGAAGAATTAAATAAATAATACATTCTTTCACAGTGAAATTACTTTTGTTACAATTAAATTTATATGCATATTCACAACCCTTGCAGCGGTGCGCTCCACATTTATAAAGACCTGTCAGATCAATCCGTGATTGTTGTAAAGATTTATTGGAATTTTCAATAGAAAAAGACATGGGGACAATATACCCCCCAATATGGGGACTTTTCTTGCTACAAATCTGATGTCATATGACAAAATAGTATGTAGTTTGGTGTCCTGACTATTGACTCCTGAATATTGACTATTTGATTGTACTGAGAACTATATTCTGTGCTCCTGTTCACATGTCCGTGTTTTTTACAGGACCATGTGTCCATGCACAACACACAAAGACTTGTCCGTTTTTTATGGCAGCAAGGATGACAAGGGTCAATACAAGTCTATGGCTCCGTGAAAAACACGCTCAGCACACAGATGGCATCCATGTGCGATCCATGTACTTTCCTTGTTTAACATTGCAAAGTATAGGAGAAGCTTTTTAACCTCTTTCTGACATCGGGCGTAATAGTACACCGACGCCCTCCCTTTGATGTGGACTCCGGCAGTGAGCCTACATCTTTCCTGGCACTTGGCAGCTGTTTTGAACAGCTGACATGTGCCCAGAATAGCCGCAGGTGGAGTCGCGATCCACCCACGGCTATTAACCCGTTAAATGCAGCTGTCAAACACAGACAGTGGCATTTAACTCGCTCTTCCGGCCATCGGGCCAGAAATCCGCACTCCGTCACATGATCGCGGGTCACCGGTGGGTTGGCGTGACAACTGAACGTCTCCTGGAGACTTCTATGGTTGTCACTGCCAACTTGCTCGTCCAGTGGTCAGCGCTCATAGCAAGTGAGTAATTCAGCTACATATAGGCAAACTGATCATCGCCTGTATGTAGCTAAGCCGATTGAGTTATTTCAGCTTCTAGTCTCCCATGAAGACTATTGAAGCATGCCAAAAGTAAAAAAAAAGTTTTTAAAAATATAAAAACATACATAAAAGTACAAATCACCCCCCTTCCGCCCTATTCAAAATAAAACAATAAAAAAACAAACTTTGGCCTCATTCACACATCAGTATTTGGTCAGTATTTAGTATTTTTCATCAGTGTTTGTATGCCAAACCCAGGAGTGGACCTTACATAGAAAAACTATAAGGCCGGAGTCACACTGGCGAGGAATACGGGTGCGTGAGAGGCGCAAAAAGCACGCATTAGACACGGACCAATGATTCTCTATGGGGTCACTCGCACCAGGCGTATATTTCTCCTCCGTATCCTCCGCTCCGTGCCACTCGCAGCATGCTGCGATTGTCAGCGTACTACGCCCGTAGCACGCCAATGCAAGTCTATGGGTGCGCAAAAAATACGGATTACACACTGAACACACGTGTGACCTGCGAGCAATACGCAGGTCTTTTGGCTGGTGAACAGGAAATGGGCCAATCCATCATCAGGAAGCGTAGACATGCAAATGAGCTCAAAAACCGCTCCAGACATCCAGGAAGTCAGCCTCCACGGAGTACAGCAGCATGGCGTCCACTTACATAAATGTGGAGATGCTAATTGTGCTGGTGCAGGAGCGTCCAGAAATATGGGACCCACGCGACGCAAACTATGCGAACCGCACAAGAAAGGAGGCGTCATGGAGGCGCATCTGTCGCCAGATGTACCATGACTTCGGTGACAGACCACGTGATGAGCAGCAGAAAATTCGTAAGTGCAACCATAAAAATATAATTAACGTTAGCGCGCGCTATAAAATGACTCTACAATCAGCCCCCCCCCTTCCTGGGCATGTAACTTTAGCCTCATGAGGCCGTTACATTAGGATGTGACACGTGGCTTCACACAGCCATAATTAGGGGTTAGGCCACAAGCTCCTCATCCTCCTAGCCACTAAAATTAGTTTCAGGGGAGCTAATGAGACCCTGGGTATCGGCCCAATTACATATGCCACCATGGGTAGAACGCACACCCCATAAGGCCCCATGCCTAGACTACTGTTTGAAAATGTGACCTCTCAAATATGTGATTTTGACAATCTTTCCTGTCACATTGCAGTGGAAGATGTGATGAAACGGTGGAGAAGCATCCGGGACCAGTACCGCCGGGAACGCCAGCAGCGGTCCAGGAGTGGGGATGCTGGCCATGTAAAGCGGAAATATATATATTATGACCGGCTGAACTTCCTCGCCCCAATTCTGGCTCTGAGACCGTAAGTACATACCTCACACCACATGACACAAAAACATTACACAAATACTTTACAGGGACAAAAATATTGATGTATTTTTGCCTCTGTTCTATTTCATAACAGAACTCAATCCAACCTTACGGATCGAGGAACGGCCTCAGAGGCAGAGCCCATTATTGATCCTGTAGGGGATGAGGTGGCTGGCCCATCTTCTCCCCCTACAAGAAGGATGTCTGAAGAGGAGGCATCACAAGACCACACAATGGCTGCCCGACACAACACACCACCGGGACGGTCTGCAGCTGCAACCTCACCCATCCTGGAAGAGATGGGCAACTTGAGCAGCAGCCCAACTTCCCAGATCAGGCCCTCCCCACAGGCTGCTCTTGCATCACGGCGAATAAGAAGAAGGCGCCAGGTCGCCATTCAAGAGAGCCGGACCCATGTGGACACTGGGGTGCTGAATTACTTGTCCAGAGTCACTACAGATGATGGTGAGGAGGCCTATGCACGTAGCCTCACCCTTTATCTCCGTGCCCTTACCCGTGAGGTCAGGCTCCGTATTAGGGGGTGTATTCAGATCCTGCTTGATGCAAGCACCCCCCCCAATACCCCATATGAGGTGTTTGAATTTCTGGAGAGGTGGCAGCTCTCACCAAGAAATTTAATGCGCATGAGACCATCCACACAGATGCTTGCTCAAGCAGGGTCTGAACAGCCCCTAATACGTGGGCCAACACCTCAACCCCTTCCTCCCCCTACCCATCCTTCTATTCCGCAGCCCCAAATGTCTTCATCAAGCCAACCCCACCAATATGGCCACTTGTACCCACCCAGTGTTGGAGGCTGGTCCCAACCTGGTTGGGGACGATCTGGCTATCTTGGTGGGTATGAGCCACGGGCCTACCAGAGCCAACAAGAAGCCCCTCACCATCATCATTATTACTCTGGGCAGTATCACCAACAGGCCCAGGAGGCTGGACAACAACAGCATCATGGGCAACAGTATGGCCCCACACAGGGCGATGTTGGCCACAATGTCCAGCAGCACCCACAGGCTGTTCCTCCCCGTTCCCCTTCCCCTACATATGAGGATTTATGACTCAAAAATTTGGAGATGTCCAGTGACATGTAACTGGTGCTTCTAATCTAGACAAAAAAACAGGTGTTCTCCTTCACCAACATTTAGAACATAATTTAACACTCACATTTTTAAACAATGTTTTCCAAACATATGAAACAATCCATCATAACAGGCAACGCTACCTCACGCCTTTCACACAGATATTACATGTGTGTATAAAAGAGAATATTTAAATGCGCTATGCTGTTTTTTACCTGAAAAGATGAAAATACACTAATCACTTGCTAATGCATAGGAAAGGCGTGCTTGCCTTTAGTTAAGTAGTCAACTTTGTTATTAGCATTCTCTAGTAAACCAATTTGAGGCGACCAGCATTCACAATATCACGCTCTCTCTATGTCTTAACAAGTGAGTTTTGTATTTTCATCCTTTCCAGTATAGCATGCTTAAATATTGTCTGTTCTACAGACAGGTAATATCTGTGTGAAAGATGTGAGGTAGCCTTGCCTGTCATGGTGGAATCTTTCTATGATTGGAAAACATTATGAGGAAATGTGAGTGTTATCTTATCAACTTTATTTAGGTGATGGAGCTCACCCTTTGTTGCCTAATCAAGGTTAATGTAGGCATGCAGCAATGTTGTAATTGCATAATGTTTGGTGCATTTTTTTTCCGTAATGTTAATGTTACAAGTTAAAGAAGGCCCAAAAGGTCATTTTGGCCATTGCCAAATTTGTGTTCTGGCAAAATTATGTTTGCCTTTAAGCAAAACAAACAAAAAAAAGGCAAAACTAAAAATTTGTCTACTCTAGTTAACGTCTCTGTGTGATTTCTCACTATCCATCACAACATACTTACAGACACCAACCAATGCAAAGAAACACTCATAGAATCATAAAAAGGCTTGAGTAATATATCTTTAGACACACTTTGAAAAAAAGAAATTATAACATAGACACAGCATTCTCTTGCCAAGACGTTGCCCCCTCAGGTGAGATAAAGTAATTCGTGAATATATCACGCACTTTGAGGCCAGAGAGCGGTCTACGTTGAGGGATGATAGGTGGTCTCACCCTGCGCACATTGTCCGGCCTACGCACAACACCATCAGAGGAGGAACAATCATGGATCCTGGTGAAGTTATGCAGAACAACACAGGCTTTCACAACTTCATTCACATTTTGCTCACTCAACTGAATGGCAGACTGGAGTACCCGCCATTTGGCACAAAGAATCCCAAAGGAACACTCCACCAGTCGCCTAGCACGTGATAGGCGCAAGTTAAAAATTCTGCGCCTGTGGTCAAGGTTGCGCCGGGGATATGGCCTCATGACATTACGTGATAACTGAAAGGCCTCATCTGCCACAAGGACATAAGGGACTGATTGTTCGGGGGAGCCTGGTAGCTGGCGTGGTGGTGATAGATCCAACTGGTTGGTGCGTAGCCGCCGACCCATTATGGAAGTATTGAAGACTCTAGAGTCTCCCGTCCTTCCATAGGCCCCAATGTCAACAATTATAAACTTGTATTGAGGGTCTACCAGAGCCAACAATACAACAGAAAAGTATTGCTTATAATTGAAGAATTGGGACCCTGAGTTCGGCGGCTTATGCACCCTGATATGTTTGCCATCCAGGGCCCCAATACAATTTGGAAACTGGCAGTCCTCCTCAAAGTCCCTTGAAATCCTTAACCAGTCTTCCATCCTGGGCTCGGGTAGGACCACCTGATGGAGTCTTGTCCAGATTTCTGCACATGTAGACCTCACTATGCCTGAAATGGTGGACTTTCCAATGAGAAACTCATGGTGGAGGGTGGCATAAGACAGGCCAGTGGACAGGAAGCTGTAGAACAACAGAAATAGTACAGGTTAGAATGGCTAAAGTAAAAAAAAAATCAGTTACATGCCGACCAAACTTGGTAGGAAATGAGAGATAACAACACACACATATGTGGTGGAACAATGACTAAGTGATATGCAGGACATATTAGATGTAACATTCTGCTGTGTCAGGTGAAACATATTTTGAGTAAGATGAGGGTATTAAACATTGTCCAAGAAGGCCAAAAAACATAAATTAACACACACATTATGAACATAGAGAATGTGGTTGTGGAGTACATACCGTATTGTGAGTAGAAGTCGCTCCTCTGCAGATATGGCTTTGCGCATCCTAGTGTCCTGAAAGGTGATCCCAGGGCGCACTGTCTCCAAGAGGCGATCAAATGTGGAAATGCTCATTCGACAGTACTGGTAAAATTTGTCCGGATGCTCCCGCAGAGACGAATAGAGGCGGTGAAAATGCCCTCTTGTGAGTCGTTGCCTCAAAAGTGGATGTACCCACATGCGTCTCCTCCTCCGCGGATCCACTATCACAGGATATGGTTGCCCAAAGCGCCGTGACAAAAGCCAGGTAAAGAGAACCTGCTCGGTTGTACTGAATGTCAGACCCTCTGCCATGCTGCACAAAGAACACCAACACACCTCGTGAAAGCAAGGTGAGAAATGTACAGAATGAAGGCAGCCACCTGTTTCTGAGTGTCTAAATAGGGTGCAGGCTAATGATTTAAATTGTTTGCAGGCCTCAAAACCGTTAAATGTCCATTTTGCAAGGCTGCGAGAAAATCTCGCCATACGGATTGCATACGGATTACATACGGAGACACACATGCGCAAAATACGCGACCTCACCTTGCTTACGGATGACCTACGGACCACTATTTAGTGGTCATTGATCCGTATTACGCATGTAAAATACTGACCATATTTTGCGCAGGTTAGTGTGACTCCAGCCTTATTGAAAAACTGACTCCTGTTCTGTGTTTGGAGGCACTCCTGGTTTTGGCATAAAAATCCTGATGAAATACTGATAAAAAATACTGATGTGTGAATGAGGCCATACACATATTAGGTATCGCCGCATTTAGAGTCGCCTGATCTATCAATAAAAAAAGGATTAACCTGATCGCTAAATGACGTAGTGAGAAAAAAAGTAAAAACGCCAGAATTATGTTTTTTTGGTAGCCGCGATATTGCATTAAAATACAATAACGGGCGATCAAAAGATCATTGAAAGATCATTGGTACCACTAAAAATGTCAGCTTGGCGTGCAAAAAATAAGCCATCACCCAACCTAAGATCACGAAAAATGGAGACACTACAGGTATCAGAAAATGGCGCAATTTTTTTTTAACTAAATGTGGATGTTTTTTCACCACTTAGATAATAAAGAACCTGGACATGTTTGGTGTCTATGAACTCGAAATGACCTGGAGAATCATAATGGCTGGTGAGTTTTAGTGAACCTAGTACAAAAAGCCAAATAAAAAACAAGTGTGGGATTGCACTTTTTTTTGAAACTTCACCGCACTTGGAATTTTCTTCCCGTTTTCTAGTACACGACATGGTAAAACCAATGGTGTCGTTCACATCACATAGCCATATTGACAGAGAAATAAAAACATTATGGCTCTGGGAAGAAGTGGAGCAAAAAACGAAAACGCAAAAACGAAAATACCTCCAGGGGTTAAGGGGTCAATTTCTTTATCGAGCCGTGAAAAATACTAATGACAAACTGATGGTAAAAATGGACACAAACGACACACTGATGCAAAACATTGATAACACCAGAACCATTTTTTCATAACACTATAATTTGTGAATGAAATCTAATAGTGATTTTGAAATGTGTTAAGAAAAATGCATAACAAATTTGCACTCTGTAGTGCTAAAGCATGTAAATATGTATGTAATATATGAAACATGAATAGCATTACTGCTCTAGATAATAAGAACAAATGGAGATACTTAGCACATAATTTGGCCAATCCATGCATGCCCAGCAACATGCTTGGAACCTACGTGTCTAGTGTGAACACATCTCTTTGGGCTCATACTCACTTGCGAGAGACTCGCACCATTCTCGCATGAAAAGTTGGCACTGCCACTGGCACTCGGACCGGAGCGTGCGGCTACATGTATTTCTATGCAGCCGCACGCTCCAGTCCCAGTGCCGGCGGCAGTGCCGGGTTTCCATGTGAGGGACTCGCACGAGAATCGTTGTCGTTGGCTGCTGGGCATGCATGAATTGGCCAAATTATGAGCTAGGTATCTCCATTTTTTCTTATTATCAGGAGCAATATTGCTATTCATATTTCATACGTTACATATTTACATGCTTTAGCACTACAGAATGCAACTTTGTTTGTTATATATAGAGATGGATATTCCTAATTCACCCCTGTACACACCAGTTTTCTGATTTGGAAGTGGCAATCAGTTTTTTGGTATTTATTCATGAAAAATTTATGTAATGAAATCAATCAAATTTACTAAAGACATTGGCTTATAGACAATCCTTCTTATAACCCCATACAACGTAAGGTTACCTTTTCAGGTGCCTTATTACAAAACTCTAATATCTATATATATAAAATTGAATGTATGTGTGTATCACCAACCAATCACGAAGCATCTTTCATTTCACCAGAGCTGTTTAAAAGAAGCTGAGCTGTGATTGGTTGCTATGAGCAACAGTTTTCCCACTCTACAACAACACCTCAGCAGACACTGACCGGGTGGGAGAAATCTAGCATCCCCAGGAACTTAAGCTTCCAGTCATTGTCTGCCCCCCAGAAAGGAGCAGAGAGCACATGACAGAAATGAATCACCCCCTCCCATGCCCATATACCCATCACACATCCTCCATCCCATAGGCACATCTTCCCTCTTAAAGGGATCTCCAGTATAGAAGTTAGGGCAAATCCCTCAGCGCTCTGATTCTGACCTCAGACTTCTGTTAAAGGGATCATTAGTATTGAAGTTTTCGCAAATCCCTCAGTGCTCTGATTTTGACCCCAGGCTTCTATTAAAGGGATCATTGGTATGGAAGTTAGGACCGTTCCACTCAGCGCTGTGGTTCTGACCCCAGAGTCTCTTAAAGGGATCATTGGTGCGGAAGTTAGGCAATTCCACTAAGTGCAGTGGTTCTGACCCCAGGCCTTGCTTAAAGGGATCCCTGGTATGGAAGTTAGGACCGTTCCACTCAGCTCTGTGGTTCTGACCCCAGGGTCTCTAAATGGGATCATTGGTACGGAAGTTATGGCAATTCCACTCAGCGTTCTGGTTCTGACCCCAGGCTCTCTTAAAGGGATCCCCGGTACAGAAGTGAAGGTAAATCCACTCTGCGCTCTGATTCTGACTCCAGGCCCCTCTTAAAGGGATCCCCGGTATGGAAGTTAGGACCGTTCCACTCAGCGCTTTGGTTCTGACCTCAGGCTGATGGGATAATGTGGGATATTAGGGGTAGTAGTCTCGTGGCTCTGGCTGATGGGATGATGTGGGATATTACGGGTAGTAGTCCGGTGGCTCTGGCTGACGGGATGATGTGGGATATTATGGGTAGTAGTCCAGTGGCTCCGACGGAATGATGTGGGATATTAGGGGTAGTAGTCCGATGGCTCTGACGGGATGATGTGGGATATTAGGGGTAGTAGTCCGATGGCTCTGACGGGATGATGTGGGATATTAGTGGTAGTTGTCCGGTGGCTCTGGCTAATGGGTTGATATGGGATATTAGGGGTAGTAGTCTGGTGGCTTTGACGGGATGATGTGAGATATTAGGGGTAGTAGTCCAGTGGCTCTGACAGGATGATGTGGGATGTTAGTGGTAGTAGTCTGATAGCTCTGGCTGACGGTATGATGTGGGATATTATAGTAAATGTGGCTATGCGGAGTGGGCGGAGCTCTACACTCAGCTTTATATATATAGATATAATCATTATTTGTTATAACTAACCGTAGTTAGTTACTATGCCCGGGCAGCGCCGGGCTCTTCAGCTGGTAACTGTATAAAAAATAAAGTAGCAGTTTAGAGGGAACCTGACAACCTATTAATGCTATATGAACCATTGGTGTATTGAATCAGTCTTGCTCTCTCATTTCATCCATATGTATTTTACTCTGAAACGCTGCAGCATTTCAGAGAAAACATGCATTTTAAAGCCAAGAGGTCAGTCTCCAGCACCTGCTCCCTGCCCCTCTGCCCTTGAGCGACAGGTCTCTCCCTACACGAGTATATAAGACCTGTCACTCAAGAGGAGCGGGGTGTGGAGAAATAGACAGAAACTGGTTTCTTCAACAAGTCACAGAAGCTGTACGGTCCCCAGCCAGCTTGTAAATGTGTATTTCCTCAGCAACACTGCAGCGTTGCAGAATAAAACATAACTAGCTGAAATTACAGAGCCGGTGTCGGATTCATGAACCAACTATGAAGTTCATTGTAAAGGGAATCTTTCAGTTTAATTAACCCCCTCAAGAAAATAGCATGACTGTAAAAGCTATGAGACTATGAGTAATGATATTCTTTTATTTACCAAAAACGCTGCAGTTTTGCTGACAACGTATCTGGGCACTGTTGCCTTGTAGATAGGGGGCTTGGGTTCTAATTCCATCAAGGACAACATCTGCAAGGAGTTTGTATGTTCTCTCTGTTTGTGTGGGTTTCCGCCAGGATTTCCAGTTCATTTCCGCACTCCAAAGACATACTGATAGGGAATTTAGATTGTGAGCCCAATAGGGACACTAATGATAATGTCTGTAACGCGCTAACGCGCTGTGGAAATAATGGTGCTATAGAAAGTGAGTAAAATAAATAAGCTCCACCCTCCACTGGGTAATTGAAATGCAACAAACTGTCAATCACCTGGAGAAGGTGATAATTACTTATGTTCTCATAGATAACATGTCACGATTGGACTGACGAGTAAACTGGGACCAGGGGCACCTTTTCTGGCCCTGACACTAGGGGGCACCCTAACTCACCCTGTTCCCCGGGATACCTCAGATGGCGAGGATGCCGGGGCCTCCGCCCTAGCCCTGTCTCCTAGCTATAGCCCTGTGTTTGTCCCCCTCCCGGAGAAGAGAGGCGCTACCGTGTACCGAAGTACACCAACCCGACAGACAGGGGAACAAGACAAGGGTAAAAAAAGTTCCACTCACAAATAATTCTCTCACAAGCAACAGAGGTATACACCAGGGTGTGAAGGATGGGGGAAGAAAACAAAGCAGGAATGGATGAGGAATCTCCAAGCATACAAACCACACAGTTGTTGCACAATAAACTCCTCCAGCACTCCTAACACCAGCTCCTCTCCAGATCCTTGAAGCAAATGCTATCTCAGACAAAGATCTGGCCTGTGGACCCAGTCTTTATAGGAGAGAGAAGTGGTTAACCCAGCACAGCTGAAGCAGGGATTTCCACATGACCGATTAACCCCTAACCTGCTGAAAGCAACAAACACCCTTAAAATGCCGGAGAAGTGCTTCTTCTCAGCGGCAAAGCAGGAGCCACAAGACACTGCGGTCTACTGGCTCTGTTCTGTCGCAGTAACCCCGTGACATAACATAGTCCTGTAATCAGTTTAGTGGGGGGTTTCAATGAACTGAGATTCCATTTGACCAGGAAAATTGCAGACAACTGGCCGGTCACCAAGGAGATATTTTAACAATAGTATTGTTGCAGTCTATGTATGATTTATAACATTTTCCTACATTTAAATTACTAATATAGATTTAGAATTTCACAGCTTGGTAGAGAAAATAATTGGCTACTGTACTGTGAATCCATGTACGCTGCCAACTAAAGAAAGCTGATATTTTCAGTTGGCCCTTAACAGTGCTCCCTGTGTGCAGTACAACCTTCCGAACACGTTGTGCTGCCCTGTAAATTCCACCAGCATCTTATCTTGTTGTAAGGCTTCCCTGTGCTCCTACGTCAGAAGGTTTCATTTACAACTAGAACGAAAGAAGCCTATCGCTCCAATTCATTGTCAGGATACCTGTTCTCCAAGATCCTCAGTGAGAGAAAAGCCCTATGCAGCCATGAAATACTATACCTGGTCCACTGGGTATCTTATTGCCGTTTATCTTTAAGTGTAATTCCACTTTGGAGTACCGTACTCGTTTTCCATGAGTACAAACCACTGGCTAACTTCTCTAATGTACTAACATTACAGATGACAGAAAATGTTCAGTATCAGTGCTATATTAATGTAGTTCAGTAGAACTGCCATGTTTGTTGCTGCAATAAATACAAATGCTAAAATATGTTCAGACAACAGCCATGTGAAAGCAACCAGTGTTTTTTCTTTATTCTTGAGTCAGTTCCAAAATCATCTAAAAAAAGTCACACACTCCCCAACAAAGGTTGGTGAAACACACCTCTGGCTTAACTGCGGAGACGCACATGATGAGCATCTTTCCAGACCGCAGCATGTCAATTTATGTAGCGGAGACACTCAGTCTCCGCTGTGTAAATTACCCATAGACTTTCATTAGATGCGGTAAAACCGCATTATCTTTCTAGTCACATGCGTATTAAGTGCAGGAACGCAGCTTACTACGCATGTGTACTAATTAAATAATGTTGTACCTTGTTTCAGCCAGAAGTACACGTACACTGCAGTTCTCATGATCAGCTGATCGCGAGAACTGCAGTGCATGTGACTGCTGGGGACGGGGTTATCTCCTCCGGTGATCATCTTCAAGCTTTGCTGCGTTCTGGATGTCAGGTTGAGTGGTGGCATAATACCACCATTCATCAAAAGGCATCCAGATGTAGCACAGCTGGACTCGTCGTGGGACAGTATGTATATCTTCTCGCTGGACAGGTAAGGACTGTTGCTTTTTTATTTTAATTCCCTGTAATAATTATAGGGGATAACTCAGGAGTCTCTGTGCATGGAACAAGATGACTACAGGACACAGTTTTATAAGTGATAAAGTCTATATTAACACACGGTGATACAACAGATGCAGAAAGAAACTCAAGTCCATAACACTTGGAGAAAATATAAGAAGCAGCTTAGCAGTCTATAGGAACTTTAGAGGAAGATGCAATCAAGCAAAAAGTCTATGACCACAGTTATTTCTTGAGGATACTTGGCATGAATAAATCCTTGTCTTAGTCCAGACACAGATAGGTAAGCTTAAAAGGCAGTTCAAATCTTATCTTAGCTTGACCAGGAAAATAGTCTCAGGCTCTTGCAGAGCAGGAACAGCTTACATGTCCAGCAAATGCAGATGAAGTGAAACACGAGCAGCAGAGGAAGAAGAGTTCTGGAAACTGGAGTATGCAGCAGGAACTCAGAGCAGAGCAGCAGGATCACCACACAGGTTCACAGGAGCCGGTATATAGCCAGGGAGCAATCAGCGGTCAGGAGCTGGATGCAAGGCAGAATACTCAAGCACAGACTGAAGGCTGGGGTGGAGTTTTATAGCAGGAGGACACAATGCACATGAGACCAAGGACACCATCTTGGAAAAGGGCAGTAATGCAAAAAGGTAAAAATGTTCAGAGTCCTGACATTCTCTTCCAGGAGACAAAGGCATTGGTGGAATAGGTGATGCTGTAAGTATGGTTTAATTAAGCTCTATTAACCCCTTTACCCCCAAGGGTGGTTTGCATGTTAGTGACTGGTACAATTTTTACTATTCTGACCACTGTCCCTTTATGAGGTAATAACTCTGGAACGCTTCCATGGATCCCGGTGATTCTGACATTGTTTTCTCGTGACATATTGTACTTCATATTAGAGGTAAAATTTAATTCATATAACTTGTGTTTATTTGTGAAAAAAATGGAAATTTGGTGAAAATTTTGAATTTTTATGCCCTTAAATCACAGAGATATGGCGCACAAAAAAATTAATAAGTAACATTTCCCACATGTTTCCTTTACATCAGCACAATTCTGGAAACAAATTTTTTTTTGTTAGGAAGTTATAAGGGTTAAAAGTTGACCAGCGATTTCTCATTTTTACAACACCATTTTTTTTTGGGGACCACATCACATTTGAAGTCACTTTGAGGGGTCTATATGACAGAAAATACCCAAAAGTGACACCATTCTAAAAACTGGACCCTTCATGGTGCTGAAAACCACATTCAAGAAGTTTATTAACCCTTCTGGTGCTTTATAGGAATTTTTTGAATATTTAAAAATAAATGAACATTTAACTTTTTTTCACAAAAAAATTATTCCGGTCCAATTTTTTTTTTTTACCAAGGGTAACAGGAGAAATTGGACTGCAAAAGTTATTGTGCAATTTGTCCTGAGTTCGCTGATACCTGATATGTGGGGGGAACCACTGTTTCGGCGCATAGCAGAGCTTGGAAGGGAAGGAGCGCCGGTTGACTTTTCAACACAGAATTGGCTTGATGCCATATCGCATTTGGAGAGCTCCTGATGTGCCTAAACATTGGAACCCCCCCACAAATGACACCATTTTGGCAACTAGACCCCCCAAGGAACTTATCTAGATGTGTGGTGAGAACTTTGAACCCCCAAGGGCTTCACAGAAGTTTATAACGTACAGCCGTAAAATTAAAAAGTCATATTTTTTCCACAAAAATCATATTTTTGCCCTCAATTTTTTATTTTCCCAAGGGTAACATGGGAAATTGGACCCCAAAAGTTGTTGTCCAATTTATCCTGAGTATGCTGATACCCCATATGTGGGAGAAAACTACTGTATGGGCACACGTCGGTGCTCGGAAAAGAGAAGTAGTGACGTTTTGGAATGCAGACTTTGATGGAATGGTCTGCGGGTGTCATGTTGCATTTGGAGAGCCCCTGATGTGCCTAAACTGTGGAAACCCCCTACAAGTGACCCCATTTTGGAAACTAGACCCCTCAAGGAACTTATCTAGATGTGTGGTGAGCACTTTAAACCCCCAAGTGCTTCACAGAAGTTTATAACTATAATGACTCATGGAAAAGTGCAATATTAAAAACACTAAATTACAGTAAAATAGCTGCACACATGGAAGGTTCAAGGACAACTCGGATAATGAAATCAAAAACAACGAAAGAAACCGAAGAAATGTCCAATAATAATAAATTTAATAAGTAAATGTAATACAAGTAAATATAAAATAAAAAGGGGGAGAGGCCAATGCCATGGAATAGGCACTACCGGGGACAAGAAAAGTTCTATGCCATGTATAAATACATATAACACACTCCAAGAGGTACAATAAAAAATAAAGTGCTTGTGCTCAATCACTACATTAATATGTGAACTAACATATAGAACTCAGGCATACTTATATAAAGTGCTAATGCATGTAAATTAGTGCAGCAAATAACAAATAAATAAAGTGTGGTGCAATGGGAGAGCTACACAAGAGCTCTACTCCAACAAAGTGAGCATATCAAAAATGCTAGAGTCAAAAAAAAGGTGTCACCCCTGATGAAGGTACGCCGAAACGCACGTCGGGGCTGGCAAATCCCGGGGACTTCCGCAGCACAAGAGGTATAGCAAGAAACTTTCATTTTTACACCTTTTTTGCCTATAGCATTATTGATATGCTCACTTTGTTGAAGTGTAGCTCTCCTATTGCACCACACTTTATTTATTTGTTATTTGCTGCACTAATTTACATGCATTAGCACTTTATATAGTTATGCCTGAGTTCTATATGTTAGTTTACATATTTATGTAGTGATTGAGCACAAGCACTTTATTTTTTATTGTACCTCTTGCAGTGTGTTATATGTTATACATGGCATAGAACTTTTCCTGTCCCCGGTAGGGCCTATTCTATGGCATTGGCCTCTCCCCCTTTTTATTTTATATTTACTTTTATTACATTTACTTAATAAATGTATTATTATTGGACATTTCTTTGGTTTCTTTTGCTGTTTTAGAAGTTTATAACGTAGAGCCATAAAAATAAAAAAATCATATTTTCCACAAAAATGATATTTTTGCCCTCAATTTTTTATTTTCTCAAGGGTAACAGGAGAAATTGGACCCCAAAAGTTCTTGTGCAATTTGTCCTGAGTAGGTTGATACTCCATATGTGGGGGTAAACCACTGTTTGGGCGCATGGTAGATCTTGGAAGGGAAGGAGCACCGTTTGACTTTGTCAACGCAGAATTGGCTTAAATTGAGATCAAACGCCATGTTGCATTGGAGAGCCCTTCATGTGCCTAAACAGTGGAAACCTCACAATTCTAACTCCAACCCTAACCCCAACACACCCCTAGCCCTAACCCTAGCCCTTACTGTAACACACCCCTAACCCTAATCCCAATCCTAACCCTAACCCTAGCACAACCCTAACCCTAGCCCTAATGCTACCCCTAACCCTAACACATCAATAACCCTAATCCCAAGCTTAACCCTAGCCCTAACCCTAACACACCCCTAACCCTAACCCTAGCCCTAATACTAACCCTAATGGGAAAATGGAAATAAATACATTTTTTAATTTTATTATTTTTCCCTAACTAAGGGGCTGGTAAAGGGGGGTTTGATTTACTATTTATAGCAGGTTTTTATGTTTGGAGCTGTCACACGCTAAAAGATGCTTTTTATTGTAAAAATAGTTTTTGCATCACCACATTTTGAGAGCAATAATTTTTCCATATTTTGACCCACAAAGTCATGTGAGGTCTTATTTTTTGCGGGACTAGTTGACATTTTTATTGGTACCATTTTCATGCACGGGACATTTTTTGATCGCTTTTTATTCCGAATTTTGGGAGGCAGAATGAACAAAAAACAGAATTTCATGAATTTCTTTTGGGGGGGCGTTTACACCTTTCCGTGTGTGGTAAAATTGATAAAGCATTTTTTATTCTTCGGGTCAGTACGATTACAGCGATACCTCATTTATATTTTAAGTATATAAGTTTTGGCGCTTTTATACAATAAAAACAATTTTGTATAAAAAATAATTATTTTTGCATTGCTTTATTCTGCGAGCTATAACTTTTTAAATTTTTTGCTGATGACGCTGTATGTTGGCTCATTTTTTGCGGGACAAGATGACGTTTTCAGCGGTACCATGTTTATTTATATTTGTCTTTTTGATTGTGTGTTATTGCACTTTTTGATCGGTGGTAGGATGATAAAGCATTGTTTTTTGCCTTTTTTTAAGGGGTTCACTAAAGGGGTTAACTAGTGGGACAGTTTTATAGGGTGGGTCGTTACGGACACAGCGATACTAAATATGTGTACTTTTATTGTTTTTTTATTTACAAAAAATAATAATTTATTAGGGAATATTTTTTTTAATTTATTTATTTAGGAATTTTTAAAAAAATATTTTTAAACGTGTTTTTTTTTTCACTTTATTATATTGTCCCAGATGGGGACATCACTTTAAAGTGTCAGATCGCTGACACTGTGTCAGATCAGCAATCTGACAGGCACTGCAGGAGGCTTTCTCAGCGCCTGCTCTCAGCAGGAACTGAGAATGCCGCCTTCCTGCAGGACCCTGAAGGCCTCCACAGCCATATTGGATCCAGGGGCCTGTAGGGAGGAGACCCTGTAGTAACGCGAGCACATCGCTTTGCTCCGAGGGTCTCAGGGAAGCACGCAGGGAGCGCCATCTCTGTGCGATTCTTCTCTGTGCCCCCGGTAATGTGTTGGGGGCGGTCCTTGAGTACTGCAGTAATTCGTTTGTAACCTTGGCTAGATGTGTGCCTTGCCACAATTCTGTCTGTAAGCTCCTTGGCCAGTTCCTTTGACCTCATGATTATCATTTGGTCTGACATGCACTGTGAGCTGTGAGGTCTTATATAGACAAGTGTGTGCCTTTGCAAATCAAGTCCTGTCAGTTTAATTAAACACAGCTGGACTCCAATGAAGGAGTAGAACCATCTTCAGGAGGATCACAAGGAAAGGACAGCATGTTGTCACGATCCATTTTTGGATCTGTGTCAGTGTCTGGACTCTCTTATATAAACCTTTTTCCTTTCTGGCCCTCGGGGGTTAATATTGGTTTTTGCCCCCAGTGGCCGCTGGTGTTACTACAAGTTTAGTGAGTTTGCTGGTGGGCTTTCCCCTCAGTGGCTGCTGGTGTTACTATAACTTTAGTTAGTCAGCTGGTGGGTTTTCCCCCGATGGCCGCTGGTGTTACTGCATTGTATTAATTATCTATGCAGGTGGGTGCCTCTCCCACCTCCCTTTATAAGGCCACCTGGTGCTGCAGCTCTCTGTTGGTAGTACAGTTCATTTGGAGACCAAACTTGGTGAAGACTGGACCTACCTGGTGCAGAGGGGGTTCAGTGTATTTGGAGCAGTGGTGATGCTGCTGAAGAGAGGAGCTATCAGGAGCAGTGGTGCTTCAGCTGAATGTTGTCAAGTGGCTAACTCTGCTGTCCAGGAGCATTGCAGCAGAGCAAGCTAAGTTTTGTTTTTTAGTTGCTTTACCCCTGTGGTGCCTATTTTATGTTTTCTTTTGTGTTATTGGTGCAGTACACTTTATTCTCTGTCTCACCTCCTGGGGAGGGGGTTGGGGGTTTAGCTCAGGGCTTAACAGGAGATAGGGACAGGTCAGGGACTTGGGCCTCACTACCATCAAGTGTACCCCCAAGTTTAGGAAAGTCAGGGCACCTCCTTATCCTGAGGGGCAGTTCAGGGGCCCTGGTTCCTCTTCCCCTGTCTTCCCACTACTGCCCCGTGACACAGAGTCTGGACTCTCTTATATAAACCTTTTTCCTTTCTGGCCCTCGGGGTTTAATATTGGTTTTTGTCCCCCGGTGGCCGCTGGTGTTACTACAAGTTTAGTGAGTCTGCTGGTGGGTTTTTCCCCCCAGTGGCCACTGGTGTTACTGCATTGTATTAATTATCTATGCAGGTGGGTGCCCCTCCCACCTCCCTTTATAAGGCCACCTGGTGCTGTAGCTCTCTGTTGGTAGTACAGTTCATTTGGAGACCAACCATGGTGAAGACTGGACCTACCTGGTGCAGAGGGGGTTCAGCGTATTTGGAGCAGTGGTGATGCTGCTGAAGAGAGGAGCTATCAGGAGCAGTGGTGCTTCAGCTGAATGTTGTCAAGTGGCTAACTCTGCTGTCCAGGAGCATTGCAGCAGAGCAAGCTAAGTTTTGTTTTTTAGTTGCTTTAACCCCGTGGTGTCTGTTTTAACTTTCCTTTTGTGTTATTGGTGCAGTACACTTTATTCCCTGTCTCACCTCCTGGGGAGGGGGGTTGGGGGTTTAGCTCAGGGCTTAACAGGAGATAGGGACAGGTCAGGGAGTTGGTCCTCACTACCATCAAGTGTACCCCCAAGTTTAGGAAAGTCAGGGCACCTCCTTAGCCTGAGGGGCAGTTCAGGGGCCCAGGTTCCACAACTCCTGTTTTTTTCCTACTGCCCCGTGACACATGTGATTTAAATAGGAGTGTCTGAGCAAAGGGTCTGGATACTTAAGACCATGTGATATTTCAGTTTTTCTTTTTTTAGTAAATTAGCAAAATTTCTACATTTCTGTTTTTTTCAGTCAAGATGGGGTGCAGAGTGTACATTAATGAGAAAAAAATTAACTTTTCTGAATTTACCAAATGGCTGCAATGAAACAAAGAGTGAAAAATTTAAAGGTGTCTGAATACTTTCTGTACCCATTGTATGTGGGATGTACCATAGGTGAACTCAAAAAACGCATCCAAAGCAATCTATCGGATGTGGTTATCACATCCGCACTTAACATGTCTGCGGTGTCTAAACACTTTTCACAAGTACATGGTAGAGATCTGACCTCACTAAAATCTAAAGCCAGTGAACAAGTATAGAATTCTATGAGAGGTGGTAATTTCAGAATAGAGGTTCTCAACAGGAAGTCATTTTGGATTTTTGTATTAGATTCTAGATTTCCTACAGGACTAAACATTCAACATGATTTGATCTTGCAATACATACAGTGGGGGAAAAAAAGTATTTAGTCAGCCACCAATTGTGCAAGTTCTCCCACTTAAAATGATGAGAGAGGCCTGTAATTGATATCATAGGTAAACCACAACTATGAGTGTCAAAATGAGAAAAATCCAGAAAATCACCTTGTCTGATTTGGCAAGATTTATTTTGCAAATTATGGTGGAAAATAAGTATTTGGTCATTAACAAAAGTTCATGTTAATATTTTGTTGTATATCCTTTGTTGACAATGACAAAGGTCAAATGTTTTCTTTAAGTCTTCACAAGATTGGCACACACTGTTAGGGCGGTTTCACACGTCCAGATATTTCCCGTACCGGTAAACACGGTCCTGGAGCAATCCGTGTCCGTGTGTCCGTGTGGACACGTATACCATCCGTGTGTCATCCGCTTGCGATCCGTGTGTACGTGTTTTCCATCCGTGTGCTGTCCGTGTGTCCTCCGTGTGCTGTCCATGTGAATACGTATCCAAACCTAAGGTTTCTATGTCTAAATGAAGGGTTAAAGCGTCAATTTAATGCTTTAAAATGGGAAAGGTGTGAGCCATTAGTGATGAGTGTTTCAAAAATTGACAAAAGGGTTAATACAATGACATACAGTGGGGCAAAAAAGTATTTAGTCAGTCAGCAATAGTGCAAGTTCCACCACTTAAAAAGATGAGAGGCGTCTGTAATTTACATCATAGGTAGACCTCAACTATGGGAGACAAACTGAGAAAAAAAAATCCAGAAAATCACATTGTCTGTTTTTTTTTCCTTTTATTTGCATATTATGGTGGAAAATAAGTATTTGGTCAGAAACCAAATTTCATCTCAATACTTTGTGATATATCCTTTGTTGGCAATGACAGAAGTCAAACGTTTTCTGTAAGTCTTCACAAGGTTGCCACACACTGTTGTTGGTATGTTGGCCCATTCCTCCATGCAGATCTCCTCTAGAGCAGTGATGTTTTTGGCTTTTCGCTTGGCAACACGGACTTTCAACTCCCTGCAAAGGTTTTCTATAGGGTTGAGAAAATTTTAATATTCCCCAACCATGTGTGCTTCCTGGAGCCTCATCCCCACCTGCACCATTTATTATGGTTGCTGATAAGGGTTTTGCACTGTCCAGGCATGTTCTTCGGCCATTTCCACATCGACGTTTGGACACCCGTAGGCGCATTTTTAACATGCGACTCATGAGAGCACGTCGAATGGTTGAGTGTGCTTTTGGGATCTTTACTAGTAAATGGCGTATCTTTGAAACACAAATCCAGATGCATCCAGACAATGTCCAGCCAGTCATAAAGGCAGCAGTGATTTTGCATAATTTTTCAAGAAAACAAGAACCATCCTTGGATGATTTGGATGAGGAGAGAGTGGTAAATGGGACATTACCAGAGGAAGGCCAGCATGCTACCCAAGTTGCTCAGTCTGGCCTTCAAGTCAGGAATCTTTTTGCTGATTATTTTCTAACACCAGAGGGTAGTGTGCCATGGCAAACTGAGATGAACAACTAATGTTAGCTTTACATATGTCTTAATTTTCTAAGTGTGTTTATGAAATTTTTGTGCCATTTGGCTAATAATTTTGTTATGGACTCACAAGACAATGAGGACCCTTGATGTTGGCTGCGGCCTTAAATTTTTATGCTAGTAACAGATACCTGGCCTTCTTAAAGTCTTATGGTTAACTATACCAAATAACTAATACCTCATTTTGGTTAATTTATGTCTTGGGTTAGGCTAATGCTTACTTGTAGGAAAGTATGTTTTGGCAGCAAGAAAGAATGTGTCTGCAAAAATAAAGACCACCCTGAAGCATTGTGTGTGGTTTGGAATGTTATTGTGACACATGACGATCAGCTTGAACATACATACTGACATTGCTAATTTCAATAGAAATTGCCTTTTCCCAAGCTCAATAGTTTTGCACACTTGAGTCTGTGACATATACAGTGGGGCAAAAAAGTATTTAGTCAGTCAGCAATAGTGCAAGTTCCACCACTTAAAAAGATGAGAGGCGTCTGTAATTTACATCATAGGTAGACCTCAACTATGGGAGACAAACTGAGAAAAAAAAATCCAGAAAATCACATTGTCTGTTTTTTTTTCCTTTTATTTGCATATTATGGTGGAAAATAAGTATTTGGTCAGAAACAAGCAATCAAGATTTCTGGCTCTTACAGACCTGTAACTTCTTCTTTAAGAGTCTCCTCTTTCCTCCACTCATTACCTGTAGTAATGGCACCTGTTTAAACTTGTTATCAGTATAAAAAGACACCTGTGCACACCCTCAAACAGTCTGACTCCAAACTCCACTATGGTGAAGACCAAAGAGCTGTCAAAGGACACCAGAAACAAAATTGTAGCCCTGCACCAGGCTGGGAAGACTGAATCTGCAATAGCCAACCAGCTTGGAGTGAAGAAATCAACTGTGGGAGCAATAATTAGAAAATGGAAGACATACAAGACCACTGATAATCTCCCTCGATCTGGTGCTCCACGCAAAATCCCACCCCGTGGGGTCAGAATGATCACAAGAACGGTGAGCAAAAATCCCAGAACCACGCGGGGGGACCTAGTGAATGAACTGCAGAGAGCTGGGACCAATGTAACAAGGCCTACCATAAGTAACACACTACGCCACCATGGACTCAGATCCTGCAGTGCCAGACGTGTCCCACTGCTTAAGCCTGTACATGTCCGGGCCCGTCTGAAGTTTGCTAGAGAGCATTTGGATGATCCAGAGGTGTTTTGGGAGAATGTCCTATGGTCTGATGAAACCAAACTGGAACTGTTTGGTAGAAACACAACTTGTCGTGTTTGGAGGAAAAAGAATACTGAGTTGCATCCATCAAACACCATACCTACTGTAAAGCATGGTGGTGGAAACATCATGCTTTGGGGCTGTTTCTCTGCAAAGGGGCCAGGACGACTGATCCGGGTACATGAAAGAATGAATGGGGCCATGTATCGTGAGATTTTGAGTGCAAACCTCCTTCCATCAGCAAGGGCATTGAAGATGAAACGTGGCTGGGTCTTTCAACATGACAATGATCCAAAGCACACCGCCAGGGCAACGAAGGAGTGGCTTCGTAAGAAGCATTTCAAGGTCCTGGAGTGGCCTAGCCAGTCTCCAGATCTCAACCCTATAGAAAACCTTTGGAGGGAGTTGAAAGTCCGTGTTGCCAAGCGAAAAGCCAAAAACATCACTGCTCTAGAGGAGATCTGCATGGAGGAATGGGCCAACATACCAACAACAGTGTGTGGCAACCTTGTGAAGACTTACAGAAAACGTTTGACCTCTGTCATTGCCAACAAAGGATATATCACAAAGTATTGAGATGAAATTTTGTTTCTGACCAAATACTTATTTTCCACCATAATATGCAAATAAAATGAAAAAAAAACAGACAATGTGATTTTCTGGATTTTTTTTTCTCAGTTTGTCTCCCATAGTTGAGGTCTACCTACGATGTAAATTACAGACGCCTCTCATCTTTTTAAGTGGTGGAACTTGCACTATTGCTGACTGACTAAATACTTTTTTGCCCCACTGTATATACAGTTGTGGCCAAAAGTATTGACACCCCTGCAATTCTGTCAGATAATACTCAGTTTCTTCCTGAAAATGATTGCAAAAACAAATTCTTTGGTATTATCTTCATTTAATTTGTCTTAAATGAAAAAACACAAAAAGAATTGTCCTAAAACCAAATTGGATATAATTCCACACCAAACATAAAAAAGAGGGTGGACAAAAGTATTGGCACTGTTTGAAAAATCATGTGATGCTTCTCTAATTTGTGTAATTAACAGCACCTGTAACTTACCTGTGGCACCTAACAGGTGTTGGCAATAACTAAATCACACTTGCAGCCAGTTGACATGGATTAAAGTTGACTCAACCTCTGTCCTGTGTCCTTGTGTGTACCACATTGAGTATGGAGAAAAGAAAGAAGACCAAAGAACTGTCTGAGGACTTGAGAAACCAAATTGTGAGGAAGCATGAGCAATCACAAGGCTACAAGTCCATCTCCAAAGACCAGAATGTTCCTGTGTCTACCGTGCGCAGTGTCAAGAAGTTTAAAGCCCATGGCACTGTGGCTAACCACCCTAGATGTGGACGGAAAAGAAAAATTGACAAGAGATTTCAACGCAAGATTGTGCGGATGTTGGATAAAGAACCTCGATTTACATCCAAACAAGTTCAAGCTGCCCTGCAGTCCGAGGGTACAACAGTGTCAACCCGTACTATCCGTCGGCGCCTGAATGAAAAGGGACTGTATGGTAGGAGACCCAGGAAGACCCCACTTCTTACCCCGAGACATAAAAAAGCCAGGCTGGAGTTTGCCAAAACTTACCTGAAAAAGCCTAAAACGTTTTGGAAGAATGTTCTCTGGTCAGATGAGACAAAAGTAGAGCTTTTTGGGCAAAGGCATCAACATAGAGTTTACAGGAGGAAAAAAGAGGCATTCAAAGAAAAGAACACGGTCCCTACAGTCAAACATGGCGGAGGTTCCCTGATGTTTTGGGGTTGCTTTGCTGCCTCTGGCACTGGACTGCTTGACCGTGTGCATGGCATTATGAAGTCTGAAGACTACCAACAAATTTTGCAGCATAATGTAGGGCCCAGTGTGAGAAAGCTGGGTGTCCCTCAGAGGTCATGGGTCTTCCAGCAGGACAATGACCCAAAACACACTTCAAAAAGCACTAGAAAATGGTTTGAGAGAAAGCACTGGAGACTTCTAAGGTGGCCAGCAATGAGTCCAGACCTGAATCCCATAGAACACCTGTGAAGAGATCTAAAAATGGCAGTTTGGAGAAGGCACCCTTCAAATATCAGGGACCTAGAGCAGTTTGCCAAAGAAGAATGGTCTAAAATTCCAGCAGAGCATTGTAAGAAACTCATTGATGGTTACCGGAAGCGGTTGGTCGCAGTTATTTTGGCTAAAGGTTGTGCAACCAAGTATTAGGCTGAGGGTGCCAATACTGTTGTCTGGCCCATTTTTGGAGTTTTGTGTGAAATGATCAATGTTTTGCTTTTTGCTTCATTCTCTTTTGTGTTTTTTCATTTAAGACAAATTAAATGAAGATAATACCAAAGAATTTGTGTTTGCAATCATTTTCAGGAAGAAACTGAGTATTATCTGACAGAATTGCAGGGGTGTCATTACTTTTGGCCACAACTGTATATCTGCACATTAAAAATATTTGAACTGTGTGCAAAGCATGTCTTCTATCCTGTCATCTCCTGATGTTCTAGCACCCAACCCGCCAGCGTAATGGTTGCCTTGTGAGTGTAGAAAATATATACATCTACGTATGTATAGTGTCAACATGTTTTTATATCAGAAATATATGTATATATATACAATACATATATCTCATTGATATTGCAGGCTGTCATTGTGCTTACTATCTGCGCCACATGATTTGCCACCTTTGACAATGCAATTGGTGTGTCCAATACCAGCAGCACTCACCTAATGTAATTGTTGGATTGCTGAACTTGTTTAAGCCAGGGACTTCTATTGTGTCTTGTCATCTTCTTAAAAATTACTCTAGCAGCATGCTGAAACTTGTTTTCATTAGTATCCTAAGCCAATGCGAGTTAGCTAAATAATAAATTCACACACTGTCATTGCTCAATATAGGTGTAAATGCCGATACATTAGGATTTGTGTAGCATTTCACAAGTTGACACTAGTGTGAATGAGCTGTAACAGTCTGACAAAGTGTGAACAAACTGTGTGCCCATGATTGTACCTTCTTTAATTATAGTATATTTCCAGTAATGTATATTGTTGGCCATGTGAACAAAACATACACACATTTAATAAAGATGATATCTACATTGTTAGCAATTGCTGTGTGCCATTACATTTTAGTTTTACACAATAAACTATGTACTAAATGTGAATGTTTTCATGCCTGTTTGATGTAACGGATTCATTTGTAAAAATGAAACAAAACACATAGGAACAATTAAACAAATTGTTTATTTTTGGTTCCAACATATGGCTTCAAAATGTGTTTTCCATTCCAAACTGAAAAAATAGAAAGCTATGTATTTAGCTTACAATACAACAAGAGTCTCACCTCCAACCTTCCCCCCACCAAAAAAGGGTGCAAGCCCACACACACCCAGACATATACCAAACATTTAGGCCGATATCAAAACTATTCCAGATAATGAAAGGCTATACAGGAGCCAAACACTCAATGTGATGGCCTATTAAAACAAAGCACCTTTATAATTTTTGGGAATGTTGTTCTGGCTGCATTTTTGGGGTCCTCAACATATTTAGCAAGATTAGTTACAAATCAACTAAATCACTTTGACTAGAGAAAGACTCATCATTGGGATTGAGTGTGCTTTTATGTTCTGGGCTGGCAGAGTGTGTGCCCATTTGACCTTGAGACAATTGGCCCTGGAGTGTTGGTGTTTGAGGTGTGGATGTGAACATTGTAGGGGAAACAGATGGAGATGGTGGATAAGGTTGTGGTTCCAAAGACACTCCCAAAAAGGATAACTGGACATGTTGTGGGTGAACTGAAGTACTTTCTGACTCAGATATCTGGCTGGGATAGGATTGTGATGTAGTATTCTCACCTCTTGTCAAATGGTTGTGTGAAACAAAATGCTCAAACACAGGTGTCTGCTGCCTTGTTGGTAGAGTATAGGGCTGTGGATGGGCAAAACTAACAGCACTACTATCACCCACAGAGATGATGGAAGGCACGTTTTGAGATTGTTGGCTGTAGGTGCTGGTGGAGGCAGACCCTTGGACATAATGATGTCTGGAGGCATGGGAAGGAGGAACCAAAAAACTGCTCGACCTTTTTTGTGAAGAATGTCTTGAGGCAGAAGCTAAAGACCCAGAAGCATGGCCGGCCATTTGGCCATAACATTGGCTAGAGGCAGGAGCAGGGGGGCCAGAATAAGGGCCGGACATTTGGCCATAATGTTGGCTCGAGGCAGGAGGGCCAGAATAAGGGCCGGACATTTGGCCATAATATTGGCTTGAGGAAGGAGCAGGAGGGCCAGAATAAGGGCCGGACATTGGGCCATAATATTGTCTAGAGGAAGGAGCTGGAGGCCCAGAATAAGGGCCAGACATTGGGCCATAATATTGTCTAGAGGAAGGAGCTGGAGGCAAAGGAATGGATGCAGCCATGCTCTCAGCTTGTTGTGTTGCTGTGATAGGTTCGGCCCGTGAGGACAGTGTTCCAACATTTGGCACATCTCTGATGTTGGTATCAGATGCCATTTGTATGAGAAGCTGGCCAGCTCACCATTGTTCTATGGGCCCTAGAACATGGTTGGGTTCCTTCTCTCCCTGACATGCAGCAATGAGTGTCAATATAGCAGCCCGTACACGTTCCTGCCGTTCTTCAGGAACTTTTGCTAGGCAGTGGGAAAGGGACCTACAAAACCGCTCTACTGAATTTTTGGGTGTCAGGGAATTCAGGATGTTTAAAACTCGCGCATCAATCAGCTCAGGCAACATTCGTGTGTCTTCATGTCGCCTGTTTTGTCGATCTCTGAGAGTGTGGGCAAGATAGCGAGGGACATTGGCTGTTGATCCTGCCTGTGTTGCTGGGGCTGATGATGTTGATGCTGCCTGTGGCGCTGGGGCTGCTGCTTGTGATGTTGCTTCACCAGATTGTTGTGTGCTTCCCTGAGCAGCATCAGTGGAGGCTTCACCGGCATCAGACACCTGTTCAGACTGTGTTGGTGGAGTGGGGTCCGCTGGGGGTTCGGTCTCCGAGGCTGAGGTACATGCCAATGATCTGTCTGGGGTGGGCGAATCATCTGAGTCATCCAGGTTGTCATACGTCCTAGGAGAAAAGTCATTGTTGCATAAATATAAATAATTGACACCAAACACTAAATCAACTAACTAGTTACATTGTGGTAATTTTGGAAAACATGAAGGTAGGTGTTAACTATGGAAACTCTTCAAATTTTCACATACACTATCCACTTATGTATGTGCAAAATTTGAACAGTCTTAATATTATGGAACTATGGGTCCACAATTTTGGGGGGCTGTTTAAAACATTTCTGTAAAGAAATTTTTGTACTAAAAACAGTGTTGTTGTAAGGTTATTATGTTTTAGCAAACACACAGAGTCACTTATGGATTTAGCTCCAAGATTGGCCTTAGGAAAGCTAAATTGCGGTAGTACAAACATTGCCTCTTCTTGGAACCACCAGTAGTGGAGGGGAGGGGATTAAATTCCCGTCTGAACTGGTCCCTTGCTGAGCGCCAACCCCGTTTGACCAAATCAACTGTTGGTAAAGTGTTAAAAATGCAAAAATTACAGAAAGCACAACATTAAAATATTATTTCAATACCAACATAAGATTTTCAGCTATGTTGTATTTCCTAATGTTTGGTTTCTGGATCATGATGGCTTAACAAAAATATCAAAACAATAAAAAATCCACTGGCGCTGACCACTACAAGAGACGGCCTGGTGGTACCTAGACATAATCTGTGCTGTCAAAATAAAACATAGATAAATTAGAAAATAATGTACCGCGCTCCCAAACTGCATACAAATTGGGCTCCAAAGGCACAATGTGTTTAGAAGTGAAACTGAATGCAAATTCAATTCAAATGTCTCACAAAAAGCTTACACTTCTCAGGAGAGTGAAGGAGATAAGAATCAAACAAGCCTGCAAAAATACTGGTGCACTGTAAGAGGCTACTGCTGCAACACATAGAGGCTTACCCTGACTCTGGCTGAAGAGCAGGTGCTGTCCTGATCGCAGTAAGTAGGCCACAATGGGGACCAATGGGTGCAGAGCAGGCTGGGATGAAGAGAAGTGTAGACTTTTTGTGAGACATTTGAAGTGAATTTACTTTCTGTTTCACTTCTAAACACATTGTGCCTTTGGAGCCCAATTTGTATGCAGTTGGGGAGCGCGGTACATTATTTTCACAAAAATGTCCAAACACTTTTGGCCTGGACACTAAGACTAAGAAGTGTGTGACCATTTTCATCCATACTGTGACCCAAAATGTGATGTTTGTTCACCATGCCAATGTATAAAATCCGCTTAGAAACAACATAGCCTGCCAGACTTATGGTCTGTAGAACACCACAAACCTTCACACAAGTAAAAATTACCAGCAGACATATGTAAGGGCTTGCAGTGTGTAAAATATTTTGTGTGGTGTCCAGAATTAAGTCTAAATCTTCAATTTAGCACACTCAGACAGAATCAGTGGTGGGTCAACCAACAAATGTGACATACAAACAGTCCAAGTGTGTTTTTTTTGGCAATATGTTGTGTATGGGCGCTTAATAGTAGTATGAAGCACATGATGATCTGTTGTGAACTCATTTTCTGGTTTACCTATGGCTTCTGGTGAGGGTGGTGGAGCTGGATGTGTTGACAGCGGAGTCGTGAGTTCTTCATCCGGGCTCTCTCTAGTGGTAACAATAGGTAATGAAGCTGATCTAAATGGCAGAGACCTGCCACCTGAGGAGGAGGACTGTGAGTGGACATCAGGAGTCTGACTGGATTTAAGACAGCCGACTCCCTAATTTTGTGCTGGTGATTTTTTCCTGCCCTGAGGTTCTGGTTTCCAGTTCTGTTCCTGCCTTCTCAAGCTAAGTGTGCTCTGCTATTTTTTCACATGAGATTTGGTCTGGTTTACTCAGTTTTTGTGGTCAGCCAGCCCCTGCTGGGGCTGTGCTGAATTTCCATTCTTATGTCTCTGTTTATGCCAGTTTGTGTTGTGAGTTCATTTTCCCCTTCACCATTGAGGTCTGATGAACTCCCTCTTCTGGTGAAGGAAGGTAGTGAGGCTGATTACCAAGCAGCTGGGCAGGATGATGATGACTGGGTGACGGGAATTGCTGACTGGATATAAGGCAGCCGACGCCCTTCTGCCTTGCTGGTGATCTCTCTGAGGGATTCTAGGAGACCAGTCTGATTCCTGCTCCTCAAAAGCTAAGTTTTCTGCTCTACTTTTTGCATTTGTGTTTTGTTTTTGTTTTGCCTTGTGTTTCTGGATTTCTGCCATTCCCTGCTGGGGTGTGCTGAATTCCTTTTTGCTCTGTCTTCAGAAAATACCTGAGTACTGATATAGTCTTTTTGAAGCCTAGCGTCTTCAGGGCTTTTTTCCCTATCAGCTGTTGGCTCTTGATTTGATAGGGTTTTGGCAGATTACAGACAGCAGCTTTTCTATCCTGTCCTTTGTAGTTAGCTTGGGCCCCATCGTTTGCTCAGCCTATCTTTCTATCTGTGTGAGTGTTTTTTCATCTTGCTTCACCGTCATTATATGTTGGGGGCTGCCTATTGCTTTGGGGTCTGCTCTGGGGCAGTTTAGATTTCCCTTTCTGTCTTTAGGCTATGTAGTTCTCCGGCTGTGATCGAGGGGTCTAGGGCACCGTAGGAACCCCCCACGGCTACTGCTAGTTGTTGTTGATAGGTTCAGGGGTTTGTAATCCGATAGCTGCCAACTTCTCTGGTTTTCTGGACTTAGCTAGTATTTCTGTTTTTGCCTCCTACGGTGACTCATTCATAACAAGTTTGCTTTTTGTCCCTGATCAGATTGGTTTGCTCTGTCTTCAGAATATACCAGAGTGCTGATATAGGGAATTGAAGTCTAGTGACTTCAGGGTTTTTGTTATCAGAAAGTGTTGGTCATTTTTTGGCAGGGTTTTGTGCGTGATTGCAGACAGCATCTTTCCTTTCCTGTCCTTTCTAGTTAGTGTGGGCCCCATCATTTGCTCAGTCTATTTTTCTATCTGTGTTTGTGTTTTCATCTTGTCTCACCGACAATACATGTTTGGGGGCTGTCTATTGCTTTGGGGTCTGCTCTGGGGCAGTTTAGATTTCCCCTTTTCTTGCTTTAGGTTTATTTAGTTCTCCGGCTGTGACGAGGTGTCTAGGATCATCGTAGGTACGCTCCATGGCTACTGCTAGTTGTGTGGATAGGATCAGGGGTCTGCAATCCACTTAGTTACCAACCTCTCTGGTTTTCTGTGGCTTAGCTTGTTTTTGTTTTCCTCCTCGGTGACTCATTCATAACAATGATCCTTACATGTAAACTAAGTCATAGGCGATCACCTTCTCATTTAAACAACGTAATTTACACTTGCAAGGCTAATTTTTTTTTCAATTTACTCCGGAAATTCACACATGACTAAATATGGCAGCCTAGTTAGGGCAAAGCCCCAAAAATGTGAGACATCTGTACAGATATGGTTTTATACAGTACAGACTGTTAAATATGATATAACACAATTGTTAGCCCATGGAACAGTGCAAAACTTCACATTGTTAACACATGTCTGACAAGTAGCCATTGAATTAGCAAGGTAAATGTTGTTTTTTACAAATGTAGTAATCCTACAACAAAAGTGTAACAGACATGAAGCTAGTGAGCAACACAAAAATACTGCCACAGACACACACTGCATGTTTTTAAAGTTTTCACCAAGCATGGATAATGATGAATTTGTATATTAAATAGAGGGATCAGACTATAAACCTAGGACTAAATGTAATATATATGATGTGATTCAAGAGACAAATGCAAAAAATATTAAGCAAATGTGTGTTTTTGCTACACATGTCACCTTGCAAATCTAACCATGTAAAATCTGGTCATATGAAAACATTTTTGACTTTGATTGATAAAAAGGAACATCTATGGCGTAACTTGCCAAACTTTGCCTGCTTGGCTGGTGAATATGTGGCCCAACCAGGTCTGGGGTAGAGCTGTTCAGCTACAGCAAACCAAGCACGTTCTATGGCCAGCCGGTCATGGTATCCGTCAGATCGAGTGTCCCAAAGTTCGGGATGTTGCTCCACCAGACGTATAAGCTGTTCTGTGTCCACACGTGGGGCCATAATTTTGTGAAAAATTACCAAACCACAAACTTGCAACCACTGTGAGAAGAGTCCAACTTCACCTCACTCCAAAAACTGTCCAGACTGTGAGCCAACTTTTTTGCAGGCAATGTCTAGACACCTGGCTGGTATTGATACAATTGGTTTCAACGTTAACCCTATATTTTGGAAAACACACACGGACGGCACACGGACGCCGTCTGTGTGCAGTACGTGTTTACATGGACCCATTGACTTGTATGGGTCCGTGTGATCCGTGCTGTTGCACAAAAACGGACATGTCAGCGTATTTTGCACACGGACACACGGTCCGTGAAAACATGCTGACATCTGCATAGACACATTCATTAGAATGTGTCTACGTGTGTCAGTGTCTCCAGTATGTGAGAAAACTGTCACTACACGTACCGGAGCCACTGACATGTGAAACTGGCCTTAGTGGTATGTTGGCCTATCTCTCCATGCAGATCTCCCCTGATCACTGATTGTAGATACTTCACACTAGACCTTGGAAATTAAGGTCCCAGAGGTTGGAGGAAGAGTGGAGACACAGACAATCCAAGCAGCTTGAGGTCTAGTGTGAAGTTTAAACAATCAGTGATGGTTTGCGGAGCCATTTTATCTGCAGGTATAGGTATACTGTGTTTTATCAAGACCAAAGTCGGCGCAAGCCACCTACCAGGAAATTTTAGAGCACTTCATGCTACCCTCTGCTGACAAGCTTTTTGGAAATGGAAATTTCATTCTCCAGCAGGACTTGGCACCTGTCCACACTGCTAAGGCTGGTTTCACATTTGCGTTTTTCTGCGCTGCGTTTTTGCGCATACGTGCGCATGCGTTTCCCCCTATATTTAACATGGGTGCGCATACGTGCGCGTTGGAATGCGCACGTAGGCGTTTTTCGTGTGCTGCATTTTTTTAAGGTGTGCGTCTATAAAGTCCAGACGCTACATGTTGCATTTTTTGCTCCGCCCGACTGCTTAAAAAAACGCATGCGCACGTTTTTGCCAAAAAATTAACATTGCAGTCTATGGGTGCGCATATGTGCGCGTTGGCATGCGCACGTATGCGTTTTTTTTAAGCATGCGTTTTTTAAGTCAACATTAGGGATGAGCTTTACTATATTGACTACTAACCCTAAACCATTACCCTAACCCTACTAAACATAACCATAACCGCTAACCCTACTAACCCTAACCCTAACACTAACCCTACCCCTAACCCTTACCTTGATAACCCTAACCCTAACCCTAACCCTTACCCTACTAACCCTACCCCTAACCCTACCCCTAACCCTAACCCCTAACCCTTACCCTACTAACCCTAACCCCTACCTAATCCTAACCCTACCCCTAACCCTACCCCTAACCCTTACCCTACCCTAACCCTTAGGTGAAGACAAACATTGTGGAAAAAAACGCAAATGCACTAAAAATGCATAAAAACGCTGCGTTTTTTCCTGCATGTGCATAAAAATGCTTGAAAAAAACACAGCGTTTGTATGCATTTTTTCCATGCCTTTTTTGCGCAAAAAACGCGCTGCAAAAAAAAGCAAGTGTGAAAGTAGCCTAAAAGTACCAATACCTTGCTTAAAAACAAAAGTATCACTGTGCTTGATTGGTCAGCAAACTCAAATGACCTTAACCCCATAGAGAATCTATAGGGTATTGTAAAGAGGAAGCTGTGAGACACCAATCCCAACAATGCAGATGAGCTGACGGCTGCTATCAATGCAACCTGGGCTTCCATAACACCTCAGGAGTTCCACAGGCGGGTCGCCTTCATGCCATGCCGCATTGATGCAGTAATTGATGTAAAAGGAGCCCCGATCACGTATTGAGTGCATTTACTGAACTCACATTTCAGTAGGCCAACAATTCAGATTTTAAAATCATTTTTTCAAGCTGGTGTTTATTAGCATGCACAAAGTGACAAAAGTAAGCCCCAAATAATGCACCAAAAAAACCCGCACCAAAACCGCAACGGAAAACGCACCAAAAACTCACCCAAGCCTGCGTTTTTGCCGCAGCTTCTTTCCTGCTAAGATAACAGGTTTTGATGCAGAAAAAAACACAGCAAAAACGTGCAGTGTGAACTTACCCTAAAATGCAGCCTGAAAATTAGCATAAAAACTCAGCTAAAATGCAGCAAAACACAGATATCATTATTTGCAGCCTTTTGCTGCAGAAAAAGTCATGGACAGCAACTCAACTTTATTAGCATGCACAAAGAGACACAAGATAGACCAAAAAACGCACCAAAAACGCAACTAAACCTGCCAAGAAATCAGGTTTAGCTGCAGAAAAAAACGCAGAAAAAACGCCCTGTGTGAACATACCCAAATACAGAAAGACAGCACAAAATCTTAAAACGACTAAAAAACGCTATTGGTGGGTGTTCAAAACAATATCAGCTGTTATTTCAGCATCCAGATGTTCAATCTGTAAAGACTAGTGTTGAGCATTCCGATACAGCGAATATCGGCCCATACCCGATATTTGCAGTATCGGAATTCCGGTACCGAGTACCGAAATTTTTTCAATACCGGAATCGGAAGTCTCCATAATGCAATGAGCCACTGTTGTTGCTGTGATTGGCTGCTGAAATGATGTCATCATGATGCGCGGTCTGTGCGCATCATGATGCGCGGTCTGTGCCGACTGTCGGGGGTCTGTGCCGGCTCATAACACATTAGCCAATGATGGAACAGTAGTAGTTCCATCATCCGGCTAATGTGTTGAATGTAAAAAAAACCCAAACCATACTACATACATACATACATACTACATACATACTTCATATATACTACATTCATACAACATACATATATACTACATACATGCTACATATATACTACATTCATACAACATGCATACATACTACATACATGCTACATATATACTACATTCATGCAACATACATATATACTACATACATGCTACATATATACTACATTCATACAACATACATACATACTACATATATACTACATTCATACAACATACATACATACTACATACATACTTCATATATACTACATTCATACAACATACATATATACTACATACATGCTACATATATACTACATTCATACAACATGCATACATACTACATACATGCTACATATATACTACATTCATACAACATACATATATACTACATACATGCTACATATATACTACATTCATACAACATACATACATACTACATATATACTACATTCATACAACATACATACATACTACATACATACTTCATATATACTACATTCATACAACATACATATATACTACATACATGCTACATATATACTACATTCATACAACATACATACATACTACATACATGCTACATATATACTACATTCATACAACATACATATATACTACATACATGCTACATATATACTACATTCATACAACATACATACATACTACATACATATATATACTACATTCATACAACATACATATATACTACATACATGCTACATATATACTACATTCATACAACATACATACATGCTACATATATACTACATTCATACAACATACATACATACTACATACATACTTCATATATACTACATTCATACAACATACATATATACTACATACATGCTACATACATACTACATACATGCTACATATATACTACATTCATACAACATACATATATACTACATACATGCTACATATATACTACATTCATACAACATACATACATACTACATACATACTTCATATATACTACATTCATACAACATACATATATACTACATACATGCTACATATATACTACATTCATACAACATACATACATACATACTACATACATGCTACATAAATACTATATTCATGCAACATACATACTACATATATACTACATTCATACAACATACATACAAACTACATACTACATGTATACTGCATTCATACAACATACATACATACATACTACATACATGCTACATATATACTACATTCATACAACATACATACATACTACATACATGCTACATATATACTACAATCATAAAACATACATACATACTACATACATGCTACATATATACTACATTCATACATACTACATACTACATACATGCTACATAAATACTATATTCATACAACATACATACATACTACATATATACTACATTCATACAACATACATACATACTACATACATGCTACATGTATACTACATTCATACAACATACATACATACTATATACATGCTACATATATACTACATTCATACAACATACATACATACATACATACTACATATATACTACATTCATACAACATACATACTACATACATGCTACATATATACTACATTCATACAACATACATACATACTACATACAACATACATACATAGTACATACCACATACATGCAACATGCTACAGACATACAACATACATACGTACATACATACTACATACTGCATACATACTACATACATACTGCATACAATACATTCATACAATACATACATATAGACATACAGTACATATAACATAGAGAACATACTCACCATCACTTGTCACTTTGATCCCCGAAGCCAGTGTCATCTATGAAAAAATATGAAAATAACAAACAAGCCATATACTCCCTGATCCGCAGAAATCCACGAGGGTCCCACGCCGATCTCCCATGGAGAACAGCAGCATCAGCTGAGGCGACCGCTCTCTAGGGGCTTCAATAATCCAATGACGGGAGGTAGGTATCCTTCCGCACTGTATTCCTCTGCCACTGTAAAAAAAATAGTCCCTAGTCTCACTTTTGGCATTGCTGTGTGAGAAAGTTCCCACGCAGCTTTTGCCATAAAGTGAGACCAGGGACTATTTTTTTACAGTGGCGGAGGAATACAGTGCGGAAGGATACCTACCTCCCGTCACTGGATTCCTGGAGCCCCGTAGAGAGCGGTTGCATCAGCTCATGCTGCTGTTCTCCACGGGAGATCGGCGTGGGACACGCGTGGATTTCTGCGGATCAGGGAGTATATTGTTTGTTTGCTATTTTCATATTTTTCCACAGATGACACTGGCTTCGGGGATCAAAGTGACAAGTGATGGTGAGTATGTACTCTATGTTATATGTACTGTATGTCTATATGTATGTATTGTATGAATGTATTGTATGCAGTATGTATGTAGTATGCATGCAGTATGTAGTATGTATGTTGTATGTCTGTAGCATGTTGTATGTATGTATGTTGTATGTATGTTGTATACATGTAGCATGTATGTAGTATGTAGTATGTATGCTGTATGAATGTAGTATATATGTAGTATGTTGTATGAATGTAGTATATATGTAGCATACATACATACTACATACATGCTACATATATACTACATTCATACATACTACATACTACATACATGCTACATAAATACTATATTCATACAACATACATACATACTACATGTATACTACATTCATACAACATACAGTGGGGCAAAAAAGTATTTAGTCAGTGAGCAATAGTGCAAGTTCCACCACTTAAAAAGATGAGAGGCGTCTGTAATTTACATCATAGGTAGACCTCAACTATGGGAGACAAACTGAGAAAAAAAAATCCAGAAAATCACATTGTCTGTTTTTTTTATTTTATTTGCATATTATGGTGGAAAATAAGTATTTGGTCAGAAACAAAATTTCATCTCAATACTTTGTGATATATCCTTTGTTGGCAATGACAGAGGTCAAACGTTTTCTGTAAGTCTTCACAAGGTTGCCACACACTGTTGTTGGTATGTTGGCCCATTCCTCCATGCAGATCTCCTCTAGAGCAGTGATGTTTTTGGCTTTTCGCTTGGCAACACGGACTTTCAACTCCCTCCAAAGGTTTTCTATAGGGTTGAGATCTGGAGACTGGCTAGGCCACTCCAGGACCTTGAAATGCTTCTTACGAAGCCACTCCTTCGTTGCCCTGGCGGTGTGCTTTGGATCATTGTCATGTTGAAAGACCCAGCCACGTTTCATCATCAATGCCCTTGCTGATGGAAGGAGGTTTGCACTCAAAATCTCACGATACATGGCCCCATTCATTCTTTCATGTACCCGGATCAGTCGTCCTGGCCCCTTTGCAGAGAATCAGCCCCAAAGCATGATGTTTCCACCACCATGCTTTACAGTAGGTATGGTGTTTGATGGATGCAACTCAGTATTCTTTTTCCTCCAAACACGACAAGTTGTGTTTCTACCAAACAGTTCCAGTTTGGTTTCATCAGACCATAGGACATTCTCCCAAAACTCCTCTGGATCATCCAAATGCTCTCTAGCAAACTTCAGACGGGCCCGGACATGTACAGGCTTAAGCAGTGGGACACGTCTGGCACTGCAGGATCTGAGTCCATGGTGGCGTAGTGTGTTACTTATGGTAGGCCTTGTTACATTGGTCCCAGCTCTCTGCAGTTAATTCACTAGGTCCCCCCGCGTGGTTCTGGGATTTTTGCTCACCGTTCTTGTGATCATTCTGACCCCACGGGGTGGGATTTTGCGTGGAGCACCAGATCGAGGGAGATTATCAGTGGTCTTATATGTCTTCCATTTTCTAATTATTGCTCCCACAGTTGATTTCTTCACTCCAAGCTGGTTGGCTATTGCAGATTCAGTCTTCCCAGCCTGGTGCAGGGCTACAATTTTGTTTCTGGTGTCCTTTGACAGCTCTTTGGTCTTCACCATAGTGGAGTTTGGAGTCAGACTGTTTGAGGGTGTGCACAGGTGTCTTTTTATACTGATAACAAGTTTAAACAGGTGCCATTACTACAGGTAATGAGTGGAGGAAAGAGGAGACTCTTAAAGAAGAAGTTACAGGTCTGTGAGAGCCAGAAATCTTGATTGCTTGTTTCTGACCAAATACTTATTTTCCACCATAATATGCAAATAAAAGGAAAAAAAAACAGACAATGTGATTTTCTGGATTTTTTTTTCTCAGTTTGTGTCCCATAGTTGAGGTCTACCTATGATGTAAATTACAGACGCCTCTCATCTTTTTAAGTGGTGGAAATTGCACTATTGCTGACTGACTAAATACTTTTTTGCCCCACTGTACATACATACTACATACATGCTACATGTATACTACATTCATACAACATACATACATACTATATACTGTACATGCTACATATATACTACATTCATACAACATACATACATACTACTACATACATGCTTCATATATACTACATTCATACAACATACATACATACATACTACATATATACTACATTCATACAACATACATACTACATACATGCTACATATATACTACATTCATACAACATACATACATACTACATACAACATACATAGTACATACTACATACATGCAACATGCTACAGACATACAACATACATACGTACATACATACTACATACTGCATACATACTACATACATACTGCATACAATACATTCATACAATACATACATATAGACATACAGTACATATAACATAGAGAACATACTCACCATCACTTGTCACTTCGATCCCTGAAGCCAGTGTCATCTATGAAAAAATATGAAAATAACAAACAAGCCATATACTCCCTGATCCGCAGAAATCCACGAGGGTCCCACGCCGATCTCCCATGGAGTACAGCAGCATCAGCTGAGGCGACCGCTCTCTAGGGGCTTCAATAATCCAATGACGGGAGGTAGGTATCCTTCCGCACTGTATTCCTCTGCCACTGTAAAAAAAATAGTCCCTAGTCTCACTTTTGGCATTGCTGTGTGAGAAAGTTCCCACGCAGCTTTTGCCATAAAGTGAGACCAGGGACTATTTTTTTACAGTGGCGGAGGAATACAGTGCGGAAGGATACCTACCTCCCGTCACTGGATTCCTGGAGCCCCGTAGAGAGCGGTTGCATCAGCTGATGCTGCTGTTCTCCACGGGAGATCGGCGTGGGACACGCGTGGATTTCTGCGGATCAGGGAGTATATTGTTTGTTTGCTATTTTCATATTTTTCCACAGATGACACTGGCTTCGGGGATCAAAGTGACAAGTGATGGTGAGTATGTACTCTATGTTATATGTACTGTATGTCTATATGTATGTATTGCATGAATGTATTGTATGCAGTATGTATGTAGTATGTATGCAGTATGTATGTATGTTGTATGTCTGTAGCATGTTGTATGTATGTATGTTGTATGAATGTAGTATATATGAAGCATGTATGTAGTATGTATGTATGTTGTATGAATGTAGTATATATGTAGCATGTATGTAGTACGTTGTATGAATGTAGCATATATGTAGCATGTATGTAGTATGTATGCTGTATGAATGCAGTATATATGTAGTATGTATGTAGTATGTATGTATGTTGTATGAATGTAGTATATATGTAGAATCTATGTAGTATGTATGTTGTATGAAAGTAGTATATATGTAGTATGTTTTTTTATTACATTCAACACATTACTGTCCCATCATTGGCTAATATGTCAATCACT
Organism: Dendrobates tinctorius; assembly: GCF_039654945.1. NCBI lineage: Eukaryota > Metazoa > Chordata > Amphibia > Anura > Dendrobatidae > Dendrobates > Dendrobates tinctorius. The sequence goes on from NW_027361728.1 coordinate 17,670,587, forward strand.
GTCATTGTAGCAGGCATCGCCCGATGGGACTTGTAGTCCCATCGGACGATGCCTGCACACACACAAGACCTCCAGCAGGCCCGCACAGACCACTGGCAGCCGGCACAGGCCCCCGGCAGCCAGCACAGACCACCGACAGCCGGCACAGGCCCCCGAGAGCCCCATACAGACCACCGGCAGCTGGCACAGGCCCCCGTCACAGACCACCGACAGCCGGCACAGGCCCCCGAGAGGCCCGTACAAACCATCAGCAGCCGGTACAGGCCCCCGACAGGCCTGTACAGACCCCGAGAGGCCCGTACAGACCACGGGCAGCCGGCACAGGCCCCCCAACAGTCGTCACAGACCCCCGAGAGGCCCGCACAGACCCCGCCCGCACACACAGACACGCACAGCGTCCGCCCATGCACAGCCCACACTCTTCCCCCCTCCCGAACAGGATGTACAAGGCAAGAAAGGGTTTTTTTTAATTCCAATATTTCTGTCCCATTGACTTGAATGGGACTTCTGGGATTGGAATCGGCGATACCCAATACTTTTTGTGTATCGGGCCGATCCAATCCGATCCGATATTTCTGAATATCGGATGGTATCGCTCAACACTAGTAAAGACTGCTGCTGCTGAGAAATGCTAGTTTAGATAACCAGGACTACCCTTTAATAATAATAATAATAATAATCTTTATTTATATAGCGCCAACATATTCCGCAGCGCTTTACAGTTGAACAGTTTCAAACACAACAGTCATAAGTAATAACATTAACAATACAATAATTAAAGCGAAATAAGACGACCCTGCTCATGAGAGCTTACAATCTACAATGAGGTGGGGGCGATACAAAGCACAGGTTTGTATTTACAATGATGTATTTACAATGATGGTCCAGCCATCTTCAGGGGGTGGGGGATAGATGGAGATAGTGAATGGGCAACACACACACAAGCATAAAATGACTTTGATTACTGTGATAGGCCGCTCTGAACAAATGTGTCTTGAGCGAGTGCCTAAAACTATGCAAATTGTGGATGGTCCTAGTATCTTGGGGTAGAGCATTCCAGAGGATTGGCGCAGCACGGGAGAAGTCTTGGAGTCGGGAGTGGGAGGTACGGATTAGGGCAGAGGTTAGTCGAAAGTCATTTGCAGAGCGCAGTGGTCGGTTAGGCCGATAGACAGAAATGGGGGAGGAGATGTAAGGGGGTGCCGTACTGTGGATAGCTTTGTGGGTGAGAACAAGTACTTTGAATTGTATCCTGTAATAAATGGACAGCCAGTGTAACGACTGGCAAAGAGCGGATGCGTCCAAGAAACGATTAGCCAGATGGACAACCCTGGCTGCTGCATTAAGGATGGACTGGAGAGGGGAGAGTCGAGTGAGGGGGAGGCCAATTAATAGAGCGTTACAGTAGTCCAGGCGGGAGTGGATCAGGGCGACAGTGAGGGTTTTTGTTGTTTCCATGGTGAGAAAAGGGCGGATTCTAGAGATGTTCTTTAGGTGTAAATGGCACGAGCGGGCAAGAGATTGTATATGGGAGGTGAAGGAGAGATCGGAGTCAAACATAATGGCCAGACAGCACGCCTGCTGTCGGGGTGTTATTATGGTGCCACCCACGGAGAGGGAAATGTCAGATTTAGGGAGGTTAGTAGATGGCAGGAGCAGAAGAAGTTCAGTTTTGGAGAGGTTAAGTTTCAGATAGAGAGCAGACATGATGTTGGAGACTGCAGACAGACAGTCAGTGGCGTTCTGTAGTACAGCGGGGGTAAGGTCAGGGGATGATGTGTATAGTTGTGTGTCATCAGCATAAAGATGGTACTGAAAGCCAAATCTGCTGATGGTCTGTCCAATTAGGGCTGTGTAGAGAGAGAAGAGAAGGGGGCCAAGGACTGAGCCCTGAGGTACCCCGACAGTGAGAGGAAGAGGAGATGAAGTGGAGCCAGATAACAGAACACTGAAGGAGCGGTCAGAAAGATAGGAGGAGAACCAGGAGAGAGCAGTGTCCTTAAAGCCTAGTGACTGGAGCCTAGAGAGTAGGAGAGGGTGGTCAACAGTGTCGAAAGCTGCAGAAAGGTCGAGAAGAATGAGCGGTCACCGTTACGTTTTGCTGTCAGAAGGTCATTGGTCACTTTGATGAGTGCAGTTTCTGTCGAATGTAGGGGGCGGAAACCGGACTGTGAAGGGTCTAGGAGGGAGTGAGTGGAGAGGTAACGGGTAAGGGGGGAGTATATCAGGCGCTCGAAGAGTTTAGAGATGAAGGGGAGATTGGAGACTGGTCTGTAGTTGTTTGTGCAGGATGAGTCGAGTGTTATGAGTTCATTTTCCCCTTCACCATTGGGGTCTGATGAACTCCCTCTTCTGGTGAAGGAAGGCAGTGAGGCTGATTACCAAGCACCTGAGCTGGGAGAGGATGACTGGGCGACGGGGATCACTGACTGGATATAAGGCAGCCGACACCCTTCCTCCTCGCTGGTGATTTCTCTGTGTAATTCTAGGATACCAGTCTGATTCCTGCTCCTCAAAAGCTAAGTTTTCTGCTTTGCCTTTTTGCATTTGTGTCTTGGTTTTAGTTTGCCTTGCTTTTCTGGATTCTGCCATTCCCTGCTGGGGTGAGCTGAATTCCTTTTTTGTCGGTTGCTCTGTCTTCAGAAAATACCTGAGTACTGACATAGTCTTTTTGAAGCCTAGCGTCTTCAGGGCCTTTTTCCCTGTCAGTCTGTTGGCTCTTATTTTCATAGGGTTTTTCGCGGATTGCAGACAGCAGCTTTCCTATCCTGTCCTACCTAGTTAGCTTGGGCCCCATCATTTGCTCAGTCTATCTTTCTATCTGTGTTAGTGTTTTTTCTTCTTGCTTCACCGTCATTATATGTTGGGGGCTACCTATTGCTTTGGGGTCTGCTCTGGGGCAGTTTAGATTTCCCTTTCTGTCTTTAGGCTAGGCAGTTCTCCGGCTGTGATCGAGGGGTCTAGGGCATCGTAGGAATCCCCCACGACTACTGCTAGTTATTGTTGATAGGTTCAGGGGTCTGCAATCTGATAGCTGCCAACTTCTCTGGTTTTCTGGACTTAGCTAGCATTTCTGTTTTTGCCTCCTACGGTGACTCATTCATAACAGTCGAGGGTGGGTTTCTTTAGTATTGGAGTAATGATAGAGTGTTTGAAGGAGGAGGGGAAAATGCCAGAGGAGAGGGAGAGATTAAAGATTGTAGTTAGGTGAGTTGTGACGACTGGAGAGAGAGACTGGAGGAGATGCGAGGGAATGGGGTAATAGAATCATAGAATAATAGAATCATAGAATCGTAGAGTTGGAAGGGACCTCCTGGGCCACCTGGTCCAACCCCCTGCTCAAAGCAGGATTCGCTAAATCATCCCAGTCAGATGTCTGTTCAGCCTCTGAAGACTTCCATTGAAGGAGAACTCACCACTTCTCGTGGCAGCCTGTTCCACTCATTGATCACTCTAACTGTCAAAAAGTTTTTTCTAATATCTAATCTGTGTCTCCTCCCATTTAGTTTCATCCCATTGCTTCTAGTCTTTCCTTGTGCAAATGAGAATAAAGATGATCCTTCTACAATGTGACAGCCCTTTAGATATTTGCAGACAGCTATTAAGTCTCCTCTCAGTCTTCTCTTTTGCAAACTAAACATTCCCAAATCCTGCAACCTTTCCTCATAAGACAGGGTTTGCAGACCGGTCAACATTCTGGTCGCTCTTTTCTGAACTTGCTCCAGTTTGTTGATGTCTTTTTTAAAATGTGGTGCCCAAAACTGGACACAATATTCCAGATGAGGTCTGACCAAAGAGGAGTCGAGGGAAATAATGACTTCACATGATCTAGACTGTATGCTTCTGTTAATACATCCTAGAATTGCTTTTGCCTTTTTTGCTGCTGCATCACACTGTTGACTCATATTCAGTCTGTGATCTATTAGTATACCCAAGTCTTTTTCACATGTGCTGTTGCTTAGCCCTATTCCTCCCATTCTGTATATGCTTTTTTCATTTTTATTGCCCAGATGTAGTACTTTGCATTTTTCCCTGTTAAAAAACATTGTTAGTTGCTGCCCACTTCTCTGGTTTATTTATATCTTTTTGAATCCTCTCTCTCTCTTCTCTAGTCTTAGCTATCCCTCCTAGCTTTGTGTCATCAGCAAATTTAATCAGTTTACCCTCAATTCCTTCATCTAAATAGTTGATAAAGATGTTGAACAATACAGGGCCCAGGACAGAGCCCTGTAGTACCCCACTTGAGACATTCTTCCAACTGGATGTGCATCCCTTTACGACCACTCTTTGGGTCCGATCACTAAGCCAGTTATGAATCCACCTAACAGTTGCCTTGTCCATTCCATACTTAGTCATTTTTTCAATAAGGATTATATGAGATACTTTGTCAAATGCTTTGCTGAAGTCAAGATATACTATATCTGCAGCATTTCCTTGATCCACCCAATCAGTGATTCTGTCATAGAAGGAAATTAGGTTAGTCTGACATGACTTATTAGTTACAAACCCATGCTGACTCTGTTTAATCACTTCATTCTTATCCAGGTACTGACATACATGTTGTTTAATAATTTGTTCAAAGATCTTTCCTGGTATAGAAGTCAGACTCACCGGCCTATAGTTGCCTGGGTCCACCTTCTTCCCCTTTTTGAAGATAGGAACAACATTTGCTCTTCTCCAGTCTTCTGGGACTTCTCCTGTTCTCCAAGAATTTTCAAAGATTATGGAGAGGGGTTCAAAAATTTCTTCTGCTATCTCCTTCAGTACTCTGGGCTGTAATTCATCTGGACCTGGAGACTTGAATTCATTTAGGTTAGCTAAGTGTTTCCTCACTATCTTTCTGTTTATAGATATCCTGGATTCTTCTATACCCTTAATAGGACAGTGAAGAACAGTTGATGTTACATTTCCTTTCTGAGCGAAAACAGATGCAAAATAGGAATTTAAAAGTTCGGTCTTCTCAACATCCTGTCTTACCATTTCATCATTTTCATCCTGTAAAAATCCTATAGCATCTTTGACTTTTCTTTTACTTTTGACATATCCCCAAAATCCTTTATTATTGCTTTTGACATCTCTTGCAAGCCTCAATTCATTGTCAGCTTTAGCAATCTGATTTGTGCCCTGCAGGTTCTGCAGACAGCATTATATTCTTCTTTAGATATGCCTCCCTCTTTCCATTTTATAAACATTTTTTTCTTCCTTTTTAGCATGTGCTTATGTTCTGTGTTCATCCATCCAGGTGTCATGTCGCCGTCAGTCTTGGGGCCTGCTGTTCCGGTCGCGGCCACTAAGAAGCGACGGACCGCCACTTTGTCGTCAGACTCAGGGACAGCTGTTCCTGCCTTGGCCACTGGGAGGGGCCATGGTTCCGTCACATCAGACTCAGGGCCTACTGTCCCGACTTTAGCCTCTAGGAGGCGCCGGTCTGTCACGTTGCCTTTAAATTCGGGGCCTGCTGTTCCGGTCGCGGTCACTAGGAGGCGCCATGGCTCGCCCGTGAGTTATGGTGCTGACAGAGTAAGGGCACCTGCACAGGCATCTGGTGGGCGCAGGCTCCGCCCCTCTGTCAGTCATCAGCAGGTTACTGCATCATCATCTGGCCTGGTCCTGGGGGCAGTACTGATGACATCATCAGTCCAGGAACCTGTGAGGGGTGACCTGATCCCTCAAATACCTTGGGACTGGTCTTGCAAGCTGCCGGATATATTCTTGGTTCTTCTGTGTGCTACTTGGTGATTGACTATTGTTTGACTCTGACCTCAGCCTGGATTTCTGACCCCTCTATTGCCTGACGATTTTGTACTTCTGCTATTCTCCCAGTTTGTGACCTTGGCCTGGATATTCTGACTCTGCTACTGCCTAACGATTCTGTACCTCTGCCGTCCTCCTGGTTTATGACTCTGACCTTGGCCTGAATTTGACTCTGCTACTGCCCGCTGTTTTTGTACTTCTGCTGTTTCCCTGGTTAAGACTCGGATTCCTGACTACGCTTTTGGTCCTGTTTTTTAACCCCTCTCTGACGACCGTCCTGCTCTAGCCGCTGCTCATATTCAGACAGCTACCTCCTGGGCTCTGTTGTAAATCCATATCCCTGTATAGGGGTAAAGGGTATCAGTGTTTCTCGGGGTGTGGCCTGGCTGCAGCCCAGAACCGCAGATGGATGTCACATTATATCCAGCCATAAAATAAAACTGCTTCTTATGTATATTCCTAACATATGTAAAGGCAGTTTCCCTGAACTTTTTTTTTCTTTCTCCTGACTGAGCTGATTTTTGGCCTGAACACCTGTTTCATTGCACTGCTTGGAAGATCACTCTCATTCTCCTGCACAAGCATGCTGCAGTCTGGAGTCCTCAGGGAGAGAGCTGCATGTCAGAGATCCATGCTCCTGGGACGTCGGCCTCTGGGCAACTACTCTGGCTATGGTTGTCCAGAGGCTCAGGTATTGCCCGCAGATGCGGCGAAAGTTTTATTACCTATCTCAGTTTTATTTGGTCAGAAAACTCTGTTTAAACGCGTATGTGGATAGTGGGTCTGAAGGAAATTTTATGGATTCTTTGACTGCTAGGTATCTGGGTTTACCATTACTAAAACTTAACGCCCCTATTAAAACCACGGCTATTAATGGCACGTCTATTATTCAGGAGGGGGTTAAGTTTGTTACTGCCAAAGTTGCTATGTCTGTGGGAGCATTACATACTGAGCTTGTGTCATTTTTTGTGATGGACAATTTATCCTCTGCAGTTATTCTGGGTATGCCATGGCTACGCCAGCATAATCCTGTCATCGACTGGCACTTGGGTGACGTTGTACGCTGGAGTCCACAGTGTCAGGAAAATTGCATATCCCTAGCAGTGAACCAAGTTAAGGTTAAACCCCCCTGCATACCGTTTGCCTTCAGAGATTTTGAGGATGTCTTTTCTATTGCAGAATCTGAAAAGCTACCCCCTCACAGAGAGTATGATTGCCCCATAGACCTGATTCCGGATGCCCGTCTCCCTAAGGGAAGAATATTTAATCTCTCAGGTCCAGAGCGTCAGGCTATGAACGAGTACATAGCAGATAGCTTAAAAAAGGGGTTTATTAGACCGTCCATTTCGCCAGTTGGAGCTGGCTTCTTCTTTGTAGAAAAGAAAGATAGTGGTCTCAGACCCTGCATTGACTACCGGGAATTGAATGCAATCACCATAAAGAACCAGTACCCGCTTCCACTCATCCCTGATCTTTTTAATCAGTTAATGGGAGTTTACTAAACTTGACCTCCGGGGGGCATACAATCTAGTCCACATAAGAAACGGTGATGAGTGGAAAACGGCCTTTAACCCCTTCACCCCCAAGGGTGGTTTGCACGTTCATGACCGGGCCAATTTTTACAATTCTGACCACTGTACCTTTATGAGGTCATAACTCTGGAACGCTTCCATTGATCCCGGTGATTCTGACATTGTTTTCTCGTGACATATTGTACTTCATGTTAGTGGTAAAATTTCATTCAAATAACTTGCGTTTATTTGTGAAAAAAATGGAAATTTGGCAAAAATTTTGAAAATTTCGCAATTTTCCAACTTTAAATTTTTATGCCCTTAAATCACAGAGATACGGCACACAAAAAACTTGATAAGTAACATTTCCCACATGTTTACTTTACATCAGCACAATTTTGGAAGCAAAATTTTTTTTTTGTTAGGAAGTTATAAGGGTTAAAAGTTGACCAGCGATTTCTCATTTTTACTTTACTCATTTTATTTTTAGGACCACATCACATTTGAAGCCACTTTGAGGGGTCTATATGATAGAAAATACCCAAAATTGACACCATTCTAAAAACTGAACCCCAGAAAACAAAAACAATTCCCTAAAATATAGCTTTTAATTCAATCACTAAAAACATTAGTAAGAATGACTAAAACAGGAGGGGAGGGATAGGGGACAAATAGTTATAATGGATAGCTGAAATACTATTTTGTTTCTAATCAGTTATACCAAATTAAGGGCCACAGGCTGAATCGCCCTAGTCCACCCTATTTCAGCCCTTCCTAACCTGTTTTAGTCATTCTTACTAATGTTTTTAGTGATTGAATTAAAAGCTATATTTTAGGGAATTGTTTTTGTTTTCTGGTGTTTCAATTTACTTTATAATTCCATCAAAATAATTTTTTGAGGTCTGTTTTTTAAAAACTGAACCCCTTAAGGTGCTCAAAACCACATTCAAGAAGTTTATTAACCCATTAGGTGCGTCACAGGAATTTTTTTGAATATTTAAAAAGAAATGAACATCTAACTTTTTTTCACAAAAAAAATACTTCAGGTTCAATTTTTTTTATTTTACCAAGGGTAACAGGAGAAATTGGACTGCAAAAGTTATTGTGCAATTTGTCCTGAGTACGCTGATACCTGATTTGTGGGGGGGAACGACTGTTTCGGCGCATGGCAGAGCTCAGAATGGAAGGAGCGCCGTTTGACTTTTTCAATGCAAAATTGGCTGGAATTCAGATCGGACGCCATGTCACGTTTGGAGAATCCCTGATGTACCTAAACAGTGGAAAACCCTACAAGTGAGCCCATTTTGGAAACTAGACCCCCCAAGGAACTTATCTAGATATGTGGTGAGAACTTTGAACCCACAAGGGCTTTACAGAAGTTTATAACGTACAGCGGTACAATTAAAAAATCATATTTTTTCCACAAAAATGATCTTTTCACCCCAATTTTTATTTTCCCAAGGGTAACAGGACCCTAAAAGTTATTGTGCAATTTGTCCTGAGTACGCTGATACCCCACATGTGGGGGTAAACCACTATTTGGGCGCATGGCAGAGCTCGGAAGGGAAGCAGCGCCATTTGACGTTTTTGGCTGGAATTGAGATCGGACACCATGTCGCGTTTGGAAAACTCCTGATGTACCAAAACAGTGGAAACCCCCCACAAATGACACCATTTTGGAAACTAGACCCCCTAAGGAACTTATCTAGATGTGTGGTGAGCACTTTGACACCCCCAGTGCTTCACAGAAGTTTATAATGCCCGGGCGTGAAAATAAATAATTCGGATTTTTTCCACAAACATGATTTTTTAGTCACCATTTTTTTATTTTCCCAAGAGTACCAGGAGAAATTGGACCCCAAAAGTTGTTGTCCAATTTGTTCTGAGTATGCTGATACCCCATATGTGGGAGAAAACTACTGTATGTGCACACGTCGGGGCTCGTAAGGGAAGCAGTGACGTTTTGGAATGCAGACTTTGATGGAATGGTCTGTGGGTGTCATGTGCGTTTGGAGAGCCCCTGATGTACCTAAACTATTGAAACTCCCCACAAGTGACCCCATTTTGGACACTAGACCCCCCACGGAACTTATCTAGATGTGTGGTGAGCACTTTGAACCCCCAAGTGCTTCACAGAAGTTTATAACACTCGGACGTGAAAATAAAAAAATCATTTTTTTCCACAAAAATGATATTTTTGCCCCCAATTTTTTATTTTCCTAAGGGTAACAGGAGAAATTGGACCCCAAAAATTGTTTTGCAATTTGTCCTGAGTAGGCTGATACCCTACATGTGGGGGTAAAACACTGTTTGGGCGCATGGCAGAGCTTGGAAGGGAAGGAGCACCATTTGACTTTTTCAACTCAGAACTGGCTGGAATTGAGATCAGACGCCATGTTGCATTTGGAGAGCCCCTGATGTGCCCAAACAGTGGAAACCCCCAATTATAACTCCAACCCTAACCCTAGCCCTAACCCTAAGGCTGTGTGCACACGCTGCGGATTTTGCTGCGGTTCCGCAGCGGTTTTGGCTGCTGCGGACCCGCAGCAGTTTCTGCTGCGGTGTACAGTACCATGATTCCCTATGGGAATCAAAAACCGCAGTGCAGACGGTGCGGAATTTTCCTTGCGGATTATCTGCGGTTTTCAATCCGCAGAAAGAATTGACATGTCAATTCTTTCTGCGGATTCTCCTGCGGTTTGCCGTCTCCTCTATTGAGGAGATGAAAAACCGCAGGACAAAACCGCAGCGCAATCCGCAGGTAAAACCGCAGGTCTTTTGACCTGCGGTTTCACCTGCGGATTTTACAAAATCCGCGCGGATGAATCCGCACCTAATCCGCAGCGTGTGCACACAGCCTTACCCTAACGGGAAAATGGAGATAAATACTTTTTTTTTTTTTTTAGTTTTATTATTTTTCCCTAACTAAGGGGGTGATAACAGGGGGTTTGACTTACTATTTATGGCGGTTTTTATGTTTGGCGGCTGTCACACGCTAAAAGACGCTTTTTATTGTAAAATAGTTTTTGCATCACCACATTTTGAGAGCTATAATTTTTCCGTATTTTGACCCACTGAGTCATGTGAGGTCTTATTTTTTGCGGGACGAGTTGACGTTTTTATTGGTACCATTTTCGGGCACGTGACATTTTTTGATCGCTTTTTATTCCTATTTTTGGGATGCAGAATGAACAAAAACCAGCGTTTCATGAATTTCTTTTGGGGGGGTGCGTTTACACCGTTCCGCGTGCGGTAAAATTGATAAAGCGGTTTTATTCTTCGTGTCAGTACGGTTACAGCGATACCTCATTTAGGTCGTTTTTTTTATGTCTTTGTCGGTTTTATGCAATGAAAACTATTTTATATAAAAAATAATTATTTTTGCATCGCTTTATTCTGTGAGCTATAACTTTTTTATTTTTTCGCTGATGATGCTGTGTGGCAGCTCGTTTTTTGTGGGACAAGATGACGTTTTCAGCGGTACCATGGATATTTATATGCGTCTTTTTGATCGCGCGTTATTACACTTTTTGTTTGGTGGTATGATAATAAATCATTATTTTTTGCTTCGTTTTTTATTTTTATTTATTAAGGGGTTCGCTAAAGGGGTTAACTAATGGGACAGTTTTATAGGGCGGGTCATTACGGACGCGGCGATACCTAATATGTGTACTTTTATTGTTTTTTTTTTTTTTTTTTTTTATTATTTCCAAAAAATGGATTTATTGGGGGAATATTTTTTTTTTTTTTTTTTTTTCTAATTTATTTGGCGATTTTTAATTTATTTTTACTTTTTTTTTTTTTTATTTTTTTTTTTTACTTTATTACATAGTCCCAGGTGGGACATCACTGTCCTGTGACAGATCGCTGATCTGTCACATCACAGATCACTGTGACAGATCAGCAATCTGTCACAGGCATTGAAGAAGACTTCCTCTTGCCTGCGCTTTGCAGGCACTGAGGAAGCCAGCTTCCTCAGGTCCCCGAAGGCCCCCGTCGCCATCTTGGATTCGGGGGCCTGGAGGATAGGAGCCCCCCGCAGCAGCGCTGCTCATTGCGATGCCGTGGGGGGCTCAGGGAAGCACGGAGGGAGCCCCCTCCCTGCCGATGCTTCCCTTTAACTCCCGGTACACCGCGATCATGTTTGATCGCGGTGTGCAAGGTGTTAACGTGTCGGGGCGGTCCGTGACCGCCCCTGACACATAGTGCCGGGTGTCAGCTGTGATAATCAGCTGACACCCGGCCGCGATCAGCGGCGCTCACCACGTGGGCGCCGCTGATCGCGGTAGACGTACTATCCCGTCCACGGTCATACGGGCCCGGGTACCGTGGACGGGATAGTACGTCGGATGTCAGGAAGGGGTTAATACACCCCTTGGCCACTTTGAGTACCTGGTAATGCCGTTCGGTCTCAGTAATGCACCTGCCGTGTTCCAGCACTTTGTAAATGACATTTTCAGAGACATTTGTGGGGTGTATGTCGTTGTATATTTAGATGACATTTTGATTTACTTTGCTGACCCTGTGACACATGCTCAGCACGTTCGCTCTGTACTGCAGAGACTGCGAGAACACTCCCTGTTTGCTAAACTGGAGAAATATGTTTTTTTTTTTTTTTTTTGCAGAGGAGGTACAATTTTTCGGATACATGGTTTCAAGCAAAGGCTTCCGTATGGATCCTGCCAAGATCCTACCTATTAAAGCTTGGGTGCAACCCAAGTCGCTAAAAGCGCTGCAGCGTTTTTTAGGGTTTGCAAACTATTACCGAAAATTCATCAGGGGTTTCTCCGAAATTGCTAAACCACTCACTGATTTGACCCGAAAAGGGGCAGACGTGACCAATTGGAACCCTGAGGCAATTCAGGCTTTTGCTACGTTAAAAGAGTGCTTTGTAGCCAACCCAGTTTTGGTTCAGCCTGATCTGGACCGCCCGTTTATTGTAGAGGTGGATGCCTCTGAGGTCGGAGTGGGAGCAGTGCTGTCGCAAGGCACTGCATCACTCACTCAGCTTCGCCCATGTGCCTTTTTCTCCCGCAAATTCTCTGCCACTGAGAAAAATTACGATATAGGTAATCGGGAATTATTGGCGATCAAATGGGCCTTCGAGGAATGGCGCCACTTCCTCGAAGGCGCCAAACATAAGATCACTGTGATTACAGATCACAAGAATCTGACTTATCTGGAGTCAGCTAAAATATTAAATCCTAGACAAGCGAGGTGGGCCTTGTTCTTCTCTAGGTTTGATTTTTTTTAATCACCTTTCGTACTGGTACTAAAAATGTGAGGGCTGATGCTCTCTCTCGAAGCTTCTGCCCCTCACAGGCTGAGGACTTGGAGCCAGTTCCAATACTGGCCAATGGGATTGTTGTGTCGGCTGTGTCTTTGGACCTTCTGGAGAAGATCCGTAGATCCCCAGAACCAGCCCCTGACTCGACACCCCCCCAGAAGTTGTTTGTTCCAGCACCATTTTGCCTACAAGTTCTGAAGGAGTCGCACGACTCTGTCCTGGCAGGCCATCCTGGTGTCAATAATACCGTCAGACTTGTGACTAGGAATTTTTGGTGGCCAATGGTAGCTAAGGAATGTAAGGATTATGTACTGGCTTGTGAAATCTGTGCTCGCGCCAAGTCCCCTCATAATCGGCCTGCCGGCTGGCTCCAGTCCTTGCCCGCTCCAGAGAGTCCATGGACCCACATCTCCATGGACTTCATTACTGACCTACCACCCTCAGAAGGGAAGACATGTATCTGGGTGGTGGTGGACAGGTTCAGTAAGCAATGTCATTTTGTGCCCCTCTCTGGATTACCTAATTCAGAAACTTTGAGTAAGTTGTTTATTGTTCATGTAATACGACTGCATGGCGCTCCAGAGAATATCGTGTCCGACCGAGGTACCCAGTTTGTTTCTAGATTCTGGAGGGCATTCTGCAAACGTATTGATATTGAATTATCCTTCTCCTCCGCTTACCACCCTGAGACCAATGGTCAAACGGAGCGTACCAACCAGGCTCTAGAGCAATATCTTCGCTGCTATGTCTCGGAACATCAGTCCAATTGGGCGGAACATCTCCCATTAGCTGAATTCGCTCTAAATAACCAATACCAGGAATCAAAACCACCCCGTTCTTCTGCAATCATGGTTTGCACCCACGTTTTTGTTCATTTTCGGCCAAGATGTCGGAGCTCCCGGGAGTAGAGAATTCCATACGTCACTTAAGGACAATCTGGTCGGAGGTGAAGACAAACTTGAAAGGGTCCCAGGTCAGGCAGGCTTCGGCCGCAAATAAACGGAGGTCCTCGGGGCCGCACCTAGGAGTTGGGGACAAAATTTGGCTGTCTACCAAAAACATTAAGCTTAAGGTGCCATCTGCCAAACTGGGCCCCAGGTTTATTGGTCCCTATGAGATTTTAGAGGTAATTAATCCGGTAGCCTTTCGTTTAAAGCTCCCGTAGTCGTTTAAAATACCTAATGTTTTCCACAAATCCCTCCTCAAAGTGTACCGCTCCCCAATTCATCCAGTCCCCTCCTCCTCCAGTTTTGGTCAAGGGTGCCTTGGAGTACGAAGTCCAGGGTATCCTTGATTCCCGTTTAGTGAGAAAGTCTGTGCAATATTTGGTGCATTGGAAGGGCTACGGCCCAGAGGAGAGGTCCTGGGTCCCCGCTAGTGACATCCATGCCAAGGGGTTGATTAGAAGGTTTCACCTCCTTCACCCTGACAAACCAGGTTTTGAGGGTCCGGAGGCCCCTCTTGGAGGGGGGGTACTGTCACGTCGCCATCAGACTTTGGGCCTGCTGTTCCGGTCGCTGCCACTAGGAGGCGCCGGACCGCCACTTTGTCATCAGACTCAGGGACGGCTGTTCCTGCCTTGGCCACTGGGAGGGGCCGTGGTTCCGTCACATCAGACTCAGGGCCTACTGTCCCGACTTTAGCCTCTAGGAGGCGCCAGTCTGTCACGTTGCCTTTAAATTCGGGGCCTGCTGTTCCGGTCGCGGTCACTAGGAGGCGCCATGGCTCGCCCGTGAGTTATGGTGCTGACAGAGTAAGGGCACCTGCACAGGCATCTGGTGGGCGCAGGCTCCGCCCCTCTGTCAGTCATCAGAAGGTTACTGCATCATCATCTGGCCTGGTCCTGGGGGCGGTACTGATGACATCATCAGTCCAGGAACCTGTGAGGGGTGACCTGATCCCTCAAATACCTTGGGACTGGTCTTGCAAGCCGCCGGATATATTCTTGGTTCCCCTGTGTGCTACTTGGTGATTGACTATTGTTTGACTCTGACCTCAGCCTGGATTTCTGACCCCTCTATTGCCTGACGATTTTGTACTTCTGCTATTCTCCCGGTTTGTGACCTTGGCCTGGATATTCTGACTCTGCTACTGCCTAACTATTCTGTACCTCTGCCGTCCTCCTGGTTTATAATTTTGGACTAAATTCATGGACTTCAGTGCGCTGCTAGACAAATTCACTAATCCAGGTTATGAGAAAGATTAACTGTTTATTTCCCAACGCGTTTCAAAGTGTATACCACTTCTTCCTCAGGGGATGACATATATGAACAGATAAAGCTGGTTTATGACTCTGACCTTGGCCTGAATTTGACTCTGCTACTGCCTGCTGTTTTTGTACTTCTGCTGTTTCCCTGGTTAAGACTCGGATTCCTGACTTTTGGTCCCGTTTTTTAACCCCTCTCTGACAACCGTCCTGCTCTGGCCGCTGCTCATATTCAGACAGCTACCTCCTGGGCTCTGTTGTAAATCCAGATCCCTGTATAGGGGTAAAGGGTATCAGTGTTTCTCGGGGTGTTGTCTGGCTGCAGCCCAGAACCGCAGACGGATGTCACACCAGGTTTCCTTAAATGCTTCCTATTCTTCCCTCCTTTCGGAATTGTTAACATTTGTGCTTTGAGAATTTCATTTTTCAAGATTTCCCATCCTTCCTGGACATTTTTGTCTTTAAGGATATCCAGCCATTGGATCCCTCCAATTCTCTTTCTGAATCCCTTAAAATCTGCCTTTCTGAAATCTAACCTTGACGTCTGAGTCTTCACAGGTCTTCCTCCTCTAGTTATCCAAAATTCTAAAATAGCATGGTCGCTACCTCCTAGGGTCCCAGCCACTTTAACCTCCTCAACCATTTCCTCCCTGTTTATAAGGATAAGATCCAAGGTCGGTTGTGCATGTAGTCGAACGAGAAAAGGAGAGGAGCCTGGAGACTTCTTCTGTGATGGGATCGAATGTGGAGAGTGAGCCAGGGGAAATGCAGGGAGGGATGGGAGTCACTGAACTTGGTGATTGGGAGCGGATTTCCTGGTGGATATTGTCTATTTTCTCTATAAAGTGGGAGGCCAGGTCATCAGCACAAATGTCTGTGATAGGCGCTTGTGCTTTTGGCCTGAGGAGGGAGTGAAAGGTGTCAAAAAGTTTCTTGGGGTTGTTGGATAGTGAGGAGATCAGGATGGTGAAGTAAGTCTGTTTGGCGAGGTGAAGGGCAGAGTTATATGTCCTAAACATAAAGTTGAAGTGTTTGAAGTCTTCTGGTGTGCGTGTTTTCCTCCATAAGCGTTCAGCACACCTAGAGCATCGCTGGAGAAATTGGGTTTGTGATGTGAGCCAGGGCTGTTTCACTCTGTGTTTGGAGGTTCTGAGGGTGAGGGGAGCTACTTGGTCAAGGGTGCTTCTAAGAGTGTCATTGAAGTGATGTACAGCTACATCAGGACAGAACAAAGAAGAGATTGGGGATAATGATGAGTGTAGGGAGTCTGAAAGTGTATGAGGGTTAATGGCTTGTAGATTTCTGACTGAATGGTAGGTAGGAGGGTGCTGGGGTGAGCGAGGATTTGTGAGTGTAAAGGAGAGAATGTTGTGGTCAGAGAGGGGAAGCGGTGAGTTATCTAGGTAGGAGATTGAGCAGAGCCGGACGAAAACCAGGTCCAGGGTGTTACCGTCTTTGTGTGTTTCGGAGGTTGAGAGCTGTGAGAGGCCTAGAGAAGTGGTTAGTGATAGAAGCTGGGATGCAGATGTGGAAGTGGGGCTGTTAATGGGGATGTTGAAGTCTCCCAGTATAAGGGTTGGTAGTTCTGAGGACATGAAGCGCGGCAACCAGGCAGAGAAATGGTCCAGAAAGTGGGTGGGTGAGCATGGGGGCCGGTATATGACCGCTACTATGAGGGATAGGGGACGAAAGAGCCTGATGGTGTGGACTTCAAAAGAAGGGAATGAGAGTGATGGAACTGGGGGGATGACCTGGAAAGTGTATTGTGGGGACAGGAGTATGCCGACTCCACCACCAGGTCTGTTTGTCGGTCTCGGGGAATGGGAGATTTGTAAGCCACCATGGGAAATGGCAGCAGGAGAGACAGTGTCAGAATCCTGAATCCAGGTTTCCGTGAGGGCCAACAGATTCAGAGAGTTTTTCAGAAAGTAATTGTGTAGGAAAGGAAGCTTGTTGCATACAGACCGTGGATTCCAAAGGGCACAATTAAAAGAAGGAGATAAAGGAGTGCAAATAATATTAAGATTATTAAGGTTTTGATGTGAGGTAGGGTAGGGGTTGAGGTTGGGGGAGATGTCCCCTGAAATTAGTAGGAAGATAAAGAGCAAGTAGTTTTTGGAATTGTATGAAGATTGTTTGTGCAGTGTGTTTGGGCAAGATGGGCTGAGGTTTTTCAAGAAGGTGAGAAGTGCATGGGAGCTGTACATGGGAGAAGGAAAGAGAGAGGAGCTGATGTATATGAGTCGTGATGGAGGTTGGATTGGTCGGTGAAAGTGGATTGCAAGAGAGCATAGGAGGATAGGAATAAAGCACATGGTTAAAAGGGACAGCAGAGTGTGGGTTACCTGACTCCTGCCCTGACTAACTGCTGTATCACTATGCTTATCTTCGTGACGCTTTGCTTCTGTGATGCGTGCACCCCCACATGCGTGCACCCCTAAGGATGGTTCTAAATTTATAGTCCAGACTGCTGGGTCAGAAGCGATGGATTGTCGGAACTGGTTGAGGATAATTTGGCAGCTGGGGTCAGCACAGCAGGGTTTTTTTTTTTTTTTTTTTTTTGAGGTGATCAAAGACATTCAGCCTGGCAACATCTATTTTAACACCTCCACCAGATAAGATCTACACTGATCCCAGTCATGGATAGGCAACAGTGAGTTTTAAGTAGAATGCACCAAATGATTTATAACAATGAATTAGCAGACACATTAAAATATGTTTCTAGATGGTAAAGCAGCAGATGACACAGCTAAAAACTATCACACAGTTAAAACTATCTAACTATAATAAACAGTTTAGTCTGCCCCATGTCTCCTATATTCAAGCTGTATACGCATATACTATATAGTAGATGTCTAAAATAAAGTGAAAATGTATAGTATATACTTTAATTCTGCTGTAATGGCCAGGTGTAAAACAACAATATACAGCATGCAATACCTCCTTTGGATTGTAATCCCAAATATTTGCAGAGATCACCACCTAGTGGTTTTTTACATGAGGTGCATTTGAGAACAAACAATATTTTTCATATTTTACGCACCAAGAGAAAATAATTAATACGCAGGCCAAGTGAATTATACAAATATATTGCTTTTATTTAACAATTCAAAAAAACAAGCCATAAAATGACAAACTTATATGCAAACAGAAAAAAACACAGAAGAGGCAAATTGGTGGAAAAACCCCGCACATAATATATTCACACAAGTGAAATTCATATGTATCATTTAATAGAACAGCAAAAAAAAGTATCCCACAGAGATATTTAGGGCCAGAGCAGTATATTAGAGAGAGCACAAATATGTGCTTCTATATAAAGTATAGTCATAAAAACAGCAAATCATGGCATAATGGGCAAAGCTGTATATATAAAGTACTCAATGACTAGTATATTTGCACCCTAAGGGAAATAAATGAAGTCTGGCAAGGTGATAAAGTATACCACTCATATTATACCCCTACGAATATGAATAATTGTGAGTACAGCATAATTGGAAACATGCCTAAATAAATGCACATTAATGTGTCTGCATCAAACCACACACATAAGGCTATGTGCACACATGCGGAATTGCAGCGGAAATTTCTGCGGTAATTCCGCACTAGCGTTTTGTAACTCCCTGCCGCGGGAAAATTTGCACTAGCAATTTGCACTAGCAAGTGTAATTAGCTTGCAGAATGCTAGCGTTTTCCCAAGCGATCTGTAGCATCGCTTGGAAAACTGATTGACAGGTTGGTCACACTTGTCAAACATAGTTTGACAAGTGTGACCAACTTTTTACTATTGAGGCTGCCTATGCAGCTTCAGTAGTAAAAAGATATAATGTTAAAAATAATAATAATAATAAAAAATCGTGATATTCTCACCTTCCGGCGTCCCGCGCAGCGTCCCCGATCCTTGCGATGCTCCCAGCAAGTCCCGTTCCCAGCGATGCCTTGTGACTATGACCCCAGATGACGTAGCATCTCACGAGACCGCGACATCATCACAGGTCATTGTCTCAAGGCATCACGGGGAGCATCGCTGAGGCCTGGGAACGCTACGGGGGCTGCCGGAAGGTGAGAATATCACGATTTATTATTTTAATTCTTTTTTTAACAGGGATATGGTACCCAGGGCCTGGAGGAGAGTCTCCTCTCCTCCAGACCCAGGGTACCATCCGCACATTTTCCGCCGCATGGTGGGCACAGTCACATGCAGAAAGTAAGTAGATCAATGCTTTCCTATGTTGGCGGAATCCCCGCGATACCGCAAAAAGAATGAGCATGCTGCAAATTTTTCCTTGATGCAATTCTGCCGCTGACAAATACTCAGCATTAGCACAGCATGTGCGGAATGCCATTGAATACAATGGGTTGCGGATTTTTAGCATTTTCGCGGTGAAAAACGCGGCAAAAACTTGCATGTGTGCACACAGCCTAAAGCTGTTATAGAGTTATTACTTCCTGAAATTTAGATTTCCAGGAGTCCACCACACCAGATGAGCGTTTCGCTTTGAAATCCTTCATCCAGGGGTGATAAGATGCTGGAAAGGTGCGTAGTAAGACATGTTAGAATATAACTATCCCAATATAAAGTGAATACAATAAAAATGTTTAGGAATGGAATACATATAAGGGTATATTCACATGAATACAGACATTTGTGCAGTCTGGAAAATAAGTGCTTGGTACACTGTTGATTTTGCAAGTTTTCCTTCCTAAAAGGAATGGAAAGGTCTGTCATTTTTATCGTAGGTACACTTCAACTGTGAGAGACAGAATCTTAAAAAAAAAAAAATCCAGAAAACCACATTGTATGATTTTTAAATAATAAAATTGCATTTTATTGCATAAAATAGTATTTGATCACCTACCAACCAGCAAGAATTCTGGCTCTCACAGACCTGGTAGTTTTTCTTTAAAAAAATCATTCTACTCTGCTCTAATTAACTGTACTAATTGCACCTGTTTGAACTTGTTATCTGTACAGAAGATACCTGTCTACACACTCATTCAATCACACTCAAACCTCTCCACCATGACCAAGACCAAAGAGCTGTCTAAGGAAACCAAGGACAAAATTGTAGACCTGCACAAGGCTGGGATGGGCTACAGGACAATAGACAAGCAGCTTGGTGAGAAGGCAACAACTGTTGGCACAATTATTAGAAAATGTAAGAAACAAAAGAAGGGTGTCGATCTTCCTCCATCTCGGCTCCATGCAAGATTTCACCTCTTGAGGTAATGCTGATTCTGAGAAAGGTCAGGAATTAACCCAGAACTACATGCAAGGAACTGGAGACCTGAAGAGAGCTGGGACCACAGTCTCAAACATTGCTGTTAGTAACACACTATGTTGTCAAAGATTAAAATCCTGAAGGGCCCACAAGGTCCCCCTGCTCATGCCAGCACATGTCCAGGCCCATTTCAAGTACAGTATGACCATCTGGATAATCCAGAGAAGGCATGAGAGGTCATATAGTTAAATGAGACCAAAATAGAACTTTTTGATAACAACTTCACTCGCTGTGTTTAGAGGAAGAAGGATGAGCACAACCTATAGAACACCATCCCAACCATGAAGCATGGTGGGGGAAACATCATACTTTGGGATGCTTTTCTTCATAGGGGACAGGATGACTGCACCATATTGAAGGGAGGATAGATGGAGTCATGTATTGCAAGGTTTTGGCCAACAACCTCCTTCCTTCAGTAAGAGAACTAAAGATGAGTCATGGCTGGGTCATCCAGCATGACAATGACCTGAAACACACCGCCAGTGCAACTAAGAAGTGGCTTTGTAAGAAGCATTTCAATGTCCTGGAGTGGTCTAGCCAGTCTCCAGATCTGAACCCAATAGAAAATCTTTGGAGGGAGCTGAATCTCAATGTCGTCCAATGACAGCCCCGAAAGATCTGGAGAAGATCTGTATGGAGGAGTGGGCCAAAATCCCTGCTGCAGTGTGTGCAAAGTTGGTCAATAACTACAGGAAATGCCTGACCTCTTTAATTGTAAACAAAGATTTCTCTACCATATAGTAAGTTCTGTTTTTCTATTGTATCAAATACTTATTTCATGCAATAAAATGCACATTAATTATGTAAAATTCATGCCATGTGATGTTCTTGTTTTTTCATTTAAAGATTCTGTCTTTCATAGTTGAATCATACCTACGATGAAAATTGCAGACCACTTCTTGTTGCTGAGAAAACCTGCAAACTCGGTAGTGTATCAAATACTTATTTTCCCCACTGTATATGCAGATAAGAAAAATGTATGTTCACATGAATGAACACACATATAAAAGATCACAGACATGGAAACCCATCCAAAAATCAATTTTTTTTAATATTTTACTTGGCCTGTGTATAAAGTATTTTTTCTTAGTGCTTCTCTATGATGTATACTTTATGCCCTAACTTGTATGATTCAGTTATAGGTGTTTCTAAATTTTACACATGGGCAATATAATAAAAACTAGCTATGTACCCATTCTACGCCCGAGTGGCGAGCATTTTTATTGGCATATGATCTCACATCCTGGTATGTGCTCCCCCCCCCCCCCCTCCTATCCTGGTGTGCATGGCACCCCTCATCCCTATCCTGGGATGCATGGTACCCTCACCCCCCCAATCCTGGTAAGCATGGCACGCTATTCCTCATCCTGGTATGCTTGGTCCCTTCACCCCCAATCCTGGTATGTATGGTACCCCCTTATCCCTATCCCGGTATGCATGTTCCCCTCACCCCCTATCCTGGTATGCATGTTCCCCTCACCCCCCAATACTGGTATGCATGGTCCTCTCACCCCTGTTATGAGCTCATTTTCTGCTCCTCCAGTTGAGTTCTCCTTCCGTTCTCCCTCTGGTGGTGACAGGAGGTAGTGAGGTTGGTTTAAGTGGTAATGATCTGCCACCTGATGAGAAGGATAACGATTGGATCTCTGGAGTATCAGACTGGATATAAGACAGCCGACGCCCTATCCTGCTGCTGGTGATTCAGCCTGTTTCTCAGGTCTTGGACTTCAGCTCTCTTCCAGTCTTCTTAAGTTAAGTTTGTTTTTTGCTAATGTTCACACTTGCGCTTCTTGGTCAATTCAGTTTCTTGTGTGGTCAGCTTGCCCCTGCTGGGGCTATGCTGAACTTCCACTCTTATTTATCTGTATTTGCCAATTTGCCTTTTTGTCCCTTATTAGATTGGCCTATTTTTGCTCTGTTTCAGAATATTTCAGAGTTCTGATATAGTGGGAGAAGTCTAGTGACTTCAGGGTTAATTTTGCTATAAGACGTGTTGGACATTATTTTTGGTAGGGTTTTTTGGCAGATTGCAGACAGTGGCTTTCCTTTCCTGTCCTTTCTAGTTAGTCGGGCCCCATCGTTTGCTCTGCCTATTTTCTTGCCTGTGTATGTGTTTTCATCTTGCTTCACCATCAATACATGTGTGGGGGCTGTCTTTTCCTTTGGGTACTGCTCTGGGGCAGATAGTTTTCCCTTTTTCTTGCTTTAGGTTTATGTAGTCCTCCGGTGGTGACGAGGCATCTAGGAACAACGTAGGAACACTCCACTGCTACTGTTAGTTGTGTGGTTAAGATCAGGCATCTGCAATCTGCATAGTGACCAACCTCTCTGGTTTTCTGGGACTTGGCTTTTGTTGTTCCTCCTCGGTGACCCATTCATAACACACCCCCCAATCCTGGTATGCATGTTCCCCTCACCCCCCTATCCTGGTATGCATGATCCTCTCACTCCCGTATGCTGGTATGCATGGTCCTCTCACCCCCCTATCCTGGTATGTATGGTACCCTCACCCCCCCAATCCTGGTATTCATGGCCCCCTCACCCCCCCAATCCTGGTATGCATGGTCCTCTCACCCCCCCAATCCTGGTATGCATAGTCACCTCACCCCTCGCACCCCCTATCCTGGTAAGCATGGTCCTCTCACTCCCATATCCTGGTAAGCATGGTCCTCTCACTCCCATATCCTGGTATGCATGGTCCTCTCACCCCCTATCCTGGTATGCATGGTCCTCTCACCCCCCCATCCTGTTATGCATGGTCCTCTCACCCCCCCTTTTCCTGGTATGCATGGTCCTCTCACCCTCCAATCCTGGTATGCATGGTCCTCTCACCCCCCCTATTCTGGTATTGTTATAAGTTTATACTAGAACTCTATGGAGTCCGATGACGTGGGTCAGAAATTAAGACAGACCTGGTATATCACAGTTCAAGATGTGTATATATATCTAATTGCAGAAATATGCACGTCAGCTGACAGATGCAAAGCAGACAATAAGACAGTCTCAGTAGTATGCACAAGTAATAGTACAGACCGAGGGTGCGAATACCAGTCCTGCAATGTGGAATTCAGGACCAGAGCCCGGGCCTAATGGAGAGCAGACCGTAGCAGAGGTGGGTGCAGAGCAGGTATAGCAGCAGAGTCCTTCCATGGTACGTAGATACGGGAACAAGCGGGGTATCCCGAAGAGTAGAAGGGGCAAACAGGTTGCTAGTACTTCCAGCTTGGCAGGAAGTAAAGAACAAGATACACAAGCAATGTATCGTGTGCTGAGTTCCCTTATGTACTGTATACAGCAAACAGGAAACAAGGAGTCTCAGACAGGAAACAAGATGGCCCCTGTGAAGCCAGTAACTCCATCTTGGTTAAGTGCAGAATCCATCAGAAGTAAAGGCAAGAGCAGACAAAACAGATATACAATCCCAGTCCTTACAGGTATGCATGGTCCTCTCACCCCCCCCCCCAATCCTGGTATGCATGGTCCTCACCCCTAATCCTGGTATGCATGGTCCTTTAACCCCCCAATCCTGGTATACATGGTCCCCTCACCCCCATTTCGTGGTATGCATGGTCCCCTCACCCCCATTTCGTGGTATGCATGGTCCCCTCACTCCCCTTTCGTGGTATGCATAGGTCCCCTCACCCCCCTTTTCGTGGTATGCATGGTCCCCTCATCCCCCTTTCATGGTATGCATGGTCCCCTCACCACCTTTTATGGTATGCATGGTGTCATGATCCATGCTGGATCAGGACTGATAAAAAGCACAGGTAACCTTTTTTTTTTTTTTTTCTTAAGCTGTGCTTAAGTTTGGTTTTTTACCCCGGTGGCCATTAGGATTATTGCACTGCAACTTTCTTCTAAGTTTGCCCCCTGTGGTGGTGAGCGTCATTGCACTCTGGTTTCTTTAGTTAAGTGCACATGAATATAATGCAGGTGTGATTGCTCTGGCTCTGCTATAAAAGACTCACAGGTGTTGCAATCAGTGTAGGTGATAGTGTTCATTTCAACCATCCTTGGGGGAGGAAGGAGCTGGAGAGCGTTCCTTGCAGCACTGTCTTAGCCCTGGTGTGGAAGGAGTCATAGGGGATTTCCTTGTAGCTCTGACAGAGCTTGGTGGCAGCGATTCAGGAGGAGAGCTGCATTCTGGTGGTGGACTCTGTTGCCAGGAGCAAGTGCAACAGAGTAAAGCTAAGTGGTGTTTCCCTGTTTGTGTTTTTCCTTAGTGTGTATTAGTAAAGCGGTGGGGCCAGTGCCTGCGCCACCCAGCTCCCTAGCAAGGGATAGGTGTAGGGTGTGCTAGGGCGACAAGTTCCTGATCGGCGCCTGGTGTGGAACCGGCATAGGGAACGTTAGGAGCGTTAGGGACACTGACTCAGGGGAGTGCAGGAGGTCTCCACATCCCCTTTACCAATCACAGGGCCCACCATTGTAACTGTTTCCCCTTTCCCCGTGTCTTGTTTTAGTTGCCGGCCTGCGGACCGTGTCACACAGGACAGTATCACGTGCTGCGTCTTGTTGTTTTAGTTACCGGCCTGTGGGTCGCATCACACAGGACGGGTCATCATGACACATGGTCCCCTCACTCCCCTTTCGTGGTATGCATGGTCCCCCTCACCCCCCTTTCGTGGTATGCATGGTCCCCCTCACCCCCCTTTCGTGGTATGCATGGTCCCCCTCACCCCCCTTTCGTGGTATGCATGGTCCCCTCTCCCCCCTTTCGTGGTATGCATGGTCCCCTTTCCCCCCTTTCGTGGTATGCATGGTCCCCTCTCCCCCCTTATCCTGATATGTATGGTCCCCCCTAACCCCTATTAAACTACACACATACCAAAAAAAAAACATTTGTACTCGCCCTTCTTTCCTGTACTCCGGCGCTGTCACGTTCTGCTGGAGGCCAGGGGAGGAGTGTGGCGCCGGAGTACGCAAATGCCCATAGCTCTGTCCGGCGCCATATTGCTGAAGACACAAAGACTGCAAATGTGTCTTCACTAAAATGGTGCCGGATGGCGCTATGCGCATGCACGATTCCGGCCGAACTCCTTCCCCGGTCTCCGGCCGAAGAGAAGCGCCGCGGCAACGCTCCTCCCCCTCAGGTAAGTATGTAAGTAAGGCGCCGGAAATAGCGGTATGCAGTGTGTACAAGTACCGCCATTTCCGGTGGCATACACACTCCTTACCGCTGGATGCCTCATTCTGTCTGGAGCCAGACTGCGCAGGTGCGTCGCGCTTGCGCAGTCAATAAAGGCTTCGGACAGAGTGACGCTTAGTGCGTTATATTACAGATAGTTGAAGATAGTGCTTTGGTGTGCATAAAGAGAAGAAAATAACATGCATATGTGCATAAGATTCATGCAACCTTTGGTTGATTATTTTATAATGTAGTAAAAAATATTGTATATATGCATCTTATTTTGAAACTGAAATTGACATTTTCTACACCATCTAAGATATGTTATTCATTGCATAAGAGCATAGTGTTCTAGGCTCACATGATGAGGTGGATTCTCTAATCCGTAGATCAGGATGAGCAGCACTGACCGAGGTGATAGAGCAACTGGATGGTACGTGGATTAGTAAGGACCAGGGCAGCAGGCAAACATGCAGAGCAAAAATCAGATGTAGCAGAGCCAGGTAATACAAATGGGGAAGGTAGATGTATAGGAAATGTATATCTTTCAGCAGGGATGCAGTTAATCACAAGGATATCAGAAAATTATGCAGACTGGTATTTTCCAGAAGGGGTATAGCTAATAGCAGGATAGCAACGTAATGTCAACTGATTTGTGCTGCAGAAATGTGGTTAAACACAGGAGTAATAGATAAACAATCTGGTAACTGGCGTGCAGAGTTCTTGTTTATAGCATAGATGTATGCAAACAAGAACTTGTAGCATAAAAATGGTTAACCTTTGGATTGCAGTGAAGTAATGGCATCTGGTTCTTACTTGCAGATGTGAGGTTCACACAAAATGGAGACTAGCTTGCTGTGATGCGATACTTTGATTGCAGTGATTGAGGTGTGAACAGTTCAGAGAACAATTGATTTGCAAAGAAAGAGACAGACTTCAAATGTGTAAACTGAACTGATCTTAGAAATATACAGAAGATAGCTCAAACACCAGCCAGATGCCTAATTGAAAGATGAAGCAACTCCTGACAACCACATGATTGCCGAGAGCAATGCTAAATCAATACTCAAACAATGCTGTCTGAACCAGCCTTAGAAGGCTGTGCGCAATGATGACAGAGATGTTTGCCTATATACTGTCTTATAGACTAGCACAAATGGAACCGGCCATAGGACAAGGCCCAGTGCCTGAGCCTTGACAGGTGACACTGTTGGCAGCGGATTATTCAGGATACTCTCCAAGCATGTGACAACATAGCTTCTTTATTCAGGAATGATAAGTCACTTCAGACTTGAATAGTACAGTTCAAAATAAGATTTGTAAGTTATTATTATCTATTATTATAGTGCCATTAATTCCGTGGCACTTTACATGTGAGGAGGGGTATAATAAAAAACAGGTACAGTAATCTTTAACAATCCAAATCATGACTGGTACATAGGAAGAGAGGACCCTGACCGTGAGGGCTCACAATCTACAAGGGATGGGTGAGGATACAGTAGGTGAGGGTAGAGCTGGTCGTGCAGTGGATCAGTGGTTACTGCAGGTTGTAGGCTTGTGGGAAGAGGTAGGTCTTCAGGTTCTTTTTGAAGGCTTCCATGGTAGGCGAGAATTGTGGTAGAGAGTTCCAGAGTAGGGGGGATGCACGGGAGAAATCTTGTATGCGATTGTTGGAAGAGGGGAGTTGAGAACGAGATCTTGTGAGGATCGGAGGTTCCGTGCAGGTTATTAGCGGGAGACAGGGTCACAGATGTATGGAGGACACATGTTTTGAATGGCTTTGTATGCCATGGTTAGGGTCCTTACAAAATTGTTGAAGGATTATTGGAACAATGATGCTGGCAAAAAAGTAGTCATTTGGTATATGGTATGACTGTCTGCGATAAGGGCAAGAAAACTTTCACTATATTTATATTTTCATAAATAAAAGTATACAGAGGAAACAGCAGGGGCTGAGAGCTTCTACTTTCAGAGGTAAAACATGTTCTTGCCTGTTTTATCACAGAAGCAAATGTTTCTGCCTCATCATCAGCCTTGTGAGCGCCTCCTAAGTCAAGTCAGTGATATATAAATTCATCTGTTGCTTGAGCTCCTACATCACTGACAATTTATGATGAACTCAGAAGGCTGGAGACATGGCAGAAATACTTGCTCCTGTGTTAGCTCAAGAAGGAAATGTGTTACTTCAGAAAGTAGCAGCTGCGAGCTTCTCGTTTTTTGCCTGTGTGCTCAGTTATCATTATTGACTTATGCTTTCGGTCCTGCCCTGGAGCTGTAGTATGTGATAGCCATGAACTGAAGAAGCTCGGCATGATTGGACATAGCCATTACACAGTACATAGCAGGGGCACATTTATAAGATTATTTCAGTGCAGGAACATTTTTTACACATCAAATTGTGGAACTTACTATTTTACCAAGATTTATTGATTAAAATGTACTTTATTTATTGAACAACTCTTTTAAATGTGTTTCTTAGTTTTTACGGTCCTATTGAGCCTTTGTATGGATGTGGACTGTCTTCCCATGTTCCTGCCCCTGAAGACAACAAATGCCCTATGTGAATACTGTCATGTGGTTTTATATGTGAAGTAGTGCAAGAGGATGAGCCGAGGCAGTCAGCGGTGTCCGGTGCCCTTTAAGGCCGGAACTTTCAGGGCTGTCACCACTGTTGCCGGGGGATGATTCTTCTGGGAGAGAAGGACCTTCACGCTGGACAGCAGGGGGCGCGAGGAGTATAAAGAGGACTGAGTGCGGGAACATGAGAGACTTGGTGGGAAAGCGACAGGAGAAGGTTGACTCCCTCTCCGCTGCACCAGCTGACCACTCCACACCACCTTTCCCACAGAGTGCTGACCCCACAGTTGACTTTGACGCTATTGACTTCCCGTCTGACCCCGTTCCTGTGGACAGTCCCCTACAGCCTGTATTGTTTGATAAGTTGACTTGCTGTGTTCCTAGAGACTATCGCTGAGGGCTGCCCGCTACCGCGGTCTGTGAGCGGACACACAGATCATGTTCGGCACCATCATTGAGGGATCCACACAAAAGATTGTTTCTACAACCCAGCGTACTCAAGCCAGCCAGGACTGGATCCATCAACATGGTTGGAAGACAGTGCTTCTCGTTCCTCCGTAATAGAGCCAGAGACTTTGTTCACGATTTGCGATGCTGTTCGGAGATTTTCCAGCTTTTCCCCTGCAAAGACTGCAAGTGATAACTTACCCCGTTTTTTGCATATCTTTCTATTGTGCAGGGTGGTTGTGCTTATTAAACATAGTTGATTTTGCTAATCTTGTCTCCCTGCATGGAGTATTCTCTGCTTAACTTCCTGTACAGTAGACCTTGGTTAACCCCTTCTCTGCCTCCGGCTCTCCACTGCATCCAACAAATCTCTTTCCTTTTACAGTAGCATGTGTCTAATGTAATGTGAAATGATGTATTATGGTGATGTACATTATATAAAGTGTTAATGTATTATGTAAATATAGCATAAGGATAAGCTTAGGACAGCACAGGATATAGAACAGGTTAGAATATAGATAGGAAATGGTTAAGGTTAGGATTAACTAAGTGGGAGGGCACTAGTGCTGATAAGTTGGGGGCACTTCTTGATTAGTGTGCCATTGTAACGCTCGCGCCCTGACTTGGCCCCACTGTGCCACAAACTAGACTACCCTGGAGGGGTGTGACTAGGAGCTACCTTGGTGTTCACTGGAGCCTCTAATGGTGAGGTCAGGCTTGTGCAGCAGGTAGCTCCCAGGTACCACTCCAGGATGTTGTCTGGCTGTAGCAGCTGATCCCACTGGGGACGGAACACTAATGACAGATGCGGCAAGTACAGACGGACATGACTAGAACTCTGGCGGGCATGGCTGTTACACTTGCAGGTAGGCGGGCACAGCTGGCTCTCTGGCAGGCAGGCGAGCACGGCAGGGACTGGAACCGTAGGACGCAGGACGGGAGCAGAGCAGAACCGCAAGGTGCAGAACGGGAATGGAGCAGAACCCCTACTTGCGGAACGGGAAAGGAGCAGAACCGCAAGGTGTGGAAGGGGAGCGAAGAACAGAGCCACAGGGTGCAGAGCGAAGAGCAGAGCCGCAGGTAGCGGTGCGAAGAGCAGAGCCACAGGGTGTGGAGTGAAGAGCAGAGCCGCAGGGTGCGGAGCAGAGCCGCAGGGTGCGGAGCAGAGCCGCAGGGTGCGGAGCAGAGCCGCAGGGTGCGGAGCAGAGCCGCAGGGTGCGGAGCAGAGCTGCAGGGTGCGGAGCAGAGCAGAGCAGAGCTGCAGGGTGCGGAGCAGAGCAGAGCTGCAGGGTGCGGAGCAGAGCAGAGCTGCAGGGTGCGGAGCAGAGCAGAGCAGAGCTGCAGGGTGCGGAGCAGAGCAGAGCCGAGCCGCAGGGTGCGGAGCGTAGAGCAGAGCAGAAGGAGTAGACACAAGGCTACACACAGCTGAGTAGGGAAGGAAACAGACAAGGACACAAACAGGTTCAAGTAATGAACTTAGTACAGACAAGGACGGACACCGGAACAAGTACAGGACAAAGGATTCAGACCTGGGCATGCAACCCCCAGGGAGGCAGAACACAAGACACATAGAGCACAGAAACGGCTCTGGGTATGCAGCCTCCAGAGAGGCGGAAAGCAGAACAGGACCAGGCAACTCAGCAGCAAGGTACAGACTGACAGAGTTTGTTGTTCAGGCATCTCCCTATGGGTGGAGATGCCTTAATTACATGATACCTCGTGGCAAAAGGCTGGGGCCAAATTAGGGGCATGCACACTGTCTCTATATGACTCAGGAAGTGCTGCCGCTGCACGAAGCATACAGCCAGGGAGCATGCAGCAAGCAAGGACATGAGGCCTACAGCATGTAGCAGGCAGAGGACAGAACTCACAGCATGGTCCAGAGTGTTAAGTAAAATGGTGTATCTGGCAGATGGGAAATTGAAAGCCATGCAGTGATGCCGGCAGGGACGTTATACCCATGCATTGTGTGCAGCAACTCCTGAAGACGGAAGCCTGGCTACAGAGGACACTTGTGGCCTACAGGTGAATGTGATGCACTCCACTCACTACAGCCAGAGCACAACCTGGACAGCAGCTTGGTCACAACTACCCTTCTGCAGCAATTTACACCTTTTGTGAATTTTCTGTCACTGGGTCACTGTGACAGAGAGGAGCAAGAAGACTGCAGCATCTCATTTCTCCTACTCCTGCATTGATTAGAAGCACTTCACCTTCATATAAAATGATGTAAAGTTCTTTTAGCGGTGCAGGTGTTCATCTTCTCAGTTGAGAGCTGCTGCAAGCTTTCCTGCATTTACGCTTTCAGCTGTGCACCGCTAGCCACTCTTATCTCCCATATAAACTGGGCCCTGTCTAGCACTCATTGTCATAGTAGTTTATGCTGCATGGCTGGACGTAGTTGGTGACTGTTACTGGAGAAGGCATTTGGTGGATTTATCTGTGTCTGTTGCTTGGTTTTGAATGTATGATAATTCCGTTTTTTCTCCTACTTTGGTTTAACCCCATCCTATACTCCCTGGTGTTTACCTCTGTTGTTGTGTGTGTATTTGTATGAGTGGTATTTTACTTTATCCATGTTCATATTACCTTGTTAGTCTGGTTGGTGTATTATGGTACACTACTACTCCCCTCTTCCCTGGGTGCGGGAAGGGTACAGACTGAGGGCGGATTCAGGAGCTAAGGCAAGATACGTGTCCCCAGCGTCTTAACCAGCAGAAGTAGTCCGGGAACAAGGCAAGCTAGGGCTCCCCTAGCGTTAGAGACAAGGAAGGAGCCCTTGGTCCTGGGACACGCAACAACAGGGTAGTGACATGTTCTATTACTTACAAGCATTTTCTATCATCATCACACTGTAACCTTTTAAAAGAATATATGCATTTCACTATAAACCTAATTGCAGCAGTGAAGTCCTCTATTGGTATTTTATTACAGATAGATTGTGGCCTTTCATCTCACAAAAGGTGACATAATAATTTTCTATAGTAAAAACAAAAAAAATTGCTTGAACCCATAGAGTTTAACATTTCTCAACAAATTATTTGAATGGAAACTTTGCTTGTCAATTTGCCCAATGATACTAAATGCTACACATATGTGATTTGGGGAAAGACAACGCAAAAAAATTATATGTTTAAAAAATAGACTATGTATCCAAAACCTTTGTTCAAAGTTATATATTGCTGCAAATGTCAGTGAAATAATTATTTTCTATTAATTTTAGGAGAAATGTAAGTATCATGTGTGTGAAGAGCTAGTCTTGTTCTAAGAGTATCCGACCAATGGACAAAGAGCGAGATTCGCAGCTCTAAGAGAAGCAGACTTTTTCCAGCCCGGAGCACCAGTTATGTCAATCTTAGGTCAAGAGATTTGCTTGCTATGTTGTATTAGAAATTTACTTGCTCGTCAGTTCAGCCTCAGGAATCAATGTTTCCATTCAGTGACAGTAAGCAGAGGAAGATGTGCAGGTTCAATATTATGCATATGTAGGTAGGAGAGCCGACTGGGGGGGTGGTCCTCTTTCCGCCGCCAACAGACAGACACAGAGACTGAAGTGCATCCAACAGGTCCTCTTTTATTGGCCGTCCTCTCGACGACCCGCAGCACCACACAGCAGCTGCTCAACAAACTCTGTAGCACCACACAGCAGCTGCTCGACTCCGCACACAGGCCCGGGTACCTCCACTTCCTTCCTTCTCCTGATTGACGTCCCTCACGGCTCCTTCACTGTGGCAGCCCTAGGCCTACCACCACAGCGCTTCAGCCGTTCGAGTCCGTCCGTCTTGTGGTACCTCGGGCTCTCGCTGTCTTTGGCTTCTCCTGTCAGGGCCACCCCCTGACTGTCTCTGTTATCAGTCCTTTCCAGAGCTTCTTCTCTGTCCACTCCTCCCTTTGGTCTTCTCCTCTCCTGAGCTCCTCTCCCTGGACTGACCTTCTGGAACTCTCTACTCCTCCTTATATATCCCCTCCCTGGGAATTCCCCTCTAGAGCTCCTGTAACCCTGCCCCCCATGACTTTGCGGTTTCATAGCCATAAGCTGATGTTAAGCCCTGATCCCATCTGGTGGCCAAACTGCAGTACTACACCTTCCTTCATGTCTGCTGTCCTTGGTCTCCCTCTAATGGCAAAAACCCTGTACTACAACATCCTTCCTTTCTGTCTAGCTGTCTCCCACCTTCACATACAGCAGTCCATGTCCAGCATATTGCACATTAACCCTTCCTGCTGCACACAGGTCCATAGGTCAGTCCACTTCCCCTACACATACATAAGGCCAGACTCAACATTACTAATCAAGGAACGCAGTCATTCCATTGTTCTCCCAGGCACTAGTCCATTGTGTGGATGGGGATAGTAGAACAAATTGAGTCGTCACCACAGGAGGTCTCACATGCAGTCCCAGGTAATGGGCTTCTAGAACAATCTTCATTCTTTGAGCTAAATGCGAATGTTTAATGAGTAGGATGAGAACACTTCTGCACAACCAGGGGGCTGATCCCAGGGAGGGAAAACAAAAAGTCACTTGTCTAGTCAGGGAGTTGTTGAAGTGACATCAAGGGGCCAGGATCTAGGCTGAGGTACTGGAGCCCATGGATGGATGACCCAGGCAATTTGGAGATGGGTTGCTTGTTGGGCTGGTTCCCACTTATACTGTTGTCTGGCTTTAAGAAACTTTCTTAACGATTGTTGCTGCTGGATACATGCGCTTCGATTGTGTTATCTGTCATCTGGAGGAGCGTGGACTGTGACTACAGACTATGTTGGTGGGAGATACAAAATCTGTGGGCCAACCAAAAGTTGGAGGCAGTGAGTATCACCTGGTGTCGGGTACGGGGCAGTGGGACTACCGGCCCCAGGGAGGGTATTTTGTGGACAGGGGCAATGTATTTTGGCCATCTACCCAGAGCTGTTGTAAAACCATGGATGTAAAGAATAAACAATAGTTGTATTGTTTACTTGCCTAGGTGATTATTACAACCTACAACCTCAGATCATCTCAATGTACATATATACAGTACTGTGCAAAAGTTTAAGGGACATTGTGGAAAAATGCTGAAGAGAAAGAATTCTTTAACGATAGAAGTGATAATTTATGAAAATATTAACAAAATGCAAAATGAATGAACAAAAGAGAAATCCAAAGAGAGAGAGAGAGAGAGCGATCAAACTGGTGCTCATATTGTTCAGGCCATTTCTTCATGGTGTCGCCCACTTGGTCTCTCGACCAATCTCAGGCTATCGTATCCAAATCAAAAGCAGGACTTATCACTAAAGTGAGTAGACTTTAGTTGAAGTCTGTAACGGGCTGGGTGGTGGAACTATTGTGCCAAAGCCCAAGGAAGACCTGGAGGGGTGTGCCTAGGAGCCTCACCCAATCCAATCTGACCACGGACACGCAGCAGCTAAAGACACCACAGTCCATGGAGAGACAAGGGAGGTGATCCAAGTGCTACTCAAGGACTGACCTTGGGTAGATGGTGGCTAACCCCTAGGAGTGGATAGCTGGAATGGCTCAGGGGAATGTGCAACAGATGTAGACAGGCAGAGAAGATGACTGTAACCGCAGGTGCAGACTGGACAGTCTAACAGAGAGATGAACACTGATGGGTGCAGCTGGCTCGGCTGCCATAGAGGTGAGCACTGGCGGGTGCTGCTGGCTCTGCTGCAGATGAGATGAGCACTGGCGGGTGCAGCTGTCTCTGCTGCTGCTGAGATGAGCACTGGCGGGTGCAGCTGGCTCTGCTGCCATTGAGGTGAGCACTGGCAGGTGCAACTGGCTGTGCTGCTGTTGAAGTAGAAGTCTTGCCCAGGGTAGCCTCTCCTTCCGACACTAAGCACTGGCGTTTCCCGATCACTCTGGACAGGACCGAATAAGGTGTTCGGAGCTGCCGCAGTAGAAGCATGTCCCTTCAGTCTGACGAACCTCTTGGCAGTGCATGAATAGCTTCACCTGGTCTATCTGCATAGGTTCAAGCGAAGAGGTCGCAGCAGGGACTTGCTTAGTGATCGGTTGTTGAAAGGTGGGAGTCTATTTCTAGAACCTAATGTCAGTTCTGTTTTCGAGAGACACCAGGTCATCCAGAGAGGTGGGTATCTCCCGGCCTGCCAGTTCGTCCTTTATTCGCCCGGAGAGGCATTCCCAGAAGGTTGCCACCAGAGCCTCATTGTTCAAGCGAGTTCTGAAGACAAGGTAGGTAATCGGACTGCATACTGACCCACGGAAAGGTTACCTTGGTGTAACAGGAGCAGAGAAGTGACTGCAGAAGAAAGGCAACCTGGCTCGTTGAAGACTTTATGAAAGGCTTCCAAGGATGACTGTAGATTTGACACTAATGGATCCCATCTTTCCCACAGAAGATTGAGACATGCTAGGGCCTCATCAGATAGGTGTGACATGATGAAGGCCACTTTGGCTCGGTCCGAGGTGAACTGATGAGCCAGGAGTTCGATGTGCAACGTGCCCTGGTTAATGAACCCTTGACACTGGGTGGGATCTCCGCCAAAGCATGGGGGAGCAGACCGACGAGGTCCGGAACCTGGTGCATAACTGGCTGCCTGGTGGGTTACCATGGTGGTAACTGCCGTCTGAGAGGATGTGGAAGCGGCCGGTACTGCCAGTGTATCGAGACGAGTATTCACAGACTGTTGATAGGAAAGAATCTTATCCTGCTGATCCTTCTGGTTGGAGACCTCCTGGTATACAGCTCTAGCAAAAATTAAGAGACCACTGACAGTTTTATAAAAATGAGCTTCTCTACATGTCTGACAGCCATTCCATTCCAGTGTCAGTTGAATTCCAACCACACCACACTACACCTCATTTTACTTAATGTGCTTCTGATTAGGTGATCACCTGAACCAAATCTTATTTAATGAAGGAAAGTATAAAAAACCCTCATGTGATGTTCACATTCCTCTTGCAATAGGACAAGCTAGATGGCAAAACAAGTGCTAGTAATATCTCAAAAGTAATAGAAATTAAAACATGCCAAAGGAGTTGAAAAGAAAAGTCTTGAGTGTGGAAAAGAAGTGTTCAATTCTGGCTTTACTAGTAGAGGGATACAATGAGCATCATGTTGCCTCCATCCTTAAAATTTCTAAAACAGCAGTCTATTACAACAAGGACAAGCAGCAGACATTGGGGACAACAAAGATACAGACCATCAGAGGGCAAAAACGACTCTCCACTGACCAGGATGACCATCATTTTATTTGCATGTCACTCAGCAACCGCAGGATGACATCAAGTGACCTACAAAAGAAATGGCAAATTGCAGCTGGGATGAAGTGCACGGCAAGAACAGGGCTCAAGTCAAGTTAGAATAAAGCCTTTCATCAAAGAGAAGAAAAGGAGAGCCAGGCTGAAGTTTGCCAAAGACCATAAGGATTGGATTATAGAGGACTGGAGTAAGGTAATTTTCTCTGATGAGTCTAATTTTCAGCTTTGCCCAACACCTGGTTGTCTAATGGTTAGACGTAGACCGGGAGAGGTGTACAAGG
Source organism: Dendrobates tinctorius (assembly GCF_039654945.1). Classification (NCBI taxonomy): domain Eukaryota; kingdom Metazoa; phylum Chordata; class Amphibia; order Anura; family Dendrobatidae; genus Dendrobates; species Dendrobates tinctorius. Next base: position 17,706,279 of record NW_027361728.1, read on the forward strand.
CACAGTGTCTTGCACCCACTGTGAAATTTGGTGGAGGATCGGTGATGATCTGGAGATGCTTCAGCAAGACTGGAATTGGGCAGGTTAATCTTTGCGAAGGATGTATGAATCAAGCAGCATACAAGGCTATCCTGGAAAGACAGTTAATTCTTTCTGCTCAGGCAATGTTCCCCAACTCTGTGGACTGTTTTTTCCTGCAGGATAATGCTCCATGCTCCATGCCACCACATCCAATCCCTGTCATGGCCAGCCCAATCTCCAGACCTGAACCCCATTGAAAACCTCTGGAATGTAATAGAGGCAGATAGATAGTCACAAGCCATCAAAGCACTGCTTAAATTTTTGTACCTGGAGTGTCATAAGGTCAACCAAAAGCAGTGTGAAAGACTGGTGGAAAGCATGCCAAGACGCATGAAAACTTTGACTAAAAATCATGGTTATTCCACAAAATATTGATTTTTAAACTCTTCCTGAGCTAAAACATTAGTATTTTTGTTTCTAAATGATTATGAACTTGTTTTTTTAGCATTATTTGAGGTCTGCCAGCACTGCATTTTTTTGTTATTTTGACCATTTCTCATTTTCTGAAAATAAATACAAAATTTAGTGCTTGGAAATTCGAAGACATGTTGTCAGTAGTTTATAGCATAAAATATCAATTTACATTGTACTCAAAAATATACCTATAAAGAGAAAAATCAGAAAAACTGAAAATTTTGCAGTGGTGTTTTAATTTTTGCCAGAGCTGTATATATTTATTTATAATCGTAATAATAATTTTAAATTTCTTATTTTTTTTTGCGTTTTATCTTCAATTTTTTCTACAGATTCATTTTTTCATTTTATTTTTATACTTATTGCTTTGGATCTGGAGAAAGCAGGTGTTAGATCACTATTATCTGTGATCTACACAAAAAGGAATGCTTGGAGGAGAAAGATCATGTCCTCCCAGCAAGCTCCCCTATCCCATGTCCCAGTGTGAAGCTGTGACATCATGGGTTTCGATGGCAATGGCCCAAATTCAGGAAAGAAGCTTTCTGCATTCGAGTCCCGGTACTAAACCCAGTACTCACCCTCTATGACTGAACGCTGCGACCGTTCCATAACAGAATATAAACTATTTGATCCAGTACAGTAACATTCCCTACAATTCGCCATGTTATGGTCTGTGTTCCACTAATATTGTGGAATATGTTGTGTATGTACTGGCCAGCGAGTGAGCAGACTCTTGCTGTTTAACTCTTTTGTTTGCACTGGATGCATATTGTTGCAATTAAGTTGAAGTTTTCATGCCCGATGAGTACTTGGGTTGGCTAAGGTTAGAGGCTCTGTTCTAGGTGATGCTTGAGTATTTAACACCTATACGACCTTGCGATTTTCCAATTTTTAGTTTTCGTTTTTTTCCATCCTTCCAAGAGCCATAACTTTTATTTTTCTGACAATATGGTCATATGATGGCTTGTTTTTTTGTGGGATGAGGTATATTCTTGAATGACATCATTAATTGTATCATGTGATATACTGGAATGCATGAAAAAAATCCACGTGGGAGGTCACTATATGGTAAACCTGACCACCAATATGGTTCTCCAGGTCAATACGAGTACGCAGATAACAAACATGGATAGTTTTTTTATTTAAGTGTTGAAATTTTTTTTTTTTTTAATCAAACACATAAAACACAACATATTAAGATATCACACTTCGCATTTAACCCTCTGTTGCCACGACATCTCCATCTACCCCGATACATAAACCAAATGGAAGAACCTCATATTGAAAATGTCCCTCTGGGGTACTAAAGGCTGTTTCTTTTTCAGCCTCACCTGTTAGTGGTATCTGCAGTGGACTTTTGTAAGGTCTAATGGTGTGAAGTAACTGACAGCGCCATGTTTATCATTCAGCTCATCCACTCCAGCATCAAACTGTGACGCAGTACGTAGCCTATAAAAGTCATTGTAGAAGTGTTTGCTGAAATTGTGCTTTGGAATTTAGACTATAGTAATTATATATAGGATTGCTATGTGTACGACTCCACTAAAACTCCCCTTAGCTTTTCCTCTGACCTCGGGTACCCTGAAAGGCTTTTAATTTGCTCATACCTCTGATTCTGTTAAGATGTCATGTCATCCATATTGTTCTGTGCAAGCTCCTTTGCCACTTGTACTTGAGCACCTGATGACATGCCTGAAATTTCAACTTCAGGACAGTAGATATACAATCCCCTTTGTGAGTACTGTTGACTGCTACTTACATCTCCCGGTACTTTTAGGGTTTTATCAGAATTAGTTTGGTTGGGCTTGCAGTTACCTGGCTGATGTACCTGGTAATTCATCTATCCTACCTTTTCCACACTTTCAAAAAGCAATTTAGCCACAAATGTTGTGAACACTTTTGACCTGGCTTTTGAGTTAGGGCTCCCTCTGGTGGTTGCTGCTGGTAATGGAGCTGGTCTGGCTGACAGAAGTCAATCACCTGAGGAGGATGATTGGAGGTCAGGTGTTATAGACTGGAGAGATTTAAGTGAGCAACCTTCCCTCAGTTATTGCCGGTGATTTGATTTTCATCCTGAGCATTCTGGAAGTCTGCTTGCCTCCTGCATCTTTCAGATAAGTTATTTGCCTGCTTGAATCTTTTTGCATTTGATCCATTTTTTGCTTTTCTCTGATTTTTTGCTCGGCTGGTGTGCATTCAGCCTTGTTCCCTGCTGGGACCTGTGCTGGACTCTTCCATATGCCACAGCTCATGTCAGTCTTTTCAGCATTTCTAATCCCCTGTTATCAGTATCTTTTGTTTTGCGTCCAGTTCACACCAGAGTTCTGATTTAGTGGGGGAGAGGTCATGTGGCCTCAGTATTTTTGCATATCAGATGTGTTGGATTTTTTCTTAGGGTTTTTTGCGTGATTGCAGACAGTATCCTTTCCTGTCCTGTTCTATCTAGACAGTTTGGGACCCATCATTTTCTTACTCTATTTTCTGCCTGTGTTTTGTGCCTCACCTTGTCTCACTGGCAATATATGTTCGGGGGCTATCTATTCCTTTGGGGTTCTACTCAGTTTAGCTTTCTCCTTTCTCTCTTTAGACGTAGTTAATTCTTTGGCTGTGCCAAGGCATCTAGGGCATCGTAGGTACGTCCCACGGCTAATTCTAGTTGTGTTGTCAGTTTAGGGGTCTGCAATCTGCTAAGTTACCAACCTCTTTGGTTATCTGGTTGCCTGGCCTATTCCCCTGCTATCCTCCTCGGTTACCTAATCATAATAGAATCACCGGCCCAACTGTAGATTCTAGGGTACTCTAAAGAAGGAAAGAATAGAAAAAAAAAAAGGGTGTCAGAATTTTTATATACTTTTTCCTCTTTTTCTCTGGAGGCCGTAGGAGGATTTTTTTTCTTTAATGGATACTAAGCAATTGTCTGATCGTGTTGAGCAGCTCGCTGCTGAAGTTTGGAGAATTTCTGCCTCTCTCGCTCAGTTGTTTGCTGTAGAACCTAAAATCCCTATTCCTGATTTATTTTCTGGGGATCGGTCTAAATTTTTTAACTTTAAGAATAATTGTAAACTGTTTTTTGCCTTGAAACCTAATTCCTCAGGGAACTCGGTGCAGCAGGTTAAAATTGTCATCTCCCTGTTGTGCGGTGATCTTCAGGACTGGGCTTTTTCCCTGACACCTGGGGATCCTGTTCTGCCTTATGTGGATACGTTTTTTCTGGCTCTGGGGTTGTTGTATGATGAACCTAATGATATTGATCAAGCTGAGAAAACTTTATTGGCATTGAACCAGGGTCAGGAAGCGGCAGAGTTATATTGTCAGAAATTCCGAAAGTGGGCGGTCCTTACTAAATGGAACGATGATGCTCTAGCGGCTCTTTTTTGGAAAGGTCTGACAGAAACCGTAAAAGATGTTATGGTGGGATTTCCTATCCCCTCTGGTCTCAACGACTCTGTCATTAGCCATTCAAATTGACAGACGTTTACGTGAACATAAAACTATGCAAGAGGCGTTGATGCCTTTCGAACAAACTTCGGATCCCATGCAATGTGATAGGGTTTTTTCTAGGGCTCAAGGTCAAGAATTTAGAAGGCGTAATAAGTTGTGCTTCTTTTGTGGGGACGCCTCTCATACTATTTCCGTCTGCCCTAAGTGGGGAAAACGTTTTGCTCACTCATTTGTTTTGGGCAATGTACAGCCTAAATTCCTTTTGTCGATTTCCTTGATCTGCTACTTGTCTTCATTTTCTGCTAAGGCTTTTGTTAATTCAGGAGCAGCCCTGAACCTGATGGATTTTGACTTTGCCAAACGTTGTGGTTTTCCCATGGTACTCCTGCGGACTAATATTCCTTTAAGGGGTATTGATGCTACCCCTTTGGCGGAGAATAAACCCCAGTTTTGGACCCAGGTGATAATAATCTTTATGTAATAATAATCTTTATTTTTATATAGCGCTAACATATTCTGCAGCGTTTTACAGTTTGCACACATTTTCATCACTGTCCCCGATGGGGCTGACAATCTAAATTCCCTATCAGTATGTCTTTGGAGTGTGGGAGGAAACTGGAGTACCCGGAGGAAACCCATGCAAACACGGGGAGAATATACAAACTCCTTGCAGATGCTGTCCTTGGTGGGATTCGAACCCAGGACCCCAGCTAACCACTGAGCCACCGTGATAATGCGGGTAGCCCCGGACCACCTAGAGAATTGTAATTTTTTGGTGTTGCTTAATTTACATGACATTATTGTGCTGGGTTTTCCTTGGTTGCAGACCCAAAATCCTGTTCTGGATTGGAAATCTGTGTCTGTGGTTAGTTGAGGTTGTCAATGTGTTCTTAGTGGCACTCCTGTTTTCTCTACCTCTCCCCAGTCTCATGATGTTCCTGACTATTTGGCTGATTTCTCTGATGTATTTAGTGAGAGTAAGTCTGCGTCCTTCTCCACACCAGCAAGCTAGAAAAATACCAGAAATAAAACTAATCTACTTTATTCAAAATTTGATTTAAAAAGGACTTTGTCCATTCATAAAAAATGTACATGTACAAAAAGACAAACACTTACAAGAAAAAACCGCTCAGTCAGATGCGGTAAGACCAAACTTTCAAACACCTTACCGGTATACCCTTAGTGTCGTTATCCAACTATACATAGACACCCCCTCAGAGTATCCGCTTAGTGTAAATTTCTTTTGAGAAATCACACTCTCATGGTGCTAGAAAAATGTCTTTTACAGATCCATTGTTCTTTATGTGCAACTTCTGTGTAACATACATAATCATCACTAACAATGATCCTGGACAAATTTCGTAGTAACAGCCTTATTTCAATAATCACCTAAAAATAAAGAATGACATAATATACAGTCTGTAATTATGAAACCAGGGTGTGAACCTAGACATTCCTCTTTAGATCATGCAGTTCACCACCTTTACAGATTTTTTATGTCATCTAATATATCATGGAAAGATCTCACCCAAATCTTTACATTCATGGGTTCCTCCATGTGACGCTCCCATGAAGGGAGCCAGAGGGGACGAGTGGACTCATCTTTGGGAATCTGTTTACTGGGCAGCTGCAACTGGTGGTGGACTCTGCTCCAAGGCTGCACTATGGTGATGGATCCGGTTATGGTGATGGATCCTGTTGGAGGAGAAAATGCACGCAGGTTGTGGGGCTCTGTTGCAGGGAGCACAAGCAACAGAGCAAAGAGCTAAGTGGTGTCCCCCTGTATTGTCATTTTCCCTTATGTGTGTTTAGTGCAGTGGTGGGATAAGTTTCTGCACTGACCAATTCCCTAGTGAGGGTTTAGGTGCAGGGCAAGTCAGGGTTTTAAGGTTCCTGTGCATCGCCCGGTGCGGAACCGGCATAGGGAACGTTAGTAGTGCAGGGACTCTGGCTCAGGGGAGTGCAGGAGGTCTCCACTTCCCCATTCCCTATTGCAGGGCCCCCATTGTTATTGTTACCCAGGTTTCCCTTTTATTATTTAAATTCGCCTTACTGGAGGCGGGGTTTCCAGACTTTTGTATATATACGTGTAATATCTAAATTCGCCAGTTGGAGGCGGTGTATCCAGCTGCACATCTTATTATTTAAATTCGCCCCACTGGAGGCGCTGTATCGTGACAATCAGTATCCATTACCCCTGATTTCCGCTTTATTCTCCAGAGTGAAAGGTGCTAGTTGGTTTACCAAGCTTGACCTTAGGGGGCGTATAATTTTATTTGCATGGAGCACTGTGATGAATGGAAGACGGCGTTTAATACTCCTGAGGGGCATTTTGAGTACCTAGTGATGCCCCTTCCATTTTCCAATCTTTCATGAACGATATTTTCCGTGATTTTGTGGACAAGATTTTGATCGTTTATTTGGATGATATTTTGATTTTTTCCAATGATTGGGATTCTCATGTGGAACATGTTCGGATTGTATTCCGGATTTTGAGAGAAAATGCTCTGTATGTTAAGGGATCGAAATGTCTCTTTGGCGTACAAAAAATGTTGTTTTTGGGATTCATTTTGTCTCCGCCCGCTATTGAAATGGGCCCGGTCAAGGTCCAGGCCATTTATGATTGGGTTCAGCCCACTTCCTTGAAGGCTCTCCAGAAATTCTTGGGTTTTGCTAATTTCTACCGCAAATTCATAAGTAATTTTTCTGGTATTGTTAAACCACTGACGGATTTGACCAAAAAGGGCGCTGATGTGGTGAATTGGTCTCCAGAGGCAGTCTCGGCATTTCAGGAGCTTAAGCGAAGATTCACTTCTGCTCCTGTTCTACGGCAACCTGATGTTTCACTCCCATTTCAGGTGGAGATAGATGCTTCTGAGATTGGTGCAGGAGCCGTTTTGTCTCAAAGATTCGGTAACCAATAAGATGAATCCTTGTGCCTTCTTTTCTTGAAAATTTTCCCCATCTGAATGTAATTATGATGGGGGGAATCGGGAATTTTTAGCTATGGAGTGGGCATTTGTAGAGTGGAGACATTGGTTGGAGGGGACCAGACATCAATATGTGGTCCTCACCGACCACAAGAACTTGAACCATCTTGAATCAGCCAAGCGATTGAATCCTAGACAGGCTAGGTGGGCCTTGTTTTTCATGCGTTTTAATTTTGTGATCTCCTTTCTTCCTGGCACTAAGAATACTAAGGCGGATGCCCTCTCTAGGAGTTTCTTTGCGGATTCTCTTGATGTGACGGAGCCTACTACCATTCTAAATGAGGGTGGTGTTCTTTCTGCTATTTCACCTGATTTGAGACATGCCCTGAAGGAATTTCAGGAGGACAAACCTGAACGATGCCCTATGGGGAAATTGTATGTCCCCGACCAGTGGAGGAGAAGAGTAATGTCTGAAATTCATTGCTCCGCGTTAGCTGGTCATCCTGGTATTTTTGGTACCAGAGATTTGGTGAGTCGGTCTTTTTGGTGGCCTGCTTTATCTTGTGATGTCAGGAATTTTGTGCAGTCCTGTGGGACTTGTTCTCGGTCCAAACCCTGTTCTCGTTCTAGTGGATTGTTAGTGCCACTGCCGGTGCCCTGGAGGCCATGGACCCATATCTCAATGGATTTTATTTCCGACCTCCCTGTCTCTCAGAGAATGACTGTTATCTGGGTGATCTGTGATAGATTTTCCAAAATGGTCCATCTTGTACCACTGCCAAAGTTGCCATCCTCTTCTGAGTTGGTGCCCTTGTTTTTACAGCAGGTGGTTCGTTTGCACGTTATTCCGGAGAACATTGTGTCTGACAGAGGAGTCCAGTTTGGTTTCCTGATTTTGGAGAGCTTTTTGTTCTAAACTGGAAATTCAGTTGTCCTTCTCTTCTGCGTTTCACCCTCAGACCAATGGGCAGACTGAGAGAGCAAACCAGACTTTGGAAACCTATTTGAGATGTTTCGTGTCTGCTGATGAAGATGACTGGGTCTCTTTTATGCCCTTGGCTGAATTTGCTCTAAATAATAGGGCTAGTTCTGCCACTTTGATGTCTCCTTTTTTCTGCAACTTCGGGTTTCATCCTCGGTTTTCTTCAGGGCAGGTGGAGGCTTCGGCCTGTCCAGGTGTTGATTCTGTGGTAGAGAGAATGCAGCAGATTTGGAATCAAGTAGTGGATAAGTTTTCTCACTCTCAGGAGAAGGCCCAACGGTTTGCCAACCGGCATAGGACTATTGGTCCCTGGTTTAAAGAGGGTGACATGGTTTGGTTGTCCTCAAAAAATATTCCTGTGAAAGTTGCGTCTCCAAAATTTAAGCCGAAGGTTCATTGGATCTTATAAGATTTTGGAAATCCTTAATCCCGTTTCTTTCCATGGCTGCGCGCCCTGATCCTGTATTGGTTAAGGGTAATCTGCAGTGTGAAGTAGAGAAGATATTGGATTCTTGTCTGGCTAGACGGGGACTCCAGTACTTGGTCAAGTGGAAAGGTTATGGTCAGGAGGATAATTCTTGGGTGTTGCTTCTGACATTCATGCTGAGAGATTGGTTCACGCCTTTCACCGGGCCCATCCTGATCGGCCTGGTGGCTTGGGTGAGGGTTCGGTGACCCCCTCCTCAAGGGAGGGGTACTGTTGTGAACACTTTTGACCTGGCTTCTGAGTTTGGGCTCCCTCTGGTGGTTGCTGCTGGTAATGGAGCTGGTCTGGCTGACAGAAGTCAATCACCTGAGGAGGATGATTGGAGGTCAGGTGTTACAGACAGGAGAGATTTAAGTGAACAACCTTCCCTCAGTTGTTGCCAGTGATTTGGTTTCTTCCTGAGCATTTTGAAAGTCTGCTTGCCTCCTGTTTTGTCCTGCATCTTTCAGATAAGTTTTGTCTGCTTGAATCTTTTTGCATTTGATCCATTTTTTGCTTTTCTCTGATATTTGCTCAGCTGGTGTGAGTTCAGCCTTGTTCCCTGCTGGGACCGGAGCTGGACTCTGTTCCATATGCCACAGCTCATGTCAGTCTTTTCAGTATTTCTAATCCCCTGTTATAACAGTATCTTTTGTTTTGCGTCCAGTTCACACCAGAGTTCTGATTTAGTGGGGGAGAGGTGGTGTGGCCTCAATATTTTTGCATATCAGACGTGTTGGATTTTTTCTTAGGGTTTTTTGCATGATTGCAGACAGTATCCTTTCCAGTCCTGTTCTATCTAAACAGTTTGGGCCCCATCATTTGCTTACTCTATTTTCTGCCTGTGTTTTGTGCCTCATCTTGTCTCACCGGCAATATATGTTCGGGGGCTATCTATTTCCTTGGGGTTATACTTCGGGGCAGTTTAGCCTGCCCCTTTCAATCTTTAGGCTTAGTTAATTCTTTGGCTGTGCTGAGGCATCTACGGCATCGTAGGTACGTCCCACGGCTAATTCTAGTTGTGTTGTCAGTTTAGGGGTCTGCAATCTGCTAAGTTACCAACCTCTCTGGTTATCTGGTTGCCTGGCCTATTCCCCTGCTATCCTCCTCGGTTACCTAATCATAACACACAAATATAATTTCCACTGTGGCGTCAAGGACCAAGACACTGACACTGGGGTCCTTATTTTAGCAGACCTATTGTAAACCCAGGACTGACTTGTAAATGTTCCATAATCATTTTTTTGATTTTGTCCTGCGTTTGGGAAATATGATCTACAGGTGTATCTCACAAAATTAGAATATCATCAAAAAGTAAATTTTTTTTCAGTACTTCAATACAAAAAGTGAAACTCAAATATTATATAAAGTCATCACAGAGTGATCTATTTCAAGTGATTATTTCTGTTAATGTTGATGATTATGGCTTACAGCCAATGAAGACCCAAAAGTCATCATCTCAGTAAATTAGAATACTTTAGAACACCAGCTTGAAAAAATTATTTTAAAATCTGAAATGTTGGCCTAATGAAATGTATATTCAGTAAATGCACTCAATACTTGGTCGGGGCTCCTTTTGCCTCCATGCCACTCCGCATTGATGCAGCAATTGATGCAATCAGCCTGTGGCACTGCTGAGGTGTTATGGAAGCCCAGGTTGTTTTGATAGCAGCTTTCAGGTCATCTGCATTATTTGGTCTGGTGTCTCTCATCTTCTTCTTGTCAGTAGCGGTACATGTGACTGCAGTCAACAGCAGGAAGATTCTCACATCTCAAATCATTACAGAGAGCAGTTAGTATTCATTGCTCTTCAGTACCGCACAGTGTCAGCCAGAGTCTTCCTGCAGTCACATGTACCGCTACATAAGAGAAATTTCTCTTATGTAGCGGCACACGTGACCTCCGGTAGCAGCAGGAAGCCGGTGGCGAACACTGTGCGGTACTCACAGTCCTTGTGAATATTCCAGCAGCTGTGCTCTGCTTGTGAGCAGCACATAAGGTCCCTGCCATGTGCTGCTTGCAAGCATTAAGCAGCTGCTTGCAACGAAGCAGGACGCTGTGAAGGAGTGGAGGAAGGTAAGTGCAATGGTTTGTTTTTTTTAATCTTTTCTGATGGGACCATGCATACCAGGACTGGGATGGGGCCAATCATACCAGGAACGGGATGGGTCCAATCATACCAGGATGCCAAAAAGAAATAAATATTCATTGCCCGGAACGCCCATGGGTGTGGAATGCAGTGGATATTCATTTCTCTTTAGCAGCAGGCTGTCATGATCCAGACTGGGTTTTTTCCTGTCTCTCCTTTTCTCGGGCTGGTCATTTAGGGGTTAACTTTTTTTCTGCCTTGTTCTGGTGTCAGGTCTGCTATTTCTCTGTGCTACTTCCTGCAGGCAGTGTCAGTCATATTTCCTGCCTATGGCTTGTGTAGCTGACTCTGGAGAACCCCTGGTTTGTCCTGCTGTGCATAGCTGACTTTGTTTGTGTCTGTGTTCTCCATCCCTGCCTGTCCTGTCTCTGTGTGTCCTTGTGTGTTTGGATTCCCCGGTACCTTACTATGCTTTATCAATGACCTGCTCCTGTCTCTTGCTTCTGGTTTATGGTATTTCTGCTTCTGACCGGTACTTACCTTTTTGGCATTCCTCTGACTCTGTGTTTGGTATTTCCTTTGGTACTGCGCTACTCTTTGGTATCGACCCGGCTTGTTTGACTATTCTGCTGCTACCTGGTGGTAGCCTCGCTGCAGTGCTGCTGGTCTGCTCTGTGCAGTATTTCAGTCTTCCTTCCACTCTGCTGCCATCTTGTGGAGTTTGCATTTACCTGCAGAGCTGCAGTGTGACACAGGCCAGGAGTTAGCCAGAGCTGCCAGCTCCTGCTTCTGTGACCCGCTGCTCCGCTGAATCCGCTCCCACATTCCCCACCACAGCCAGAACCGGTACATCTGGACTATAAGTCACACCCCCCATTTTCCTCCACATTTTGGGAGGAAAAAAGTGCGTCTTATAGTCCGAAAAATACGATATCTCAAAGGTATTAAACGTTACCCAATCTTCAAATTTAATCATAATAATTGAAAAATAATAAGAATATGTTACATACAGTTGTGGCCAAAAGTATTGACACCCCTGCAATTCTGTCAGATAATACTCAGTTTCTTCCTGAAAATGATTGCAAACACAAATTCTTTGGTATTATTATCTTCATTTAATTTGTCTTAAATGAAAAAACACAAAAATAATTGTCCTAAAGCCAAATTGGATATAATTCCACACCAAACATAAAAAAGAGGGTGGACAAAAGTATTGACACTGTTCGAAAAATCATGTGATGCTTCTCTAATTTGTGTAATTAACAGCACCTGTAACTTACCTGTGGCACCTAACAGGTGTTGGTAATAACTAAATCACACTTGCAGCCAGTTGACATGGATTAAAGTTGACTCAACCTCTGTCCTGTGTCCTTGTGTGTACCACATTGAGCATGGAGAAAAGAAAGAAGACCAAAGAACTGTCTGATGACTTGAGAAACCAAATTGTGAGGAAGCATGAGCAATTTCAAGGCTACAAGTCCAGCTCCAAAGACCTGAATGTTCCTGTGTCTACCGTGCGCAGTGTCATTAAGAAGTTTAAAGCCCATGGCACTGTGGCTAACCTCCCTAGATGTGGACGGAAAAGAAAAATTGACAAGAGATTTCAACGCAAGATTGTGCCGATGTTGGATAAAGAACCTCGACTTACATCCAAACAAGTTCAAGCTGCCCTGCAGTCCAAGGGTACAACAGTGTCAACACGTATTATCCGTCGGCATCTGAATGAAAAGGGACTGTATGGTTGGAGACCCAGGAAGACCCCACTTCTTACCCAGAGACATAAAAAAGCCAGAATGGAGTTTGCCAAAACTTACCTGAAAAAGCCTAAAACGTTTTGGAAGAATGTTCTCTGGTCAGATGAGACAAAAGTAGAGCTATTGGGGCAAAGGCATCAACTTAGAGTTTACAGGAGAAAAAAAAGGCATTCAAAGAAAAGAATACGGTCCCTACAGTCAAACATGGCGGAGGTTCCCTGATGTTTTGGGGTTGCTTTGCTGCCTCTGGCACTGGACTGCTTGACCGTGTGCATGGCATTATGAAGTCTGAAGACTACCAACAAATTTTGCAGCATAATGTAGGGCCCAGTGTGAGAAAGCTGGGTCTCCCTCAGAGGTCATGGGTCTTCCAGCAGGACAATGACCCAAAACACACTTCAAAAAGCACTAGAAAAAGGTTTGAGAGAAAGCACTGGAGACTTCTAAGGTGGCCAGCAATGAGTCCAGACCTGAATCCCATAGAACACCTGTGGAGAGATCTAAAAATGGCAGTTTGGAGAAGGCACCCTTCAAATATCAGGGACCTGGAGCAGTTTGCCAAAGAAGAATGGTCTAAAATTCCAGCAGAGCATTGTAAGAAACTCATTGATGGTTACCGGAAGCGGTTGGTCGCAGTTATTTTGGCTAAAGGTTGTGCAACCAAGTATTAGGCTGAGGGTGCCAATTCCTTTGTCTGGCCCATTTTTGGAGTTTTGTGTGAAATGATCAATGTTTTGCTTCATTCTCTTTTGTGTTTTTTCATTTAAGACAAATTAAATGAAGATAATAATACCAAAGAATTTGTGTTTGCAATCATTTTCAGGAAGAAACTGAGTATTATCTGACAGAATTGCAGGGGTGTCAATGCTTTTGGCCACAACTGTAGTTCTGGATGAACAATTTCTAAAAGTGCATATGCTTATGCAGCAATTCCCCAAAATTGGATCAAAACAATCTGTAAATAGCCCCTATATTAGGTTGGAGTCACAGTACTGAGGCTGGACAGACATCTGTCTGGGATGATTTAGTGAATCCTGCATTGAGCAGGGGGTTGGAGCAGATGACCTAGGAGGTCCCTTCCAACTCTACCATTCTATGATTCTATACCATACAATTATATACTCAATTAGACAACATATAACTTGTAATACTGCTCAGGTCATCTACTATGCTACGTGTGGGTGCCCGAAAGTTTATGTAGGTCTCACGAGTCGCCAATTTAAACTACGCGTTCGTGAACATGTCCGTGACATCCTGGCATCAAAAACGACAACTGACTTGACACAGCTCAAAACGATACCCAAACATTATAAACTAGTGCATAATAGTGATCCCAAATCTTTTTTAGTGAGAGGCATTCAACACGTGAAAAGTGGTATCAGAGGCGGCGATATTAAACGCCTTCTTGCACAGAAGGAATGCAGATGGATCATGGTCCTTGGGACTATGACACCACAAGGGTTAAATGAATCACTTAGTTTTGCGCCATTTTTATGATCTATAAAATTATTTCTGCCTGCCATCCCTAGATAGGTATCTCTCCCTCTCTCCCTTCTTTTAATTCACTACATGTTGTTTTTATGGTATGAGTGCTTTTTGGATTTTTGCACTCATTTTTATTTGTCATTTGTCTGGCTATAGATCATACAATCCTTCCTTTGATGCCCTGAGTTGAGAGCTTTACTACGATGCAACTAGCACGCGATATGGTGATCTACGTGGCAAAATTATCACTGAATTCACAACGATATATGATTATGTTTCTGGCACATTATTTGCAGAAAGTACAAAAATAGAGGACTTGGTGCGAATGGAAGGATACGTTTTATGGTGATATCTTATTTGCTCCTGATTTGCCTCTTATTGCATCTTCTTTGCTCTGATGGATGTATATATATTCATTGGTTGTATTGTTACATGTGCCATTTTGTTTTGCCTAACGTGGACACCATTCATATGCAGCATACGTATAGTTAATTAGTACAACACTTACTCTCACTCTTTCACATTTTCCTTCCCTCCTCCCCCACCCTTCCCTTCCTATTTTCCCTCCCTTCCTTCCTCCCCTCCTCTCTCTTTTTATTTACACGGGTTTAGGTCATCTGCTGTGCTGTGACCCTGTTATGACTGAGGTCACGTGCGCTATACATTATACACGCATATAACACATAGGGCAGACGCTGCCTGTGTGGCGGTCTAGCGCCGGCCGCCCTCACGTGGCGTCTGTTTACTATGAGCAACATACCGCTTGTCCTGGCTGTTGCCTAGGCAGCGGTCAGGTGCTGGCCGCTTTTGGATGACGCCAGCTGATTGGTAAGCAGCGCCATAGGCACTATGTGCGCATGTGTGAGGTTCAGTCCACTGATAGGTTCACAGCAATCAGATGACTGCCCCTAGCCAGTCATTTAACTGGGATGTTCACAGTAATAGCCACGCCCCCCGAGGAAGCGGTCTTGCATACCGCGAAACGCGCGTAGGGGTACACAAGTCGGCGCCTGCTACACATCAGGACATGATGGGTATGCTCATCCAGCTTATTTAAGCATACTTTGACCTTTCCCACAGTTTTCTTTTGTTATATGCTTTATCATTTGTCATTGACATGGTATACAGCTGAGCTTTGAATAGACTCAGCGTTAGGATGTATTAGCCGGTTCATATCCAGTGCAGTAACTATTGGCATCACCAGTATTTATCTGGGCATTATACATGACACAATATTGCCCAAGTGAAACCTTACATTGGTGACCCTTGAATAATATATCCTATTACACACCTTTTGGTTGGTATAATGATTATATCTTATGCCATTTCATAACCAATGTTGTACTTTTGTTTACATTTTCTATTCCCTGTGGTATTGGCTCTGGGTATCCATACCCATCACAGGCTGCCCACTTGTATTTTCTAGCATCGGGCCTTATGTGATTACCCATTTTATTGGATTTTTGTATTATCCTGTATCTCTGATATGTGTCTTTTTTTCTGATAAATAAATTTATACATGTTTGCAATGGATTTGGATTCTATGTCCTCCTTTTTCTCATGGTATTGAGAATCGTCTCCATTATATTTGACTTCATGAGGCATTATTTAGGTATTTTACTTAAGGCCTGTTTCACACTTCCGTTTTTGTGTCCGCCAAACGGATCCGTTTCCGTTTTTTTGACGGAAACTGATGCAAACGGATCCGTTTTTTTAAAAACGGATCCGTTTTTTTGACGGATCCGCGGTAACCGTAATGGAAGTCTATGGGACAAAAAAAACGGATCCTGCAAAAAATGGCGGATCCGTTTTTTTACGGAAAACAACGGATTTTGACGGATTTGAAAAAACGGAAGTGTGAAACAGGCCTAACCGGTTCCCGACCTGTGACACAGCGTATGCGTCATGAAAGTCGGTGCCACTCCGACCTATGACGCATACCCTGTGTCATGAATTCAAAGCCCCCCAGCAGGTCGGGTGACCGGGGTCAATGAAAGGTCACCTGACCCGCAGATACAGGGGGCTTTGTAATTCACCACAGGGGACGTGGCTTCGCCCCCACGTGGCTACGATCGCTCTGATTGGCTGTTAAAAGTGAAACAGCCAATCAGAGCGATAGTAATATTTCATCAATGAAAATTGATGAAATATTACAATCCAGCCATGGCCGATGCTGCAGTAGCATCGGACATGGCTGGAGACACCGATTTGACCCCCCCCACCGGCGATCGCCCCCCCTGCCACTGAATGACAGCGGCGATCTGCCGCCGCTGTCATCATCTGCCCCCCCTCCCATTCCCTTCGCTCCCCGCCAGCTTCCAATCCCCCCCTCACCCACTCTCACCTCCCCCGGCACCTTCCAAGTCCCCCCGTCGCTCCCGGTGTCCGGCGGCTCCGGTTCATGGGCACCGCCATCTTGCAAAATGGCGGGCGCATGCGCAGTGCGCCCACCCGAATCTGCCGGCTGCAGATTCCATTATTTCATTTTGATCACTCTCAGAGTGATCAAAATGAAATAAAAAGTAAATGAACCCCCCGATTATCACCCCCATAGGTAGGCAGAACTAATAAAATAAAGAAAATATTTTTATTTTTATTTTTCCATCACGGTTAGGGTTGGAGAGAGGGTTAGGGTTGGAAAGAGGGTTAGGGTTGGAAAGAGGGTTAGGGTTGAAAAGAGGGTTAGGGTTGGAAAGAGGGTTAGGGTTGGAAAGAGGGTTAGGGTTGGAATTAGGGTTAGGGTTGGAATTAGGGTTAGGGTTGGAATTAGGGTTAGGGTTGGAAAGAGGGTTAGGGTTGGAAAGAGGGTTAGGGTTGGAAAGAGGGTTAGGGTTGGAAAGAGGGATAGGGTTGAAAAGAGGGATAGGGTTAGAATTAGGGTTAGGCTTGTGGTTAGTGTTATGGTTAGTGTTGGGGTTAGGGGTGTGTTGGGGTTAGGGTTGGGATTAGGGTTAGAGATGTGTTGGGGTTAGGGTTGTGGTTAGGGGTGTGTTGGGGTTAGGGTTGGAGTTAGAATTGAGGGGTTTCCACTGTTTAGCCACATCAGGGGGTCTCCAAACGCGACATGGTGCAACCTTTGATTCCAGCCAATTTTGCGTTCAAAAAGTCAAATGGTGCTCACTCCCTTCCAAGCCCCGACGTGTGCCCAAACAGTGGTTTACCCCCACATATGGGGTATCAGCGTACTCAGGAAAAATTGCACAACAACTTTTGGGGTCTAATTTCTCCTGTTACCCTTGGGAAAATAAAAAATTGGGGGCTAGAAAATTATTTTTGTGGAAAAAAAATGTTTTTTTCATTTTCATGTCTCTGCATTATAAACTTCTGTGAAGCACTTGGGGGTTGAAAGTGCTCACCATACATCTACATAAGTTCCTTGGAAGGTCTAGTTTCCAAAATGGGGTCACTTGTGGGGGGTTTCCACTGTTTAGGCACATCAGGGGCTCTGCAAACGTAATGACGACTGCAGACTATTCCATCAAAGTCTGCATTTCAAAACGTCACTACTTCCATTCCGAGCCCTGACGTGTGCCCAAACAATGGTTCCCCCACACATATGGGGTATCAGCGTACTCAGGACAAACTGGACAACAACTTTTGGGGTCCAATTTATCCTGTTACTCTTGTGAAAAAAAAAATTGCGGGCTAAAAATCATTTTTTTTGAAGGAAAAAAATGATTTTTTATTTTCACGGCTCTGCATTATAAACTTCTGTGAAGCACTTGGGGGTTCAAGGTGCTCACCATACATCTAGATAAGTTCCTTGGGGGGTCTAGTTTCCAAAATGGGGTCACTTGTGGGAGGTTTCTACTGTTTAGGCACACAGGGGCTCAGCAAATGTAACATGATGCCCCCAGACCATTCCATCAAAGTCAGCATTTCAAAATGTCACTACTTCCCTGCTGAGACCCAACGTGTGCCCAAACAGTGGTTTCCCCCACATATGGGGTACCTGCATACTCAGGACAAACTGGACAACAACTTTTGGGGTCGAATTTCTCCTGTGACCCTTGTGAAAATAAAAAATTGTGAGCTAAAAATTCATTTTTTGAGGAAAAAAAAAGATTTTTTATTTTCATGGCTCTGCGTTACAATCTTCTGTGAAGCACTTCGGGGTT
The DNA here is from genome assembly GCF_039654945.1 of Dendrobates tinctorius. Taxonomy (NCBI): domain Eukaryota; kingdom Metazoa; phylum Chordata; class Amphibia; order Anura; family Dendrobatidae; genus Dendrobates; species Dendrobates tinctorius. Next base: position 17,724,039 of record NW_027361728.1, read on the forward strand.
CAAGGTGCTCACCACACATCTAGGCAAGTTCCTTATGGGGTCTAGTTTCCAAAATGGGGTCACTTGTGGGGGGTTTCCACAGTTTAGGAACATCAAGGGCTCTGCAAATGTAACATGATGCCCGCAGACCATTCCATCAAAGTCAGCACACCAAAATGTCACTACTTCCCTTCCGAGCCCTGACATGTGCCCATACAGTGGTCATCCCCCACATATGGGGTATCAGCGTACTCAGGACAAACTAGACAGCAACTTTTGGGGTCCAATTTATCCTGTTACCCTTGTGAAAAAAAAAAATTGCGGGCTAAAAATCATTTTTTTTTTAGGGAAAAAATGATTTTTTATTTTCACGGCTCTGCGTTACAATGTTCTGTGAAGCACTTGGGGGTTCAAGGTGCTCACCACACATCTAGATAAGTTCCTTGGGGGGTCTTGTTTCCAAAATGGGGTCCCTTGTGGGGGGTTTCTACTGTTTAGGCACACAGGGGCTCAGCAAATGTAACATGATGCCCGCAGACTATTCCATCAAAGTCAGCATTTCAAAATGTCACTACTTCCCTACCGAGCCCCGACGTGTGCCCAAACAGTGGTCTCCCCCCACATATGGGGTACCAGCGTACTCAGGACAAACTGGAAAACAACTTTTGGGGTCCAATTTATCCTGGTACCCTTGTGAAAATAAAAAATTGCAGACTAAAAAATTTTTTTTTAGGAAAAAAAAGATTTTTTATTTTCACTGCTCTGCATTATAAACTTCTGTGAATCACCTGGGGGTTCAAAGTGCTCACTATGCATCTAGATAAGTTCCTTAGGGGGTCTAGTTTCCAAAATGGGGTCATTTATGGGGGAGCTCCAAAGTTTAGGCACACAGGGGATCTCCAAACACGACATGGTGTCCGCTAACGATTGGAGCCAATTTTCATTTCAAAAAGTCAAATGGCGCTAATTCCCTTCTGCGCCCTGCCGTGCACCCAAACAGTGCCCCCCCCCACATATGGGGTACCAGCGTACTCTGGACAATCTAGACAACAACTTTTGTGGTCCAATTTCTCCTGTTACCCTTGTGAAAATAAAAAATAGCGTGCTAAAAAATCATTTTTGAGGAAAAAAAAATGATTTTTTATTTTCACTGCTCTATGTTATAAACTTCTGTGAGGCACTTGGGGGTTCAAAGTGCTCACTACACATCTAGATAAGTTCCTTAAGGGGTCTAGTTACCAAAATGGTGTCACTTGTGGGGGAGCTCCAATGTTTAGGCACACAGGGGCTCTCCAAACGCGACATGGTGTCCGATAACGATTGGAGCTAATTTTCCATTCAAAAAGTCAAATGGCGCTCCTTCCCTTCCGGGCCCTGCCCTGCACCCAAACAGTGGTTTATGACCACATATGAGGTATTGGTGTGCTCAGGAGAAATTGCCCAACAAATTTTAGGATCCATTTTATCCTGTTGCCCATGTGAAAATGAAAAAACTGAGGCTAAAAGATAATTTTTGTGAAAAAAAGTACTTTTTTTTTTTTTTACAGATCAATTTGAGAAGCACCTGGGGGTTCAAAGTGATCACTATGCATCTAGATAAGTTCCTTGGGGGGTCTAATTTCCAAAATGGGGCCACTTGTGGGGGAGCTCCAGTGTTTAGGCACACAGCGACTCTCCAAACGCGACATGGCAACCACTAAATATTCCAGCATATTTTCCATTCAAAAAGTCAAATGGTGCTCCTTCCCTTCTGAGCCCTGCCGTACGCCCAAACAGTGGTTTATGACCACATATGAGGTATCGGTGTACTCAGGGGAAATTTCCCAACAAATTTTAGGATCCATTTTATCCTGTTGCTCATGTGAAAATGAAAAAATTGATGCTGAAAGGAAATTTGTGTTGGAAAAATTAAAATGTCCATTTTTTCCTTCCACATTGCCTTAGCTGTTGTGAAACACCTGAAGGGTTAATAATCTTCTTGAATGTGGTTTTGAGTAGCTTGAGGGGTGCAGTTTTTAGAATGGTGTCACTTTTGGGTATTTTCTGCCATATAGACCCCTCAAAGTGACTTCAAATGCGAGGTGGTCCCTAAAAAAAATGGTTTTGTAAATTTTGTTGTAAAAATGAGAAATCGCTGGTCAACTTTTAACCCTTATAACCTCCTAACAAAAAAATATTTTGCTTCCAAAATTGTGCTGATGTAAAGTAGACATGTGGGAAATGTTATTTAGTAACTATTTTGTGTCACATAACTCTCTAGTTTAACAGAATAAAAATTCAAAATTTGAAAATTGCGAAATTTTCAAAATTTTCGCCAAATTTCTGATTTTTTCACAAATAAACGCAAAAATTATCGACCTAAATTTACCACTAACATGAAGCCCAATATGTCACGAAAAAACAATCTCAGAATCGCTAGGATGCGTTGAAGCGTTCCAGAGTTATTACCTCCTAAAGGGACACTGGTCAGAATTGCAAAAAATGGCCAGGTCATTAAGGTCAAAATAGGCTGGGTCATGAAGGGGTTAAAATGAAATAAGGATGTTCTTTTGGAGTATTTTTCATATATATGTTTTTTCTGTGTTTTTCACAGCAACACGCTCCAAGCCTCATATGGACTATAAGGCACGAGAACAGGCTTGGTTAAATCAAATCGATGAGGTTTTTAATGACAAACCAGGTACTATTGTGGCTACGAGCAGCAGAGACCTTAGGGAGGCAGGCAGAAAAATTAGATCACTGTTAAATCGGCGAACCAAGACTTGGTGGAATCGTGCATTCCTTCAGAAATACATTGAAAAGGGCCTCATCCCACGTGGACTCAGGGTTCAGGTGTTCCCTTCTTTTCCTATTGATGATTTAGAAATTAAGGGGAAATGGGAGGATTTTGCCAGTGTATGTTCCAGGGGATTTATGGAACTCCTCATCCAACTGAATGAAAAAACCATAGCTGGCCTTGATCAAGAGATTGAGGAGTTACAAAATTTAATCAAAAAAGATATGTCCAGCGATGAATTGGTTTCATTTAACCGTGAGTTGGATCTTGACTTTACCAAATGGGAGAAGGAAATTTGTGAGATAAAAACAAAGAAATTCTCAAGGGACACGAGCGACTATCAATCCGAAACAGTGTACAGATGGAATCGTAGATTTAAATCATCAAGGAATTCCAAACGGGGGAGATCATTTTCAGTTACTTCATATGCTTCCAGCGAAGGATCAGTTAAATCCAACTCAAAATCGTTGGAAATACGTTTAGGTACCAACCGGGAAGCACAAGTTAACAAAATAAAATCTCTTCCATCTAAAAAAATTGATAAATCCAAAAGTCAGACGCTTCAGGTAATTAACCTGTCTAATCATGTGTTGACACCAATTCAAGTTGAATTATTATCTAAAGGTCTAACTTTTTCTCCCACAAATTCTTTTGATCTGTTTACAGCTGTAAAAGACCTGTACCTGTTTTCCCGCAAATTGATTCTCAAAAAGTTTCATAACAGCAAGAAACAGGATCCACCGACAAATAGTCAGTTGGAGGAGGAGGCCCTCTCTATATTGGAGGAGCTATTGGGGGAACAAGAGCCTAATCCTACAGGTATGTTTCCTCAGACCATACGTCCAAAATCCACTAGGTTCCCTCCCTTGTCCCTATGTCCAGCAGTAGAGATCTTCACAAGGCTGGTTATTGAGGATTTCGGTAGGATCTCTACGAGACATAATCCCGATAACCTCACGGCACAACAACGTGTGGCCATTGAGGAATTAAAGTCTTTTTCAGATGTAGTTATAAAACCTGCAGACAAGGGAGGGAACATAGTGGTTTGGCCTCAGGAAATGTATGAAAAGGAGGCCAACAAACAACTTCGAGATAGAGTGACGTATTGTAAATTAGATCGTAGCCCCTTGAAAGCTTTCTTGGATACCTTGGAGGAGATTCTCTTTAGGGCCCTTGAACAGGGTATTATCCCCAAACAAACTTTTGAGGGCCTTTTGACTAAATTCCCAAGGATTCCTACCATATATTTTGTGCCCAAGATCCACAAGGACCCCCTCGATCCGCCGGGACGTCCTATTGTGTCGGGCATAGGAGGGTTATGTGAACCTATATGTCAATTTATAGATCACTACTTAAAACCACTTGTTGAGGCACTTCTTTCCTATGTCAGAGACACGACGGACATCCTGGCACGGATCGATGTGATGTCTTTGGAATCAGATATGTTCCTTGTCACTGCAGACATTGAGTCGCTATACACATGCATTCGCCATCAAGATGGCATAGATGCTTGCAGGTTTTTTCTGAGAAGCAGTAGCTGGGATGGCCCCATATGCGATCTAGTTCTGGAGTTACTCGAATACGTCCTTACACACAATTTTTTCGTTTTTAGAGACGTCTTCTATCTGCAGCAGTGCGGCACTGCCATGGGCGCGGCCTGTGCCCCCTCTTTCGCTGGCCTCTTCCTGGGGTACTGGGAGCGGGAGGTTTTTGCGGGGGAGGGGGGGCAGGCCGTTGAACATGTGCTGGCTGCGCTATATTGATGATTTGCTCATGGTGTGGCAGGGCTCAAAATGAGATCTTCAAGAATTCATGGAGAGTTTAAATAATAACGGTTATAACATCAAATTGACTTATACTTGCAGTAATTCTGAGGTGGATTTCCTGGACATCAAGATTCGGGTGGACACAACATCCAACTTGCAGACTGATGTGTACAGGAAACCCACCTCAGTGAATTCACTTCTCCATGCTGGATCCTGCCACCCATGGGCAACCATCAGGGCCATCCCAGTTGGTCAATTTTTGCGCATTAGGCGCATCTGCTCTTCAGAGGAAACATTTTTGGATCAAGCTGGGGAACTTAGAGATCGTTTCCTTAAACGGGGTTACAGTCGACGCTGTGTCAAGAATTGCTTTGACAGAGCAAGAAAAACAAATCGGTTGGCCCTTCTACAACCAAATATCAGTAAGAAAAAACAAGAGCAGGGTAATGTTAGATTCATCTCAACCTTTAATGGGGGATGGAACCAAATGAAGGACATACTTACCAAACATTGGAATATCTTAAAGACTGAGTCCTCATTGACGAATATAATCTCTGAGCATCCGCTCATGACATACCGTAGAAGCCCCAATTTAGGGGACATGTTGGTACGTTCACATTATGTCCCGTACATTAAAAATTCTTTTGACTCTCGTGGCCCCCCTTTGGGATGCTATCCTTGCGGTAATTGTGTCGCATGTAAAAATGTCGTCTTTTCAATCTGTAGATGGAACAAGAACTTACTCAATTAGACAACATATAACTTGTAATACTGCTCAGGTCATCTACTATGCTACGTGTGGGTGCCCGAAAGTTTATGTAGGTCTCACGAGTCGCCAATTTAAACTACGCGTTCGTGAACATGTCCGTGACATCCTGGCATCAAAAACGACAACTGACTTGACACAGCTCAAAACGATACCCAAACATTATAAACTAGTGCATAATAGTGATCCCAAATCTTTTTTAGTGAGAGGCATTCAACACGTGAAAAGTGGTATCAGAGGCGGCGATATTAAACGCCTTCTTGCACAGAAGGAATGCAGATGGATCATGGTCCTTGGGACTATGACACCACAAGGGTTAAATGAATCACTTAGTTTTGCGCCATTTTTGTGATCTATAAAATTATTTCTGCCTGCCATCCCTAGATAGGTATCTCTCCCTCTCTCCCTTCTTTTAATTCACTACATGTTGTTTTTATGGTATGAGTGCTTTTTGGATTTTTGCACTCATTTTTATTTGTCATTTGTCTGGCTATAGATCATACAATCCTTCCTTTGATGCCCTGAGTTGAGAGCTTTACTACGATGCAACTAGCACGCGATATGGTGATCTACGTGGCAAAATTATCACTGAATTCACAACGATATATGATTATGTTTCTGGCACATTATTTGCAGAAAGTACAAAAATAGAGGACTTGGTGCGAATGGAAGGATACGTTTTATGGTGATATCTTATTTGCTCCTGATTTGCCTCTTATTGCATCTTCTTTGCTCTGATGGATGTATATATATTCATTGGTTGTATTGTTACATGTGCCATTTTGTTTTGCCTAACGTGGACACCATTCATATGCAGCATACGTATAGTTAATTAGTACAACACTTACTCTCACTCTTTCACATTTTCCTTCCCTCCTCCCCCACCCTTCCCTTCCTATTTTCCCTCCCTTCCTTCCTCCCCTCCTCTCTCTTTTTATTTACACGGGTTTAGGTCATCTGCTGTGCTGTGACCCTGTTATGACTGAGGTCACGTGCGCTATACATTATACACGCATATAACACATAGGGCAGACGCTGCCTGTGTGGCGGTCTAGCGCCGGCCGCCCTCACGTGGCGTCTGTTTACTATGAGCAACATACCGCTTGTCCTGGCTGTTGCCTAGGCAGCGGTCAGGTGCTGGCCGCTTTTGGATGACGCCAGCTGATTGGTAAGCAGCGCCATAGGCACTATGTGCGCATGTGTGAGGTTCAGTCCACTGATAGGTTCACAGCAATCAGATGACTGCCCCTAGCCAGTCATTTAACTGGGATGTTCACAGTAATAGCCACGCCCCCCGAGGAAGCGGTCTTGCATACCGCGAAACGCGCGTAGGGGTACACAAGTCGGCGCCTGCTACACATCAGGACATGATGGGTATGCTCATCCAGCTTATTTAAGCATACTTTGACCTTTCCCACAGTTTTCTTTTGTTATATGCTTTATCATTTGTCATTGACATGGTATACAGCTGAGCTTTGAATAGACTCAGCGTTAGGATGTATTAGCCGGTTCATATCCAGTGCAGTAACTATTGGCATCACCAGTATTTATCTGGGCATTATACATGACACAATATTGCCCAAGTGAAACCTTACATTGGTGACCCTTGAATAATATATCCTATTACACACCTTTTGGTTGGTATAATGATTATATCTTATGCCATTTCATAACCAATGTTGTACTTTTGTTTACATTTTCTATTCCCTGTGGTATTGGCTCTGGGTATCCATACCCATCACAGGCTGCCCACTTGTTTTTTCTAGCATCGGGCCTTATGTGATTACCCATTTTATTGGATTTTTGTATTATCCTGTATCTCTGATATGTGTCTTTTTTTCTGATAAATAAATTTATACATGTTTGCAATGGATTTGGATTCTATGTCCTCCTTTTTCTCATGGTATTGAGAATCGTCTCCATTATATTTGACTTCATGAGGCATTATTTAGGTATTTTACTTAAAATGAAATAAGGATGTTCTTTTGGAGTATTTTTCATAGACATCTGTCTGGGATGATTTAGTGAATCCTGCATTGAGCAGGGGGTTGGAGCAGATGACCTAGGAGGTCCCTTCCAACTCTACAATTCTATGATTCTATACCATACAACATGACCGAGTGCATTGCGAGTAAAAATTGCATTGCTCTTGGATGAATGTTATTCAATGAGGCAATCCAGACGAGCGTTTTTTTTTTCAGGTGTATTCGGCGTATGTGAAAAATCACAGCAGGCTGTGATTGTATGCGTATACCGTCCGAGACTTGCCAATGCAAGCCTATGGGTGCAATAAAAACTGAGACGCCACACCGACCATCCGTATAGCATGAAACAAATAAGCACACATTTCCCTGAAGACAGGAAATTGCATCAGTCAATAACAGGAAGCTTGGCATGCAGATTGTCCTGGTAACCAATAAAAAATCCAGGAACACGCCTCCTTGGATATCAGCAACATGGTCAGACATATCAATGTTGAAATGTTCATTGTTCTGGTGCAGGAGAGGTCTGAAATCTTGAACCATCGAGATGTCATCAATGTGGACCGCAGTAAAAAGGATGCAGCTTGGAGACGCATATGCTGCCAGATGTTCTCCAATTATGAGGAAAGTTTACAAGAGGTGCAGCAGGACATTAGCCCCTTAGCGACAGAGCCAGTTTGCAGCTTAATGACCAGGCCAATTTTTACAATTCTGACCACTGTCCCTTTATGAGGTTATAACTCTGGAACCCTTTAATGGATCCCGCTGATTCTGAGACTGGTTTTTTCGTGACATATTGTACTTCCTGTTAGTGGTAAAATTTCTTGATGAGTCTTGTGTTTATTTATGAAAAAAACGGAAATATGGCGAAAATTTTGAAAATTTTACAATTTTAACACTTTAAATTTTTATGCCCTTAAATCAGAGAGATGTGTCACACAAATTTCTTAATAAATAACATTTCCCACATGTGTACTTTACATCAGCACAATTTTGGAAGCAAAATTTTTTTTTGTTAGGAAGTTATAAGGGTTAAAAGTTGATCAGCGATTTCTCATTTTTACAACAAAATTTACAAAACCATTTTTTTTAGGGACCACATCATATTTAAAGTCATTTTGAGGGGTGTACATGACAGAAAATACCCAAAAGTGGCACCATTATAAAAACTAGACCCCTCAAGGTGCTCAAAACCACATTCAAGAAGTTTATTAACCCTTTACATGCTTCACAGGAACTAAAGCAATGTGGAAGGAAAAAATTAACATTTAACTTTTTTTTGCAAAAAATTTACTTCAGAACCAATTTTTTTTTATTTTCACAAGTGTTAAAAGAGAAAATCAACCACAAAATTTGTTGTACAATTTCTCCTGAATACGCCGATACCCCATATGTGGGGGTAAGCCACTTTTTCAGCACACTGCAGAGCTCGCAAGGGATGGAGCGCCGTTTGACTTTTTCAATGCTGAATTGGCTGGAATTGAGATCGGATGCCATGTTGCGTTCGGAGAGCCCTTAATGTGCCTAAACAGTGGAAAACTCCAACAAGTGACCCCATTTTGTAAACTAGACCCATTACGGAACTTATCTAGATGTGTGGTGAGCATTTTGAACCTTCAAGTGCTTCACAGAAGTTTATAACGTAGAGCCGTGAAAATAAGAAATCCATTTTTTTTTCCACAAAAATGATCTTTTCGCCCCCAAATTTTTATTTTTACAAGGGTAGCAGGAGAAATCATACCCCCACAGTTATTGTGCGATTTGTTCTGAGTACGCTGATACCCCATATGTGGGAGGGAACCACTGTTTGGGCGCATGGGAGAGCTTGGAAGGGAAGGAGTGCCATTTTGGAATGCAGACTTGGATGGAATGGTCTGCGGGCATCATGTTGCGTTTGCAGAGCCCCTGATGGGCCTAAATAGTGGAAACCCGCAACATGTGACCCCATTTTGGAAGCTAGACCCATTAAGGAACTTATCTAGATGTGTGGTGAGCACTTTGAACCTTCAAGTGCTTCACAGAAGTTTATAACGTAGAGCCGTGAAAATAAAAGATCAATTTTTTTTTCCACAAAAGTGATTTTTTTAGACCCCAATTCTTAGACCCCCAAAGTAGGTAAATAGTGGAAACCCCTCAATTCTTGCTCCAACCCTAACCACAACACACCCCTAACCCTAATCCCAACCCTAGTCCCTAATTCTAACCCTAGCCCTAGCCCTAACCCTAGCCCTAACCCTAACCCTAATGGAAAACTGAAAAAAAATATTTTCTTTATTTCGTTATGTTGGCCTGACTAAGGGGGTGATAAACTGGGGGGGTTATGTACTATTTTTTTTTTTATTTTGATCACTATGATAGTTTATCATAGTGATCAAAATGAATGAATGGAATCTGCCAGCCGGAGCCGGCAGATTCCCGGCGGGCACACTGTGCATGCACCCACCATTTTCTTCCAGATCTAAGATGGCGGTGCCCACCGGAGGACGTCAGCGGGACCACCGGGAGGGGACCCTGGACCACGGAGAGGTTCCGGGGGGATCGGGGACCCTAGTTCTCTCTCCTCTGATGTGCGATCACATCAGAGGAAAGAGAAATTTAATGCAAAATCGCTGCTTTTTTTATGTCGCCGTTATAGGGTTAATAACGGCGATCGCAAAAGCGAGGTCAGTAAAAACTGACCGATTCATGTTCTCTGGGGTCTCTGCTACCCCCGGCTGCCGAGACCCCTTTCTCCCTTGAGAAAGCGCCCCTAGCAGGCGCGAAACGCGCGTCGGGGGTCTCCCGCCTGCTCCTGGGCTTCCAAGCTCTTTGGTAAATGTAAATACTTATGTCTCCCAAAAAAACTGAGAAAAGTATTCAAGGTGTCATACCTTTATTGGCTTACCAGAGAAATTATATTTGCAAGCATGCTTTCAGGGCTCAAAAGGCCCCTTCATCAGGCTAGATTACAAGTGAATTACTGAGAAAAGATGGCAACATTTAAATAGGAATTACAACAGGACATGAGATGATGCTAGCTATAGACAGGCCAAGGAAATCAAATTAAGGTTTTTGTTACACATGCAGATGAGGACCAAGTGTTCTATTAGAGATCTGAAGATCTTCTTGTGGAGGTGTGAACTGTGTTCATGTAATGAGTCATGAACCCAGGTGTCAAACTCAGTCCTATTGTTAGCGATTGGAACATATTTATAAATTTAAACTCCCAAATCTTCCTTTCTCTGTCACTATTAAAATGACCTTTCAATATTAGGACTTTTAGATCTGCCAAGCTGTGTCCAGGTCTAGAGAAGTGTATCCCTACAGGTGTGTCCAGCTCATTTTTTATCGTATGTCTATGCAGATTCATCCTTGTTTGTAGTTTTTGTTTAGTTTCCCGGAAGTATGTCCCTGCATTGCACCTTGTACATTGTATCATGTACATGACATTGGAGGATGTACATGAAAAAGAGTCCATGATCTTATAGACCTGATTTGTGTTTGGTATGGGGACTTTATCTGTTGGTGATATGTGGGTGCAGGTCTTGCATTTCTTACTGTTACAGGGGACTGTGCCTGTCTCTGAAGGTGATGCGAGGGTACTTCTGATAAGGATATTCCTTAGGTTGGGAGGCTGTTTGTAGGAGAGCAGTGGCAGTTCCGGGAATATTGCTTTCAGTCTGTGGTCTCTGTGGACTACTACACCCCCTTCAGGAAGATCCCACCAAAAAATGCAAAGAGGAATTAACAAAGATCATCTATGGGTTTGACTCTGTCATCCTCCCTACTGGACCTAATACCAGACAACCCCAAAATAGGTACCTTCTACATGTTACCTAAAATACACAAAGAAGGTAATCCAGGGAGACCCATCATCTCTGGTATTGGGACATTAACTGAAAATATCTCTGGCTGGGTGGAGAACATTTTGAAACCCTTGCTGAGGCAAACACCCAGCTACATCCAGGACACCACAGACATTCTCTGCAAATTGTCAGCACTGGATCCACTTTCAGAGGATACAGTATTGGCCACCATGGATGTAGAGTCCCTATACTCCAACATTCCTCACAGAGATGGGATTGCTGCATGCAAATATTTCCTCCAAAAAAACAATCTGGCCATGGAACCAGCCCTGCAATTCATCAGGTTTGTGCTCCACCATAACTATTTTTCCTTTGGAAACAATATATACCAATAGAGTTGAGCGAAACGGGTCGAAAAAATTCAAAAGTCGCCGACTTTTGGCAAAGTCGGGTTTCATGAAACGAAACCCGACCCTAGGATGAGGTCGGCCACGAGGTCGGCGACTTACGCGCCAAAGTCGCGTTTCAAAAGTTTGTCTTGCGCTTTTTTCAGCCAATCAGGATCCACGGACACTGTGGGCAACGTGATGACATAGGCACGGGTCACCACCATCTTTCAGAAGGGCATGCAAGTGATTGGCTTGCTTTGGGGGGCGTCACAGGGGATATAAAAGGGCGTGCACGCCGACCGCCATGTTACTCATGCTGATCTCAGAATAGGGAGAGCTGCTGCTGATTTTGTAGGGAGAGCGTTAGGCAGGGAAGAAGACACCAAAAACTGCTTCTGCTGCTAGCGATTTTGCCTGTACAACACACCAGTCACTGTGCAGTGCAAGGGGAGGCTATATAGTGGTGTATCAGTGGTGTTGGTTGTTGGGCTGCCTTCTAAGGCTTCCTGACATTCCTGCATTGCTGTTTACCCACTGCTCCGCAAACTGCTTTTTTAAAAGCAATCACAATTTTTTTTTTTTTTGTCCTGCTGAGGTACTGAGCGTGCATTTTTTCACACCATACAGCGGTGTACGCTCCTCACACAGTACCGTGTAACGGCTGTTATCACAGCCACAGTGAAGCTATCAGTGAGTCACTCTGTGAGAATAAGTCGAGGACATGTTCCGTTCTTACAGACCTGCACTCTAGGGAGATTCCAATTCTGCCCAATTCTACATACACCTTGTAGTTTGTGATACACTAGCCAATTTCTGCCTGTGACATAGCGCTCAGATACTCAGTGGGCCTCACACAATCCATAAGTGTCCAGTGTCCACAAGTGTGTGCAGAAATTAAAAATCTCCCTTATCCTCTAGTCACTTTGGTCACAGCTCTGCCATCGAGCCTGTGACAGAGCGCTCAGATACTCAGTGGGCCTCACACAATCCATAAGTGTCCAGTGTCCACAAGTGTCTGCAGAAATTCAAAATCTCCCTTATCCTCTAGTCACTTTGGTCACAGCTCTGCCATCGAGCCTGTGACAGAGCGCTCATGGATTGTGTGAGGCCCACTGAGTATCTAAGTGTCCAGTGTCCACAAGTGTCTGCAGAAATTCAAAATCTCCCTTATCCTCTAGTCACTTTGGTCACAGCTCTGCCATCGAGCCTGTGACAGAGCGCTCAGATACTCAGTGGGCCTCACACAATCCAAAAGTGTCCAGTGTCCACAAGTGTCTGCAGAAATTCAAAATCTCCCCTGTCCTATAGACACCTTGTACCTTGTTTTACATTACTATATAGTTTGTTGGATTTTGTCTACATTTCTACCAAAAATGAGGAAGGCTGGTGGAAGAGGCCGTGGAATTGGGCGGGGGTTGGCAGCTGGTAATGATGGTGTTGGTGGTGGATCTGATGGTAGTGGCAAGAGCAAAATAGGACCGAATGCAGGAGGTGTTGAGCCTGCGTCATCGTCTGGCTACATAAGGCCTCGAACGCTTAGTTTTCTAGGAGTTGGCAAACCGCTTTTAAAGCTAGAGCATCAGGAAAAAGTTTTGTCTTACATTGCTGACTGAGCCTCCAGCTCTATCGCCTCCTCTTCTTCAGTTGTAAAAAGTAAAAGCACTGAGTCGTCATTGGAGGCTCATGTTCATGAGCCACACCTTTCCTTGTGTCCTTCACCCCAACCAAGATTGAAGGATGACGCAGGCCATACTACTGATTACTCCATGGAGCTGTTTTCACATACCATGCCTGGATTATCAAGTGAAATGGTGAATTACCCAGGCCAAGATGAATCTGACATGGAGTGCACTGATGCACAGCCGCTGATGGATGATTCTGCTGGTACATTCACTCAGAGCACTACATTGTCCTCTCAGTGAACAGAGCCAGATTCTGACCCTGATGAGACTCAGGTGCCCCTTCCCGCACACTATACCACCATACACGGTGACACAGAGGAAGGTGCACATGACATAGAAGAGGAGGTGATGGATGACCCAGTTGTTGACCCAGATTGGCATCCATTGGGGGAAGAGGGTGCTGCTTCCAATAGCTCAGATGAGGAGCATCCACAGCAGACATTGACATCGCAACAGCTGTTATCTGGCAGGCCCGGAGCACTCCAAAGACAGGTTCCAAACATCAAAAGAGTTGCTGGACAGCTTGTCCAGAGGGTCAAAAGATCACAGCGTGCTAGGCCACAAAATGTCTGCCAAAGTAGGAAGAGTGCAGTGTGGCTCTTTTTTGAACAAAATCCTCATGATCAGGCCAAGGTTATCTGTAAGAAGTGCGCAAAGACCTTTAGCCGAGGGAAAAATCTGAAAAATTTGAATACCAGTTGCATGCTTAGACATTTAACCAGCATGCACTTGCAAGCGTGGACACAACACCAAACCTCAAGTGCCACATGTGCAACTGATCACAACGAAGGTAGTCAGCAACGCTACATTGTTTCCCCCACTGTAAGCCCACCAGTTAGCACAGCAGCAAATGTTGAGGTGTCGTTGCAATGCCACAGCAGTCAGGGAATCCCACTGTTATATCAACGAAAGACTGATTCTAGGCCATCAGAAAGAACAACAACTCCATCACCATCATCAACCCTCTCTCAGTCCGCCCTGTCCACCGCTACTTCCACCATATGCAGCTCTCAAGTCCAGCTCACCCTCCCAGACACTATGAGTAGGTCAAGAAAGTACTCAGTCTCTCATCCGCGTACACTGGGTTTGAACGCCCACATTGCCAAACTAATCTCGTTTGAGATGATGCCCTTTCGGTTGGTGGAAAGCGCAGCTTTCCGCGAACTCATGGCCTATGCAGTACCACGCTATGACCTACCCAGTCGCCACTTCTCTCGCAAAGCCATCCCAGCCCTCCACCATCATGTGAAAGACCGCATTGTCCATGCACTCAAGCAGTCAGTGAGCGGAAAGGTGCACCTCACAACTGATGCATGGTCCAGTCGGCATGGCCAGGGCCGTTACGTGTCCATCACTGCGCACTGGGTTAATGTGGTGGATGCAGGGTCCACAGGGGACAGCGGTGGTGGGACAGTGCTGCCTAGCCCACGGTATAGGAAACAGTTGGCTGTAGGCGTTCCACCCTCCTCCTCCTCCTCCAGAAGCGAAAGCTCGTCCACAGAGCGCAGTCGTACGAGCACTCCATCTGCAGCTGCCACTGTTGCACACGATGTGTCCCCCTATCGAGCAGCTAGTGGAAAGCGTCAGCAGGCTGTGTTGCAGATGATGTGTTTGGGCAACAGACACACCGCCGAGGTACTGGCCGAGTACTTGAAGCGACAAACTGAGTCATGGCTGGGCAGTGTACATCTTGAGGCAGGCAAGGTAGTTAGTGATAACAGCCGTAATTTTGTGGCAGCCATAGCCCTTTCAAAACTCAGTCACATACCTTGCTTGGCTCACACCTTGAACCTGGTGTGCAGTGCTTCCTCAAAAATTATCCAGAGTTAACAGCCCTGCTCCAGAAGGTGCGAAGACTGTGCGCGCACATCCGCCGGTCGCCTGTACACTCCGTTCGTATGCAGAAGCTGCAGCGATTGCTCCACCTTCCCAACCACCGCCTCATTATCGACATTGCAACAAGGTGCACATGGTGGAGCGGCTGTGCGAGCAGAGGCAGGCCATAATGCATTTGTGGGAGGATACACGGCCAGGCACTTTGAGAGCAGACATGGAGTTGACAGGTGTGCAGTGGTCGAAGCTGAAAGACCTCTGTAAAGTCCTTCAGTGTTTTGAGGAATGCACACGGCTGGTAAGCGCAGACGACGCCATCCTAAGCATGAGCATCCCACTTATGCGTCTGCTCATGCAAACTTTGACGCACCTTAAGGAGCAGGCGTCTGCAGCCAATGTTGATGAGGAGGAAGAGGAGGAGGGAATCCTTGATGACATTCAGCCATTGTCTGCTCAGGGACCTCTCCTGGACGAGGTGGAGGAAGAAGAGGAGGAGGAGGATGATGATGGGGATGATTACTTAGGGGAGGAGGATGCATCTCGTGGGGCAAGTGAAAATGTTGGCGTGGCAAGGTCTGGTACACGGTTGGTGCGTGACTGGAGGGATGTGGATTTGCCAGAAAGTGCTCCTCCAACCAACACTCGCAGTGCATCATTGACACCGGGAACATTGGCCCACATGTCAGATTATGCCTTGCGGATCCTAAAAAGGGACCCCCGCATTGCCAAAATGATGAACGATGACGACTACTGGTTGGCCAGCATCCTGGATCCACGTTATAAAGGCAAATTACAAAACATCATGCCACAGGAGAACCTTGACCTAATATTAGCTAATAAACAAGCAACTCTGGTAAATCGGTTGCTTGAGGCATTCCCAGCACACAGCAGCGGTGATGGTTCTCACACGAGCCGTACAGGCCGGGGGCAGCTTGGCAGAGGTGTTCGTGGTGCACACAGCAGAAGTGACGTTGGAGACAGGGGTTTCATGACAATGTTGTGGACTGATTTTTCAAATACCGCTCACACAACTGGTAATACTGCATCGATGGAAAGTGACAGACAGCAGTTGTCAACTATGGTTACAAACTACTTTTCCTCCCATATCGATGTTCTCCCACACAGGTCATTCCCCTTTGACTATTGGGCCGCTAAACTGGACACCTGGCCTGAATTGGCCCAATATGCCTTACAGGAGCTCGCTTGCCCAGCTGCAAGTGTGCTATCGGAAAGAGTCTTCAGTGCAGCTGGATCAATCCTGACAGAAAAAAGGACCCGTCTGTCAACCCAAAATGTGGATTATCTAACCTTCATTAAAATGAACCATGCATGGGTTTCCAAGGATTTTGTCCCACCTTCCCCTGATGACACATAGGGTGACAGAAAAATGGCTTGCTTTGGTCCACCTCTTCCTGGGACTTCACCTATTTCGCCTTTTGCATCAGCTGAATGTCCAACATCAACATATGCCACTTTCTAAAACTCCCTAACTGTGCTGCCTACCCCCCCATGGCCGGAGTCACCACCTAGCGCACGACACCGTGCGAGTGCCGTTGCCCTGGACAGGTGGGTAGGCCAACTCTTGGGCGCGGGCACTGGCACAGGGTCCCTCATAGTGCAATCAAGTGTCTCTGACGGTGGTGGTGCACACCCGCCGTCAGACACACCGCTGTACTATGAGGGGCCCAGTGCCAGTACCGACGCCCACGAGTGGGCCCCCCTTGCTTGGGCAGGGCCCCAGCATTTGCAATCTTTACCTCTCCCTGCTCCTCCGCTGTGTAATCTGGGCCGTCAAATCCATACTGTGCCTGACACCGTCTGAGCCTGCCTCCTGATGTATAGACATATATTTTGAATGTGTACGCTATCCATACATGTTATCCGGGGATACGGTACCCTTTCTAACCTTTGTGCAATCACGTGCAATCCATACTGGGCCTAACACCGTCTGAGCCTGCCTCCTGATGTATAGACATATATTTTGAATGTGTACGCTATCCATACATGTTATCTGGGGATACGGTACCCTTTCTAACCTTTGTGCAATCACGTGCAATCCATACTGGGCCTAACACCGTCTGAGCCTGCCTCCTGATGTATAGACATATATTTTGAATGTGTACGCTATCCATACATGTTATCCGGGGATACGGTACCCTTTCTAACCTTTGTGCAATCACGTGCAATCCATACTGGGCCTAACACCGTCTGAGCCTGCCTCCTGATGTATAGACATATATTTTGAATGTGTACGCTATCCATACATGTTATCTGGGGATACGGTACCCTTTCTAACCTTTGTGCAATCACGTGCAATCCATACTGGGCCTAACACCGTCTGAGCCTGCCTCCTGATGTATAGACATATATTTTGAATGTGTACGCTATCCATACATGTTATCTGGGGATACGGTACCCTTTCTCACCTTTGTGCAATCACGTGTAATCCATACTGGGCGTGAGAACGGCTGGCGAGCTGTTAAGCAAGCTACAGCACCTGTGGTTTGCACACGTAAGTTTTTAATTTTTTCAGGAATGACGGTTAGGCCTACTGTAATTCCGGAACTGCGGTTGACCTGCACTTACTGGGAAATCATCGTTCGCGGGTAATAATTGTAATCACAGATCCCCATCACTAACGTTGTTCAGCGGGTTATCTGCACCTGTAAGCGACAAACGCTGGCCTTTTCAGTGTAGCGCACATGCAGCCACGGACATGTAAGGGCATGACACACCAGTTATTGGCCAATCTCATGTGCCAGAGCCTCACGTGTCCCTCTAGTAAGCCGGACTCGGACCGCGGGGCATGACGGAGTCTCGTTCGTTAACGGAATTAAGCTTGCAATGTGTGCATCTGTTCTGTAGCTGGCATGGTTGAGGTTGCCCGTGTTGAGTCAAATTACGCAGTAGGCTCCACTCCTGGTGGTGCCCTTCTGGACATTCCTTTAAGGTTCAGCTTTGCAACCATACTGCCCACGTAAAACAAACACTTTGCCTTCATGAATGCTGTTTGGAGGGTCATGACTCGTGGGAATAACGCCGCCCAATCAGTTAACCTGCTAGAGAGATCCTTCGTTGCTCCCAAGCATGACATTACACTCCCTAGGAGGAAGGTAATGCCACTGTGGCGACCGTACTCCTGGGGGCGACACAAGTGCACTGATGCCCAGCCACTGCTCGATGAATCTGCTGGTACATTGACCCAGACCACTACATTCCCCTCGCACGCTACCCGGCCTGAATCTGACCCTGATGAAACTCAGGTTACCCTTCCCATATACAGTTCCATCCTACACGGTGACAAAGAGGAAGCTGCAGATGAAAGTGCCAACGAGTGGGCCCCCCCTGCTTGCTCAGGATCACAGCACTTGCAAGGTTGAAATACTGTGCAGTGAGATGGAAGATGGGGACGACGAGGAGTCCAGACTAGTACAGGGATTCTCTAGCGAGGAGACTTATTTGATTGTTTTCAATGTTGGGACAGCAATTTTTGGGGAGCACTATACTCTGGAGAATGATAGATGGGGCCCACCATACACTGGAACATTCCAAAGGTGGACATCAGACACTGGAGCAGCATTTACAGGGCCCATTATACACTAGAGCATTAGAAATGGGGCCCATTATGTTTGGAGCATTATTTGGGCCCATAAGACAGTGGAGCTTCATCCATGGGGACCAACATATACTGTAGCATTATGTGGAGCTCATCATATACTGTTTCAAACATTATATGGGACCAATGATTCTGTATGGAGAAATAGATGGGCCTCGTCATGAGATGTAAAAAGTGAGGTATTTTTCATTGTACTATACCGCTATTTCTCTGCCGTATCGGAGCATGATGAGTTGTGGTATGTGCTAAAGGGGCGCTCTTTCGCCCAGGGCACATGAAAACCTGGAGCCAGCCCTCCCCCCCACAACTTTAGCCAAATAACCCCCATTTTTCAGTGCGTAACTTGTATTATGAAGTTAATTAAGGTTGACAAGCTTAAGTAAGAAGAATTGATGCTTTTGGCATTCAAATGGGCACTGTAGGTGTGTTTCCTGTCCTCCTCTCACTGCCGACTTTTATTCCCCATTGACTTACATTGGGTTTCGTGTTTCGGGACGACCCCGACTTTTCCCTATAATCGGACGATCTTGTTCGACCCGACTTTTGGAAAAGTCGGGTTTCACGAAACGAAACTCGACCCTAAAAAACCAAAAGTCGCTCAACTCTATATACCAACAGTGCATGGGCAGCGCCATGGGAAGCAAAATGTCACCACAGTATGCTAACCTGTTTATGGCTAAACTAGAACAAGACTTTTTGGCATCCTGCACTATCAAACCTCTAGCATACTTCCGCTACATTTATGACCTACTAATAATCTGGAAAGGCTCAGAGGAGGACTTGCTTACCTTCCACAACAACTTCAACAAGTTCCACCCAACCATCAAGCTCACCCTCAACTTTTCAAAATTCCAAGTCCATTTTCTGGACACAACTATATACATCAAAGACAATACCGTACAAACGACTATTTACCATAAACCCACAGGACGTCCGGCATACCTGAGATGGAACAGCTTTCATCCGAGACACACAAAAAAATCAATAATCTACAGTCAAGCTGTAAGGCGCATTCAGATCTGTTCAGACAATGAGGATAGAAAACTACAACTACTATCACTCAGAAATACATTCCTACACCAAGGATATCATCCACTTGTAATTGATGAACAGATCCACAGAGCTACAAGGATCCCAAGAAGCAGCCTCCTGGATTACAAACAGAAGGAGGAAAACAACAGGGTGCCGCTTGTGGTCACGTACAACCCTCACATGAACATTTTAAGGAAAATTGGCACTGACCTCCAACCCATACTCCACAGAGATCACAGACTGAAAGCAATATTCCCGGAACTGCCACTGCTCTCCTAAAAACAGCCTCCCAACCTAAGGAATATCTTTGTTAGAAGTACCCTCGCATCACCTTCAGAGACAGGCACAGTCCCCTGTAACAGTAAGAAATGCAAGACCTGCACCCACATATCACCAACAGATAAAGTCCCCATACCAAACACAAATCAGGACTATAAGATCATGGACTCTTTTTCATGTACATCCTCCAATGTCATGTACATGATACAGTGTACAAGGTGCAATGCAGGGACATACATCCGGGAAACTAAACAAAAACTACAAACAAGGATGAATCTGCATAGACATACGATAAAAAATGAGCTGGACACACCTGTAGGGATACACTTCTCTAGACCTGGACACAGCTTGGCAGATCTAAAAGTCCTAAAATTGAAAGGTCATTTTAATAGTGACAGAGAAAGGAAGATTTGGGAGTTTAAATTTATAAATATGTTCCAATCGCTAACAATAGGACGGAATTTGACACCTGGATTCATGACTCATTACATGGACACAGTTCACACCTCCACAAGAAGGTCTTCAGATCTCTAATAGAACACTTGGTCCTCATCTGCATGTGTAACAAAAACCTTAATTTGATTTCCTCGGCCTGTCTATAGCTAGCATCATCTCATGTCCTGTTGTAATTCCTATTTAAATGTTGCCATCTTTTCTCAGTAATTCACTTGTAATCTAGCCTGATGAAGGGGCCTTTTGAGCCCTGAAAGCTTGCTTGCAAATATAATTTCTCTGGTTAGCCAATAAAGGTATCACACCTTAAATACTTTTCTCAATTTTTTGGGGAGACATAAGTATTTATATCTATTTTTCTGGCTAACACGGTACCACAATTTTATTTTGTATTGTAAATCAAAAGCTCTTTGGTAAGCAACTTGTCTTTACTTCATATCTGCAGACTCCATTTTTTTGGGGTCCATTGGCCATCTTTACAGACTTTTTCTTGTTTACCACTACTATTATGCAGCAGCTTATTTATGCAGAGTATCATGTCTTGTTTTGACTATTAAGAATTTTGTATATGGTCATGATTAACCCTGCATGTATTATTCTCTGTGCTGTTATTTTGTGAGCATGGTTGCTATGGCACAGTCCCTGTCCAGGTATGCCCTGGTTGCGTCCGATTTTATTTAATCTGAGTAATTCTGAGTTTCACTCGTTACTAGAGTTGAGCATTCCGATACCGCAAGTATCGGGTATCGGCCGATACTTGCTGTATCGGAATTCCGATACCGACATCCGATATTTTTTCAATATCGGGCATCGGAATCGGAAGTTCAAAGTTGATTGACAGCCGAAATGACGTCATCATGATGCGCGGTGTGTGCGCATCATGATGCGCCGTCATTTCGGGCCTTCTGGGGGGTCTGTAGCGGCCTGCCGGGGGGCTGTGCCGGCCTGCCGGGGGGCTGTGTGGACTGCCCGGGGTCTGTACCGGCCTGCCGGGGGGCTGTGCCGGCCTGCCGGTGGTCTGTGCACCCTGTGGGGGTCTGTACCGGCCTGCCGGGGGGCTGTGCCGGCCTGCCGGGGGGCTGTGCTGATGTCCGGGGCTCTGTGCAGGCATCGTCCGATGGGACTACAAGTCCCATCGGGCGATGCCTGCTACCATGACAGTGATTGACACATTAGCCAATGATGGGACAGTAGTAGTCCCATCATCCGGCTAATGTGTTAAATGTTAAAAAAAAAAAAAATACTACATACATACTACATACATACTACATGCATGCTACATACATACCACATATATACTACATGCATGCTACATACATACTACATACATACTATATGCATGCTACATACATACTACATGCTACATACATACTACATATATACTACATGCATGCTACATACATACTACATGCTACATACATACTACATACATACTACATGCATGCTACATACATACTACATGCTACATACATACTACATGCTACATGCATGCTACATACATACTACATGCTACATACATACTACATGCATGCTACATACATGCTACATGCATGCCACATACATCCTACATGCTACATGCATGCCACATACATACTACATGCTACATACATACCACATACATACTACATGCTACATGCATACTACATGCTACATACATACTACATACATACTACATGCATGCTACATACATACTACATACATACTACATGCTACATACATACTACATATATACTACATGCATGCTACATACATACTACATGCTACATACATACTACATATATATTACATGCATGCTACATACATACTACATGCTACATATATACTACATACATACTACATGCATGTTACATACATACTACATGCTACATACATACCACATATATACTACATACATACTACATGCATGCTACATACATACTACATGCTACATACATACTACATACATGCTACATACATACTACATGCATGCTACATACAATACATTCATACAATACATACATAGACATACAGTACATATAACATAGAGTAACATACTTACCAATACTTGTCACATTGTTCCCCGAAGCCATTGTCTTTTACGGAATAAATATTAACATAACAAACCACAAAAATACTCACCCATGATCCGAAGCAGTCCACGAGTGTGTCCCATGACGATCTTGGGTAGAGAACTGCAGCATCAGCTGATGCTGCCGCTCTCTACGGGCTGCAGGAATCACCATAAAGTGAGACTAGGGACTTTTTTTTTTAAGTGGCGGAGGAATACAGTGCGGAAGGATACCTACCTTCGTCATTGGATTCCTGCAGCCCGTAGAGAGCAGCAGCATCAGCTGATGCTGCAGTTCTCTACCCAAGATCGTCGTGGGACACACTTGTAGTCCCATCGGACGATGCCTGCACAGACCCCCGGACATCAGCGCAGCCCCCCGGCAGGCCGGCACAGCCCCCCGGCAGGCCGGTACAGACCCCCACAGGGTGCACAGCCCCCCGGCAGGCTGGCACAGCCCCCCGGCAGGCCGGTACAGACCCCGGGCAGTCCGCACAGCCCCCCGGCAGGCCGGTACAGACCCCGGGCAGTCCGCACAGCCCACCGGCAGGCCGGCACAGCCCCCCGGCAGGCCGGCAGAGACCCCCGGAAGGCCCGTACAGACCCCCGAGAGGCTGTACAAGGGCAGGAAAGGGTTTTTCCAATTCCGATACCGGAAGTCTCATAGACTTGAATGGGACTTCCGGTATCGGCATCGGCGATACCGATACTTTTTTTAAAGATCGGCCGATCCATTCCGATCCGATATTTTGAAGTATCGGACGGTATCGCTCAACTCTACTCATTACTCAACTGTGCATGTTTAAATTAATAAATTTTGTACTTTTCTAATTACTACTGAATCCATTACGCCCTTTGTTTCTCCTTTTGCCTATATATTTATAGAGTGGAAGTTTATATGTAATGGCGGTTGATTTATTATGGTTACCACATATGTCTGCAAATAGAGTACTGGGCGTTTCTATATATATTAAGTGTGTAAATAGTTAATAAATAATAACCTGCTCTTT
This sequence comes from Dendrobates tinctorius, assembly GCF_039654945.1. Classification (NCBI taxonomy): domain Eukaryota; kingdom Metazoa; phylum Chordata; class Amphibia; order Anura; family Dendrobatidae; genus Dendrobates; species Dendrobates tinctorius. Next base: position 17,747,434 of record NW_027361728.1, read on the forward strand.
CCTAACCACTGAGTCCATGTTTTCAGTGGCACTGCATCCGCATTTACAAGGGTATGCAGCTGAAATTGCAATCAGCATTCCTTATCTGTGTCAGATTCTGTATTCTGCATATGACTCCTAAATGAAAAACCCCCCACCGCGCTGCCAAACACAAATATGCACCACATCATTAACCCCTTCACTCCGCAGCCATTTTCTGTTTTTGCGTTTTCGTTTTTTCCTTCTCTTCTTCCAGAGCCATAAGGCTATGTGCACACGCTGTGGATTGGTCTGCAGATTTTTTATCTGCGGAACCACAGGTAAAATGACCTGCGGTTTCACCTGCGAATTGGCCTGCGGTTTTCCCTGCGGTTTATCACCTCTACAATGGAGGAGATGGTAAACCGCAGCAGAATCCGCAGGAAAAGAATTGACATGTCATTTCTTTCTGCGGATTCAAAACCGCAGCTTTTCCGCAGTTAAAAATCCACAGCATGTGCACAGAAAATTGTAAATCCCATAGGATAACATGCTACTGTACACTGTCTGCAGAACTGCTGCAGTTCTGCTGCAGCCAAAACTGCAGCAGAACCGCAGCAAAAACCGCAGCCTGTGCACATAGCCTAACTCTTATTTTTCTGCATTTTTTGTTTTTTGCGGGATGAGTTGTATTTTTTAATGACACTATTCATTTTACCACATAGTGTACTCGGAAACGGGAAAACCAATTCCAAGAGTGGTGAAATTATGAAAAAAACCCACAATTGCGACATTGGTTTTGGTATTTGTTTGTTTTTACATTTTGTGGTAAAAAGACCGTGCAATTTGATTTTCCTCATCAACACAATTACGGTGATACCAAACATGTCCATATTTTTTAAATTATTTTTGTGGTGAAAAAAACCAGAAGTTTGCAAAAAAGTTTTGTGGTTGTGTAACCTTTTTTCAAGACCCGTAACATTTTTATTTTCCAGCTCATGGAGCTGCGTTATGGCTTATTTTTTGCAAGGCAAGACATTGGTTTTATTAGTGCCATTTTGTGATAGATGTGGCTTTTTGATCACTTGTTGTAGCATTTTTTTGGGAACTCAGCAACATTGAAAATATTATTTTGTCATTTATGATTTTTTTTCGCTTACAGAGTTTACCAATATGGTTAATTGTTATTATATTTTGAGAGATCGGACATTTCTGAACGCGGCGATACAACATATGTGTATTTTTATTTTTTTTAATATCTTTATTTTAATTGGTGGGATTTAAACTTTTAATTCTATTTTTTTCATATTTTTTAAAACTTTTTTTTACTGTATTTGTTAGCCCCCTTAGGGGATTTGAAGATGCATTCATTTGATCACTTGTGCTATATGCAACAATTTTTCTGTTAAATGTCGCTGTCAGAGATTGATAGCGGCATTTAACAAGTTAACAATTGGAGCAGGTCCTGGTTTTAATACCCAGCCATCACCTGTCGGGTATAGGGCGGGCTCTTGGCAGGAGCTTGCTCCACACACCTGTTTCTGACATGCGCCATATATATGGTGGCTATCGTGAAGAGTGTAGTTTAGTGGTAGTACACTGTGCAGTGATGAGGCAGGGATCCAGCAAAGTTCAAAACAAAACAGCTCTTTAATGCTTCAACTCACAAAAGACAGCACACAATATCCTACGATTCCCAGCCAGGAAAAAGGACAGTCCACCTCTGGTTCACAGCCGGGCACATATCCTCTGGATTAAAGTCACTAAACACACCAGTCCTCCTCCTGAGACCAGTTGCCATGGTTAACTGCACCACCTTGTTAATATTCTACTCACACCCTTACACAATATCCTCCAGATCGCAGCCGGGAGCCATATCCTCCAGTTTACAGTCAATAAACACGCCAGTCCACCTCCTGAGACCTGTTGCCATGGCCGACTGCACCGCTGTGTACCCTGTGGGTGCCAGGCTTTTCAGCTGCCTTAGCTGTTTGGCTCCACTTGCCTGTGTTGCCTCACACAGGTGGAGCTCTGCAGAGCCTCCTGTCCTGTACTCCTGCCAACACCAGACTGACACTGACTCTGAACCTGACACACCCAAACTCTTTACTATGCCTGTGACTACAATGCCCTCTCATAGCCTCAATACACCTCCGAGCGCATCCTGGGGGAACATACAGTGACCCACACATGTAACACCAGCCATGAAATAACTATCTACTGTACTCTTTCGACCAATTAATTACCAGTCACTCTCCTGTGTCCTCAACCCCCTTCCTCCCACTCCCCAATTCATTATGATTACATGTCCTCCCCAATTCATTATAATTACATGTCCTCCCCCAATTCCTTATGTTTTCATGTCCTCCCCCAATTCATTATAATTGCATGTCCTCCCTAATTCATTAATAATTACATGTCCTCCCCCAATTCATTGTTTTCTTGTCCTCTCCCCAATTCATTATAATTACATGTCCTCCCCCAATTCATTATAATGACATGTCCTCCTCTAATTTATTATGTTTTCATGTCCTCCCCCTATTTGTTAGGCGTCGGATTCCTGCAGCGGCACAACAGGAATCCAGAGCCTCACATGCTGCTCTGCAGCAAGCCATTCCTGAGGTTAAGTCCCTCTGCCGCTCCACTGAGCATGCTCACGAGACGATCTCCCATTGGAGGTCGGGAGTCACGTGCTCAGGTCCTTCTCCAGATCTGATTGGTCCATCTCAGAGATCTGGAGCGCACAGCTATAAAAGGCCCGCATGGCTGCGCGGCCATGCGCTAGTATAGACTCTTCTTGCTAGATGTGTGAATGGTGATGGATGTATGACTCTGGTGACTGATTTATTAAGATTCCCCTCCCTCTAATATTACGCATGTGGATAGAGAACTAGGGAAAGAGTCAGCGCCAGTCAGTGGCAAGCCATAGGCCACAGTGCACAAAGCACCTCTACACTAGCGTCCGATGGTGTCACGTCTCGCATGGCACTATCACTTACCGGCTGTGTCTGCCGCCGCGCTGCAGCCAGCAGCACTTACCGGCATCCGCAGTAGCGACGCAGAACACACGGTAGGTCTAGACGGACACCGACCCCAGTCTTGGGCCCGTGCCCTGTGACCGGATACCGAGCGTGCAATTTCGCTGAGACCTGTGAGTCTAACAGGCTCGGCGTTTATGTTTATGCTACAGCGCCTCTGTGAGCTAACAGAGTCCGCTCTGCGCACATAGGGTGACGTTGAACCCGTGTGTGTTATACCGCCATATAGCGTGTCTGCCATTAATTAGCAGCAGTGTTTTCACCTTCTGCACGGTGGACCCCGAGCGGCGATCGCACTTTATTATTTATTTAGTGCGTTCCGCCGTTCCTAACACTATTCATTATAATTACATGTCCTCCCCAATTCGTTATATTTTCATTTCCTCCCCAATTCACTTTGTTTTCATGTCCTCTCTCCCACCCCCCCAATTCATTCTAATATCATGTCCTCTCTCCCACCCCCCAATTCATTCTAATATCATGTCCTCTCTCCCACCCCCCCAATTCATTCTAATATCATGTCCTCTCTCCCACCCCCCCAATTCATTCTAATATCATGTCCTCTCTCCCACCCCCCCAATTCATTCTAATATCATGTCCTCTCTCCCACCCCCCTATTCATTCTAATATCATGTCCTGTCTCCCACCCCCCAATTCATTCTAATATCATGTCCTCTCTCCCACCCCAATTAAAAACAATCAATTACCTTTTAGGACAATCATTATAATTACATGATAATTAATTACATGTCCCCCCAAGTCATTATAGTTACATGTCCTTCTCTAATTCATTATGTTTTCATGTCCTCCCCAATTCATTATAATTACATGTTGTTAGGCATCAAGTTTCCTCTACTACACAGGGGGAATCTCAAGCCATGTCCTCTGTGGTCTCCCATTCCTCTGCGGCCGCAGAGATTCCTGCTCAGCAGAGGCGTCAGTCCAGGCATCTTGTACAGGCTAATGCTAGGCATCTGATTACTCCTTCAGGCTCTGCTGTAACACAATGCTTGAATCAGCAGCAAGCAGACCCTCCAGGGACTAAGTCCTGTATTTTGCCTACTGAGCATGCCGTGGGATGACCTCTCATTGGAGGACGCCGTTATGAAAGAGTCGCATGGCCGCTCAGCCATGCGCTAGTATAGACTCTAATACTAATGGTGTGTATGATGATGAATGCATGTATCTGGTGACTGACTCATTGGAAACCCCTACCCTTGGTTGTGCCTGTTGTTATAGGGATCCAGAGTTAGAGTCAGCGCCAAAGGGTGGTTGTGCTCATGCCACTGTGCTCCTGATATTCTGCACACACTAGCATCCGATGGTGTCGCCCACTGCAGGGCACCATCGTAATCCGGCAAGTGACAGTCACCGTCTGTGTGGCGCCGTGCGCAAGTTTAGCACTTTCTTCCCTAGTCTGGGTGGTTAGTGGCATTTGCCAGAGTGGTGCTGTGCGCACATAGTGCGCTTTACCTATTTAATTGCTTCCTCCTGGCACTGCAGTTCCGATGCCAAGCACTAGTGTGTCTAGAGGGACTCTGACCCAGTGTCTCAGGGGTGGAGTCCTGTAACTACACTAGTGTTCACACTGCCGTGCTCTCTGAGCTAACAGGCCACGGCATTTATGTTTGGCGGCTGTACGGCTCTGTGAGGTAACAGAGTCTGCCTCAGTACACACAGGGTGATGTTAAACCCGTGTGTTCCTTTATTATACCGCCATCTCACGTCCTCCATTACTAGCAGCAGTTTACCACCTCTGCACGGTGGACCCCGGGCTGTGAACGCATCTAGACTCTGCTTTATATTATTAGGTGCGTTCCGCAGGCCCTAACACATGTCCTCCCCAATTCATTATAATTACATGTCCTCCCCCAATTCCTTACAATTACATGTCCTCCCACCAGGGCCCGCGTTTGGACCAGGCAGACCAGGCAGATGCCTGGGGCCCCCACCTACAAAGGGGGTCCCCTGCATCTGCAGCCCATTTATCAAGTGCCCAGAGGGTGTACAGCAGTGAATAATGTTGTCCATTGCTCTGAAGTCTTGGAGTGTCTCTCGCAAAGCCCCTTGAGCCCCCCGTCTCTTTCTCCCTGGAGTCAGGTTAAAAGTTGAGAGTGAGGGGGAGGGGCCGATTACAGCACAGTGACAGTGCAGGACTATGCCCAGAGGCGTATCTAGGCTTTCTGGCACCCGGGGCAAGAATTTGGTTCGGCGCACCCCCGCCCAAAGTACATATGCGTCTTGCACAGTTAGTCATGTACCCACGAGCTGCTCTCCCTAATCCTCTCAATGTTCAGGAAAAAAACTGAAAGCAGGAAGAGAAGCTCGTTGTCACAGGACCATACCTATGAAAATCGCATATGAGTGAAGTGTCTATGTGATGGCACTGGAAACTGCAGAGCTGAATCCTGACATTGCAGGCTTCTGAATTCTCACAACTAATGCACTGCACACTTTTAGGATTCTCCCTTGCCGATATACAGTCATGTCAGCATAAGTATGTGATTTGTATACTTCTGGCCACATTCCAACTAGACGTGCCCGGACTAGCTCTGTTCACTTTCATTAAGTGAGGCCACACATGTCTAGTCAACATGTGACCACATGTATGTAAATTACCGGCACGAGAGAATCCTGACAGCGTTCAGTGAGCACTGTGAGAATTCAGAAGTCTGCAGTCACAGCATAAGCCTGGACAACCCTTTTAATGTTCCTAACAAATAAAAACATGAGAATTAGTCAGTATCACAAATAATATTTACATCCAGGTACCTTATAGATGACGTCGTCTCTGCAGTCTCCTTTTCTTCTTCTTGTCCAGATCCCATGATGAGTTTTCTCATCCACAGCTGTCTCTGTAGACGTCCATCTTCCCCGGTCTTCTGCAGCAAATCTCCACACGATCCCCTTAAAGATAGAAGTGTCATTATAATGCTCTTAAATAAAAATATCTGCAATATACTGTCGCCTCACTATTCCCCTCCCTCCTCACACTGTGTCCTCTAACATCCCCTCTGTTCACCATACTGTCTCCTCATATATTTACCCCCTCACTCTCTATACTGTCTGCTCACACATACCCCCGACTCCCCATACTTTGTCTGCACACACCCCATCACCCTCACTCCCCATACTGTGTCCACATACATTAACCCGTTCGCTCCCCATAATGTCTGCACCCATCCCCATACTGTTTCCTCATACATACTCTTCATTTTGTGTCCTCAAATCTCCCCACACACATTAAATCCCCCATCCCTCACACACATTAAATAACCCCCCATCCCTACTCCCAATTCCCCCCACACATTATGTACCCCCCACTCCAAATCTCCCCACACATTAACCCCATCCCCACTCCAAATCCCCCCACACATTAAGTATCCCCCATCCCCACTCATCAACCCCCCCACACATTAACCCCCATCCCCACTCATTAACCCCACACACATTAACCCCCTCACACACATTAACCCCCCACAAATTAACCCCCATACCCTCATTAACCCCCCACACATTAACCCCATCCTCACTCATTAACCCCCCACTCGTTAACCCCCATCCCCACTCATTAACCCCCACACATTAACCCCCATCCCCACTCATTAACCCCCCCACACATTAAGCCCCATCCCCACTCATTAACCCCCACACACATTAATCCCCTCACACACATTAACCCCCACAAATTAACCCCCATCCCCTCATTAACCCCCACACATTAACCCCATCCTCACTCATTAACCCCCCACTCATTAACCCCCCCACACATTAACCCCCATCCCCACTCATTAACCCCCACACACATTAACCCCCTCACACACATTGACCCCCCACAAATTAACCCCCATCCCCTCATTAACCCCCCCAACACACTAACCCCCATCCTCACTCATTAACCCCCCCACTCATTAACCCCCATCCCTACTCATTAACCCCCCACACATTAACCCCCATCCCCACTAATTAATCCCCACACACATTAACCCCCATCCCCACTCATTAACCCCCCACAAATTAACCCCCATCCCCTCATTAAACCCCCCCACACATTAACCCCCCCATCCTCACTCATTAACCCCCCATCCCCACTCACATCAACCCCCATCCCCACTCATTAACCCCCCACTCATTAACCCCCTTCCCCACATTAACACCCCCCATCTTCGGTGTCTTCAGCTCCACAGTGGAGCACTTACCACTAGCGTTCGCTCTGGGCGCCGGGGAGCGACGTCAGCCGCGTGATCACATGACCTGATCACGCTGCTGACGTCGCTCTGGCCCGGCGGTCACTGGAGCTTCAATTGTACTGGCGTCTGCATAGAAGCCATTACAATTGTTCCCTGGGAGCCGGCACGCGCACCTTCTCTGCTCCAGCTGTCAGCTTGACAGCTGACACAGAACACAGCCACCAGGGAGGACACTGCGGACCACTGCATTAGGCGGCCCGACTGCGCCCCCTGCCGGCTGCGCCAGGGGCAACTTTCCCGGCTGCTCCCCCCTAGATACGCCCCTGACTATGCCTACACCTCTGTCTCCTCCTGATCCCTGATCACGGCTGCTCCTAGCACTGTCCTGAGAATGGATATGCCTAAGTGAAGCCACAGAACCTGGTAAGAGCAGCAGTAACAGGTCAGAGTGCAGTGATTTACTCACTGTGGTCCCAGAGCTCTGTGCTGATTGCTGCAGGATCATGATTCACAGCCACATACAGCAGTGATCAGCATCAGCTCTGACCACAGTCACTAAATCACTGCTTGTAATGTGACAGAGCGACCTCCTGTCACTACAGTCTGGATGACACAAGACAGGGATATTGTCTGCTGAATCAGGGGATTTATGATATAGAAATAAATGAATTCCCATGTGAAATAATAAGGGTAAACCATACACATATACAGTACAGGTGTGCACAGGAATCAGTGTTTTTGGTGCATTTTTCTTTTTGCAGCCAAAGCCTGCTCTCTTGGTAGTAAAAACACTGCTTTCAAAAAGCCCATTTTTTAGGGTATGTGCAGACGATCCGGAAAAAGCAGCACTTTGGGCGCAGCGGACATGTGCCCCGTCTAAAGTGCTGCCATCTTACGCAGGTGATTCCACATGTGTTCATCCCATCCACTATGCTGTAACATCTGGCCGCTGCAGTTTGGATGCTGCGGATGTACGCAGCATCCAGAGTTTATTGATTGTGGACACATACCTTTAGAGCTTTTGTTATTTTTTTGCATAGTATTCATTTTGTCTACAGTACATGTTTAATAAAGTTTGTTTTATTCACCAAAAACACAGCGAAAAACAACGTTGTGACATTTGCAGCTTTTTTAAAACTCTTTCATTGCTTTCTTACGGGTAAAAAAAATTGCTGAAAGAAGTGACACGATGCGGATTTAAAAAACGCTGCAGTTGTGGAATTCAGTCAGGAGAAAAAAGGGTGTGCAGGAGATTTCTGAAAATCTCAGTCTTTGCTTGTGCTGTAAAATGCTGTATACGTCTTATTTGCAGAAGAAAAAGCTGCAGAAATTCTGCATATGAAAGTGGCCAAGAGCGGCTTTTTAAAGTGTCAGCAAAACATATGAGATTTCTGAAATCTCCTGCATGCGCTTGTTTTTTTTTCTGACAAAATTTCAGAACTGTAGTGCTTTTTAAATCTGCAGAATGTCACTTCATTCAGTGTGTTTTCACCCGCAGAAAGCAATGAAAGAATAAAAAAAAAAGCTGCAGAAATTGCATCGGGATTTTTCGCTGCAATTTTTTAAGTGGTTTTGGTGAATTAAGCTATTAAGTGTCGTTTACATGTTTAGTGTTTGGTCAGTATTTCACATCAGTATTTGTAATGCAGAAACAGCAGTGGAACAATCAGAGGAAAAGTATAGTAGAAACACGTCACCACTTCTGCATTTCTCACCCTCCTGGTTTTGACTTGCACATACTGATGTGAAATACTGACCGAATACTCAACGTGTGAATGTGGCCTTAAACATACTGTAGACAAAGCAAACATCCTCGCTTTAAAAAAAGCTGAAAAAAGTGTAAAGAACACCAGAAAACAAGCTGAAAAACAGGTGTTTTGAACGCAACATTTTTACTGCCAATAGAACAGGTTTTGGCTACTGAAAAAAATGCATGTGAACATAGTCTTACTCTGAAACGTTATGGCTATCTGTGGTGTTACATAGGACTGGAGGTGACATCTACTACATTATCTGTTCTCTGAGAGTTATTACTGCTATCTCTGGTGTTACATATGATAAGGTCACAGTCATGTGACTGGTCACGTGAGCCGGGGAGGGCTTCTGTTCTGGAGTGTGCTGTGCATAGAGGGAATTGTATGGCAATCAGTACACAGTCCCTTCTGAAATGACAGGTGGGCGTGGTGGCTGATTCGCAGTGCGGGAAAACTACAATCCCGGCCGGGATAGCAGGTGGGAGTATCAAAATCGGGACTGTCCCGCTGGATCCAGGACAGTTGGGAGCCCTGCTGTGTTTTCTGCAGTGTTAAAAAAAATTAAGAGGGGGTTGGGGGACAACTCTTTGACTTGGGGCTTGGGCCCCCCAATCTTTTCTGATGCTAGCAACGCTCCTGTGTAATGCTAATGGTGGTAGACTCGTTGGCTGATATAAGGCCCCTGAATATGGGGGGGCCACAGTGTCAGCACAGGCCCCTCTGCCACCTGTATCCACATCCTGCTCATGTACTGTAACCTAAATGTGTGATTATGCAATGTTTGCATTTGGGGCTCCACTTTAAACTTTTGCCTAGGGCCCCACTTTGTTTAAAACCGGCCTGCCTCCCACAATTCATTATGTTTTCATGTCATCCCCCAATTCATTATAATTACATGTCCTCCCCCAATTCATTATGTTTTCATGTCCTCCCCAATTCATTATGTTTTCATGTCATCCCCCAATTCATTATAATTACATGTCCTCTCCCAATTCATTATGTTTTCATGTCCTCCCCAATTCATTATGTTTTCATGTCCTCTCTCCCACACCCCAAATCATTCTAATATCTTGTCCTCTCTCCCACCCCCAATAAACACAATTAAAAAAAAATAAAAATAATCAATTACCTTTTTAGAACAATCCTCTGTGGCTCCGCTTCCATCGCCTTCTGAGTATCCTTTCAGCTCATAGAGAAAGCGATGGGCAGGAAACAAGAATGGTGGTTGGCAGCTACGCTCTCTAGAATTTGACTATCTTCCAGTCGTCCCCTGGAGCCTTGGGCATTATTGTATAGAAATAGCTGAGATTTGCATGAAAATCTTTTTAATTATTTTCAAAACAAAGCATGCTATATTTCTTGCACATTTCTTCTGGATTTGCTACAGATTGCATAGAAGTAGGTGAAATCTGGGGGCAAAATTTGCAAATAACACCTCTGTATAAAGACATTGACTTCCTTCTGCAGAAAAACATTTTGCATTAATATATTAAGCTATTTTTCTGCTTGTGTATCAATATTCTCCTATTGACATTGTATAGAATATATTTTCTTTTTGTTGATAAGAGGAAATTGTAGGAGAAAATAAAGATTTGTTGCATTAATGCAATAGACAATAGTTGATATTGGGTATCATATATTTTGTACTTCAGAAAATACCTATTATTCGCTTGCTTTAGAAAATCCACTATGTGGCACTCTTGACTTATAGCTAAATGTAATATAATTTTTCCTGGAATCTGATAATTAAAGCGGACGATACATCCATTGTCGGCTTGGTGACTTCTTTAGATCTGGAATGTGTATAGTGGTCTCTTCAAAAGGGCACTGTTACTGTACAACACAATAGCTACAGAGAGCACTTATGTCGTCCGCTGTAAATACGGCTGATAGCTCTGGAAATGTGGTCTTTCAGTTCTTCTCTTTGTGAAATTTCCAAGTAGTTTCTCACTTATCAAATCATAATGGAACAATTACAGGAAAATGCTCTGGATTACGATTTATGTGGGTGTGTGTGCGCACGGGTCCATACAAATTGTCCATATGACAACACATAAGGGACCTTAAAATAGCATTTCCAAGTTTGAGGGATGCACAATCATATATTAACTTTTGGGGGCGATTCATTACAGGGAATCTATCAATATTATCAAACCTCCTAAGCAATCTACTGTACATGGGTATGCAGGTCATAGGAAACTGAATAAATTGATACCTTGATATCTGTTATCCATCTTATTCTAGAGAAAACATTGTTTTTGTTTTTTCTTAATACGTAAATGAGTTGAGAAGATCTATGGGCTGCACATAGATCTCCCTAAGAATCTGCCTCCAGAGATTATTTTGAATGAAATTTGAAATTACCAGTGTGAGACAGGTAATGACTGACAGTCTGTTCTCCTGATATACATGTCTCACGCTGGTAGCGTGCCCCTTTTATTTAAAATAAGCTCTGGAGCCAGAATCTCAGGGATATCAGTGTCCGCCCCTTAGATCTTAATAGCATTTTAAGAAAAATGTGAATCACTATGGAATAAGACATCAGATTGCAGATATCAAGGTATCATTTTATTTAACTATGATCTACATGCTCATATACATAGCTTAGGAGGGTTTATCTTACTGACAGATTTCCTAATACCCTAATAAATTACAATGTCTTTGTGTAACTTAGAAGTTTAGCAAAAATATTACAACTTTTTGAGTTTTCATGCCAGTCCTGTACAGCTACGAAAATATGTTGGGAGCATAGGGGAAGACAGCCTGTCAAATTAATGAAAACTTATTCCACTTACTTCAGCAGAGAACATTTCTGCTGGAAACTTGTACTAGTAAGATGCGCCAAATTTATTAAATGGTGTGCACCTCTTAATGAACTATGGAAAATAGAAGAGGAAAATATCTCCAGCATGTAATCCAATAAAATTGATTCCTTTATTCAAAACATGTTAAAATAGATGTATCAAAAATACAATCAGAAAAAAAGGAAGGAAGGATGGGGTCCCCGTGACAACCAACACGTTTCAACCTCTTGCGGTCTTAGTCATAGTATGGACAGTACTTGGACAAACCCTATAGTGCTCCTAGCATAAATTAAAATATGAGAATTAGTATCACAAAAACATTTACATCCAGTTACCTTATAGAGGATCTCATTCTTTACTTCTTCATCTTGTCCAGACTCCATGATGACTTTTAACAGCCACTGCTCATCTCTGCAGACTTCCATCTTCTCCAGTCTTCTGCAGCACAACCCCACATGATTTCAATAAAAATGGCAGGGTCGTTCTAATGCTCCTGAATAAAAATATCTGCCCTATGCTGAGCCCCTGAATAAATAATTACCCTTCACTATATTCCCTGCACAAATTATAATCCACACACTGACCCTCTTATGATACATGCTCTCCACACTGCCCCCTCCTTTCCATACGGGGCCCCCCTCATCACATTCTCTCGTTGGTATACTGTACCTTCCTTGCTGTGTCCTTACACTGTCCTCGCAATGCAACCCCCACTCTACTCTGTCTCTATTCTGTGTCCACTCACACTTTTCTCCTCCACGCTGTCTCCTCATACATTTTCCCATCCTGCCTCATACTGTCACTTTTCACATCTCCCCGCTAA